>NW_028123929.1:0-600000 GCF_965194805.1 Balaenoptera borealis | reverse complement strand
ATATTCCATTGTACATAAGGACCACAACTTCTTTATTCATTTTTCTCTTTCATGGGATATTTAAGGTGGAATGAAGTGGAAGTCCTTGTCACCAGAGCAGCCCTAAACTTTGGGGTGCTTGTGTCTTGCTGATTTTTCATTTTCCCAATTTATACCCCCATGAGTGGAAGTGCCCTATGCTCTCTAAGCTGTGTTTTTTAGATGTTTCAGGACTCACCGTACACTTCTCCAGAGTGGCTGTTGCCAATTTACATCCCGCCCATCAGAGTAGCAAGGCTCCCATTTCTCCATTGCCTGTCCTGCATTTCTGGGTTTGACACGTTTTTCAGCATGGCCCTTTTGACCGATGGGTAGCGAGTCTTCTTTGTAGCCCTGATTTGCCTTTCCAGGTTGCTTGGTTGGCCAAAAAGGGCGTATGCGTTTTTTCCTGAATATATTGAGGAAAAAACGCATACGCCCTTTTTGGCCAAGGGCATCTTTTTCAACGTTTTGCCGCTTTTCATGTGCTTTAAAGGCGATTCGAATCTACCTCCTGAAATCTGTTTCCTGCAATTCTGCCTTGATTTCAAATCCTCTTCTTTGCCTTCCCTCAATATATCTGTGGACGAGAGTTATCATTTATAACTCTGCAGGTTTGTGAATTGCAGTGCCCTGAACCTCCATTTTACAACTCGCGTTTTTGGGAGCTGGCCGCAAAAGCGCAGGATGGCTTCAGGCCCTGTTCTGGTTCCGGGGGGCAGGCTGAGCCTGTGGTTAATTCTTCTTCCTGATGGGAAGATAGAGTGACCTGTGCCTGTCCCAACACCAAGAGCTAGTCTCTCATTGGTTCCCCGTCTTCCCGTTCATCCTCAGGACAAATTGCAACCTGTACGGAACAGTAGGTTAAAGGTGCTGAAGCTCCAAGTAGGGAGATTGCTAGTAAGGCGGCTGGAATGGCGAACCCGGGCACAAGGAGATGAGAAATGAGGTGCGTTTTAGAAACCTTTCCCCATCACATGGTGTACCATCTTCTGGGTTTCTCATGCATGTTTTCGATGTAGGAAGATGCCCTTGAACCTGGAGATTTGGGACCCATGCGATGGGTACCACGCAGTATTACTTTAAAGGGTCTGCGTTTGCTCACCCAACCTCACCAAACCTCTCAGCCCCAAGAGTGTCCACCCTTATGTCTCATCCAGCTGTGGGTCTAGATATGGTCAATCCAGGTTGCATCACAGCCCCTGATCGCATTGTGTAAGAATTTCTCTCTCTTTCACTGTCTTTGTTTCATGGGTTTTTCAAAGTAATTTATTTTTATAATGGGGTTTAGCTGCTTTTCACTGCTGTGTTTATGCCGCTTTACACCCACTTGACACACTAACAGAGAGATATCAATACATAGGTTTTAAGATTATTACTAGTCAGATATATTCTTGTGCGGTGAATAGGACGTGTTGAGTCCAGTTCTCTGAGCAAGGAGTAGGTCTTGTCTATTACATATTGGGTTTATGGAACGGTATCTGAGCTAATTTGAAACCCTTGTTTTATGTATCACCCCACCTCACCTTTCCCGTTAAGCAGCCATAGTGTGTTTTCTGCATGTGTGACTCTGTTCTGTTTTGTAATTCAGTTCAAGTGTAACGGTTTTTACATTCCCTCTATAAGTGATACCTTATGAGAAGTGTCCTTTTCTGTGTGACTTATTTCACTTAGAATCGTCGTACCTAAATCCACTCATCATGCTGCTACTAGCCTTATGACATTGATTTCATGGCTGAGTGATATTCCATTGTACATAAGGACCACAACTTCTTTATCCATTTTTCTCTTTCCTGGGATATTTAAGGTGGAATGAAGTGGAGGTCCTTGTCAACAGAGCAGCCCTAAACTTTGGGGTGCTTGTGTCTTGCTGATTTTTAATTTTCCCAATTTATACCCCCATGAGTGGAAGTGCCCTATGCTCTCTAAGCTGTGTTTTTTAGATGTTTCAGGACTCACCGTACACTTCTCCAGAGTGGCTGTTGCTAATTTACATCCCGCCCATCAGAGTAGCAAGGCTCCCATTTCTCCATGGCCTGTCCTGCATTTCTGGTTTTGACACGTTTTTCAGCATGGCCCTTTTGACCGATGGGTAGCGAGTCTTCTTTGTAGCCCTCATTTGCCTTTCCAGGTTGCTTGGTTGGCCAAAAAGGGCGTATGCGTTTTTTCCTGAATATATTCAGGAAAAAACGCATACGCCCTTTTTGGCCAAGGGCATCTTTTTCAACGTTTTGCCGCTTTTCATGTGCTTTAAAGGCGATTCGAATCTACCTCCTGAAATCTGTTTCCTGCAATTCTGCCTTGATTTCAAATCCTCTTCTTTGCCTTCCCTCAATATATCTGTGGACGAGAGTTATCATTTATAACTCTGCAGGTTTGTGAATTGCAGTGCCCTGAACCTCCATTTTACAATTCGCTTTTTTGGGAGCTGGCTGCAAAAGCGCAGGATGGCTTCAGGCCCTGTTCTGGTTCCGGGGGGCAGGCTGAGCCTGTTGTAAATTCTTCTTCCTGATGGGAAAATAGAGTGACCTGTGCCTGTCCCAACACCAAGAGCTAGTCTCTCATTGGTTCCCCGTCTTCCCGTTCATCCTCAGGACAAATTGCAACCTGTATGGAACAGGAGGTTAAAGGTGCTGATGCTCCAAGTAGGGAGATTGCTAGTAAGGCAGCTGGAATGGCGAACCCAGGCACAAGGAGATGAGAAATGAGGTGCGCTTTAGAAACCTTTCCCCATCACACGTTGTACCATCTTCTGGGTTTCTCATGCAAGTTTTCGATGTAGGAAGATGCCCTTGAACCTGGACATTTGGGACCCATGCGATGGGTACCACGCAGTATTACTTTAAAGGGTCTGCGTTTGCTCACCCAACCTCACCAAACCTCTCAGCCCCAAGAGTGTCCACCCTTATGTCTCATCCAGCTGTGGGTCTAGATATGGTCAATCCAGGTTGCATCACAGCCCCTGATCGCATTGTGTAAGAATTTCTCTCTCTTTCACTGTCTTTGTTTCATGGGTTTTTCAAAGTAATTTATTTTTATAATGGGGTTTAGCTGCTTTTCACTGCTGTGTTTATGCCGCTTTACACCCACTTGACACACTAACAGAGAGATATCAATACATAGGTTTTAAGATTATTACTAGTCAGATATATTCTTGTGCGGTGAATAGGGCGTGTTGAGTCCAGTTCTCTGAGCAAGGAGTAGGTCTTGTCTATTACATATTGGGTTTATGGAACGGTATCTGAGCTAATTTGAAACCCTTGTTTTATGTATCACCCCACCTCACCTTTCCCGTTAAGCAGCCATAGTATGTTTTCTGCATGTGTGACTCTGTTCTGTTTTGTAATTCAGTTCAAGTGTAACGGTTTTTACATTCCCTCTATAAGTGATACCTTATGAGAAGTGTCCTTTTCTGTGTGACTTATTTCTCTTAGAATCGTCGTACCTAAATCCACTCATCATGCTGCTACTAGCCTTATGACATTGATTTCATGGCTGAGTGATATTCCATTGTACATAAGGACCACAACTTCTTTATTCATTTTTCTCTTTCATGGGATATTTAAGGTGGAATGAAGTGGAAGTCCTTGTCACCAGAGCAGCCCTAAACTTTGGGGTGCTTGTGTCTTGCTGATTTTTCATTTTCCCAATTTATACCCCCATGAGTGGAAGTGCCCTATGCTCTCTAAGCTGTGTTTTTTAGATGTTTCAGGACTCACCGTACACTTCTCCAGAGTGGCTGTTGCCAATTTACATCCCGCCCATCAGAGTAGCAAGGCTCCCATTTCTCCATTGCCTGTCCTGCATTTCTGGGTTTGACACGTTTTTCAGCATGGCCCTTTTGACCGATGGGTAGCGAGTCTTCTTTGTAGCCCTGATTTGCCTTTCCAGGTTGCTTGGTTGGCCAAAAAGGGCGTATGCGTTTTTTCCTGAATATATTGAGGAAAAAACGCATACGCCCTTTTTGGCCAAGGGCATCTTTTTCAACGTTTTGCCGCTTTTCATGTGCTTTTAAGGCGATTCGAATCTACCTCCTGAAATCTGTTTCCTGCAATTCTGCCTTGATTTCAAATCCTCTTCTTTGCCTTCCCTCAATATATCTGTGGACGAGAGTTATCATTTATAACTCTGCAGGTTTGTGAATTGCAGTGCCCTGAACCTCCATTTTACAACTCGCGTTTTTGGGAGCTGGCCGCAAAAGCGCAGGATGGCTTCAGGCCCTGTTCTGGTTCCGGGGGGCAGGCTGAGCCTGTGGTTAATTCTTCTTCCTGATGGGAAGATAGAGTGACCTGTGCCTGTCCCAACACCAAGAGCTAGTCTCTCATTGGTTCCCCGTCTTCCCGTTCATCCTCAGGACAAATTGCAACCTGTACGGAACAGTAGGTTAAAGGTGCTGAAGCTCCAAGTAGGGAGATTGCTAGTAAGGCGGCTGGAATGGCGAACCCGGGCACAAGGAGATGAGAAATGAGGTGCGCTTTAGAAACCTTTCCCCATCACATGGTGTACCATCTTCTGGGTTTCTCATGCATGTTTTCGATGTAGGAAGATGCCCTTGAACCTGGAGATTTGGGACCCATGCGATGGGTACCACGCAGTATTACTTTAAAGGGTCTGCGTTTGCTCACCCAACCTCACCAAACCTCTCAGCCCCAAGAGTGTCCACCCTTATGTCTCATCCAGCTGTGGGTCTAGATATGGTCAATCCAGGTTGCATCACAGCCCCTGATCGCATTGTGTAAGAATTTCTCTCTCTTTCACTGTCTTTGTTTCATGGGTTTTTCAAAGTAATTTATTTTTATAATGGGGTTTAGCTGCTTTTCACTGCTGTGTTTATGCCGCTTTACACCCACTTGACACACTAACAGAGAGATATCAATACATAGGTTTTAAGATTATTACTAGTCAGATATATTCTTGTGCGGTGAATAGGGCGTGTTGAGTCCAGTTCTCTGAGCAAGGAGTAGGTCTTGTCTATTACATATTGGGTTTATGGAACGGTATCTGAGCTAATTTGAAACCCTTGTTTTATGTATCACCCCACCTCACCTTTCCCGTTAAGCAGCCATAGTGTGTTTTCTGCATGTGTGACTCTGTTCTGTTTTGTAATTCAGTTCAAGTGTAACGGTTTTTACATTCCCTCTATAAGTGATACCTTATGAGAAGTGTCCTTTTCTGTGTGACTTATTTCACTTAGAATCGTCGTACCTAAATCCACTCATCATGCTACTACTAGCCTTATGACATTGATTTCATGGCTGAGTGATATTCCATTGTACATAAGGACCACAACTTCTTTATTCATTTTTCTCTTTCCTGGGATATTTAAGGTGGAATGAAGTGGAAGTCCTTGTCACCAGAGCAGCCCTAAACTTTGGGGTGCTTGTGTCTTGCTGATTTTTCATTTTCCCAATTTATACCCCCATGAGTGGAAGTGCCCTATGCTCTCTAAGCTGTGTTTTTTAGATGTTACAGGACTCACCGTACACTTCTCCAGAGTGGCTGTTGCCAATTTACATCCCGCCCATCAGAGTAGCAAGGCTCCCATTTCTCCATTGCCTGTCCTGCATTTCTGGGTTTGACACGTTTTTCAGCATGGCCCTTTTGACCGATGGGTAGCGAGTCTTCTTTGTAGCCCTGATTTGCCTTTCCAGGTTGCTTGGTTGGCCAAAAAGGGCGTATGCGTTTTTTCCTGAATATATTGAGGAAAAAACGCATACGCCCTTTTTGGCCAAGGGCATCTTTTTCAACGTTTTGCCGCTTTTCATGTGCTTTAAAGGCGATTCGAATCTACCTCCTGAAATCTGTTTCCTGCAATTCTGCCTTGATTTCAAATCCTCTTCTTTGCCTTCCCTCAATATATCTGTGGACGAGAGTTATCATTTATAACTCTGCAGGTTTGTGAATTGCAGTGCCCTGAACCTCCATTTTACAACTCGCGTTTTTGGGAGCTGGCCGCAAAAGCGCAGGATGGCTTCAGGCCCTGTTCTGGTTCCGGGGGGCAGGCTGAGCCTGTGGTTAATTCTTCTTCCTGATGGGAAGATAGAGTGACCTGTGCCTGTCCCAACACCAAGAGCTAGTCTCTCATTGGTTCCCCGTCTTCCCGTTCATCCTCAGGACAAATTGCAACCTGTACGGAACAGGAGGTTAAAGGTGCTGAAGCTCCAAGTAGGGAGATTGCTAGTAAGGCGGCTGGAATGGCGAACCCGGGCACAAGGAGATGAGAAATGAGGTGCGCTTTAGAAACCTTTCCCCATCACATGTTGTACCATCTTCTGGGTTTCTCATGCAAGTTTTCGATGTAGGAAGATGCCCTTGAACCTGGACATTTGGGACCCATGCGATGGGTACCACGCAGTATTACTTTAAAGGGTCTGCGTTTGCTCACCCAACCTCACCAAACCTCTCAGCCCCAAGAGTGTCCACCCTTATGTCTCATCCAGCTGTGGGTCTAGATATGGTCAATCCAGGTTGCATCACAGCCCCTGATCGCATTGTGTAAGAATTTCTCTCTCTTTCACTGTCTTTGTTTCATGGGTTTTTCAAAGTAATTTATTTTTATAATGGGGTTTAGCTGCTTTTCACTGCTGTGTTTATGCCGCTTTACACCCACTTGACACACTAACAGAGAGATATCAATACATAGGTTTTAAGATTATTACTAGTCAGATATATTCTTGTGCGGTGAATAAGGCGTGTTGAGTCCAGTTCTCTGAGCAAGGAGTAGGTCTTGTCTATTACATATTGGGTTTCTGGAACGGTATCTGAGCTAATTTGAAACCCTTGTTTTATGTATCACCCCACCTCACCTTTCCCGTTAAGCAGCCATAGTATGTTTTCTGCATGTGTGACTCTGTTCTGTTTTGTAATTCAGTTCAAGTGTAACGGTTTTTACATTCCCTCTATAAGTGATACCTTATGAGAAGTGTCCTTTTCTGTGTGACTTATTTCTCTTAGAATCGTCGTACCTAAATCCACTCATCATGCTGCTACTAGCCTTATGACATTGATTTCATGGCTGAGTGATATTCCATTGTACATAAGGACCACAACTTCTTTATCCATTTTTCTCTTTCCTGGGATATTTAAGGTGGAATGAAGTGGAAGTCCTTGTCACCAGAGCAGCCCTAAACTTTGGGGTGCTTGTGTCTTGCTGATTTTTCATTTTCCCAATTTATACCCCCATGAGTGGAAGTGCCCTATGCTCTCTAAGCTGTGTTTTTTAGATGTTACAGGACTCACCGTACACTTCTCCAGAGTGGCTGTTGCCAATTTACATCCCGCCCATCAGAGTAGCAAGGCTCCCATTTCTCCATTGCCTGTCCTGCATTTCTGGGTTTGACACGTTTTTCAGCATGGCCCTTTTGACCGATGGGTAGCGAGTCTTCTTTGTAGCCCTGATTTGCCTTTCCAGGTTGCTTGGTTGGCCAAAAAGGGCGTATGCGTTTTTTCCTGAATATATTGAGGAAAAAACGCATACGCCCTTTTTGGCCAAGGGCATCTTTTTCAACGTTTTGCCGCTTTTCATGTGCTTTAAAGGCGATTCGAATCTACCTCCTGAAATCTGTTTCCTGCAATTCTGCCTTGATTTCAAATCCTCTTCTTTGCCTTCCCTCAATATATCTGTGGACGAGAGTTATCATTTATAACTCTGCAGGTTTGTGAATTGCAGTGCCCTGAACCTCCATTTTACAACTCGCGTTTTTGGGAGCTGGCCGCAAAAGCGCAGGATGGCTTCAGGCCCTGTTCTGGTTCCGGGGGGCAGGCTGAGCCTGTGGTTAATTCTTCTTCCTGATGGGAAGATAGAGTGACCTGTGCCTGTCCCAACACCAAGAGCTAGTCTCTCATTGGTTCCCCGTCTTCCCGTTCATCCTCAGGACAAATTGCAACCTGTACGGAACAGGAGGTTAAAGGTGCTGAAGCTCCAAGTAGGGAGATTGCTAGTAAGGCGGCTGGAATGGCGAACCCGGGCACAAGGAGATGAGAAATGAGGTGCGCTTTAGAAACCTTTCCCCATCACATGTTGTACCATCTTCTGGGTTTCTCATGCAAGTTTTCGATGTAGGAAGATGCCCTTGAACCTGGACATTTGGGACCCATGCGATGGGTACCACGCAGTATTACTTTAAAGGGTCTGCGTTTGCTCACCCAACCTCACCAAACCTCTCAGCCCCAAGAGTGTCCACCCTTATGTCTCATCCAGCTGTGGGTCTAGATATGGTCAATCCAGGTTGCATCACAGCCCCTGATCGCATTGTGTAAGAATTTCTCTCTCTTTCACTGTCTTTGTTTCATGGGTTTTTCAAAGTAATTTATTTTTATAATGGGGTTTAGCTGCTTTTCACTGCTGTGTTTATGCCGCTTTACACCCACTTGACACACTAACAGAGAGATATCAATACATAGGTTTTAAGATTATTACTAGTCAGATATATTCTTGTGCGGTGAATAAGGCGTGTTGAGTCCAGTTCTCTGAGCAAGGAGTAGGTCTTGTCTATTACATATTGGGTTTCTGGAACGGTATCTGAGCTAATTTGAAACCCTTGTTTTATGTATCACCCCACCTCACCTTTCCCGTTAAGCAGCCATAGTATGTTTTCTGCATGTGTGACTCTGTTCTGTTTTGTAATTCAGTTCAAGTGTAACGGTTTTTACATTCCCTCTATAAGTGATACCTTATGAGAAGTGTCCTTTTCTGTGTGACTTATTTCTCTTAGAATCGTCGTACCTAAATCCACTCATCATGCTGCTACTAGCCTTATGACATTGATTTCATGGCTGAGTGATATTCCATTGTACATAAGGACCACAACTTCTTTATTCATTTTTCTCTTTCATGGGATATTTAAGGTGGAATGAAGTGGAAGTCCTTGTCACCAGAGCAGCCCTAAACTTTGGGGTGCTTGTGTCTTGCTGATTTTTCATTTTCCCAATTTATACCCCCATGAGTGGAAGTGCCCTATGCTCTCTAAGCTGTGTTTTTTAGATGTTTCAGGACTCACCGTACACTTCTCCAGTGTGGCTGTTGCCAATTTACATCCCGCCCATCAGAGTAGCAAGGCTCCCATTTCTCCATTGCCTGTCCTGCATTTCTGGGTTTGACACGTTTTTCAGCATGGCCCTTTTGACCGATGGGTAGCGAGTCTTCTTTGTAGCCCTGATTTGCCTTTCCAGGTTGCTTGGTTGGCCAAAAAGGGCGTATGCGTTTTTTCCTGAATATATTGAGGAAAAAACGCATACGCCCTTTTTGGCCAAGGGCATCTTTTTCAACGTTTTGCCGCTTTTCATGTGCTTTAAAGGCGATTCGAATCTACCTCCTGAAATCTGTTTCCTGCAATTCTGCCTTGATTTCAAATCCTCTTCTTTGCCTTCCCTCAATATATCTGTGGACGAGAGTTATCATTTATAACTCTGCAGGTTTGTGAATTGCAGTGCCCTGAACCTCCATTTTACAACTCGCGTTTTTGGGAGCTGGCCGCAAAAGCGCAGGATGGCTTCAGGCCCTGTTCTGGTTCCGGGGGGCAGGCTGAGCCTGTGGTTAATTCTTCTTCCTGATGGGAAGATAGAGTGACCTGTGCCTGTCCCAACACCAAGAGCTAGTCTCTCATTGGTTCCCCGTCTTCCCGTTCATCCTCAGGACAAATTGCAACCTGTACGGAACAGGAGGTTAAAGGTGCTGAAGCTCCAAGTAGGGAGATTGCTAGTAAGGCGGCTGGAATGGCGAACCCGGGCACAAGGAGATGAGAAATGAGGTGCGTTTTAGAAACCTTTCCCCATCACATGGTGTACCATCTTCTGGGTTTCTCATGCATGTTTTCGATGTAGGAAGATGCCCTTGAACCTGGAGATTTGGGACCCATGCGATGGGTACCACGCAGTATTACTTTAAAGGGTCTGCGTTTGCTCACCCAACCTCACCAAACCTCTCAGCCCCAAGAGTGTCCACCCTTATGTCTCATCCAGCTGTGGGTCTAGATATGGTCAATCCAGGTTGCATCACAGCCCCTGATCGCATTGTGTAAGAATTTCTCTCTCTTTCACTGTCTTTGTTTCATGGGTTTTTCAAAGTAATTTATTTTTATAATGGGGTTTAGCTGCTTTTCACTGCTGTGTTTATGCCGCTTTACACCCACTTGACACACTAACAGAGAGATATCAATACATAGGTTTTAAGATTATTACTAGTCAGATATATTCTTGTGTGGT
Organism: Balaenoptera borealis; assembly: GCF_965194805.1. Classification (NCBI taxonomy): domain Eukaryota; kingdom Metazoa; phylum Chordata; class Mammalia; order Artiodactyla; family Balaenopteridae; genus Balaenoptera; species Balaenoptera borealis. The sequence continues at coordinate 589,779 of NW_028123929.1, read as the reverse complement.
GAATAGGGCGTGTTGAGTCCAGTTCTCTGAGCAAGGAGTAGGTCTTGTCTATTACATATTGGGTTTCTGGAACGGTATCTGAGCTAATTTGAAACCCTTGTTTTATGTATCACCCCACCTCACCTTTCCCGTTAAGCAGCCATAGTGTGTTTTCTGCATGTGTGACTCTGTTCTGTTTTGTAATTCAGTTCGTGTAACGGTTTTTACATTCCCTCTATAAGTGATACCTTATGAGAAGTGTCCTTTTCTGTGTGACTTATTTCACTTAGAATCGTCGTACCTAAATCCACTCATCATGCTGCTACTAGCCTTATGACATTGATTTCATGGCTGAGTGATATTCCATTGTACATAAGGACCACAACTTCTTTATCCATTTTTCTCTTTCCTGGGATATTTAAGGTGGAATGAAGTGGAGGTCCTTGTCAACAGAGCAGCCCTAAACTTTGGGGTGCTTGTGTCTTGCTGATTTTTAATTTTCCCAATTTATACCCCCATGAGTGGAAGTGCCCTATGCTCTCTAAGCTGTGTTTTTTAGATGTTTCAGGACTCACCGTACACTTCTCCAGAGTGGCTGTTGCTAATTTACATCCCGCCCATCAGAGTAGCAAGGCTCCCATTTCTCCATGGCCTGTCCTGCATTTCTGGTTTTGACACGTTTTTCAGCATGGCCCTTTTGACCGATGGGTAGCGAGTCTTCTTTGTAGCCCTGATTTGCCTTTCCAGGTTGCTTGGTTGGCCAAAAAGGGCGTATGCGTTTTTTCCTGAATATATTGAGGAAAAAACGCATACGCCCTTTTTGGCCAAGGGCATCTTTTTCAACGTTTTGCCGCTTTTCATGTGCTTTAAAGGCGATTCGAATCTACCTCCTGAAATCTGTTTCCTGCAATTCTGCCTTGATTTCAAATCCTCTTCTTTGCCTTCCCTCAATATATCTGTGGACGAGAGTTATCATTTATAACTCTGCAGGTTTGTGAATTGCAGTGCCCTGAACCTCCATTTTACAACTCGCGTTTTTGGGAGCTGGCCGCAAAAGCGCAGGATGGCTTCAGGCCCTGTTCTGGTTCCGGGGGGCAGGCTGAGCCTGTGGTTAATTCTTCTTCCTGATGGGAAGATAGAGTGACCTGTGCCTGTCCCAACACCAAGAGCTAGTCTCTCATTGGTTCCCCGTCTTCCCGTTCATCCTCAGGACAAATTGCAACCTGTACGGAACAGGAGGTTAAAGGTGCTGAAGCTCCAAGTAGGGAGATTGCTAGTAAGGCGGCTGGAATGGCGAACCCGGGCACAAGGAGATGAGAAATGAGGTGCGTTTTAGAAACCTTTCCCCATCACATGGTGTACCATCTTCTGGGTTTCTCATGCATGTTTTCGATGTAGGAAGATGCCCTTGAACCTGGAGATTTGGGACCCATGCGATGGGTACCACGCAGTATTACTTTAAAGGGTCTGCGTTTGCTCACCCAACCTCACCAAACCTCTCAGCCCCAAGAGTGTCCACCCTTATGTCTCATCCAGCTGTGGGTCTAGATATGGTCAATCCAGGTTGCATCACAGCCCCTGATCGCATTGTGTAAGAATTTCTCTCTCTTTCACTGTCTTTGTTTCATGGGTTTTTCAAAGTAATTTATTTTTATAATGGGGTTTAGCTGCTTTTCACTGCTGTGTTTATGCCGCTTTACACCCACTTGACACACTAACAGAGAGATATCAATACATAGGTTTTAAGATTATTACTAGTCAGATATATTCTTGTGTGGTGAATAGGGCGTGTTGAGTCCAGTTCTCTGAGCAAGGAGTAGGTCTTGTCTATTACATATTGGGTTTCTGGAACGGTATCTGAGCTAATTTGAAACCCTTGTTTTATGTATCACCCCACCTCACCTTTCCCGTTAAGCAGCCATAGTGTGTTTTCTGCATGTGTGACTCTGTTCTGTTTTGTAATTCAGTTCGTGTAACGGTTTTTACATTCCCTCTATAAGTGATACCTTATGAGAAGTGTCCTTTTCTGTGTGACTTATTTCACTTAGAATCGTCGTACCTAAATCCACTCATCATGCTGCTACTAGCCTTATGACATTGATTTCATGGCTGAGTGATATTCCATTGTACATAAGGACCACAACTTCTTTATCCATTTTTCTCTTTCCTGGGATATTTAAGGTGGAATGAAGTGGAGGTCCTTGTCAACAGAGCAGCCCTAAACTTTGGGGTGCTTGTGTCTTGCTGATTTTTAATTTTCCCAATTTATACCCCCATGAGTGGAAGTGCCCTATGCTCTCTAAGCTGTGTTTTTTAGATGTTTCAGGACTCACCGTACACTTCTCCAGAGTGGCTGTTGCTAATTTACATCCCGCCCATCAGAGTAGCAAGGCTCCCATTTCTCCATGGCCTGTCCTGCATTTCTGGTTTTGACACGTTTTTCAGCATGGCCCTTTTGACCGATGGGTAGCGAGTCTTCTTTGTAGCCCTGATTTGCCTTTCCAGGTTGCTTGGTTGGCCAAAAAGGGCGTATGCGTTTTTTCCTGAATATATTGAGGAAAAAACGCATACGCCCTTTTTGGCCAAGGGCATCTTTTTCAACGTTTTGCCGCTTTTCATGTGCTTTAAAGGCGATTCGAATCTACCTCCTGAAATCTGTTTCCTGCAATTCTGCCTTGATTTCAAATCCTCTTCTTTGCCTTCCCTCAATATATCTGTGGACGAGAGTTATCATTTATAACTCTGCAGGTTTGTGAATTGCAGTGCCCTGAACCTCCATTTTACAACTCGCGTTTTTGGGAGCTGGCCGCAAAAGCGCAGGATGGCTTCAGGCCCTGTTCTGGTTCCGGGGGGCAGGCTGAGCCTGTGGTTAATTCTTCTTCCTGATGGGAAGATAGAGTGACCTGTGCCTGTCCCAACACCAAGAGCTAGTCTCTCATTGGTTCCCCGTCTTCCCGTTCATCCTCAGGACAAATTGCAACCTGTACGGAACAGTAGGTTAAAGGTGCTGAAGCTCCAAGTAGGGAGATTGCTAGTAAGGCGGCTGGAATGGCGAACCCGGGCACAAGGAGATGAGAAATGAGGTGCGTTTTAGAAACCTTTCCCCATCACATGGTGTACCATCTTCTGGGTTTCTCATGCATGTTTTCGATGTAGGAAGATGCCCTTGAACCTGGAGATTTGGGACCCATGCGATGGGTACCACGCAGTATTACTTTAAAGGGTCTGCGTTTGCTCACCCAACCTCACCAAACCTCTCAGCCCCAAGAGTGTCCACCCTTATGTCTCATCCAGCTGTGGGTCTAGATATGGTCAATCCAGGTTGCATCACAGCCCCTGATCGCATTGTGTAAGAATTTCTCTCTCTTTCACTGTCTTTGTTTCATGGGTTTTTCAAAGTAATTTATTTTTATAATGGGGTTTAGCTGCTTTTCACTGCTGTGTTTATGCCGCTTTACACCCACTTGACACACTAACAGAGAGATATCAATACATAGGTTTTAAGATTATTACTAGTCAGATATATTCTTGTGCGGTGAATAGGGCGTGTTGAGTCCAGTTCTCTGAGCAAGGAGTAGGTCTTGTCTATTACATATTGGGTTTCTGGAACGGTATCTGAGCTAATTTGAAACCCTTGTTTTATGTATCACCCCACCTCACCTTTCCCGTTAAGCAGCCATAGTGTGTTTTCTGCATGTGTGACTCTGTTCTGTTTTGTAATTCAGTTCAAGTGTAACGGTTTTTACATTCCCTCTATAAGTGATACCTTATGAGAAGTGTCCTTTTCTGTGTGACTTATTTCACTTAGAATCGTCGTACCTAAATCCACTCATCATGCTGCTACTAGCCTTATGACATTGATTTCATGGCTGAGTGATATTCCATTGTACATAAGGACCACAACTTCTTTATCCATTTTTCTCTTTCCTGGGATATTTAAGGTGGAATGAAGTGGAGGTCCTTGTCAACAGAGCAGCCCTAAACTTTGGGGTGCTTGTGTCTTGCTGATTTTTAATTTTCCCAATTTATACCCCCATGAGTGGAAGTGCCCTATGCTCTCTAAGCTGTGTTTTTTAGATGTTTCAGGACTCACCGTACACTTCTCCAGAGTGGCTGTTGCTAATTTACATCCCGCCCATCAGAGTAGCAAGGCTCCCATTTCTCCATGGCCTGTCCTGCATTTCTGGTTTTGACACGTTTTTCAGCATGGCCCTTTTGACCGATGGGTAGCGAGTCTTCTTTGTAGCCCTGATTTGCCTTTCCAGGTTGCTTGGTTGGCCAAAAAGGGCGTATGCGTTTTTTCCTGAATATATTGAGGAAAAAACGCATACGCCCTTTTTGGCCAAGGGCATCTTTTTCAACGTTTTGCCGCTTTTCATGTGCTTTAAAGGCGATTCGAATCTACCTCCTGAAATCTGTTTCCTGCAATTCTGCCTTGATTTCAAATCCTCTTCTTTGCCTTCCCTCAATATATCTGTGGACGAGAGTTATCATTTATAACTCTGCAGGTTTGTGAATTGCAGTGCCCTGAACCTCCATTTTACAACTCGCGTTTTTGGGAGCTGGCCGCAAAAGCGCAGGATGGCTTCAGGCCCTGTTCTGGTTCCGGGGGGCAGGCTGAGCCTGTGGTTAATTCTTCTTCCTGATGGGAAGATAGAGTGACCTGTGCCTGTCCCAACACCAAGAGCTAGTCTCTCATTGGTTCCCCGTCTTCCCGTTCATCCTCAGGACAAATTGCAACCTGTACGGAACAGTAGGTTAAAGGTGCTGAAGCTCCAAGTAGGGAGATTGCTAGTAAGGCGGCTGGAATGGCGAACCCGGGCACAAGGAGATGAGAAATGAGGTGCGTTTTAGAAACCTTTCCCCATCACATGGTGTACCATCTTCTGGGTTTCTCATGCATGTTTTCGATGTAGGAAGATGCCCTTGAACCTGGAGATTTGGGACCCATGCGATGGGTACCACGCAGTATTACTTTAAAGGGTCTGCGTTTGCTCACCCAACCTCACCAAACCTCTCAGCCCCAAGAGTGTCCACCCTTATGTCTCATCCAGCTGTGGGTCTAGATATGGTCAATCCAGGTTGCATCACAGCCCCTGATCGCATTGTGTAAGAATTTCTCTCTCTTTCACTGTCTTTGTTTCATGGGTTTTTCAAAGTAATTTATTTTTATAATGGGGTTTAGCTGCTTTTCACTGCTGTGTTTATGCCGCTTTACACCCACTTGACACACTAACAGAGAGATATCAATACATAGGTTTTAAGATTATTACTAGTCAGATATATTCTTGTGCGGTGAATAGGGCGTGTTGAGTCCAGTTCTCTGAGCAAGGAGTAGGTCTTGTCTATTACATATTGGGTTTATGGAACGGTATCTGAGCTAATTTGAAACCCTTGTTTTATGTATCACCCCACCTCACCTTTCCCGTTAAGCAGCCATAGTGTGTTTTCTGCATGTGTGACTCTGTTCTGTTTTGTAATTCAGTTCAAGTGTAACGGTTTTTACATTCCCTCTATAAGTGATACCTTATGAGAAGTGTCCTTTTCTGTGTGACTTATTTCACTTAGAATCGTCGTACCTAAATCCACTCATCATGCTGCTACTAGCCTTATGACATTGATTTCATGGCTGAGTGATATTCCATTGTACATAAGGACCACAACTTCTTTATCCATTTTTCTCTTTCCTGGGATATTTAAGGTGGAATGAAGTGGAGGTCCTTGTCAACAGAGCAGCCCTAAACTTTGGGGTGCTTGTGTCTTGCTGATTTTTAATTTTCCCAATTTATACCCCCATGAGTGGAAGTGCCCTATGCTCTCTAAGCTGTGTTTTTTAGATGTTTCAGGACTCACCGTACACTTCTCCAGAGTGGCTGTTGCTAATTTACATCCCGCCCATCAGAGTAGCAAGGCTCCCATTTCTCCATGGCCTGTCCTGCATTTCTGGTTTTGACACGTTTTTCAGCATGGCCCTTTTGACCGATGGGTAGCGAGTCTTCTTTGTAGCCCTCATTTGCCTTTCCAGGTTGCTTGGTTGGCCAAAAAGGGCGTATGCGTTTTTTCCTGAATATATTCAGGAAAAAACGCATACGCCCTTTTTGGCCAAGGGCATCTTTTTCAACGTTTTGCCGCTTTTCATGTGCTTTAAAGGCGATTCGAATCTACCTCCTGAAATCTGTTTCCTGCAATTCTGCCTTGATTTCAAATCCTCTTCTTTGCCTTCCCTCAATATATCTGTGGACGAGAGTTATCATTTATAACTCTGCAGGTTTGTGAATTGCAGTGCCCTGAACCTCCATTTTACAATTCGCTTTTTTGGGAGCTGGCTGCAAAAGCGCAGGATGGCTTCAGGCCCTGTTCTGGTTCCGGGGGGCAGGCTGAGCCTGTTGTAAATTCTTCTTCCTGATGGGAAAATAGAGTGACCTGTGCCTGTCCCAACACCAAGAGCTAGTCTCTCATTGGTTCCCCGTCTTCCCGTTCATCCTCAGGACAAATTGCAACCTGTATGGAACAGGAGGTTAAAGGTGCTGATGCTCCAAGTAGGGAGATTGCTAGTAAGGCAGCTGGAATGGCGAACCCAGGCACAAGGAGATGAGAAATGAGGTGCGCTTTAGAAACATTTCCCCATCACACGTTGTACCATCTTCTGGGTTTCTCATGCAAGTTTTCGATGTAGGAAGATGCCCTTGAACCTGGACATTTGGGACCCATGCGATGGGTACCACGCAGTATTACTTTAAAGGGTCTGCGTTTGCTCACCCAACCTCACCAAACCTCTCAGCCCCAAGAGTGTCCACCCTTATGTCTCATCCAGCTGTGGGTCTAGATATGGTCAATCCAGGTTGCATCACAGCCCCTGATCGCATTGTGTAAGAATTTCTCTCTCTTTCACTGTCTTTGTTTCATGGGTTTTTCAAAGTAATTTATTTTTATAATGGGGTTTAGCTGCTTTTCACTGCTGTGTTTATGCCGCTTTACACCCACTTGACACACTAACAGAGAGATATCAATACATAGGTTTTAAGATTATTACTAGTCAGATATATTCTTGTGCGGTGAATAGGGCGTGTTGAGTCCAGTTCTCTGAGCAAGGAGTAGGTCTTGTCTATTACATATTGGGTTTATGGAACGGTATCTGAGCTAATTTGAAACCCTTGTTTTATGTATCACCCCACCTCACCTTTCCCGTTAAGCAGCCATAGTATGTTTTCTGCATGTGTGACTCTGTTCTGTTTTGTAATTCAGTTCAAGTGTAACGGTTTTTACATTCCCTCTATAAGTGATACCTTATGAGAAGTGTCCTTTTCTGTGTGACTTATTTCTCTTAGAATCGTCGTACCTAAATCCACTCATCATGCTGCTACTAGCCTTATGACATTGATTTCATGGCTGAGTGATATTCCATTGTACATAAGGACCACAACTTCTTTATTCATTTTTCTCTTTCATGGGATATTTAAGGTGGAATGAAGTGGAAGTCCTTGTCACCAGAGCAGCCCTAAACTTTGGGGTGCTTGTGTCTTGCTGATTTTTCATTTTCCCAATTTATACCCCCATGAGTGGAAGTGCCCTATGCTCTCTAAGCTGTGTTTTTTAGATGTTTCAGGACTCACCGTACACTTCTCCAGAGTGGCTGTTGCCAATTTACATCCCGCCCATCAGAGTAGCAAGGCTCCCATTTCTCCATTGCCTGTCCTGCATTTCTGGGTTTGACACGTTTTTCAGCATGGCCCTTTTGACCGATGGGTAGCGAGTCTTCTTTGTAGCCCTGATTTGCCTTTCCAGGTTGCTTGGTTGGCCAAAAAGGGCGTATGCGTTTTTTCCTGAATATATTGAGGAAAAAACGCATACGCCCTTTTTGGCCAAGGGCATCTTTTTCAACGTTTTGCCGCTTTTCATGTGCTTTAAAGGCGATTCGAATCTACCTCCTGAAATCTGTTTCCTGCAATTCTGCCTTGATTTCAAATCCTCTTCTTTGCCTTCCCTCAATATATCTGTGGACGAGAGTTATCATTTATAACTCTGCAGGTTTGTGAATTGCAGTGCCCTGAACCTCCATTTTACAACTCGCGTTTTTGGGAGCTGGCCGCAAAAGCGCAGGATGGCTTCAGGCCCTGTTCTGGTTCCGGGGGGCAGGCTGAGCCTGTGGTTAATTCTTCTTCCTGATGGGAAGATAGAGTGACCTGTGCCTGTCCCAACACCAAGAGCTAGTCTCTCATTGGTTCCCCGTCTTCCCGTTCATCCTCAGGACAAATTGCAACCTGTACGGAACAGTAGGTTAAAGGTGCTGAAGCTCCAAGTAGGGAGATTGCTAGTAAGGCGGCTGGAATGGCGAACCCGGGCACAAGGAGATGAGAAATGAGGTGCGTTTTAGAAACCTTTCCCCATCACATGGTGTACCATCTTCTGGGTTTCTCATGCATGTTTTCGATGTAGGAAGATGCCCTTGAACCTGGAGATTTGGGACCCATGTGATGGGTACCACGCAGTATTACTTTAAAGGGTCTGCGTTTGCTCACCCAACCTCACCAAACCTCTCAGCCCCAAGAGTGTCCACCCTTATGTCTCATCCAGCTGTGGGTCTAGATATGGTCAATCCAGGTTGCATCACAGCCCCTGATCGCATTGTGTAAGAATTTCTCTCTCTTTCACTGTCTTTGTTTCATGGGTTTTTCAAAGTAATTTATTTTTATAATGGGGTTTAGCTGCTTTTCACTGCTGTGTTTATGCCGCTTTACACCCACTTGACACACTAACAGAGAGATATCAATACATAGGTTTTAAGATTATTACTAGTCAGATATATTCTTGTGCGGTGAATAGGGCGTGTTGAGTCCAGTTCTCTGAGCAAGGAGTAGGTCTTGTCTATTACATATTGGGTTTATGGAACGGTATCTGAGCTAATTTGAAACCCTTGTTTTATGTATCACCCCACCTCACCTTTCCCGTTAAGCAGCCATAGTGTGTTTTCTGCATGTGTGACTCTGTTCTGTTTTGTAATTCAGTTCAAGTGTAACGGTTTTTACATTCCCTCTATAAGTGATACCTTATGAGAAGTGTCCTTTTCTGTGTGACTTATTTCTCTTAGAATCGTCGTACCTAAATCCACTCATCATGCTGCTACTAGCCTTATGACATTGATTTCATGGCTGAGTGATATTCCATTGTACATAAGGACCACAACTTCTTTATTCATTTTTCTCTTTCATGGGATATTTAAGGTGGAATGAAGTGGAAGTCCTTGTCACCAGAGCAGCCCTAAACTTTGGGGTGCTTGTGTCTTGCTGATTTTTCATTTTCCCAATTTATACCCCCATGAGTGGAAGTGCCCTATGCTCTCTAAGCTGTGTTTTTTAGATGTTTCAGGACTCACCGTACACTTCTCCAGAGTGGCTGTTGCCAATTTACATCCCGCCCATCAGAGTAGCAAGGCTCCCATTTCTCCATTGCCTGTCCTGCATTTCTGGGTTTGACACGTTTTTCAGCATGGCCCTTTTGACCGATGGGTAGCGAGTCTTCTTTGTAGCCCTGATTTGCCTTTCCAGGTTGCTTGGTTGGCCAAAAAGGGCGTATGCGTTTTTTCCTGAATATATTGAGGAAAAAACGCATACGCCCTTTTTGGCCAAGGGCATCTTTTTCAACGTTTTGCCGCTTTTCATGTGCTTTTAAGGCGATTCGAATCTACCTCCTGAAATCTGTTTCCTGCAATTCTGCCTTGATTTCAAATCCTCTTCTTTGCCTTCCCTCAATATATCTGTGGACGAGAGTTATCATTTATAACTCTGCAGGTTTGTGAATTGCAGTGCCCTGAACCTCCATTTTACAACTCGCGTTTTTGGGAGCTGGCCGCAAAAGCGCAGGATGGCTTCAGGCCCTGTTCTGGTTCCGGGGGGCAGGCTGAGCCTGTGGTTAATTCTTCTTCCTGATGGGAAGATAGAGTGACCTGTGCCTGTCCCAACACCAAGAGCTAGTCTCTCATTGGTTCCCCGTCTTCCCGTTCATCCTCAGGACAAATTGCAACCTGTACGGAACAGTAGGTTAAAGGTGCTGAAGCTCCAAGTAGGGAGATTGCTAGTAAGGCGGCTGGAATGGCGAACCCGGGCACAAGGAGATGAGAAATGAGGTGCGCTTTAGAAACCTTTCCCCATCACATGGTGTACCATCTTCTGGGTTTCTCATGCATGTTTTCGATGTAGGAAGATGCCCTTGAACCTGGAGATTTGGGACCCATGCGATGGGTACCACGCAGTATTACTTTAAAGGGTCTGCGTTTGCTCACCCAACCTCACCAAACCTCTCAGCCCCAAGAGTGTCCACCCTTATGTCTCATCCAGCTGTGGGTCTAGATATGGTCAATCCAGGTTGCATCACAGCCCCTGATCGCATTGTGTAAGAATTTCTCTCTCTTTCACTGTCTTTGTTTCATGGGTTTTTCAAAGTAATTTATTTTTATAATGGGGTTTAGCTGCTTTTCACTGCTGTGTTTATGCCGCTTTACACCCACTTGACACACTAACAGAGAGATATCAATACATAGGTTTTAAGATTATTACTAGTCAGATATATTCTTGTGCGGTGAATAGGGCGTGTTGAGTCCAGTTCTCTGAGCAAGGAGTAGGTCTTGTCTATTACATATTGGGTTTATGGAACGGTATCTGAGCTAATTTGAAACCCTTGTTTTATGTATCACCCCACCTCACCTTTCCCGTTAAGCAGCCATAGTGTGTTTTCTGCATGTGTGACTCTGTTCTGTTTTGTAATTCAGTTCAAGTGTAACGGTTTTTACATTCCCTCTATAAGTGATACCTTATGAGAAGTGTCCTTTTCTGTGTGACTTATTTCACTTAGAATCGTCGTACCTAAATCCACTCATCATGCTACTACTAGCCTTATGACATTGATTTCATGGCTGAGTGATATTCCATTGTACATAAGGACCACAACTTCTTTATTCATTTTTCTCTTTCCTGGGATATTTAAGGTGGAATGAAGTGGAAGTCCTTGTCACCAGAGCAGCCCTAAACTTTGGGGTGCTTGTGTCTTGCTGATTTTTCATTTTCCCAATTTATACCCCCATGAGTGGAAGTGCCCTATGCTCTCTAAGCTGTGTTTTTTAGATGTTACAGGACTCACCGTACACTTCTCCAGAGTGGCTGTTGCCAATTTACATCCCGCCCATCAGAGTAGCAAGGCTCCCATTTCTCCATTGCCTGTCCTGCATTTCTGGGTTTGACACGTTTTTCAGCATGGCCCTTTTGACCGATGGGTAGCGAGTCTTCTTTGTAGCCCTGATTTGCCTTTCCAGGTTGCTTGGTTGGCCAAAAAGGGCGTATGCGTTTTTTCCTGAATATATTGAGGAAAAAACGCATACGCCCTTTTTGGCCAAGGGCATCTTTTTCAACGTTTTGCCGCTTTTCATGTGCTTTAAAGGCGATTCGAATCTACCTCCTGAAATCTGTTTCCTGCAATTCTGCCTTGATTTCAAATCCTCTTCTTTGCCTTCCCTCAATATATCTGTGGACGAGAGTTATCATTTATAACTCTGCAGGTTTGTGAATTGCAGTGCCCTGAACCTCCATTTTACAACTCGCGTTTTTGGGAGCTGGCCGCAAAAGCGCAGGATGGCTTCAGGCCCTGTTCTGGTTCCGGGGGGCAGGCTGAGCCTGTGGTTAATTCTTCTTCCTGATGGGAAGATAGAGTGACCTGTGCCTGTCCCAACACCAAGAGCTAGTCTCTCATTGGTTCCCCGTCTTCCCGTTCATCCTCAGGACAAATTGCAACCTGTACGGAACAGGAGGTTAAAGGTGCTGAAGCTCCAAGTAGGGAGATTGCTAGTAAGGCGGCTGGAATGGCGAACCCGGGCACAAGGAGATGAGAAATGAGGTGCGCTTTAGAAACCTTTCCCCATCACATGTTGTACCATCTTCTGGGTTTCTCATGCAAGTTTTCGATGTAGGAAGATGCCCTTGAACCTGGACATTTGGGACCCATGCGATGGGTACCACGCAGTATTACTTTAAAGGGTCTGCGTTTGCTCACCCAACCTCACCAAACCTCTCAGCCCCAAGAGTGTCCACCCTTATGTCTCATCCAGCTGTGGGTCTAGATATGGTCAATCCAGGTTGCATCACAGCCCCTGATCGCATTGTGTAAGAATTTCTCTCTCTTTCACTGTCTTTGTTTCATGGGTTTTTCAAAGTAATTTATTTTTATAATGGGGTTTAGCTGCTTTTCACTGCTGTGTTTATGCCGCTTTACACCCACTTGACACACTAACAGAGAGATATCAATACATAGGTTTTAAGATTATTACTAGTCAGATATATTCTTGTGCGGTGAATAAGGCGTGTTGAGTCCAGTTCTCTGAGCAAGGAGTAGGTCTTGTCTATTACATATTGGGTTTCTGGAACGGTATCTGAGCTAATTTGAAACCCTTGTTTTATGTATCACCCCACCTCACCTTTCCCGTTAAGCAGCCATAGTATGTTTTCTGCATGTGTGACTCTGTTCTGTTTTGTAATTCAGTTCAAGTGTAACGGTTTTTACATTCCCTCTATAAGTGATACCTTATGAGAAGTGTCCTTTTCTGTGTGACTTATTTCTCTTAGAATCGTCGTACCTAAATCCACTCATCATGCTGCTACTAGCCTTATGACATTGATTTCATGGCTGAGTGATATTCCATTGTACATAAGGACCACAACTTCTTTATTCATTTTTCTCTTTCATGGGATATTTAAGGTGGAATGAAGTGGAAGTCCTTGTCACCAGAGCAGCCCTAAACTTTGGGGTGCTTGTGTCTTGCTGATTTTTCATTTTCCCAATTTATACCCCCATGAGTGGAAGTGCCCTATGCTCTCTAAGCTGTGTTTTTTAGATGTTTCAGGACTCACCGTACACTTCTCCAGTGTGGCTGTTGCCAATTTACATCCCGCCCATCAGAGTAGCAAGGCTCCCATTTCTCCATTGCCTGTCCTGCATTTCTGGGTTTGACACGTTTTTCAGCATGGCCCTTTTGACCGATGGGTAGCGAGTCTTCTTTGTAGCCCTGATTTGCCTTTCCAGGTTGCTTGGTTGGCCAAAAAGGGCGTATGCGTTTTTTCCTGAATATATTGAGGAAAAAACGCATACGCCCTTTTTGGCCAAGGGCATCTTTTTCAACGTTTTGCCGCTTTTCATGTGCTTTAAAGGCGATTCGAATCTACCTCCTGAAATCTGTTTCCTGCAATTCTGCCTTGATTTCAAATCCTCTTCTTTGCCTTCCCTCAATATATCTGTGGACGAGAGTTATCATTTATAACTCTGCAGGTTTGTGAATTGCAGTGCCCTGAACCTCCATTTTACAACTCGCGTTTTTGGGAGCTGGCCGCAAAAGCGCAGGATGGCTTCAGGCCCTGTTCTGGTTCCGGGGGGCAGGCTGAGCCTGTGGTTAATTCTTCTTCCTGATGGGAAGATAGAGTGACCTGTGCCTGTCCCAACACCAAGAGCTAGTCTCTCATTGGTTCCCCGTCTTCCCGTTCATCCTCAGGACAAATTGCAACCTGTACGGAACAGTAGGTTAAAGGTGCTGAAGCTCCAAGTAGGGAGATTGCTAGTAAGGCGGCTGGAATGGCGAACCCGGGCACAAGGAGATGAGAAATGAGGTGCGTTTTAGAAACCTTTCCCCATCACATGGTGTACCATCTTCTGGGTTTCTCATGCATGTTTTCGATGTAGGAAGATGCCCTTGAACCTGGAGATTTGGGACCCATGCGATGGGTACCACGCAGTATTACTTTAAAGGGTCTGCGTTTGCTCACCCAACCTCACCAAACCTCTCAGCCCCAAGAGTGTCCACCCTTATGTCTCATCCAGCTGTGGGTCTAGATATGGTCAATCCAGGTTGCATCACAGCCCCTGATCGCATTGTGTAAGAATTTCTCTCTCTTTCACTGTCTTTGTTTCATGGGTTTTTCAAAGTAATTTATTTTTATAATGGGGTTTAGCTGCTTTTCACTGCTGTGTTTATGCCGCTTTACACCCACTTGACACACTAACAGAGAGATATCAATACATAGGTTTTAAGATTATTACTAGTCAGATATATTCTTGTGCGGTGAATAGGGCGTGTTGAGTCCAGTTCTCTGAGCAAGGAGTAGGTCTTGTCTATTACATATTGGGTTTATGGAACGGTATCTGAGCTAATTTGAAACCCTTGTTTTATGTATCACCCCACCTCACCTTTCCCGTTAAGCAGCCATAGTGTGTTTTCTGCATGTGTGACTCTGTTCTGTTTTGTAATTCAGTTCAAGTGTAACGGTTTTTACATTCCCTCTATAAGTGATACCTTATGAGAAGTGTCCTTTTCTGTGTGACTTATTTCACTTAGAATCGTCGTACCTAAATCCACTCATCATGCTGCTACTAGCCTTATGACATTGATTTCATGGCTGAGTGATATTCCATTGTACATAAGGACCACAACTTCTTTATCCATTTTTCTCTTTCCTGGGATATTTAAGGTGGAATGAAGTGGAGGTCCTTGTCAACAGAGCAGCCCTAAACTTTGGGGTGCTTGTGTCTTGCTGATTTTTAATTTTCCCAATTTATACCCCCATGAGTGGAAGTGCCCTATGCTCTCTAAGCTGTGTTTTTTAGATGTTTCAGGACTCACCGTACACTTCTCCAGAGTGGCTGTTGCTAATTTACATCCCGCCCATCAGAGTAGCAAGGCTCCCATTTCTCCATGGCCTGTCCTGCATTTCTGGTTTTGACACGTTTTTCAGCATGGCCCTTTTGACCGATGGGTAGCGAGTCTTCTTTGTAGCCCTGATTTGCCTTTCCAGGTTGCTTGGTTGGCCAAAAAGGGCGTATGCGTTTTTTCCTGAATATATTGAGGAAAAAACGCATACGCCCTTTTTGGCCAAGGGCATCTTTTTCAACGTTTTGCCGCTTTTCATGTGCTTTAAAGGCGATTCGAATCTACCTCCTGAAATCTGTTTCCTGCAATTCTGCCTTGATTTCAAATCCTCTTCTTTGCCTTCCCTCAATATATCTGTGGACGAGAGTTATCATTTATAACTCTGCAGGTTTGTGAATTGCAGTGCCCTGAACCTCCATTTTACAACTCGCGTTTTTGGGAGCTGGCCGCAAAAGCGCAGGATGGCTTCAGGCCCTGTTCTGGTTCCGGGGGGCAGGCTGAGCCTGTGGTTAATTCTTCTTCCTGATGGGAAGATAGAGTGACCTGTGCCTGTCCCAACACCAAGAGCTAGTCTCTCATTGGTTCCCCGTCTTCCCGTTCATCCTCAGGACAAATTGCAACCTGTACGGAACAGTAGGTTAAAGGTGCTGAAGCTCCAAGTAGGGAGATTGCTAGTAAGGCGGCTGGAATGGCGAACCCGGGCACAAGGAGATGAGAAATGAGGTGCGTTTTAGAAACCTTTCCCCATCACATGGTGTACCATCTTCTGGGTTTCTCATGCATGTTTTCGATGTAGGAAGATGCCCTTGAACCTGGAGATTTGGGACCCATGCGATGGGTACCACGCAGTATTACTTTAAAGGGTCTGCGTTTGCTCACCCAACCTCACCAAACCTCTCAGCCCCAAGAGTGTCCACCCTTATGTCTCATCCAGCTGTGGGTCTAGATATGGTCAATCCAGGTTGCATCACAGCCCCTGATCGCATTGTGTAAGAATTTCTCTCTCTTTCACTGTCTTTGTTTCATGGGTTTTTCAAAGTAATTTATTTTTATAATGGGGTTTAGCTGCTTTTCACTGCTGTGTTTATGCCGCTTTACACCCACTTGACACACTAACAGAGAGATATCAATACATAGGTTTTAAGATTATTACTAGTCAGATATATTCTTGTGCGGTGAATAGGGCGTGTTGAGTCCAGTTCTCTGAGCAAGGAGTAGGTCTTGTCTATTACATATTGGGTTTATGGAACGGTATCTGAGCTAATTTGAAACCCTTGTTTTATGTATCACCCCACCTCACCTTTCCCGTTAAGCAGCCATAGTGTGTTTTCTGCATGTGTGACTCTGTTCTGTTTTGTAATTCAGTTCAAGTGTAACGGTTTTTACATTCCCTCTATAAGTGATACCTTATGAGAAGTGTCCTTTTCTGTGTGACTTATTTCACTTAGAATCGTCGTACCTAAATCCACTCATCATGCTGCTACTAGCCTTATGACATTGATTTCATGGCTGAGTGATATTCCATTGTACATAAGGACCACAACTTCTTTATCCATTTTTCTCTTTCCTGGGATATTTAAGGTGGAATGAAGTGGAGGTCCTTGTCAACAGAGCAGCCCTAAACTTTGGGGTGCTTGTGTCTTGCTGATTTTTAATTTTCCCAATTTATACCCCCATGAGTGGAAGTGCCCTATGCTCTCTAAGCTGTGTTTTTTAGATGTTTCAGGACTCACCGTACACTTCTCCAGAGTGGCTGTTGCTAATTTACATCCCGCCCATCAGAGTAGCAAGGCTCCCATTTCTCCATGGCCTGTCCTGCATTTCTGGTTTTGACACGTTTTTCAGCATGGCCCTTTTGACCGATGGGTAGCGAGTCTTCTTTGTAGCCCTCATTTGCCTTTCCAGGTTGCTTGGTTGGCCAAAAAGGGCGTATGCGTTTTTTCCTGAATATATTCAGGAAAAAACGCATACGCCCTTTTTGGCCAAGGGCATCTTTTTCAACGTTTTGCCGCTTTTCATGTGCTTTAAAGGCGATTCGAATCTACCTCCTGAAATCTGTTTCCTGCAATTCTGCCTTGATTTCAAATCCTCTTCTTTGCCTTCCCTCAATATATCTGTGGACGAGAGTTATCATTTATAACTCTGCAGGTTTGTGAATTGCAGTGCCCTGAACCTCCATTTTACAATTCGCTTTTTTGGGAGCTGGCTGCAAAAGCGCAGGATGGCTTCAGGCCCTGTTCTGGTTCCGGGGGGCAGGCTGAGCCTGTTGTAAATTCTTCTTCCTGATGGGAAAATAGAGTGACCTGTGCCTGTCCCAACACCAAGAGCTAGTCTCTCATTGGTTCCCCGTCTTCCCGTTCATCCTCAGGACAAATTGCAACCTGTATGGAACAGGAGGTTAAAGGTGCTGATGCTCCAAGTAGGGAGATTGCTAGTAAGGCAGCTGGAATGGCGAACCCAGGCACAAGGAGATGAGAAATGAGGTGCGCTTTAGAAACCTTTCCCCATCACACGTTGTACCATCTTCTGGGTTTCTCATGCAAGTTTTCGATGTAGGAAGATGCCCTTGAACCTGGACATTTGGGACCCATGCGATGGGTACCACGCAGTATTACTTTAAAGGGTCTGCGTTTGCTCACCCAACCTCACCAAACCTCTCAGCCCCAAGAGTGTCCACCCTTATGTCTCATCCAGCTGTGGGTCTAGATATGGTCAATCCAGGTTGCATCACAGCCCCTGATCGCATTGTGTAAGAATTTCTCTCTCTTTCACTGTCTTTGTTTCATGGGTTTTTCAAAGTAATTTATTTTTATAATGGGGTTTAGCTGCTTTTCACTGCTGTGTTTATGCCGCTTTACACCCACTTGACACACTAACAGAGAGATATCAATACATAGGTTTTAAGATTATTACTAGTCAGATATATTCTTGTGCGGTGAATAGGGCGTGTTGAGTCCAGTTCTCTGAGCAAGGAGTAGGTCTTGTCTATTACATATTGGGTTTATGGAACGGTATCTGAGCTAATTTGAAACCCTTGTTTTATGTATCACCCCACCTCACCTTTCCCGTTAAGCAGCCATAGTATGTTTTCTGCATGTGTGACTCTGTTCTGTTTTGTAATTCAGTTCAAGTGTAACGGTTTTTACATTCCCTCTATAAGTGATACCTTATGAGAAGTGTCCTTTTCTGTGTGACTTATTTCTCTTAGAATCGTCGTACCTAAATCCACTCATCATGCTGCTACTAGCCTTATGACATTGATTTCATGGCTGAGTGATATTCCATTGTACATAAGGACCACAACTTCTTTATTCATTTTTCTCTTTCATGGGATATTTAAGGTGGAATGAAGTGGAAGTCCTTGTCACCAGAGCAGCCCTAAACTTTGGGGTGCTTGTGTCTTGCTGATTTTTCATTTTCCCAATTTATACCCCCATGAGTGGAAGTGCCCTATGCTCTCTAAGCTGTGTTTTTTAGATGTTTCAGGACTCACCGTACACTTCTCCAGAGTGGCTGTTGCCAATTTACATCCCGCCCATCAGAGTAGCAAGGCTCCCATTTCTCCATTGCCTGTCCTGCATTTCTGGGTTTGACACGTTTTTCAGCATGGCCCTTTTGACCGATGGGTAGCGAGTCTTCTTTGTAGCCCTGATTTGCCTTTCCAGGTTGCTTGGTTGGCCAAAAAGGGCGTATGCGTTTTTTCCTGAATATATTGAGGAAAAAACGCATACGCCCTTTTTGGCCAAGGGCATCTTTTTCAACGTTTTGCCGCTTTTCATGTGCTTTAAAGGCGATTCGAATCTACCTCCTGAAATCTGTTTCCTGCAATTCTGCCTTGATTTCAAATCCTCTTCTTTGCCTTCCCTCAATATATCTGTGGACGAGAGTTATCATTTATAACTCTGCAGGTTTGTGAATTGCAGTGCCCTGAACCTCCATTTTACAACTCGCGTTTTTGGGAGCTGGCCGCAAAAGCGCAGGATGGCTTCAGGCCCTGTTCTGGTTCCGGGGGGCAGGCTGAGCCTGTGGTTAATTCTTCTTCCTGATGGGAAGATAGAGTGACCTGTGCCTGTCCCAACACCAAGAGCTAGTCTCTCATTGGTTCCCCGTCTTCCCGTTCATCCTCAGGACAAATTGCAACCTGTACGGAACAGTAGGTTAAAGGTGCTGAAGCTCCAAGTAGGGAGATTGCTAGTAAGGCGGCTGGAATGGCGAACCCGGGCACAAGGAGATGAGAAATGAGGTGCGTTTTAGAAACCTTTCCCCATCACATGGTGTACCATCTTCTGGGTTTCTCATGCATGTTTTCGATGTAGGAAGATGCCCTTGAACCTGGAGATTTGGGACCCATGCGATGGGTACCACGCAGTATTACTTTAAAGGGTCTGCGTTTGCTCACCCAACCTCACCAAACCTCTCAGCCCCAAGAGTGTCCACCCTTATGTCTCATCCAGCTGTGGGTCTAGATATGGTCAATCCAGGTTGCATCACAGCCCCTGATCGCATTGTGTAAGAATTTCTCTCTCTTTCACTGTCTTTGTTTCATGGGTTTTTCAAAGTAATTTATTTTTATAATGGGGTTTAGCTGCTTTTCACTGCTGTGTTTATGCCGCTTTACACCCACTTGACACACTAACAGAGAGATATCAATACATAGGTTTTAAGATTATTACTAGTCAGATATATTCTTGTGCGGTGAATAGGGCGTGTTGAGTCCAGTTCTCTGAGCAAGGAGTAGGTCTTGTCTATTACATATTGGGTTTATGGAACGGTATCTGAGCTAATTTGAAACCCTTGTTTTATGTATCACCCCACCTCACCTTTCCCGTTAAGCAGCCATAGTGTGTTTTCTGCATGTGTGACTCTGTTCTGTTTTGTAATTCAGTTCAAGTGTAACGGTTTTTACATTCCCTCTATAAGTGATACCTTATGAGAAGTGTCCTTTTCTGTGTGACTTATTTCACTTAGAATCGTCGTACCTAAATCCACTCATCATGCTACTACTAGCCTTATGACATTGATTTCATGGCTGAGTGATATTCCATTGTACATAAGGACCACAACTTCTTTATTCATTTTTCTCTTTCCTGGGATATTTAAGGTGGAATGAAGTGGAAGTCCTTGTCACCAGAGCAGCCCTAAACTTTGGGGTGCTTGTGTCTTGCTGATTTTTCATTTTCCCAATTTATACCCCCATGAGTGGAAGTGCCCTATGCTCTCTAAGCTGTGTTTTTTAGATGTTACAGGACTCACCGTACACTTCTCCAGAGTGGCTGTTGCCAATTTACATCCCGCCCATCAGAGTAGCAAGGCTCCCATTTCTCCATTGCCTGTCCTGCATTTCTGGGTTTGACACGTTTTTCAGCATGGCCCTTTTGACCGATGGGTAGCGAGTCTTCTTTGTAGCCCTGATTTGCCTTTCCAGGTTGCTTGGTTGGCCAAAAAGGGCGTATGCGTTTTTTCCTGAATATATTGAGGAAAAAACGCATACGCCCTTTTTGGCCAAGGGCATCTTTTTCAACGTTTTGCCGCTTTTCATGTGCTTTAAAGGCGATTCGAATCTACCTCCTGAAATCTGTTTCCTGCAATTCTGCCTTGATTTCAAATCCTCTTCTTTGCCTTCCCTCAATATATCTGTGGACGAGAGTTATCATTTATAACTCTGCAGGTTTGTGAATTGCAGTGCCCTGAACCTCCATTTTACAACTCGCGTTTTTGGGAGCTGGCCGCAAAAGCGCAGGATGGCTTCAGGCCCTGTTCTGGTTCCGGGGGGCAGGCTGAGCCTGTGGTTAATTCTTCTTCCTGATGGGAAGATAGAGTGACCTGTGCCTGTCCCAACACCAAGAGCTAGTCTCTCATTGGTTCCCCGTCTTCCCGTTCATCCTCAGGACAAATTGCAACCTGTACGGAACAGGAGGTTAAAGGTGCTGAAGCTCCAAGTAGGGAGATTGCTAGTAAGGCGGCTGGAATGGCGAACCCGGGCACAAGGAGATGAGAAATGAGGTGCGCTTTAGAAACCTTTCCCCATCACATGTTGTACCATCTTCTGGGTTTCTCATGCAAGTTTTCGATGTAGGAAGATGCCCTTGAACCTGGACATTTGGGACCCATGCGATGGGTACCACGCAGTATTACTTTAAAGGGTCTGCGTTTGCTCACCCAACCTCACCAAACCTCTCAGCCCCAAGAGTGTCCACCCTTATGTCTCATCCAGCTGTGGGTCTAGATATGGTCAATCCAGGTTGCATCACAGCCCCTGATCGCATTGTGTAAGAATTTCTCTCTCTTTCACTGTCTTTGTTTCATGGGTTTTTCAAAGTAATTTATTTTTATAATGGGGTTTAGCTGCTTTTCACTGCTGTGTTTATGCCGCTTTACACCCACTTGACACACTAACAGAGAGATATCAATACATAGGTTTTAAGATTATTACTAGTCAGATATATTCTTGTGCGGTGAATAAGGCGTGTTGAGTCCAGTTCTCTGAGCAAGGAGTAGGTCTTGTCTATTACATATTGGGTTTCTGGAACGGTATCTGAGCTAATTTGAAACCCTTGTTTTATGTATCACCCCACCTCACCTTTCCCGTTAAGCAGCCATAGTATGTTTTCTGCATGTGTGACTCTGTTCTGTTTTGTAATTCAGTTCAAGTGTAACGGTTTTTACATTCCCTCTATAAGTGATACCTTATGAGAAGTGTCCTTTTCTGTGTGACTTATTTCTCTTAGAATCGTCGTACCTAAATCCACTCATCATGCTGCTACTAGCCTTATGACATTGATTTCATGGCTGAGTGATATTCCATTGTACATAAGGACCACAACTTCTTTATTCATTTTTCTCTTTCATGGGATATTTAAGGTGGAATGAAGTGGAAGTCCTTGTCACCAGAGCAGCCCTAAACTTTGGGGTGCTTGTGTCTTGCTGATTTTTCATTTTCCCAATTTATACCCCCATGAGTGGAAGTGCCCTATGCTCTCTAAGCTGTGTTTTTTAGATGTTTCAGGACTCACCGTACACTTCTCCAGTGTGGCTGTTGCCAATTTACATCCCGCCCATCAGAGTAGCAAGGCTCCCATTTCTCCATTGCCTGTCCTGCATTTCTGGGTTTGACACGTTTTTCAGCATGGCCCTTTTGACCGATGGGTAGCGAGTCTTCTTTGTAGCCCTGATTTGCCTTTCCAGGTTGCTTGGTTGGCCAAAAAGGGCGTATGCGTTTTTTCCTGAATATATTGAGGAAAAAACGCATACGCCCTTTTTGGCCAAGGGCATCTTTTTCAACGTTTTGCCGCTTTTCATGTGCTTTAAAGGCGATTCGAATCTACCTCCTGAAATCTGTTTCCTGCAATTCTGCCTTGATTTCAAATCCTCTTCTTTGCCTTCCCTCAATATATCTGTGGACGAGAGTTATCATTTATAACTCTGCAGGTTTGTGAATTGCAGTGCCCTGAACCTCCATTTTACAACTCGCGTTTTTGGGAGCTGGCCGCAAAAGCGCAGGATGGCTTCAGGCCCTGTTCTGGTTCCGGGGGGCAGGCTGAGCCTGTGGTTAATTCTTCTTCCTGATGGGAAGATAGAGTGACCTGTGCCTGTCCCAACACCAAGAGCTAGTCTCTCATTGGTTCCCCGTCTTCCCGTTCATCCTCAGGACAAATTGCAACCTGTACGGAACAGGAGGTTAAAGGTGCTGAAGCTCCAAGTAGGGAGATTGCTAGTAAGGCGGCTGGAATGGCGAACCCGGGCACAAGGAGATGAGAAATGAGGTGCGTTTTAGAAACCTTTCCCCATCACATGGTGTACCATCTTCTGGGTTTCTCATGCATGTTTTCGATGTAGGAAGATGCCCTTGAACCTGGAGATTTGGGACCCATGCGATGGGTACCACGCAGTATTACTTTAAAGGGTCTGCGTTTGCTCACCCAACCTCACCAAACCTCTCAGCCCCAAGAGTGTCCACCCTTATGTCTCATCCAGCTGTGGGTCTAGATATGGTCAATCCAGGTTGCATCACAGCCCCTGATCGCATTGTGTAAGAATTTCTCTCTCTTTCACTGTCTTTGTTTCATGGGTTTTTCAAAGTAATTTATTTTTATAATGGGGTTTAGCTGCTTTTCACTGCTGTGTTTATGCCGCTTTACACCCACTTGACACACTAACAGAGAGATATCAATACATAGGTTTTAAGATTATTACTAGTCAGATATATTCTTGTGTGGTAAATAGGGCGTGTTGAGTCCAGTTCTCTGAGCAAGGAGTAGGTCTTGTCTATTACATATTGGGTTTCTGGAACGGTATCTGAGCTAATTTGAAACCCTTGTTTTATGTATCACCCCACCTCACCTTTCCCGTTAAGCAGCCATAGTGTGTTTTCTGCATGTGTGACTCTGTTCTGTTTTGTAATTCAGTTCGTGTAACGGTTTTTACATTCCCTCTATAAGTGATACCTTATGAGAAGTGTCCTTTTCTGTGTGACTTATTTCACTTAGAATCGTCGTACCTAAATCCACTCATCATGCTGCTACTAGCCTTATGACATTGATTTCATGGCTGAGTGATATTCCATTGTACATAAGGACCACAACTTCTTTATCCATTTTTCTCTTTCCTGGGATATTTAAGGTGGAATGAAGTGGAGGTCCTTGTCAACAGAGCAGCCCTAAACTTTGGGGTGCTTGTGTCTTGCTGATTTTTAATTTTCCCAATTTATACCCCCATGAGTGGAAGTGCCCTATGCTCTCTAAGCTGTGTTTTTTAGATGTTTCAGGACTCACCGTACACTTCTCCAGAGTGGCTGTTGCTAATTTACATCCCGCCCATCAGAGTAGCAAGGCTCCCATTTCTCCATGGCCTGTCCTGCATTTCTGGTTTTGACACGTTTTTCAGCATGGCCCTTTTGACCGATGGGTAGCGAGTCTTCTTTGTAGCCCTGATTTGCCTTTCCAGGTTGCTTGGTTGGCCAAAAAGGGCGTATGCGTTTTTTCCTGAATATATTCAGGAAAAAACGCATACGCCCTTTTTGGCCAAGGGCATCTTTTTCAACGTTTTGCCGCTTTTCATGTGCTTTAAAGGCGATTCGAATCTACCTCCTGAAATCTGTTTCCTGCAATTCTGCCTTGATTTCAAATCCTCTTCTTTGCCTTCCCTCAATATATCTGTGGACGAGAGTTATCATTTATAACTCTGCAGGTTTGTGAATTGCAGTGCCCTGAACCTCCATTTTACAATTCGCTTTTTTGGGAGCTGGCCGCAAAAGCGCAGGATGGCTTCAGGCCCTGTTCTGGTTCCGGGGGGCAGGCTGAGCCTGTGGTTAATTCTTCTTCCTGATGGGAAAATAGAGTGACCTGTGCCTGTCCCAACACCAAGAGCTAGTCTCTCATTGGTTCCCCGTCTTCCCGTTCATCCTCAGGACAAATTGCAACCTGTATGGAACAGGAGGTTAAAGGTGCTGATGCTCCAAGTAGGGAGATTGCTAGTAAGGCAGCTGGAATGGCGAACCCGGGCACAAGGAGATGAGAAATGAGGTGCGCTTTAGAAACCTTTCCCCATCACATGTTGTACCATCTTCTGGGTTTCTCATGCAAGTTTTCGATGTAGGAAGATGCCCTTGAACCTGGACATTTGGGACCCATGCGATGGGTACCACGCAGTATTACTTTAAAGGGTCTGCGTTTGCTCACCCAACCTCACCAAACCTCTCAGCCCCAAGAGTGTCCACCCTTATGTCTCATCCAGCTGTGGGTCTAGATATGGTCAATCCAGGTTGCATCACAGCCCCTGATCGCATTGTGTAAGAATTTCTCTCTCTTTCACTGTCTTTGTTTCATGGGTTTTTCAAAGTAATTTATTTTTATAATGGGGTTTAGCTGCTTTTCACTGCTGTGTTTATGCCGCTTTACACCCACTTGACACACTAACAGAGAGATATCAATACATAGGTTTTAAGATTATTACTAGTCAGATATATTCTTGTGCGGTGAATAGGGCGTGTTGAGTCCAGTTCTCTGAGCAAGGAGTAGGTCTTGTCTATTACATATTGGGTTTCTGGAACGGTATCTGAGCTAATTTGAAACCCTTGTTTTATGTATCACCCCACCTCACCTTTCCCGTTAAGCAGCCATAGTGTGTTTTCTGCATGTGTGACTCTGTTCTGTTTTGTAATTCAGTTCAAGTGTAACGGTTTTTACATTCCCTCTATAAGTGATACCTTATGAGAAGTGTCCTTTTCTGTGTGACTTATTTCACTTAGAATCGTCGTACCTAAATCCACTCATCATGCTGCTACTAGCCTTATGACATTGATTTCATGGCTGAGTGATATTCCATTGTACATAAGGACCACAACTTCTTTATCCATTTTTCTCTTTCCTGGGATATTTAAGTTGGAATGAAGTGGAGGTCCTTGTCAACAGAGCAGCCCTAAACTTTGGGGTGCTTGTGTCTTGCTGATTTTTAAATTTCCCAATTTATACCCCCATGAGTGGAAGTGCCCTATGCTCTCTAAGCTGTGTTTTTTAGATATTTCAGGACACACCGTACACTTCTCCAGAGTGGTTGTTGGCAATTTACATCCCGCCCATCAGGGTAGCAAGGCTCCCATTTCTCCATGGCCTGTCATGCATTTCTGGTTTTGACACGTTTTTCAGCATGGCCCTTTTGACCAATGGGAAGCGAGACTTCTTTGTAGCGCTGATTTGCTTTTCCAGGTTGCTTGGTTGGCCAAAAAGGGCGTATGCGTTTTTTCCTGAATATATTCAGGAAAAAACGCATACGCCCTTTTTGGCCAAGGGCATCATTGTCAACGTTTTGCCGCTTTTCATGTGCTTTAAAGGCGATTCGAATCTACCTCCTGAAATCTGTTTCGTGCAATTCTGCCTTGATTTCAAATCCTCTTCTTTGCCTTCCCTCAATATATTTGTGGACGAGAGTTATCATTTATAACTCTGCAGGTTTGTGAATTGCAGTGCCCTGAAGCTCCATTTTACAACTCGCTTTTTTGGGAGCTGGCCGCCAAAGCGCATGATGGTTTCACGCCCTGTTCTGGTTCCGGGGGGCAGGCTGAGCCTGTGGTTAATTCTTCTTCCTCATGGGAAAATAGAGTGACCTGTGCCTGTGTCCACACCAAGAGCTAGTCTCTCATTGGTTCCCCGTCTTCCCGTTCATCCTCAGGACAAATTGCAACCTGTACGGAACAGGAGGTTAAAGGTGCTGATGCTCCAACTAGGGAGATTGCTAGTAAGGCAGCTGGAATGGCGAACCCGGGCACAAGGAGATGAGAAATGAGGTGCGTTTTAGAAACCTTTCCCCATCACACGGTGTACCATCTTCTGGGTTACTCATGCATGTTTTCGATGTAGGAAGATGCCCTTGAACCTGGACATTTGGGACCCATGCGATGGGTACCACGCAGTATTACTTTAAAGGGTCTGCGTTTGCTCACCCAACCTCACCAAACCTCTCAGCCCCAAGAGTGTCCACCCTTATGTCTCATCCAGCTGTGGGTCTAGATATGGTCAATCCAGGTTGCATCACAGCCCCTGATCGCATTGTGTAAGAGTTTCGCTCTCTTTCACTGTCTTTGTTTCATGGGTTTTTCAAAGTAATTTATTTTTATAATGGGGTTTAGCTGCTTTTCACTTCTGTGTTTATGCCGCTTTACACCCACTTGACACACTAACAGAGAGATATCAATACATAGGTTTTAAGATTATTACTAGTCAGATATATTCTTGTGCGGTGAATAGGGCGTGTTGAGTCCAGTTCTCTGAGCAAGGAGTAGGTCTTGTCTATTACATATTGGGTTTATGGAACGGTATCTGAGCTAATTTGAAACCCTTGTTTTATGTATCACCCCACCTCACCTTTCCCGTTAAGCAGCCATAGTGTGTTTTCTGCATGTGTGACTCTGTTCTGTTTTGTAATTCAGTTCAAGTGTAACGGTTTTTACATTCCCTCTATAAGTGATACCTTATGAGAAGTGTCCTTTTCTGTGTGACTTATTTCACTTAGAATCGTCGTACCTAAATCCACTCATCATGCTACTACTAGCCTTATGACATTGATTTCATGGCTGAGTGATATTCCATTGTACATAAGGACCACAACTTCTTTATCCATTTTTCTCTTTCCTGGGATATTTAAGGTGGAATGAAGTGGAGGTCCTTGTCAACAGGGCAGCCCTAATCTTTGGGGTGCTTGTGTCTTGCTGATTTTTAATTTTCCCAATTTATACCCCCATGAGTGGAAGTGCCCTATGCTCTCTAAGCTGTGTTTTTTAGATGTTTCAGGACTCACCGTACACTTCTCCAGAGTGGCTGTTGCTAATTTACATCCCGCCCATCAAAGTAGCAAGGCTCCCATTTCTCCATGGCCTGTCCTGCATTTCTGGTTTTGACACGTTTTTCAGCATGGCCCTTTTGACCGATGGGTAGCGAGTCTTCTTTGTAGCCCTGATTTGCCTTTCCAGGTTGCTTGGTTGGCCAAAAAGGGCGTATGCGTTTTTTCCTGAATATATTCAGGAAAAAACGCATACGCCCTTTTTGGCCAAGGGCATCTTTTTCAACGTTTTGCGGGTTTTCATGTGCTTTAAAGGCGATTCGAATCTACCTCCTGAAATCTGTTTCCTGCAATTCTGCCTTGATTTCAAATCCTCTTCTTTGCCTTCCCTCAATATATCTGTGGACGAGAGTTATCATTTATAACTCTGCAGGTTTGTGAATTGCAGTGCCCTGAACCTCCATTTTACAATTCGCTTTTTTGGGAGCTGGCCGCAAAAGCGCAGGATGGCTTCAGGCCTTGTTCTGGTTCCGGGGGGCAGGCTGAGCCTGTTGTAAATTCTTCTTCCTGATGGGAAAATAGAGTGACCTGTGCCTGTCCCAACACCAAGAGCTAGTCTCTCATTGGTTCCCCGTCTTCCCGTTCATCCTCAGGACAAATTGCAACCTGTATGGAACAGGAGGTTAAAGGTGCTGATGCTCCAAGTAGGGAGATTGCTAGTAAGGCAGCTGGAATGGCGAACCCGGGCACAAGGAGATGAGAAATGAGGTGCGCTTTAGAAACCTTTCCCCATCACATGTTGTACCATCTTCTGGGTTTCTCATGCAAGTTTTCGATGTAGGAAGATGCCCTTGAACCTGGACATTTGGGACCCATGCGATGGGTACCACGCAGTATTACTTTAAAGGGTCTGCGTTTGCTCACCCAACCTCACCAAACCTCTCAGCCCCAAGAGTGTCCACCCTTATGTCTCATCCAGCTGTGGGTCTAGATATGGTCAATCCAGGTTGCATCACAGCCCCTGATCGCATTGTGTAAGAATTTCTCTCTCTTTCACTGTCTTTGTTTCATGGGTTTTTCAAAGTAATTTATTTTTATAATGGGGTTTAGCTGCTTTTCACTGCTGTGTTTATGCCGCTTTACACCCACTTGACACACTAACAGAGAGATATCAATACATAGGTTTTAAGATTATTACTAGTCAGATATATTCTTGTGCGGTGAATAGGGCGTGTTGAGTCCAGTTCTCTGAGCAAGGAGTAGGTCTTGTCTATTACATATTGGGTTTCTGGAACGGTATCTGAGCTAATTTGAAACCCTTGTTTTATGTATCACCCCACCTCACCTTTCCCGTTAAGCAGCCATAGTGTGTTTTCTGCATGTGTGACTCTGTTCTGTTTTGTAATTCAGTTCAAGTGTAACGGTTTTTACATTCCCTCTATAAGTGATACCTTATGAGAAGTGTCCTTTTCTGTGTGACTTATTTCACTTAGAATCGTCGTACCTAAATCCACTCATCATGCTGCTACTAGCCTTATGACATTGATTTCATGGCTGAGTGATATTCCATTGTACATAAGGACCACAACTTCTTTATCCATTTTTCTCTTTCCTGGGATATTTAAGTTGGAATGAAGTGGAGGTCCTTGTCAACAGAGCAGCCCTAAACTTTGGGGTGCTTGTGTCTTGCTGATTTTTAAATTTCCCAATTTATACCCCCATGAGTGGAAGTGCCCTATGCTCTCTAAGCTGTGTTTTTTAGATATTTCAGGACACACCGTACACTTCTCCAGAGTGGTTGTTGGCAATTTACATCCCGCCCATCAGTGTAGCAAGGCTCCCATTTCTCCATGGCCTGTCATGCATTTCTGGTTTTGACACGTTTTTCAGCATGGCCCTTTTGACCGATGGGAAGCGAGACTTCTTTGTAGCGCTGATTTGCTTTTCCAGGTTGCTTGGTTGGCCAAAAAGGGCGTATGCGTTTTTTTCTGAATATATTCAGGAAAAAACGCATACGCCCTTTTTGGCCAAGGGCATCATTGTCAACGTTTTGCCGCTTTTCATGTGCTTTAAAGGCGATTCGAATCTACCTCCTGAAATCTGTTTCCTGCAATTCTGCCTTGATTTCAAATCCTCTTCTTTGCCTTCCCTCAATATATTTGTGGACGAGAGTTATCATTTATAACTCTGCAGGTTTGTGGATTGCAGTGCCCTGAAGCTCCATTTTACAACTCGCTTTTTTGGGAGCTGGCCGCCAAAGCGCATGATGGTTTCACGCCCTGTTCTGGTTCCGGGGGGCAGGCTGAGCCTGTGGTTAATTCTTCTTCCTCATGGGAAAATAGAGTGACCTGTGCCTGTGTCCACACCAAGAGCTAGTCTCTCATTGGTTCCCCGTCTTCCCGTTCATCCTCAGGACAAATTGCAACCTGTACGGAACAGGAGGTTAAAGGTGCTGATGCTCCAACTAGGGAGATTGCTAGTAAGGCAGCTGGAATGGCGAACCCGGGCACAAGGAGATGAGAAATGAGGTGCGTTTTAGAAACCTTTCCCCATCACACGGTGTACCATCTTCTGGGTTACTCATGCATGTTTTCGATGTAGGAAGATGCCCTTGAACCTGGACATTTGGGACCCATGCGATGGGTACCACGCAGTATTACTTTAAAGGGTCTGCGTTTGCTCACCCAACCTCACCAAACCTCTCAGCCCCAAGAGTGTCCACCCTTATGTCTCATCCAGCTCTGGGTCTAGATATGGTCAATCCAGGTTGCATCACAGCCCCTGATCGCATTGTGTAAGAATTTCTCTCTCTTTCACTGTCTTTGTTTCATGGGTTTATCAAAGTAATTTATTTTTATAATGGGGTTTAGCTGCTTTTCACTGCTGTGTTTATGCCGCTTTACACCCACTTGACACACTAACAGAGAGATATCAATACATAGGTTTTAAGATTATTACTAGTCAGATATATTCTTGTGCGGTGAATAGGGCGTGTTGAGTCCAGTTCTCTGAGCAAGGAGTAGGTCTTGTCTATTACATATTGGGTTTCTGGAACGGTATCTGAGCTAATTTGAAACCCTTGTTTTATGTATCACCCCACCTCACCTTTCCCGTTAAGCAGCCATAGTGTGTTTTCTGCATGTGTGACTCTGTTCTGTTTTGTAATTCAGTTCAAGTGTAACGGTTTTTACATTCCCTCTATAAGTGATACCTTATGAGAAGTGTCCTTTTCTGTGTGACTTATTTCACTTAGAATCGTCGTACCTAAATCCACTCATCATGCTGCTACTAGCCTTATGACATTGATTTCATGGCTGAGTGATATTCCATTGTACATAAGGACCACAACTTCTTTATCCATTTTTCTCTTTCCTGGGATATTTAAGTTGGAATGAAGTGGAGGTCCTTGTCAACAGAGCAGCCCTAAACTTTGGGGTGCTTGTGTCTTGCTGATTTTTAAATTTCCCAATTTATACCCCCATGAGTGGAAGTGCCCTATGCTCTCTAAGCTGTGTTTTTTAGATATTTCAGGACACACCGTACACTTCTCCAGAGTGGTTGTTGGCAATATACATCCCGCCCATCAGTGTAGCAAGGCTCCCATTTCTCCATGGCCTGTCCTGCATTTCTGGTTTTGACACGTTTTTCAGCATGGCCCTTTTGACCGATGGGAAGCGAGACTTCTTTGTAGCGCTGATTTGCTTTTCCAGGTTGCTTGGTTGGCCAAAAAGGGCGTATGCGTTTTTTCCTGAATATATTCAGGAAAAAACGCATACGCCCTTTTTGGCCAAGGGCATCATTGTCAACGTTTTGCCGCTTTTCATGTGCTTTAAAGGCGATTCGAATCTACCTCCTGAAATCTGTTTCGTGCAATTCTGCCTTGATTTCAAATCCTCTTCTTTGCCTTCCCTCAATATATTTGTGGACGAGAGTTATCATTTATAACTCTGCAGGTTTGTGAATTGCAGTGCCCTGAAGCTCCATTTTACAACTCGCTTTTTTGGGAGCTGGCCGCCAAAGCGCATGATGGTTTCACGCCCTGTTCTGGTTCCGGGGGGCAGGCTGAGCCTGTGGTTAATTCTTCTTCCTCATGGGAAAATAGAGTGACCTGTGCCTGTGTCCACACCAAGAGCTAGTCTCTCATTGGTTCCCCGTCTTCCCGTTCATCCTCAGGACAAATTGCAACCTGTACGGAACAGGAGGTTAAAGGTGCTGATGCTCCAACTAGGGAGATTGCTAGTAAGGCAGCTGGAATGGCGAACCCGGGCACAAGGAGATGAGAAATGAGGTGCGTTTTAGAAACCTTTCCCCATCACACGGTGTACCATCTTCTGGGTTACTCATGCATGTTTTCGATGTAGGAAGATGCCCTTGAACCTGGACATTTGGGACCCATGCGATGGGTACCACGCAGTATTAATTTAAAGGGTCTGCGTTTGCTCACCCAACCTCACCAAACCTCTCAGCCCCAAGAGTGTCCACCCTTATGTCTCATCCAGCTGTGGGTCTAGATATGGTCAATCCAGGTTGCATCACAGCCCCTGATCGCATTGTGTAAGAGTTTCGCTCTCTTTCACTGTCTTTGTTTCATGGGTTTTTCAAAGTAATTTATTTTTATAATGGGGTTTAGCTGCTTTTCACTTCTGTGTTTATGCCGCTTTACACCCACTTGACACACTAACAGAGAGATATCAATACATAGGTTTTAAGATTATTACTAGTCAGATATATTCTTGTGCGGTGAATAGGGCGTGTTGAGTCCAGTTCTCTGAGCAAGGAGTAGGTCTTGTCTATTACATATTGGGTTTATGGAACGGTATCTGAGCTAATTTGAAACCCTTGTTTTATGTATCACCCCACCTCACCTTTCCCGTTAAGCAGCCATAGTGTGTTTTCTGCATGTGTGACTCTGTTCTGTTTTGTAATTCAGTTCAAGTGTAACGGTTTTTACATTCCCTCTATAAGTGATACCTTATGAGAAGTGTCCTTTTCTGTGTGACTTATTTCACTTAGAATCGTCGTACCTAAATCCACTCATCATGCTACTACTAGCCTTATGACATTGATTTCATGGCTGAGTGATATTCCATTGTACATAAGGACCACAACTTCTTTATCCATTTTTCTCTTTCCTGGGATATTTAAGGTGGAATGAAGTGGAGGTCCTTGTCAACAGGGCAGCCCTAAACTTTGGGGTGCTTGTGTCTTGCTGATTTTTAATTTTCCCAATTTATACCCCCATGAGTGGAAGTGCCCTATGCTCTCTAAGCTGTGTTTTTTAGATGTTTCAGGACTCACCGTACACTTCTCCAGAGTGGCTGTTGCTAATTTACATCCCGCCCATCAAAGTAGCAAGGCTCCCATTTCTCCATGGCCTGTCCTGCATTTCTGGTTTTGACACGTTTTTCAGCATGGCCCTTTTGACCGATGGGTAGCGAGTCTTCTTTGTAGCCCTGATTTGCCTTTCCAGGTTGCTTGGTTGGCCAAAAAGGGCGTATGCGTTTTTTCCTGAATATATTCAGGAAAAAACGCATACGCCCTTTTTGGCCAAGGGCATCTTTTTCAACGTTTTGCGGGTTTTCATGTGCTTTAAAGGCGATTCGAATCTACCTCCTGAAATCTGTTTCCTGCAATTCTGCCTTGATTTCAAATCCTCTTCTTTGCCTTCCCTCAATATATCTGTGGACGAGAGTTATCATTTATAACTCTGCAGGTTTGTGAATTGCAGTGCCCTGAACCTCCATTTTACAATTCGCTTTTTTGGGAGCTGGCCGCAAAAGCGCAGGATGGCTTCAGGCCTTGTTCTGGTTCCGGGGGGCAGGCTGAGCCTGTTGTAAATTCTTCTTCCTGATGGGAAAATAGAGTGACCTGTGCCTGTCCCAACACCAAGAGCTAGTCTCTCATTGGTTCCCCGTCTTCCCGTTCATCCTCAGGACAAATTGCAACCTGTATGGAACAGGAGGTTAAAGGTGCTGATGCTCCAAGTAGGGAGATTGCTAGTAAGGCAGCTGGAATGGCGAACCCGGGCACAAGGAGATGAGAAATGAGGTGCGCTTTAGAAACCTTTCCCCATCACATGTTGTACCATCTTCTGGGTTTCTCATGCAAGTTTTCGATGTAGGAAGATGCCCTTGAACCTGGACATTTGGGACCCATGCGATGGGTACCACGCAGTATTACTTTAAAGGGTCTGCGTTTGCTCACCCAACCTCACCAAACCTCTCAGCCCCAAGAGTGTCCACCCTTATGTCTCATCCAGCTCTGGGTCTAGATATGGTCAATCCAGGTTGCATCACAGCCCCTGATCGCATTGTGTAAGAATTTCTCTCTCTTTCACTGTCTTTGTTTCATGGGTTTTTCAAAGTAATTTATTTTTATAATGGGGTTTAGCTGCTTTTCACTGCTGTGTTTATGCCGCTTTACACCCACTTGACACACTAACAGAGAGATATCAATACATAGGTTTTAAGATTATTACTAGTCAGATATATTCTTGTGCGGTGAATAGGGCGTGTTGAGTCCAGTTCTCTGAGCAAGGAGTAGGTCTTGTCTATTACATATTGGGTTTCTGGAACGGTATCTGAGCTAATTTGAAACCCTTGTTTTATGTATCACCCCACCTCACCTTTCCCGTTAAGCAGCCATAGTGTGTTTTCTGCATGTGTGACTCTGTTCTGTTTTGTAATTCAGTTCAAGTGTAACGGTTTTTACATTCCCTCTATAAGTGATACCTTATGAGAAGTGTCCTTTTCTGTGTGACTTATTTCACTTAGAATCGTCGTACCTAAATCCACTCATCATGCTGCTACTAGCCTTATGACATTGATTTCATGGCTGAGTGATATTCCATTGTACATAAGGACCACAACTTCTTTATCCATTTTTCTCTTTCCTGGGATATTTAAGTTGGAATGAAGTGGAGGTCCTTGTCAACAGAGCAGCCCTAAACTTTGGGGTGCTTGTGTCTTGCTGATTTTTAAATTTCCCAATTTATACCCCCATGAGTGGAAGTGCCCTATGCTCTCTAAGCTGTGTTTTTTAGATATTTCAGGACACACCGTACACTTCTCCAGAGTGGTTGTTGGCAATTTACATCCCGCCCATCAGTGTAGCAAGGCTCCCATTTCTCCATGGCCTGTCATGCATTTCTGGTTTTGACACGTTTTTCAGCATGGCCCTTTTGACCGATGGGAAGCGAGACTTCTTTGTAGCGCTGATTTGCTTTTCCAGGTTGCTTGGTTGGCCAAAAAGGGCGTATGCGTTTTTTTCTGAATATATTCAGGAAAAAACGCATACGCCCTTTTTGGCCAAGGGCATCATTGTCAACGTTTTGCCGCTTTTCATGTGCTTTAAAGGCGATTCGAATCTACCTCCTGAAATCTGTTTCCTGCAATTCTGCCTTGATTTCAAATCCTCTTCTTTGCCTTCCCTCAATATATTTGTGGACGAGAGTTATCATTTATAACTCTGCAGGTTTGTGAATTGCAGTGCCCTGAAGCTCCATTTTACAACTCGCTTTTTTGGGAGCTGGCCGCCAAAGCGCATGATGGTTTCACGCCCTGTTCTGGTTCCGGGGGGCAGGCTGAGCCTGTGGTTAATTCTTCTTCCTCATGGGAAAATAGAGTGACCTGTGCCTGTGTCCACACCAAGAGCTAGTCTCTCATTGGTTCCCCGTCTTCCCGTTCATCCTCAGGACAAATTGCAACCTGTACGGAACAGGAGGTTAAAGGTGCTGATGCTCCAACTAGGGAGATTGCTAGTAAGGCAGCTGGAATGGCGAACCCGGGCACAAGGAGATGAGAAATGAGGTGCGTTTTAGAAACCTTTCCCCATCACACGGTGTACCATCTTCTGGGTTACTCATGCATGTTTTCGATGTAGGAAGATGCCCTTGAACCTGGACATTTGGGACCCATGCGATGGGTACCACGCAGTATTACTTTAAAGGGTCTGCGTTTGCTCACCCAACCTCACCAAACCTCTCAGCCCCAAGAGTGTCCACCCTTATGTCTCATCCAGCTCTGGGTCTAGATATGGTCAATCCAGGTTGCATCACAGCCCCTGATCGCATTGTGTAAGAATTTCTCTCTCTTTCACTGTCTTTGTTTCATGGGTTTATCAAAGTAATTTATTTTTATAATGGGGTTTAGCTGCTTTTCACTGCTGTGTTTATGCCGCTTTACACCCACTTGACACACTAACAGAGAGATATCAATACATAGGTTTTAAGATTATTACTAGTCAGATATATTCTTGTGCGGTGAATAGGGCGTGTTGAGTCCAGTTCTCTGAGCAAGGAGTAGGTCTTGTCTATTACATATTGGGTTTCTGGAACGGTATCTGAGCTAATTTGAAACCCTTGTTTTATGTATCACCCCACCTCACCTTTCCCGTTAAGCAGCCATAGTGTGTTTTCTGCATGTGTGACTCTGTTCTGTTTTGTAATTCAGTTCAAGTGTAACGGTTTTTACATTCCCTCTATAAGTGATACCTTATGAGAAGTGTCCTTTTCTGTGTGACTTATTTCACTTAGAATCGTCGTACCTAAATCCACTCATCATGCTGCTACTAGCCTTATGACATTGATTTCATGGCTGAGTGATATTCCATTGTACATAAGGACCACAACTTCTTTATCCATTTTTCTCTTTCCTGGGATATTTAAGTTGGAATGAAGTGGAGGTCCTTGTCAACAGAGCAGCCCTAAACTTTGGGGTGCTTGTGTCTTGCTGATTTTTAAATTTCCCAATTTATACCCCCATGAGTGGAAGTGCCCTATGCTCTCTAAGCTGTGTTTTTTAGATATTTCAGGACACACCGTACACTTCTCCAGAGTGGTTGTTGGCAATATACATCCCGCCCATCAGTGTAGCAAGGCTCCCATTTCTCCATGGCCTGTCCTGCATTTCTGGTTTTGACACGTTTTTCAGCATGGCCCTTTTGACCGATGGGAAGCGAGACTTCTTTGTAGCGCTGATTTGCTTTTCCAGGTTGCTTGGTTGGCCAAAAAGGGCGTATGCGTTTTTTCCTGAATATATTCAGGAAAAAACGCATACGCCCTTTTTGGCCAAGGGCATCATTGTCAACGTTTTGCCGCTTTTCATGTGCTTTAAAGGCGATTCGAATCTACCTCCTGAAATCTGTTTCGTGCAATTCTGCCTTGATTTCAAATCCTCTTCTTTGCCTTCCCTCAATATATTTGTGGACGAGAGTTATCATTTATAACTCTGCAGGTTTGTGAATTGCAGTGCCCTGAAGCTCCATTTTACAACTCGCTTTTTTGGGAGCTGGCCGCCAAAGCGCATGATGGTTTCACGCCCTGTTCTGGTTCCGGGGGGCAGGCTGAGCCTGTGGTTAATTCTTCTTCCTCATGGGAAAATAGAGTGACCTGTGCCTGTGTCCACACCAAGAGCTAGTCTCTCATTGGTTCCCCGTCTTCCCGTTCATCCTCAGGACAAATTGCAACCTGTACGGAACAGGAGGTTAAAGGTGCTGATGCTCCAACTAGGGAGATTGCTAGTAAGGCAGCTGGAATGGCGAACCCGGGCACAAGGAGATGAGAAATGAGGTGCGTTTTAGAAACCTTTCCCCATCACACGGTGTACCATCTTCTGGGTTACTCATGCATGTTTTCGATGTAGGAAGATGCCCTTGAACCTGGACATTTGGGACCCATGCGATGGGTACCACGCAGTATTAATTTAAAGGGTCTGCGTTTGCTCACCCAACCTCACCAAACCTCTCAGCCCCAAGAGTGTCCACCCTTATGTCTCATCCAGCTGTGGGTCTAGATATGGTCAATCCAGGTTGCATCACAGCCCCTGATCGCATTGTGTAAGAGTTTCGCTCTCTTTCACTGTCTTTGTTTCATGGGTTTTTCAAAGTAATTTATTTTTATAATGGGGTTTAGCTGCTTTTCACTTCTGTGTTTATGCCGCTTTACACCCACTTGACACACTAACAGAGAGATATCAATACATAGGTTTTAAGATTATTACTAGTCAGATATATTCTTGTGCGGTGAATAGGGCGTGTTGAGTCCAGTTCTCTGAGCAAGGAGTAGGTCTTGTCTATTACATATTGGGTTTATGGAACGGTATCTGAGCTAATTTGAAACCCTTGTTTTATGTATCACCCCACCTCACCTTTCCCGTTAAGCAGCCATAGTGTGTTTTCTGCATGTGTGACTCTGTTCTGTTTTGTAATTCAGTTCAAGTGTAACGGTTTTTACATTCCCTCTATAAGTGATACCTTATGAGAAGTGTCCTTTTCTGTGTGACTTATTTCACTTAGAATCGTCGTACCTAAATCCACTCATCATGCTGCTACTAGCCTTATGACATTGATTTCCTGGCTGAGTGATATTCCATTGTACATAAGGACCACAACTTCTTTATCCATTTTTCTCTTTCCTGGGATATTTAAGTTGGAATGAAGTGGAGGTCCTTGTCAACAGAGCAGCCCTAAACTTTGGGGTGCTTGTGTCTTGCTGATTTTTAAATTTCCCAATTTATACCCCCATGAGTGGAAGTGCCCTATGCTCTCTAAGCTGTGTTTTTTAGATATTTCAGGACACACCGTACACTTCTCCAGAGTGGTTGTTGGCAATTTACATCCCGCCCATCAGTGTAGCAAGGCTCCCATTTCTCCATGGCCTGTCATGCATTTCTGGTTTTGACACGTTTTTCAGCATGGCCCTTTTGACCGATGGGAAGCGAGACTTCTTTGTAGCGCTGATTTGCTTTTCCAGGTTGCTTGGTTGGCCAAAAAGGGCGTATGCGTTTTTTTCTGAATATATTCAGGAAAAAACGCATACGCCCTTTTTGGCCAAGGGCATCATTGTCAACGTTTTGCCGCTTTTCATGTGCTTTAAAGGCGATTCGAATCTACCTCCTGAAATCTGTTTCCTGCAATTCTGCCTTGATTTCAAATCCTCTTCTTTGCCTTCCCTCAATATATTTGTGGACGAGAGTTATCATTTATAACTCTGCAGGTTTGTGAATTGCAGTGCCCTGAAGCTCCATTTTACAACTCGCTTTTTTGGGAGCTGGCCGCCAAAGCGCATGATGGTTTCACGCCCTGTTCTGGTTCCGGGGGGCAGGCTGAGCCTGTGGTTAATTCTTCTTCCTCATGGGAAAATAGAGTGACCTGTGCCTGTGTCCACACCAAGAGCTAGTCTCTCATTGGTTCCCCGTCTTCCCGTTCATCCTCAGGACAAATTGCAACCTGTACGGAACAGGAGGTTAAAGGTGCTGATGCTCCAACTAGGGAGATTGCTAGTAAGGCAGCTGGAATGGCGAACCCGGGCACAAGGAGATGAGAAATGAGGTGCGTTTTAGAAACCTTTCCCCATCACACGGTGTACCATCTTCTGGGTTACTCATGCATGTTTTCGATGTAGGAAGATGCCCTTGAACCTGGACATTTGGGACCCATGCGATGGGTACCACGCAGTATTACTTTAAAGGGTCTGCGTTTGCTCACCCAACCTCACCAAACCTCTCAGCCCCAAGAGTGTCCACCCTTATGTCTCATCCAGCTCTGGGTCTAGATATGGTCAATCCAGGTTGCATCACAGCCCCTGATCGCATTGTGTAAGAATTTCTCTCTCTTTCACTGTCTTTGTTTCATGGGTTTATCAAAGTAATTTATTTTTATAATGGGGTTTAGCTGCTTTTCACTGCTGTGTTTATGCCGCTTTACACCCACTTGACACACTAACAGAGAGATATCAATACATAGGTTTTAAGATTATTACTAGTCAGATATATTCTTGTGCGGTGAATAGGGCGTGTTGAGTCCAGTTCTCTGAGCAAGGAGTAGGTCTTGTCTATTACATATTGGGTTTCTGGAACGGTATCTGAGCTAATTTGAAACCCTTGTTTTATGTATCACCCCACCTCACCTTTCCCGTTAAGCAGCCATAGTGTGTTTTCTGCATGTGTGACTCTGTTCTGTTTTGTAATTCAGTTCAAGTGTAACGGTTTTTACATTCCCTCTATAAGTGATACCTTATGAGAAGTGTCCTTTTCTGTGTGACTTATTTCACTTAGAATCGTCGTACCTAAATCCACTCATCATGCTGCTACTAGCCTTATGACATTGATTTCATGGCTGAGTGATATTCCATTGTACATAAGGACCACAACTTCTTTATCCATTTTTCTCTTTCCTGGGATATTTAAGTTGGAATGAAGTGGAGGTCCTTGTCAACAGAGCAGCCCTAAACTTTGGGGTGCTTGTGTCTTGCTGATTTTTAAATTTCCCAATTTATACCCCCATGAGTGGAAGTGCCCTATGCTCTCTAAGCTGTGTTTTTTAGATATTTCAGGACACACCGTACACTTCTCCAGAGTGGTTGTTGGCAATATACATCCCGCCCATCAGTGTAGCAAGGCTCCCATTTCTCCATGGCCTGTCCTGCATTTCTGGTTTTGACACGTTTTTCAGCATGGCCCTTTTGACCGATGGGAAGCGAGACTTCTTTGTAGCGCTGATTTGCTTTTCCAGGTTGCTTGGTTGGCCAAAAAGGGCGTATGCGTTTTTTCCTGAATATATTCAGGAAAAAACGCATACGCCCTTTTTGGCCAAGGGCATCATTGTCAACGTTTTGCCGCTTTTCATGTGCTTTAAAGGCGATTCGAATCTACCTCCTGAAATCTGTTTCGTGCAATTCTGCCTTGATTTCAAATCCTCTTCTTTGCCTTCCCTCAATATATTTGTGGACGAGAGTTATCATTTATAACTCTGCAGGTTTGTGAATTGCAGTGCCCTGAAGCTCCATTTTACAACTCGCTTTTTTGGGAGCTGGCCGCCAAAGCGCATGATGGTTTCACGCCCTGTTCTGGTTCCGGGGGGCAGGCTGAGCCTGTGGTTAATTCTTCTTCCTCATGGGAAAATAGAGTGACCTGTGCCTGTGTCCACACCAAGAGCTAGTCTCTCATTGGTTCCCCGTCTTCCCGTTCATCCTCAGGACAAATTGCAACCTGTACGGAACAGGAGGTTAAAGGTGCTGATGCTCCAACTAGGGAGATTGCTAGTAAGGCAGCTGGAATGGCGAACCCGGGCACAAGGAGATGAGAAATGAGGTGCGTTTTAGAAACCTTTCCCCATCACACGGTGTACCATCTTCTGGGTTACTCATGCATGTTTTCGATGTAGGAAGATGCCCTTGAACCTGGACATTTGGGACCCATGCGATGGGTACCACGCAGTATTAATTTAAAGGGTCTGCGTTTGCTCACCCAACCTCACCAAACCTCTCAGCCCCAAGAGTGTCCACCCTTATGTCTCATCCAGCTGTGGGTCTAGATATGGTCAATCCAGGTTGCATCACAGCCCCTGATCGCATTGTGTAAGAGTTTCGCTCTCTTTCACTGTCTTTGTTTCATGGGTTTTTCAAAGTAATTTATTTTTATAATGGGGTTTAGCTGCTTTTCACTTCTGTGTTTATGCCGCTTTACACCCACTTGACACACTAACAGAGAGATATCAATACATAGGTTTTAAGATTATTACTAGTCAGATATATTCTTGTGCGGTGAATAGGGCGTGTTGAGTCCAGTTCTCTG
The DNA here is from genome assembly GCF_965194805.1 of Balaenoptera borealis. Taxonomy (NCBI): domain Eukaryota; kingdom Metazoa; phylum Chordata; class Mammalia; order Artiodactyla; family Balaenopteridae; genus Balaenoptera; species Balaenoptera borealis. Next base: position 549,276 of record NW_028123929.1, on the reverse strand, counting down.
AGCAAGGAGTAGGTCTTGTCTATTACATATTGGGTTTATGGAACGGTATCTGAGCTAATTTGAAACCCTTGTTTTATGTATCACCCCACCTCACCTTTCCCGTTAAGCAGCCATAGTGTGTTTTCTGCATGTGTGACTCTGTTCTGTTTTGTAATTCAGTTCAAGTGTAACGGTTTTTACATTCCCTCTATAAGTGATACCTTATGAGAAGTGTCCTTTTCTGTGTGACTTATTTCACTTAGAATCGTCGTACCTAAATCCACTCATCATGCTACTACTAGCCTTATGACATTGATTTCATGGCTGAGTGATATTCCATTGTACATAAGGACCACAACTTCTTTATCCATTTTTCTCTTTCCTGGGATATTTAAGGTGGAATGAAGTGGAGGTCCTTGTCAACAGGGCAGCCCTAAACTTTGGGGTGCTTGTGTCTTGCTGATTTTTAATTTTCCCAATTTATACCCCCATGAGTGGAAGTGCCCTATGCTCTCTAAGCTGTGTTTTTTAGATGTTTCAGGACTCACCGTACACTTCTCCAGAGTGGCTGTTGCTAATTTACATCCCGCCCATCAAAGTAGCAAGGCTCCCATTTCTCCATGGCCTGTCCTGCATTTCTGGTTTTGACACGTTTTTCAGCATGGCCCTTTTGACCGATGGGTAGCGAGTCTTCTTTGTAGCCCTGATTTGCCTTTCCAGGTTGCTTGGTTGGCCAAAAAGGGCGTATGCGTTTTTTCCTGAATATATTCAGGAAAAAACGCATACGCCCTTTTTGGCCAAGGGCATCTTTTTCAACGTTTTGCGGGTTTTCATGTGCTTTAAAGGCGATTCGAATCTACCTCCTGAAATCTGTTTCCTGCAATTCTGCCTTGATTTCAAATCCTCTTCTTTGCCTTCCCTCAATATATCTGTGGACGAGAGTTATCATTTATAACTCTGCAGGTTTGTGAATTGCAGTGCCCTGAACCTCCATTTTACAATTCGCTTTTTTGGGAGCTGGCCGCAAAAGCGCAGGATGGCTTCAGGCCTTGTTCTGGTTCCGGGGGGCAGGCTGAGCCTGTTGTAAATTCTTCTTCCTGATGGGAAAATAGAGTGACCTGTGCCTGTCCCAACACCAAGAGCTAGTCTCTCATTGGTTCCCCGTCTTCCCGTTCATCCTCAGGACAAATTGCAACCTGTATGGAACAGGAGGTTAAAGGTGCTGATGCTCCAAGTAGGGAGATTGCTAGTAAGGCAGCTGGAATGGCGAACCCGGGCACAAGGAGATGAGAAATGAGGTGCGCTTTAGAAACCTTTCCCCATCACATGTTGTACCATCTTCTGGGTTTCTCATGCAAGTTTTCGATGTAGGAAGATGCCCTTGAACCTGGACATTTGGGACCCATGCGATGGGTACCACGCAGTATTACTTTAAAGGGTCTGCGTTTGCTCACCCAACCTCACCAAACCTCTCAGCCCCAAGAGTGTCCACCCTTATGTCTCATCCAGCTGTGGGTCTAGATATGGTCAATCCAGGTTGCATCACAGCCCCTGATCGCATTGTGTAAGAATTTCTCTCTCTTTCACTGTCTTTGTTTCATGGGTTTTTCAAAGTAATTTATTTTTATAATGGGGTTTAGCTGCTTTTCACTGCTGTGTTTATGCCGCTTTACACCCACTTGACACACTAACAGAGAGATATCAATACATAGGTTTTAAGATTATTACTAGTCAGATATATTCTTGTGCGGTGAATAGGGCGTGTTGAGTCCAGTTCTCTGAGCAAGGAGTAGGTCTTGTCTATTACATATTGGGTTTCTGGAACGGTATCTGAGCTAATTTGAAACCCTTGTTTTATGTATCACCCCACCTCACCTTTCCCGTTAAGCAGCCATAGTGTGTTTTCTGCATGTGTGACTCTGTTCTGTTTTGTAATTCAGTTCAAGTGTAACGGTTTTTACATTCCCTCTATAAGTGATACCTTATGAGAAGTGTCCTTTTCTGTGTGACTTATTTCACTTAGAATCGTCGTACCTAAATCCACTCATCATGCTGCTACTAGCCTTATGACATTGATTTCATGGCTGAGTGATATTCCATTGTACATAAGGACCACAACTTCTTTATCCATTTTTCTCTTTCCTGGGATATTTAAGTTGGAATGAAGTGGAGGTCCTTGTCAACAGAGCAGCCCTAAACTTTGGGGTGCTTGTGTCTTGCTGATTTTTAAATTTCCCAATTTATACCCCCATGAGTGGAAGTGCCCTATGCTCTCTAAGCTGTGTTTTTTAGATATTTCAGGACACACCGTACACTTCTCCAGAGTGGTTGTTGGCAATTTACATCCCGCCCATCAGTGTAGCAAGGCTCCCATTTCTCCATGGCCTGTCATGCATTTCTGGTTTTGACACGTTTTTCAGCATGGCCCTTTTGACCGATGGGAAGCGAGACTTCTTTGTAGCGCTGATTTGCTTTTCCAGGTTGCTTGGTTGGCCAAAAAGGGCGTATGCGTTTTTTTCTGAATATATTCAGGAAAAAACGCATACGCCCTTTTTGGCCAAGGGCATCATTGTCAACGTTTTGCCGCTTTTCATGTGCTTTAAAGGCGATTCGAATCTACCTCCTGAAATCTGTTTCCTGCAATTCTGCCTTGATTTCAAATCCTCTTCTTTGCCTTCCCTCAATATATTTGTGGACGAGAGTTATCATTTATAACTCTGCAGGTTTGTGAATTGCAGTGCCCTGAAGCTCCATTTTACAACTCGCTTTTTTGGGAGCTGGCCGCCAAAGCGCATGATGGTTTCACGCCCTGTTCTGGTTCCGGGGGGCAGGCTGAGCCTGTGGTTAATTCTTCTTCCTCATGGGAAAATAGAGTGACCTGTGCCTGTGTCCACACCAAGAGCTAGTCTCTCATTGGTTCCCCGTCTTCCCGTTCATCCTCAGGACAAATTGCAACCTGTACGGAACAGGAGGTTAAAGGTGCTGATGCTCCAACTAGGGAGATTGCTAGTAAGGCAGCTGGAATGGCGAACCCGGGCACAAGGAGATGAGAAATGAGGTGCGTTTTAGAAACCTTTCCCCATCACACGGTGTACCATCTTCTGGGTTACTCATGCATGTTTTCGATGTAGGAAGATGCCCTTGAACCTGGACATTTGGGACCCATGCGATGGGTACCACGCAGTATTACTTTAAAGGGTCTGCGTTTGCTCACCCAACCTCACCAAACCTCTCAGCCCCAAGAGTGTCCACCCTTATGTCTCATCCAGCTCTGGGTCTAGATATGGTCAATCCAGGTTGCATCACAGCCCCTGATCGCATTGTGTAAGAATTTCTCTCTCTTTCACTGTCTTTGTTTCATGGGTTTATCAAAGTAATTTATTTTTATAATGGGGTTTAGCTGCTTTTCACTGCTGTGTTTATGCCGCTTTACACCCACTTGACACACTAACAGAGAGATATCAATACATAGGTTTTAAGATTATTACTAGTCAGATATATTCTTGTGCGGTGAATAGGGCGTGTTGAGTCCAGTTCTCTGAGCAAGGAGTAGGTCTTGTCTATTACATATTGGGTTTCTGGAACGGTATCTGAGCTAATTTGAAACCCTTGTTTTATGTATCACCCCACCTCACCTTTCCCGTTAAGCAGCCATAGTGTGTTTTCTGCATGTGTGACTCTGTTCTGTTTTGTAATTCAGTTCAAGTGTAACGGTTTTTACATTCCCTCTATAAGTGATACCTTATGAGAAGTGTCCTTTTCTGTGTGACTTATTTCACTTAGAATCGTCGTACCTAAATCCACTCATCATGCTGCTACTAGCCTTATGACATTGATTTCATGGCTGAGTGATATTCCATTGTACATAAGGACCACAACTTCTTTATCCATTTTTCTCTTTCCTGGGATATTTAAGTTGGAATGAAGTGGAGGTCCTTGTCAACAGAGCAGCCCTAAACTTTGGGGTGCTTGTGTCTTGCTGATTTTTAAATTTCCCAATTTATACCCCCATGAGTGGAAGTGCCCTATGCTCTCTAAGCTGTGTTTTTTAGATATTTCAGGACACACCGTACACTTCTCCAGAGTGGTTGTTGGCAATATACATCCCGCCCATCAGTGTAGCAAGGCTCCCATTTCTCCATGGCCTGTCCTGCATTTCTGGTTTTGACACGTTTTTCAGCATGGCCCTTTTGACCGATGGGAAGCGAGACTTCTTTGTAGCGCTGATTTGCTTTTCCAGGTTGCTTGGTTGGCCAAAAAGGGCGTATGCGTTTTTTCCTGAATATATTCAGGAAAAAACGCATACGCCCTTTTTGGCCAAGGGCATCATTGTCAACGTTTTGCCGCTTTTCATGTGCTTTAAAGGCGATTCGAATCTACCTCCTGAAATCTGTTTCCTGCAATTCTGCCTTGATTTCAAATCCTCTTCTTTGCCTTCCCTCAATATATTTGTGGACGAGAGTTATCATTTATAACTCTGCAGGTTTGTGAATTGCAGTACCCTGAAGCTCCATTTTACAACTCGCTTTTTTGGGAGCTGGCCGCCAAAGCGCATGATGGTTTCACGCCCTGTTCTGGTTCCGGGGGGCAGGCTGAGCCTGTGGTTAATTCTTCTTCCTCATGGGAAAATAGAGTGACCTGTGCCTGTGTCCACACCAAGAGCTAGTCTCTCATTGGTTCCCCGTCTTCCCGTTCATCCTCAGGACAAATTGCAACCTGTACGGAACAGGAGGTTAAAGGTGCTGATGCTCCAACTAGGGAGATTGCTAGTAAGGCAGCTGGAATGGCCAACCCGGGCACAAGGAGATGAGAAATGAGGTGCGTTTTAGAAACCTTTCCCCATCACACGGTGTACCATCTTCTGGGTTACTCATGCATGTTTTCGATGTAGGAAGATGCCCTTGAACCTGGACATTTGGGACCCATGCGATGGGTACCACGCAGTATTACTTTAAAGGGTCTGCGTTTGCTCACCCAACCTCACCAAACCTCTCAGCCCCAAGAGTGTCCACCCTTATGTGTCATCCAGCTCTGGGTCTAGATATGGTCAATCCAGGTTGCATCACAGCCCCTGATCGCATTGTGTAAGAATTTCTCTCTCTTTCACTGTCTTTGTTTCATGGGTTTTTCAAAGTAATTTATTTTTATAATGGGGTTTAGCTGCTTTTCACTGCTGTGTTTATGCCGCTTTACACCCACTTGACACACTAACAGAGAGATATCAATACATAGGTTTTAAGATTATTACTAGTCAGATATATTCTTGTGCGGTGAATAGGGCGTGTTGAGTCCAGTTCTCTGAGCAAGGAGTAGGTCTTGTCTATTACATATTGGGTTTCTGGAACGGTATCTGAGCTAATTTGAAACCCTTGTTTTATGTATCACCCCACCTCACCTTTCCCGTTAAGCAGCCATAGTGTGTTTTCTGCATGTGTGACTCTGTTCTGTTTTGTAATTCAGTTCAAGTGTAACGGTTTTTACATTCCCTCTATAAGTGATACCTTATGAGAAGTGTCCTTTTCTGTGTGACTTATTTCACTTAGAATCGTCGTACCTAAATCCACTCATCATGCTGCTACTAGCCTTATGACATTGATTTCATGGCTGAGTGATATTCCATTGTACATAAGGACCACAACTTCTTTATCCATTTTTCTCTTTCCTGGGATATTTAAGTTGGAATGAAGTGGAGGTCCTTGTCAACAGAGCAGCCCTAAACTTTGGGGTGCTTGTGTCTTGCTGATTTTTAAATTTCCCAATTTATACCCCCATGAGTGGAAGTGCCCTATGCTCTCTAAGCTGTGTTTTTTAGATATTTCAGGACACACCGTACACTTCTCCAGAGTGGTTGTTGGCAATTTACATCCCGCCCATCAGGGTAGCAAGGCTCCCATTTCTCCATGGCCTGTCATGCATTTCTGGTTTTGACACGTTTTTCAGCATGGCCCTTTTGACCGATGGGAAGCGAGACTTCTTTGTAGCGCTGATTTGCTTTTCCAGGTTGCTTGGTTGGCCAAAAAGGGCGTATGCGTTTTTTCCTGAATATATTCAGGAAAAAACGCATACGCCCTTTTTGGCCAAGGGCATCATTGTCAACGTTTTGCCGCTTTTCATGTGCTTTAAAGGCGATTCGAATCTACCTCCTGAAATCTGTTTCGTGCAATTCTGCCTTGATTTCAAATCCTCTTCTTTGCCTTCCCTCAATATATTTGTGGACGAGAGTTATCATTTATAACTCTGCAGGTTTGTGAATTGCAGTGCCCTGAAGCTCCATTTTACAACTCGCTTTTTTGGGAGCTGGCCGCCAAAGCGCATGATGGTTTCACGCCCTGTTCTGGTTCCGGGGGGCAGGCTGAGCCTGTGGTTAATTCTTCTTCCTCATGGGAAAATAGAGTGACCTGTGCCTGTGTCCACACCAAGAGCTAGTCTCTCATTGGTTCCCCGTCTTCCCGTTCATCCTCAGGACAAATTGCAACCTGTACGGAACAGGAGGTTAAAGGTGCTGATGCTCCAACTAGGGAGATTGCTAGTAAGGCAGCTGGAATGGCGAACCCGGGCACAAGGAGATGAGAAATGAGGTGCGTTTTAGAAACCTTTCCCCATCACACGGTGTACCATCTTCTGGGTTACTCATGCATGTTTTCGATGTAGGAAGATGCCCTTGAACCTGGACATTTGGGACCCATGCGATGGGTACCACGCAGTATTAATTTAAAGGGTCTGCGTTTGCTCACCCAACCTCACCAAACCTCTCAGCCCCAAGAGTGTCCACCCTTATGTCTCATCCAGCTGTGGGTCTAGATATGGTCAATCCAGGTTGCATCACAGCCCCTGATCGCATTGTGTAAGAGTTTCGCTCTCTTTCACTGTCTTTGTTTCATGGGTTTTTCAAAGTAATTTATTTTTATAATGGGGTTTAGCTGCTTTTCACTTCTGTGTTTATGCCGCTTTACACCCACTTGACACACTAACAGAGAGATATCAATACATAGGTTTTAAGATTATTACTAGTCAGATATATTCTTGTGCGGTGAATAGGGCGTGTTGAGTCCAGTTCTCTGAGCAAGGAGTAGGTCTTGTCTATTACATATTGGGTTTATGGAACGGTATCTGAGCTAATTTGAAACCCTTGTTTTATGTATCACCCCACCTCACCTTTCCCGTTAAGCAGCCATAGTGTGTTTTCTGCATGTGTGACTCTGTTCTGTTTTGTAATTCAGTTCAAGTGTAACGGTTTTTACATTCCCTCTATAAGTGATACCTTATGAGAAGTGTCCTTTTCTGTGTGACTTATTTCACTTAGAATCGTCGTACCTAAATCCACTCATCATGCTGCTACTAGCCTTATGACATTGATTTCACGGCTGAGTGATATTCCATTGTACATAAGGACCACAACTTCTTTATCCATTTTTCTCTTTCCTGGGATATTTAAGTTGGAATGAAGTGGAGGTCCTTGTCAACAGAGCAGCCCTAAACTTTGGGGTGCTTGTGTCTTGCTGATTTTTAAATTTCCCAATTTATACCCCCATGAGTGGAAGTGCCCTATGCTCTCTAAGCTGTGTTTTTTAGATATTTCAGGACACACCGTACACTTCTCCAGAGTGGTTGTTGGCAATTTACATCCCGCCCATCAGTGTAGCAAGGCTCCCATTTCTCCATGGCCTGTCATGCATTTCTGGTTTTGACACGTTTTTCAGCATGGCCCTTTTGACCGATGGGAAGCGAGACTTCTTTGTAGCGCTGATTTGCTTTTCCAGGTTGCTTGGTTGGCCAAAAAGGGCGTATGCGTTTTTTCCTGAATATATTCAGGAAAAAACGCATACGCCCTTTTTGGCCAAGGGCATCATTGTCAACGTTTTGCCGCTTTTCATGTGCTTTAAAGGCGATTCGAATCTACCTCCTGAAATCTGTTTCGTGCAATTCTGCCTTGATTTCAAATCCTCTTCTTTGCCTTCCCTCAATATATTTGTGGACGAGAGTTATCATTTATAACTCTGCAGGTTTGTGAATTGCAGTGCCCTGAAGCTCCATTTTACAACTCGCTTTTTTGGGAGCTGGCCGCAAAAGCGCATGATGGTTTCACGCCCTGTTCTGGTTCCGGGGGGCAGGCAGAGCCTGTGGTTAATTCTTCTTCCTCATGGGAAAATAGAGTGACCTGTGCCTGTGTCCACACCAAGAGCTAGTCTCTCATTGGTTCCCCGTCTTCCCGTTCATCCTCAGGACAAATTGCAACCTGTACGGAACAGGAGGTTAAAGGTGCTGATGCTCCAAGTAGGGAGATTGCTAGTAAAGGGGCTGGAATGGCGAACCCGGGCACAAGGAGATGAGAAATGAGGTGCGTTTTAGAAACCTTTCCCCATCACACGGTGTACCATCTTCTGGGTTACTCATGCATGTTTTCGATGTAGGAAGATGCCCTTGAACCTGGACATTTGGGACCCATGCGATGGGTACCACGCAGTATTACTTTAAAGGGTCTGCGTTTGCTCACCCAACCTCACCAAACCTCTCAGCCCCAAGAGTGTCCACCCTTATGTGTCATCCAGCTCTGAGTCTAGATATGGTCAATCCAGGTTGCATCACAGCCCCTGATCGCATTGTGTAAGAATTTCTCTCTCTTTCACTGTCTTTGTTTCATGGGTTTATCAAAGTAATTTATTTTTATAATGGGGTTTAGCTGCTTTTCACTGCTGTGTTTATGCCGCTTTACACCCACTTGACACACTAACAGAGAGATATCAATACATAGGTTTTAAGATTATTACTAGTCAGATATATTCTTGTGCGGTGAATAGGGCGTGTTGAGTCCAGTTCTCTGAGCAAGGAGTAGGTCTTGTCTATTACATATTGGGTTTCTGGAACGGTATCTGAGCTAATTTGAAACCCTTGTTTTATGTATCACCCCACCTCACCTTTCCCGTTAAGCAGCCATAGTGTGTTTTCTGCATGTGTGACTCTGTTCTGTTTTGTAATTCAGTTCAAGTGTAACGGTTTTTACATTCCCTCTATAAGTGATACCTTATGAGAAGTGTCCTTTTCTGTGTGACTTATTTCACTTAGAATCATCGTACCTAAATCCACTCATCATGCTGCTACTAGCCTTATGACATTGATTTCATGGCTGAGTGATATTCCATTGTACATAAGGACCACAACTTCTTTATCCATTTTTCTCTTTCCTGGGATATTTAAGTTGGAATGAAGTGGAGGTCCTTGTCAACAGAGCAGCCCTAAACTTTGGGGTGCTTGTGTCTTGCTGATTTTTAAATTTCCCAATTTATACCCCCATGAGTGGAAGTGCCCTATGCTCTCTAAGCTGTGTTTTTTAGATATTTCAGGACACACCGTACACTTCTCCAGAGTGGTTGTTGGCAATTTACATCCCGCCCATCAGGGTAGCAAGGCTCCCATTTCTCCATGGCCTGTCCTGCATTTCTGGTTTTGACACGTTTTTCAGCATGGCCCTTTTGACCGATGGGAAGCGAGACTTCTTTGTAGCGCTGATTTGCTTTTCCAGGTTGCTTGGTTGGCCAAAAAGGGCGTATGCGTTTTTTCCTGAATATATTCAGGAAAAAACGCATACGCCCTTTTTGGCCAAGGGCATCATTGTCAACTTTTTGCCGCTTTTCATGTGCTTTAAAGGCGATTCGAATCTACCTCCTGAAATCTGTTTCGTGCAATTCTGCCTTGATTTCAAATCCTCTTCTTTGCCTTCCCTCAATATATTTGTGGACGAGAGTTATCATTTATAACTCTGCAGGTTTGTGAATTGCAGTGCCCTGAACCTCCATTTTACAACTCGCTTTTTTGGGAGCTGGCCGCAAAAGCGCATGATGGTTTCACGCCCTGTTCTGGTTCCGGGGGGCAGGCAGAGCCTGTGGTTAATTCTTCTTCCTCATGGGAAAATAGAGTGACCTGTGCCTGTGTCCACACCAAGAGCTAGTCTCTCATTGGTTCCCCGTCTTCCCGTTCATCCTCAGGACAAATTGCAACCTGTACGGAACAGGAGGTTAAAGGTGCTGATGCTCCAAGTAGGGAGATTGCTAGTAAAGGGGCTGGAATGGGGAACCCGGGCACAAGGAGATGAGAAATGAGGTGCGTTTTAGAAACCTTTCCCCATCACACGGTGTACCATCTTCTGGGTTACTCATGCATGTTTTCGAAGTAGGAAGATGCCCTTGAACCTGGACATTTGGGACCCATGCGATTGGTACCACGCAGTATTACTTTAAAGGGTCTGCGTTTGCTCACCCAACCTCACCAAACCTCTCAGCCCCAAGAGTGTCCACCCTTATGTGTCATCCAGCTCTGGGTCTAGATATGGTCAATCCAGGTTGCATCACAGCCCCTGATCGCATTGTGTAAGAATTTCTCTCTCTTTCACTGTCTTTGTTTCATGGGTTTATCAAAGTAATTTATTTTTATAATGGGGTTTAGCTGCTTTTCACTGCTGTGTTTATGCCGCTTTACACCCACTTGACACACTAACAGAGAGATATCAATACATAGGTTTTAAGATTATTACTAGTCAGATATATTCTTGTGCGGTGAATAGGGCGTGTTGAGTCCAGTTCTCTGAGCAAGGAGTAGGTCTTGTCTATTACATATTGGGTTTCTGGAACGGTATCTGAGCTAATTTGAAACCCTTGTTTTATGTATCACCCCACCTCACCTTTCCCGTTAAGCAGCCATAGTGTGTTTTCTGCATGTGTGACTCTGTTCTGTTTTGTAATTCAGTTCAAGTGTAACGGTTTTTACATTCCCTCTATAAGTGATACCTTATGAGAAGTGTCCTTTTCTGTGTGACTTATTTCACTTAGAATCGTCGTACCTAAATCCACTCATCATGCTGCTACTAGCCTTATGACATTGATTTCATGGCTGAGTGATATTCCATTGTACATAAGGACCACAACTTCTTTATCCATTTTTCTCTTTCCTGGGATATTTAAGTTGGAATGAAGTGGAGGTCCTTGTCAACAGAGCAGCCCTAAACTTTGGGGTGCTTGTGTCTTGCTGATTTTTAAATTTCCCAATTTATACCCCCATGAGTGGAAGTGCCCTATGCTCTCTAAGCTGTGTTTTTTAGATATTTCAGGACACACCGTACACTTCTCCAGAGTGGTTGTTGGCAATTTACATCCCGCCCATCAGGGTAGCAAGGCTCCCATTTCTCCATGGCCTGTCATGCATTTCTGGTTTTGACACGTTTTTCAGCATGGCCCTTTTGACCGATGGGAAGCGAGACTTCTTTGTAGCGCTGATTTGCTTTTCCAGGTTGCTTGGTTGGCCAAAAAGGGCGTATGCGTTTTTTCCTGAATATATTCAGGAAAAAACGCATACGCCCTTTTTGGCCAAGGGCATCATTGTCAACGTTTTGCCGCTTTTCATGTGCTTTAAAGGCGATTCGAATCTACCTCCTGAAATCTGTTTCGTGCAATTCTGCCTTGATTTCAAATCCTCTTCTTTGCCTTCCCTCAATATATTTGTGGACGAGAGTTATCATTTATAACTCTTCAGGTTTGTGAATTGCAGTGCCATGAAGCTCCATTTTACAACTCGCTTTTTTGGGAGCTGGCCGCCAAAGCGCATGATGGTTTCACGCCCTGTTCTGGTTCCGGGGGGCAGGCTGAGCCTGTGGTTAATTCTTCTTCCTCATGGGAAAATAGAGTGACCTGTGCCTGTGTCCACACCAAGAGCTAGTCTCTCATTGGTTCCCCGTCTTCCCGTTCATCCTCAGGACAAATTGCAACCTGTACGGAACAGGAGGTTAAAGGTGCTGATGCTCCAACTAGGGAGATTGCTAGTAAGGCAGCTGGAATGGCCAACCCGGGCACAAGGAGATGAGAAATGAGGTGCGTTTTAGAAACCTTTCCCCATCACACGGTGTACCATCTTCTGGGTTACTCATGCATGTTTTCGATGTAGGAAGATGCCCTTGAACCTGGACATTTGGGACCCATGCGATGGGTACCACGCAGTATTAATTTAAAGGGTCTGCGTTTGCTCACCCAGCCTCACCAAACCTCTCAGCCCCAAGAGTGTCCACCCTTATGTCTCATCCAGCTGTGGGTCTAGATATGGTCAATCCAGGTTGCATCACAGCCCCTGATCGCATTGTGTAAGAGTTTCGCTCTCTTTCACTGTCTTTGTTTCATGGGTTTTTCAAAGTAATTTATTTTTATAATGGGGTTTAGCTGCTTTTCACTTCTGTGTTTATGCCGCTTTACACCCACTTGACACACTAACAGAGAGATATCAATACATAGGTTTTAAGATTATTACTAGTCAGATATATTCTTGTGCGGTGAATAGGGCGTGTTGAGTCCAGTTCTCTGAGCAAGGAGTAGGTCTTGTCTATTACATATTGGGTTTATGGAACGGTATCTGAGCTAATTTGAAACCCTTGTTTTATGTATCACCCCACCTCACCTTTCCCGTTAAGCAGCCATAGTGTGTTTTCTGCATGTGTGACTCTGTTCTGTTTTGTAATTCAGTTCAAGTGTAAAGGTTTTTACATTCCCTCTATAAGTGATACCTTATGAGAAGTGTCCTTTTCTGTGTGACTTATTTCACTTAGAATCGTCGTACCTAAATCCACTCATCATGCTGCTACTAGCCTTATGACATTGATTTCACGGCTGAGTGATATTCCATTGTACATAAGGACCACAACTTCTTTATCCATTTTTCTCTTTCCTGGGATATTTAAGTTGGAATGAAGTGGAGGTCCTTGTCAACAGAGCAGCCCTAAACTTTGGGGTGCTTGTGTCTTGCTGATTTTTAAATTTCCCAATTTATACCCCCATGAGTGGAAGTGCCCTATGCTCTCTAAGCTGTGTTCTTTAGATATTTCAGGACACACCGTACACTTCTTCAGAGTGGTTGTTGGCAATTTACATCCCGCCCATCAGTGTAGCAAGGCTCCCATTTCTCCATGGCCTGTCATGCATTTCTGGTTTTGACACGTTTTTCAGCATGGCCCTTTTGACCGATGGGAAGCGAGACTTCTTTGTAGCGCTGATTTGCTTTTCCAGGTTGCTTGGTTGGCCAAAAAGGGCGTATGCGTTTTTTCCTGAATATATTCAGGAAAAAACGCATACGCCCTTTTTGGCCAAGGGCATCATTGTCAACTTTTTGCCGCTTTTCATGTGCTTTAAAGGCGATTCGAATCTACCTCCTGAAATCTGTTTCGTGCAATTCTGCCTTGATTTCAAATCCTCTTCTTTGCCTTCCCTCAATATATTTGTGGACGAGAGTTATCATTTATAACTCTGCAGGTTTGTGAATTGCAGTGCCCTGAAGCTCCATTTTACAACTCGCTTTTTTGGGAGCTGGCCGCAAAAGCGCATGATGGTTTCACGCCCTGTTCTGGTACCGGGGGGCAGGCAGAGCCTGTGGTTAATTCTTCTTCCTCATGGGAAAATAGAGTGACCTGTGCCTGTGTCCACACCAAGAGCTAGTCTCTCATTGGTTCCCCGTCTTCCCGTTCATCCTCAGGACAAATTGCAACCTGTACGGAACAGGAGGTTAAAGGTGCTGATGCTCCAAGTAGGGAGATTGCTAGTAAAGGGGCTGGAATGGGGAACCCGGGCACAAGGAGATGAGAAATGAGGTGCGTTTTAGAAACCTTTCCCCATCACACGGTGTACCATCTTCTGGGTTACTCATGCATGTTTTCGATGTAGGAAGATGCCCTTGAACCTGGACATTTGGGACCCATGCGATGGGTACCACGCAGTATTACTTTAAAGGGTCTGCGTTTGCTCACCCAACCTCACCAAACCTCTCAGCCCCAAGAGTGTCCACCCTTATGTGTCATCCAGCTCTGGGTCTAGATATGGTCAATCCAGGTTGCATCACAGCCCCTGATCGCATTGTGTAAGAATTTCTCTCTCTTTCACTGTCTTTGTTTCATGGGTTTATCAAAGTAATTTATTTTTATAATGGGGTTTAGCTGCTTTTCACTGCTGTGTTTATGCCGCTTTACACCCACTTGACACACTAACAGAGAGATATCAATACATAGGTTTTAAGATTATTACTAGTCAGATATATTCTTGTGCGGTGAATAGGGCGTGTTGAGTCCAGTTCTCTGAGCAAGGAGTAGGTCTTGTCTATTACATATTGGGTTTCTGGAACGGTATCTGAGCTAATTTGAAACCCTTGTTTTATGTATCACCCCACCTCACCTTTCCCGTTAAGCAGCCATAGTGTGTTTTCTGCATGTGTGACTCTGTTCTGTTTTGTAATTCAGTTCAAGTGTAACGGTTTTTACATTCCCTCTATAAGTGATACCTTATGAGAAGTGTCCTTTTCTGTGTGACTTATTTCACTTAGAATCGTCGTACCTAAATCCACTCATCATGCTGCTACTAGCCTTATGACATTGATTTCATGGCTGAGTGATATTCCATTGTACATAAGGACCACAACTTCTTTATCCATTTTTCTCTTTCCTGGGATATTTAAGTTGGAATGAAGTGGAGGTCCTTGTCAACAGAGCAGCCCTAAACTTTGGGGTGCTTGTGTCTTGCTGATTTTTAAATTTCCCAATTTATACCCCCATGAGTGGAAGTGCCCTATGCTCTCTAAGCTGTGTTTTTTAGATATTTCAGGACACACCGTACACTTCTCCAGAGTGGTTGTTGGCAATTTACATCCCGCCCATCAGGGTAGCAAGGCTCCCATTTCTCCATGGCCTGTCATGCATTTCTGGTTTTGACACGTTTTTCAGCATGGCCCTTTTGACCGATGGGAAGCGAGACTTCTTTGTAGCGCTGATTTGCTTTTCCAGGTTGCTTGGTTGGCCAAAAAGGGCGTATGCGTTTTTTCCTGAATATATTCAGGAAAAAACGCATACGCCCTTTTTGGCCAAGGGCATCATTGTCAACGTTTTGCCGCTTTTCATGTGCTTTAAAGGCGATTCGAATCTACCTCCTGAAATCTGTTTCGTGCAATTCTGCCTTGATTTCAAATCCTCTTCTTTGCCTTCCCTCAATATATTTGTGGACGAGAGTTATCATTTATAACTCTGCAGGTTTGTGAATTGCAGTGCCATGAAGCTCCATTTTACAACTCGCTTTTTTGGGAGCTGGCCGCCAAAGCGCATGATGGTTTCACGCCCTGTTCTGGTTCCGGGGGGCAGGCTGAGCCTGTGGTTAATTCTTCTTCCTCATGGGAAAATAGAGTGACCTGTGCCTGTGTCCACACCAAGAGCTAGTCTCTCATTGGTTCCCCGTCTTCCCGTTCATCCTCAGGACAAATTGCAACCTGTACGGAACAGGAGGTTAAAGGTGCTGATGCTCCAACTAGGGAGATTGCTAGTAAGGCAGCTGGAATGGCGAACCCGGGCACAAGGAGATGAGAAATGAGGTGCGTTTTAGAAACCTTTCCCCATCACACGGTGTACCATCTTCTGGGTTACTCATGCATGTTTTCGATGTAGGAAGATGCCCTTGAACCTGGACATTTGGGACCCATGCGATGGGTACCACGCAGTATTAATTTAAAGGGTCTGCGTTTGCTCACCCAGCCTCACCAAACCTCTCAGCCCCAAGAGTGTCCACCCTTATGTCTCATCCAGCTGTGGGTCTAGATATGGTCAATCCAGGTTGCATCACAGCCCCTGATCGCATTGTGTAAGAGTTTCGCTCTCTTTCACTGTCTTTGTTTCATGGGTTTTTCAAAGTAATTTATTTTTATAATGGGGTTTAGCTGCTTTTCACTTCTGTGTTTATGCCGCTTTACACCCACTTGACACACTAACAGAGAGATATCAATACATAGGTTTTAAGATTATTACTAGTCAGATATATTCTTGTGCGGTGAATAGGGCGTGTTGAGTCCAGTTCTCTGAGCAAGGAGTAGGTCTTGTCTATTACATATTGGGTTTATGGAACGGTATCTGAGCTAATTTGAAACCCTTGTTTTATGTATCACCCCACCTCACCTTTCCCGTTAAGCAGCCATAGTGTGTTTTCTGCATGTGTGACTCTGTTCTGTTTTGTAATTCAGTTCAAGTGTAACGGTTTTTACATTCCCTCTATAAGTGATACCTTATGAGAAGTGTCCTTTTCTGTGTGACTTATTTCACTTAGAATCGTCGTACCTAAATCCACTCATCATGCTGCTACTAGCCTTATGACATTGATTTCATGGCTGAGTGATATTCCATTGTACATAAGGACCACAACTTCTTTATCCATTTTTCTCTTTCCTGGGATATTTAAGTTGGAATGAAGTGGAGGTCCTTGTCAACAGAGCAGCCCTAAACTTTGGGGTGCTTGTGTCTTGCTGATTTTTAAATTTCCCAATTTATACCCCCATGAGTGGAAGTGCCCTATGCTCTCTAAGCTGTGTTTTTTAGATATTTCAGGACACACCGTACACTTCTCCAGAGTGGTTGTTGGCAATTTACATCCCGCCCATCAGGGTAGCAAGGCTCCCATTTCTCCATGGCCTGTCATGCATTTCTGGTTTTGACACGTTTTTCAGCATGGCCCTTTTGACCGATGGGAAGCGAGACTTCTTTGTAGCGCTGATTTGCTTTTCCAGGTTGCTTGGTTGGCCAAAAAGGGCGTATGCGTTTTTTCCTGAATATATTCAGGAAAAAACGCATACGCCCTTTTTGGCCAAGGGCATCATTGTCAACTTTTTGCCGCTTTTCATGTGCTTTAAAGGCGATTCGAATCTACCTCCTGAAATCTGTTTCCTGCAATTCTGCCTTGATTTCAAATCCTCTTCTTTGCCTTCCCTCAATATATTTGTGGACGAGAGTTATCATTTATAACTCTGCAGGTTTGTGAATTGCAGTGCCCTGAAGCTCCATTTTACAACTCGCTTTTTTGGGAGCTGGCCGCAAAAGCGCATGATGGTTTCACGCCCTGTTCTGGTTCCGGGGGGCAGGCTGAGCCTGTGGTTAATTCTTCTTCCTCATGGGAAAATAGAGTGACCTGTGCCTGTGTCCACACCAAGAGCTAGTCTCTCATTGGTTCCCCGTCTTCCCGTTCATCCTCAGGACAAATTGCAACCTGTACGGAACAGGAGGTTAAAGGTGCTGATGCTCCAACTAGGGAGATTGCTAGTAAGGCAGCTGGAATGGCGAACCCGGGCACAAGGAGATGAGAAATGAGGTGCGTTTTAGAAACCTTTCCCCATCACACGGTGTACCATCTTCTGGGTTACTCATGCATGTTTTCGATGTAGGAAGATGCCCTTGAACCTGGACATTTGGGACCCATGCGATGGGTACCACGCAGTATTACTTTAAAGGGTCTGCGTTTGCTCACCCAACCTCACCAAACCTCTCAGCCCCAAGAGTGTCCACCCTTATGTCTCATCCAGCTGTTGGTCTAGATATGGTCAATCCAGGTTGCATCACAGCCCCTGAACGCATTGTGTAAGAATTACTCTCTCTTTCACTGTCTTTGTTTCATGGGTTTTTCAAAGTAATTTATTTTCACAATGGGGTTTAGCTGCTTTTCACTGCTGTGTTTATGCCGCTTTACACCCACTTGACACACTAACAGAGAGATATCAATACATAGGTTTTAAGATTATTACTAGTCAGATATATTCTTGTGCGTTGAATACGGCGTGTTGAGTCCAGTTCTCTGAGCAAGGAGTAGGTCTTGCTATTACTTATTGGGATTATGGAACGGTATCTGAGCTAATTTGAAACCCTTGTTTTATGTATCACCCCACCTTACCTTTCCCGTTAAGCAGCCATAGTGTGTTTTCTGCATGTGTGACTTTGTTCTGTTTTGTAATTCAGTTCAAGTGTAACGGTTTTTACATTCCCTCTATAAGTGATACCTTATGAGAAGTGTCCTTTTCTGTGTGACTTATTTCACTTAGAATAATCGTACCTAAATCCACTCATCATGCTTCTATTAGCCTTATGACATTGATTTCATGGCTCAGTGATATTCCATTGTACATAAGGACCACAACTTCTTTATCCATTTTTCTCTTTCCTGGGATATTTAGGTGGAATGAAGTGGAGTTCCTTGTCAACAGAGCAGCCCTAAACTTTGGGGTGCTTGTGTCTTGCTGATGTTTAATTTTCCCAATTTATACCCCCATGAGTGGAAGTGCCCTATGCTCTGTAAGCTCTGATTTTTATATGTTTCAGGACTCACCGGACACTTCTCCAGAGTGGCTCTTGGCAATTTACATCCCGCCCATCAGTGTAGCAAGGCTCCCATTTCTCCATGGCCTGTCCTGCATTTCTGGTTTTGACACTTTTTTCAGCATGGCCCTTTTGAACGATGGGAAGCGAGACTTCTTTGTAGCGATGATTTGCCTTTCCAGGTTGCTTGGTTGGCCAAAAAGGCCGTATGCCCTTTTTCCTGAATATATTCAGGAAAAAACGCATACGCCCTTTTTGGCCAAGGGCATCATTGTCAACGTTTTGCCGCTTTTCATGTGCTTTAAAGGCGATTCGAATCTACCTCCTGAAATCTGTTTCATGCAATTCTGCCTTGATTTCAAATCCTCTTCTTTGCCTTCCCTCAATATATTTGTGGACGAGAGTTATCATTTATAACTCTGCAGGTTTGTGAATTGCAGTGCCCGGAAGCTCCATTTTACAACTCGGTTTTTGGGAGCAGGCCGCAAAAGCGCAGGATGGCTTCAGGCCCTGTTCTGGTTCCGGGGGGCAGGCTGAGCCTGTGGTTAATTCTTCTTCCTGATGGGAAAATAGAGTGACCTGTGCCTGTCCCAACACCAAGAGCTAGTCTCTCATTGGTTCCCCGTTTTCCCTTTCATCCTCAGGACAAATTGCAACCTGTACGGAACAGGAGGTTAAAGGTGCTGATGCTCCAAGTAGGGAGATTGCTAGTAAAGTGGCTGGAATGGCGAACCCGGGCACAAGGAGAAGAGAAATGAGGTGCGTTTTAGAAACCTTTCCCCATCACACGGATGTACCATCGTCCGGGTTGCTCATGCATGTTTTTGATGTAGGAGGATACCCTTGAACCTGGAGATTTGGGACCCATGGGACGGGTACCACGCAGTATTACTTTAAAGGGTCTGCGTTTGCTCACCCAACCTCACCAAACCTCTCAGCCCCAAGAGTGTCCACCCTTATGTCTCATCCAGCTGTGGGTCTAGATATGGTCAATCCAGGTTGCATCACTGCCCCTGAACGCATTGTGTAAGAATTTCTCTCGCTTACACTGTCTTTGTTTCATGGGTTTTTTAAACTCATTTATTTTTATAATGGGGTTTAGCTGCTTTTCACTGCTGTGTTTATGCCACTTTACACCCACTTGACACACTAACAGAGAGATATCAATACATAGGTTTTAAGATTATTACTAGTCAGATATATTCTCGTGCGGTGAATAGGGCGTGTTGAGTCCAGTTCTCTGAGCAAGGAGTAGATCTTTTCTATTACATATTGGGTTTCTGGAACGGTATCTGAGCTAATTTGAAACCCTTGTTTTATGTATCACCCCACTTCACCTTTCCCGTTAAGCAGCCATAGTGTGTTTTCTGCATGTTAGAGTCTGTTCTGTTTTGTAATTCAGTTCAAGTGTAACGGTTTTTACATTCCCTCTATAAGTGATACCTTATGAGAAGTGTCCTTTTCTGTGTGACTTATTTCACTTAGAATCGTCGTACCTAAATCCACTCATGATGCTGCTACTAGCTTTATGACATTGATTTCATGGCTGAGTGATATTCCATTGTACATAAGGACCACAACTTCTTTATCCATTTTTCTCTTTCCTGGGATATTTAAGGTGGAATGAAGTGGAGGTCCTTGTCAACAGAGCAGCCCTAAACTTTGCGGTGCTTGTGTCTTGCTGATGTTTAATTTTCCCAATTTATACCCCCATGAGTGGAAGTGCCCTATGCTCTCTAAGCTGTGTTTTTTAGATGATTCAGGACTCACCGTACACTTCTTCAGAGTGGCTATTGGCAATTTACATCCCGCCCATCAGTGTAGCAAGGCTCCCATTTCTCCATGGCCTGTCCTGCATTTCTGGTTTTGACACTTTTTTCAGCATGGCCCTTTTGACCAATGGGAAGCGAGACTACTTTGTAGCGCTGATTTGCCTTTCCAGGTTGCTTGGTTGGCCAAAAAGGGCGTATGCGTTTTTTCCTGAATATATTCAGGAAAAAACGCATACGCCCTTTTTGGCCAAGGGCATCATTGTCAACGTTTTGCCGCTTTTCATGTGCTTTAAAGGCGATTCGAATCTACCTCCTGAAATCTGTTTCGTGCAATTCTGCCTTGATTTCAAATCCTCTTCTTTGCCTTCCCTCAATATATTTGTGGACGAGAGTTATCATTTATAACTCTGCAGGTTTGTGAATTGCAGTGCCCGGAAGCTCCATTTTACAACTCGCGTTTTTGGGAGCTGGCCGCGAAAGCGCAGGATGGCTTCAGGCCCTGTTCTGGTTCCGGGGAGCAGTCTGAGCCTATGGTTAATTCTTCTTCCTAATGGGAAAATAGAGTGACCTGTGTCTGTCCCAACACCAAGAGCTAGTCCCTCATTGGTTCCCCGTCTTCCCGTTCATCCTCAGGACAAATTGCAACCTGTACGGAACAGGAGGTTAAAGGTGCTGATGCTCCAAGTAGGGAGATTGCTAGTAAAGCGGCTGGAATGGCGAACCCGGGCACAAGGAGATGAGAAATGAGGTGCGTTTTAGGAACCTTTCCCCATCACACGGTGTACCATCTTCTGGGTTTCTCATGCATGTTTTCGATGTAGGAAGATGCCCTTGAACCTGGAGATTTGTGAGCCATGCGATGGGTACCACGCAGTATTACTTTAAAGGGTCTGCATTTGCTCACCCAACCTCACCAAACCTCTCAGCCCCAAGAGTGTCCACCCTTATGTCTCATCCAGCTGTGGGTCTAGATATGGTCAATCCAGGTTGCATCACAGCCCCTGAACGCATTGTTTACGAATTTCTCTCTCTTTCACTGTCTTTGTTTCATGGGTTTTTCAAAGTAATTTATTTTTATAATGGGGTTTAGCTGCTTTTCACTGCTGTGTTTATGCCGCTTTACACCCACTTGACACACTAACAGAGAGATATCAATACATAGGTTTTAAGATTATTACTAGTCAGATATATTCTTGTGCGTTGAATAGGGCGTGTTGAGTCCAGTTCTCTGAGCAAGGAGTAGGTCTTGCTATTACATATTGGGTTTATGGAACGGTATCTGAGCTAATTTGATACCCTTGTTTTATGTATCACCCCACCTCACCTTTCCCGTTAAGCAGCCATAGTGTGTTTTCTGCATGTGTGACTCTGTTCTGTTTTGTAATTCAGTTCAAGTGTAACGGTTTTTACATTCCCTCTATAAGTGATACCTTATGAGAAGTGTCCTTTTCTGTGTGACTTATTTCACTTAGAATCGTCGTACCTAAATCCACTCATCATGCTGCTACTAGCCTTATGACATTGATTTCATGGCTGAGTGATATTCCATTGTACATAAGGACCACAACTTCTTTATCCATTTTTCTCTTTCCTGGGATATTTAGGTGGAATGAAGTGGAGGTCCTTGTCAACAGAGCAGCCCTAAACTTTGGGGTGCTTGTGTCTTGCTGATTTTTCATTTTCACAATTTATACCCCCATGAGTGGAAGTGCCCTATGCTCTCTAAGCTGTGTTTTTTATATGTTTCAGGACTCACTGTACACTTCTCCAGAGTGGCTGTTGGCAATTTACATCCCGCTCATCAGTGTAACAAGGCTCCCATTTCTCCATGGCCTGTCCTGCATTTCTGGTTTTGACACTTTTTTCAGCATGGCCCTTTTGACCGATGGGAAGCGAGACTTCTTTGTAGCGCTGATTTGCCTTTCCAGTTTGCTTGAATATATTCAGGAAAAAACGCATACGCCCTTTTTGGCCAAGGGCATCATTGTCAACGTTTTGCCGCTTTTCATGTGCTTTAAAGGCGATTCGAATCTACCTCCTGAAATCTGTTTCCTGCAATTCTGCCTTGATTAAAAATCCTCTTCTTTGCCTTCCCTCAATATATTTGTGGACGAGAGTTCTCATTTATAACTCTGCAGGTTTGTGAATTGCAGTGCCCGGAAGCTCCATTTTACAACTCGCGTTTTTGGGAGCTGGCCGCAAAAGCGCAGGATGGCTTCAGGCGCTTTTCTGGTTCCGAGGGGCAGGATGAGCCTGTGGTTATTTCTTCTTCCTGATGGGAAAATAGAGTGACCTGTGCCTGTCCCGACACCAAGAGCTAGTCTCTCGTTGGTTCCCCGTCTTCCCGTTCATCCTCAGGACAAATTGCAACCGGTACGGAACAGGAGGTTAAAGGTGCTGATGCTCCAAATAGGGAGATTGCTATTAAAGCGGCTGGAATGGCGAACTCGAGCACAAGGAGATGAGAAATGAGGTGCGTTTTAGAAACCTTTCCCGATCTCACGGTGTACCAACTTCTTGGTTTCTCATGCATGTTTTCGATGTAGGAAGATGCCCTTGAACCTGGAGATTTGGGACCCATGCGATGGGTACCACGGAGTATTATTTAAAGGGTCTGCGTTTGCTCACCCAACCTCACCAAACCTCTCAGCCCCAAGAGGGTCCACCCTTATGTCTCATCCAGCTGTGGGTCTAGATATGGTCAATCCAGGTTGCATCACAGCCCCTGAACGCATTGTGTAAGAATTTCTCTCTCTTTCACTGTCTTTGTTTCATGGGTTTTTCAAAGTAATTTATTTTTATAATGGGGTTTAGCTGCTTTTCACTGCTGTGTTTATGCCACTTTACACCCACTTGACACACTAACAGAGAGATATCAATACATAGGTTTTAAGATTACTACTAGTCAGATATATTCTTGTGCGGTGAATAGGGCGTGTTGAGTCCAGTTCTCTGAGCAAGGAGTAGGTCTTGTCTATTACATATTGGGTTTCTGGAACTGTATCTGAGCTAATTTGAAACCCTTGTTTTATGTATCACCCCACCTCACCTTTCCCGTTAAGCAGCCATAGTGTGTTTTCTGCATGTGTGACTCTGTTCTGTTTTGTAATTCAGTTCAAGTGTAACGGTTTTTACATTCCCTCTATAAGTGATACCTTATGAGAAGTGTCCTTTTCTGTGTGACTTATTTCACTTAGAATCGTCGTACCTAAATCCACTCATCATGCTGCTACTAGCCTTATGACATTGATTTCATGGCTGAGTGATATTCCATTGTACATAAGGACCACAACTTCTTTATCCATTTTTCTCTTTCCTGGGATATTTAAGGTGGAATGAAGTGGAGGTCCTTGTCAACAGAGCAGCCCTCAACTTTGGGGTGCTTGTGTCTTGCTGATGTTTAATTTTCCCAATTTTTACCCCCATGAGTGGAAGTGCCCTATGCTCTCTAAGCTGTGTTTTGTATATGTTACAGGACTCACCGTACACTTCTCCAGAGTGTCTGTTGGCAATTTACAATCTGCTCATCAGTGTAACAAGGCTCCCATTTCTCCATGGCCTGTCCTGCATTCCTGGTTTTGACACTTTTTTCAGCATGGCCCTTTTGACCGATGGGAAGCGAGACTTCTTTTTAACGCTGATTTGCCATTCCAGGTTGCTTGGTTGGCCAAAAAGGGCGTATGCGTTTTTTCCTGAATATATTCAGGAAAAAACGCATACGCCCTTTTTGGCCAAGGGCATCATTGTCAACATTTTGCCGCTTTTCATGTGCTTTAAAGGCGATTCGAATCTACCTCCTGAAATCTGTTTCCTGCAATTCTGCCTTGATTTCAAATCCTCTTCTTTGCCTTCCCTCAATACATTTGTGGACGAGAGTTATCATTTATAACTCTGCAGGTTTGTGAATTGCAGTGCCCGGAAGCTCCATTTTACAACTCGCGTTTTTGGGAGCTGGCCGCGAAAGCGCAGGACGGCTTCAGGCCCTGTTCTGGTTCCGGGGAGCAGGCTGAGCCTGTGGTTAATTCTTCTTCCTGATGGGAAAATAGAGTGACCTGTGTCTGTCCCAACACCAAGAGCTAGTCCGTCATTGGTTCCCCGTCTTCCCGTTCATCCTCAGGACAAATTGCAACCTGTACGGAACAGGAGGTTAAAGGTGCTGATGCTCCAAGTAGGGAGATTGCTACTAAAGCGGCTGGAATGGCGAACCCGGGCACAAGGAGATGAGAAATGAGGTGCGTTTTAGAAACCTTTCCCGATCACACGGTGTACCAACTTCTTGGTTTCTCATGCATGTTTTCGATGTAGGAAGATGCCCTTGAACCTGGAGATTTGGGACCCATGCGATGGGTACCACGGAGTATTATTTAAAGGGTCTGTGTTTGCTCACCCAACCTCACCAAACCTCTCAGCCCCAAGAGTGTCCACCCTTATGTCTCATCCAGCTGTGGGTCTAGATATGGTCAATCCAGGTTGCATCACAGCCCCTGAACGCATTGTGTAAGAATTTCTATCTCTTTCACTGTCTTTGTTTCATGGGTGTTTCAAAGTCATTTATTTTTATAATGGGGTTTAGCTGCTTTTCACTGCTGTGTTTATGCCGCTTTACACCCACTTGACACACTAACAGAGAGATATCAATACATAGGTTTTAATATTACTACTAGTCAGATATATTCTTGTGTGGTGAATAGGGCGTGTTGAGTCCAGTTCTCTGAGCAAGGAGTAGGTCTTGTCTATTACATATTGGGTTTATGGAACGGTATCTGAGCTAATTTGAAACCCTTGTTTTATGTATCACCCCACCTCACCTTTCCCGTTAAGCAGCCATAGTGTGTTTTCTGCATGTGTGACTCTGTTCTGTTTTGTAATTCAGTTCAAGTGTAACGGTTTTTACATTCCCTCTATAAGTGATACCTTATGAGAAGTGTCCTTTTCTGTGTGACTTATTTCACTTAGAATCGTCGTACCTAAATCCACTCATCATGCTGCTACTAGCCTTATGACATTGATTTCATGGCTGAGTGATATTCCATTATACATAAGGACCACAACTTCTTTATCCATTTTTCTCTTTCCTGGGATATTTAAGGTGGAATGAAGTGGAGGTCCTTGTCAAAAGAGCAGCCCTCAACTTTGGGGTGCTTGTGTCTTGCTGATGTTTAATTTTCCCAATTTTTACCCCCATGAGTGGAAGTGCCCTATGCTCTCTAAGCTGTGTTTTGTATATGTTACAGGACTCACCGTACACTTCTCCAGAGTGTCTGTTGGCAATTTACATTCTGCTCATCAGTGTAACAAGGCTCCCATTTCTCCATGGCCTGTCCTGCATTCCTGGTTTTGACACTTTTTTCAGCATGGCCCTTTTGACCAATGGGAAGCGAGACTTCTTTTTAAAGCTGATTTGCCATTCCAGGTTGCTTGGTCGGCCAAAAAGGGCGTATGCGTTTTTTCCTGAATATATTCAGGAAAAAACGCATACGCCCTTTTTGGCCAAGGGCATCATTGTCAACGTTTTGCAGCTTTTCATGTGCTTTAAAGGCGATTCGAATCTACCTCCTGAAATCTGTTTCCTGCAATTCTGCCTTGATTTCAAATCCTCTTCTTTGCCTTCCCTCAATATATTTGTGGACGAGAGTTATCATTTATAACTCTGCAGGTTTGTGAATTGCAGTGCCCTGAACCTCCATTTTACAAGTCGCGTTTCTGGGAGCTGGCCGCAAAAGCGCAGGATGGCTTCAGGCCCTGTTCTGGTTCCGGGGGGTAGGCTGAGCCTGTGGTTAATTCTTCTTCCTGATGGGAAAATAGAGTGACCTGTGCTTGTCCCAACACCAAGAGCTAGTCTCTCATTGGTTCCCCGTCTTCCCCTTCATCCTCAGGACAAATTGCAACCTGTACGGAACAGGAGGTTAAAGGTGCTGATGCTCCAAGTAGGGAGATTGCTAGTAAAGGGGCTGCAATGGCGAACCCGGGCACAAGGAGATGAGAAATGAGGTGCGTTTTAGAAACCTTTCCCCATCACACGGTGTACCATCTTCTTGGTTTCTCATGCATGTTTTTGATGTAGGAAGATGCCCTTGAACCTGGAGATTTGGGACCCATGCGATGGGTACCACGGAGTATTATTTAAAGGGTCTGCGTTTGCTCACCCAACCTCACCAAACCTCTCAGCCCCAAGAGTGTCCACCCTTATGTCTCATCCAGCTGTGGGTCTAGATATGGTCAATCCAGGTTGCATCACAGCCCCTGAACGCATTGTGTAAGAATTTCTCTCTCTTTCACTGTCTTTGTTTCATGGGTTTTTCAAAGTAATTTATTTTTATAATGGGGTTTAGCTGCTTTTCACTGCTGTGTTTATGCCGCTTTACACCCACTTGACACACTAACAGAGAGATATCAATACATAGGTTTTAAGATTATTACTAGTCAGATATATTCTTGTGCGTTGAATAGGGCGTGTTGAGTCCAATTCTCTGAGCAAAGAGTAGGTCTTGCTATTACATATTGGGTTTATGGAACAGTATCTGAGCTAATTTGAAACCCTTGTTTTATGTATCACCCCACCTCACCTTTCCCGTTAAGTAGCCATAGTGTGTTTTCTGCATGTGTGACTTTGTTCTGTTTTGTAATTCAGTTCAAGTGTAACGGTTTTTACATTCCCTCTATAAGTGATACCTTATGAGAAGTGTCCTTTTCTGTGTGACTTATTTCACTTAGAATCGTCATACCTAAATCCACTCATCATGCTGCTATTAGCCTTATGACATTGATTTCATGGCTGAGTGATATTCCATTGTACATAAGGACCACAACTACTTTATCCATTTTTCTCTTTCCTGGGATATTTAAGTGGAATGAAGTGGAGGTCCTTGTCAACAGAGCAGCCCTAAACTTTGGGGTGCTTGTGTCTTGCTGATGTTTAATTTTCCCAATTTTTACCCCCATGAGTGGAAGTGCCCTATGCTCTCTAAGCTGTGTTTTTTAGATGTTACAGGACTCACCGTACACTTCTCCAGAGTGGCTGTTGGCAATTTACATCCTGCTCATCAGTGTAACAAGGCTCCCATTTCTCCATGGCCTGTCATGCATTTCTGGTTTTGACACTTTTTTCAGCATGGCCCTTTTGACCGATGGGAAGCGAGACTTCTTTGTAGCGTTGATTTGCCTTTCCAGGTTGCTTGGTTAGCCAAAAAGGGCGTATGCGTTTTTTCCTGAATATATTCAGGAAAAAACGCATACGCCCTTTTTGGCCAAGGGCATCATTGTCAACGTTTTGCCGCTTTTCATGTGCTTTAAAGGCGATTCGAATCTACCTCCTGAAATCTGTTTCCTGCAATTCTGCCTTGATTTCAAATCCTCTTCTTTGCCTTCCCTCAATACATTTGTGGACGAGAGTTATCATTTATAACTCTGCAGGTTTGTGAATTGCAGTGCCCGGAAGCTCCATTTTACAACTCGCGTTTTTGGGAGCTGGCCGCGAAAGCGCAGGACGGCTTCAGGCCCTGTTCTGGTTCCGGGGAGCAGGCTGAGCCTGTGGTTAATTCTTCTTCCTGATTGGAAAATAGAGTGACCTGTGCCTGTCCCAACACCAAGAGCTAGTCCGTCATTGGTTCCCCGTCTTCCCGTTCATCCTCAGGACAAATTGCAACCTGTACGGAACAGGAGGTAAAAGGTGCTGATGCTCCAAGTAGGGAGATTGCTAGTAAAGCGGCTGGAATGGCGAACCCGGGCACAAGGAGATGAGAAATGAGGTGCGTTTTAGAAACCTTTCCCGATCACACGGTGTACCAACTTCTTAGTTTCTCATGCATGTTTTCGATGTAGGAAGATGCCCTTGAACCTGGAGATTTGGGACCCATGCGATGGGTACCACGGAGTATTATTTAAAGGGTCTGCGTTTGCTCACCCAACCTCACCAAACCTCTCAGCCCCAAGAGTGTCCACCCTTATGTCTCATCCAGCTGTGGGTCTAGATATGGTCAATCCAGGTTGCATCACAGCCCCTGAACGCATTGTGTAAGAATTTCTCTCTCTTTCACTGTCTTTGTTTCATGGGTGTTTCAAAGTCATTTATTTTTATAATGGGGTTTAGCTGCTTTTCACGGCTGTGTTTTTGCCGCTTTACACCCACTTGACACACTAACAGAGAGATATCAATACATAGGTTTTAAGATTACTACTAGTCAGATATATTCTTGTGCGGTGAATAGGGCGTGTTGAGTCCAGTTCTCTGAGCAAGGAGTAGGTCTTGTCTATTACATATTGGGTTTATGGAACGGTATCTGAGCTAATTTGAAACCCTTGTTTTATGTATCACCCCACCTCACCTTTCCCGTTAAGCAGCCATAGTGTGTTTTCTGCATGTGTGACTCTGTTCTGTTTTGTAATTCAGTTCAAGTGTAACGGTTTTTACATTCCCTCTATAAGTGATACCTTATGAGAAGTGTCCTTTTCTGTGTGACTTATTTCACTTAGAATCGTCATACCTAAATCCACTCATCATGCTGCTATTAGCCTTATGACATTGATTTCATGGCTGAGTGATATTCCATTGTACATAAGGACCACAACTACTTTATCCATTTTTCTCTTTCCTGGGATATTTAAGTGGAATGAAGTGGAGGTCCTTGTCAACAGAGCAGCCCTAAACTTTGGGGTGCTTGTGTCTTGCTGATGTTTAATTTTCCCAATTTTTACCCCCATGAGTGGAAGTGCTCTATGCTCTCTAAGCTGTGTTTTGTATATGTTACAGGACTCACCTTACACTTCTCCAGAGTGGCTGTTGGCCATTTACATCCCGCCCATCAGTGTAGCAAGGCTCCCATTTCTCCATGGCCTGTCCTGCATTTCTGGTTTTGACACTTTTTTCAGCATGGCCCTTTTGACCGATGGGAAGCGAGAATTCTTTTTAACGCTGATTTGCCATTCCAGGTTGCTTGGTTGGCCAAAAAGGGCGTATGCGTTTTTTCCTGAATATATTCAGGAAAAAACGCATACGCCCTTTTTGGCCAAGGGCATCATTGTCAACGTTTTGCCGCTTTTCATGTGCTTTAAAGGCGATTCGAATCTACCTCCTGAAATCTGTTTCCTGCAATTCTGCCTTGATTTCAAATCCTCTTCTTTGCCTTCCCTCAATACATTTGTGGACGAGAGTTATCATTTATAACTCTGCAGGTTTGTGAATTGCAGTGCCCGGAAGCTCCATTTTACAACTCGCGTTTTTGGGAGCTGGCCGCGAAAGCGCAGGACGGCTTCAGGCCCTGTTCTGGTTCCGGGGAGCAGGCTGAGCCTGTGGTTAATTCTTCTTCCTGATTGGAAAATAGAGTGACCTGTGTCTGTCCCAACACCAAGAGCTAGTCCGTCATTGGTTCCCCGTCTTCCCGTTCATCCTCAGGACAAATTGCAACCTGTACGGAACAGGAGGTAAAAGGTGCTGATGCTCCAAGTAGGGAGATTGCTAGTAAAGCGGCTGGAATGGCGAACCCGGGCACAAGGAGATGAGAAATGAGGTGCGTTTTAGAAACCTTTCCCGATCACACGGTGTACCAACTTCTTAGTTTCTCATGCATGTTTTCGATGTAGGAAGATGCCCTTGAACCTGGAGATTTGGGACCCATGCGATGGGTACCACGGAGTATTATTTAAAGGGTCTGCGTTTGCTCACCCAACCTCACCAAACCTCTCAGCCCCAAGAGTGTCCACCCTTATGTCTCATCCAGCTGTGGGTCTAGATATGGTCAATCCAGGTTGCATCACAGCCCCTGAACGCATTGTGTAAGAATTTCTCTCTCTTTCACTGTCTTTGTTTCATGGGTGTTTCAAAGTCATTTATTTTTATAATGGGGTTTAGCTGCTTTTCACGGCTGTGTTTTTGCCGCTTTACACCCACTTGACACACTAACAGAGAGATATCAATACATAGGTTTTAAGATTACTACTAGTCAGATATATTCTTGTGCGGTGAATAGGGCGTGTTGAGTCCAGTTCTCTGAGCAAGGAGTAGGTCTTGTCTATTACATATTGGGTTTATGGAACGGTATCTGAGCTAATTTGAAACCCTTGTTTTATGTATCACCCCACCTCACCTTTCCCGTTAAGCAGCCATAGTGTGTTTTCTGCATGTGTGACTCTGTTCTGTTTTGTAATTCAGTTCAAGTGTAACGGTTTTTACATTCCCTCTATAAGTGATACCTTATGAGAAGTGTCCTTTTCTGTGTGACTTATTTCACTTAGAATCGTCATACCTAAATCCACTCATCATGCTGCTATTAGCCTTATGACATTGATTTCATGGCTGAGTGATATTCCATTGTACATAAGGACCACAACTACTTTATCCATTTTTCTCTTTCCTGGGATATTTAAGTGGAATGAAGTGGAGGTCCTTGTCAACAGAGCAGCCCTAAACTTTGGGGTGCTTGTGTCTTGCTGATGTTTAATTTTCCCAATTTTTACCCCCATGAGTGGAAGTGCCCTATGCTCTCTAAGCTGTGTTTTTTAGATGTTACAGGACTCACCGTGCACTTCTCCAGAGTGGCTGTTGGCAATTTACATCCTGCTCATCAGTGTAACAAGGCTCCCATTTCTCCATGGCCTGTCATGCATTTCTGGTTTTGACACTTTTTTCAGCATGGCCCTTTTGACCGATGGGAAGCGAGACTTCTTTGTAGCGTTGATTTGCCTTTCCAGGTTGTTTGGTTAGCCAAAAAGGGCGTATGCGTTTTTTCCTGAATATATTCAGGAAAAAACGCATACGCCCTTTTTGGCCAAGGGCATCATTGTCAACGTTTTGCCGCTTTTCATGTGCTTTAAAGGCGATTCGAATCTACCTCCTGAAATCTGTTTCCTGCAATTCTGCCTTGATTAAAAATCCTCTTCTTTGCCTTCCCTCAATATATTTGTGGACGAGAGTTCTCATTTATAACTCTGCAGGTTTGTGAATTGCAGTGCCCTGAAGCTCCATTTTACAACTCGCGTTTTTGGGAGCTGGCCGCAAAAGCGCAGGATGGCTTCAGGCGCTTTTCTGGTTCCGAGGGGCAGGATGAGCCTGTGGTTATTTCTTCTTCCTGATGGGAAAATAGAGTGACCTGTGCCTGTCCCAACACCAAGAGCTAGTCTCTCATTGGTTCCCCGTCTTCCCGTGCATCCTCAGGACAAATTGCAACCGGTACGGAACAGGAGGTTAAAGGTGCTGATGCTCCAAATAGGGAGATTGCTATTAAAGCGGCTGGAATGGCGAACTCGAGCACAAGGAGATGAGAAATGAGGTGCGTTTTAGAAACCTTTCCCGATCACACGGTGTACCAACTTCTTGGTTTCTCATGCATGTTTTCGATGTAGGAAGATGCCCTTGAACCTGGAGATTTGGGACCCATGCGATGGGTACCACGGAGTATTATTTAAAGGGTCTGCGTTTGCTCACCCAACCTCACCAAACCTCTCAGCCCCAAGAGTGTCCACCCTTATGTCTCATCCAGCTGTGGGTCTAGATATGGTCAATCCAGGTTGCATCACAGCCCCTGAACGCATTGTGTAAGAATTTCTCTCTCTTTCACTGTCTTTGTTTCATGGGTTTTTCAAAGTAATTTATTTTTATAATGGGGTTTAGCTGCTTTTCACTGCTGTGTTTATGCCGCTTTACACCCACTTGACACACTAACAGAGAGATATCAATACATAGGTTTTAAGATTACTACTAGTCAGATATATTCTTGTGCGGTGAATAGGGCGTGTTGAGTCCAATTCTCTGAGCAAGGAGTAGGTCTTGCTATTACATATTGGGTTTATGGAACGGTATCTGAGCTAATTTGAAACCCTTGTTTTATGTATCACCCCACCTCACCTTTCCCGTTAAGTAGCCATAGTGTGTTTTCTGCATGTGTGACTTTGTTCTGTTTTGTAATTCAGTTCAAGTGTAACGGTTTTTACATTCCCTCTATAAGTGATACCTTATGAGAAGTGTCCTTTTCTGTGTGACTTATTTCACTTAGAATAGTCGTACCTAAATCCACTCATCATGCTGCTATTAGCCTTATGACATTGATTTCATGGCTGAGTGATATTCCATTGTACATAAGGACCACAACTACTTTATCCATTTTTCTCTTTCCTGGGATATTTAAGTGGAATGAAGTGGAGGTCCTTGTCAACAGAGCAGCCCTAAACTTTGGGGTGCTTGTGTCTTGCTGATGTTTAATTTTCCCAATTTTTACCCCCATGAGTGGAAGTGCTCTATGCTCTCTAAGCTGTGTTTTGTATATGTTACAGGACTCACCTTACACTTCTCCAGAGTGGCTGTTGGCAATTTACATCCCGCCCATCAGTGTAGCAAGGCTCCCATTTCTCCATGGCCTGTCCTGCATTTCTGGTTTTGACACTTTTTTCAGCATGGCCCTTTTGACCGATGGGAAGCGAGAATTCTTTTTAACGCTGATTTGCCATTCCAGGTTGCTTGGTTGGCCAAAAAGGGCGTATGCGTTTTTTCCTGAATATATTCAGGAAAAAACGCATACGCCCTTTTTGGCCAAGGGCATCATTGTCAACGTTTTGCCGCTTTTCATGTGCTTTAAAGGCGATTCGAATCTACCTCCTGAAATCTGTTTCCTGCAATTCTGCCTTGATTTCAAATCCTCTTCTTTGCCTTCCCTCAATACATTTGTGGACGAGAGTTATCATTTATAACTCTGCAGGTTTGTGAATTGCAGTGCCCGGAAGCTCCATTTTACAACTCGCGTTTTTGGGAGCTGGCCGCGAAAGCGCAGGACGGCTTCAGGCCCTGTTCTGGTTCCGGGGAGCAGGCTGAGCCTGTGGTTAATTCTTCTTCCTGATTGGAAAATAGAGTGACCTGTGTCTGTCCCAACACCAAGAGCTAGTCCGTCATTGGTTCCCCGTCTTCCCGTTCATCCTCAGGACAAATTGCAACCTGTACGGAACAGGAGGTAAAAGGTGCTGATGCTCCAAGTAGGGAGATTGCTAGTAAAGCGGCTGGAATGGCGAACCCGGGCACAAGGAGATGAGAAATGAGGTGCGTTTTAGAAACCTTTCCCGATCACACGGTGTACCAACTTCTTAGTTTCTCATGCATGTTTTCGATGTAGGAAGATGCCCTTGAACCTGGAGATTTGGGACCCATGCGATGGGTACCACGGAGTATTATTTAAAGGGTCTGCGTTTGCTCACCCAACCTCACCAAACCTCTCAGCCCCAAGAGTGTCCACCCTTATGTCTCATCCAGCTGTGGGTCTAGATATGGTCAATCCAGGTTGCATCACAGCCCCTGAACGCATTGTGTAAGAATTTCTCTCTCTTTCACTGTCTTTGTTTCATGGGTGTTTCAAAGTCATTTATTTTTATAATGGGGTTTAGCTGCTTTTCACGGCTGTGTTTATGGCACTTTACACCCACTTGACACACTAACAGAGAGATATCAATACATAGGTTTTAAGATTACTACTAGTCATATATATTCTTGTGCGGTGAATAGGGCGTGTTGAGTCCAGTTCTCTGAGCAAGGAGTAGGTCTTGTCTATTACATATTGGGTTTATGGAACGGTATCTGAGCTAATTTGAAACCGTTGTTTTATGTATCACCCCACCTCACCTTTCCCGTTAAGCAGCCATAGTGTGTTTTCTGCATGTGTGACTCTGTTCTGTTTTGTAATTCAGTTCAAGTGTAACGGTTTTTACATTCCCTCTATCAGTGATACCTTATGAGAAGTGTCCTTTTCTGTGTGACTTATTTCACTTAGAATCGTCGTACCTAAATCCACTCATCATGCTGCTACTAGCCTTATGACATTGATTTCATGGTTGAGTGATATTCCATTATACATAAGGACCACAACTTCTTTATCCATTTTTCTCTTTCCTGGGATATTTAAGGTGGAATGAAGTGGAGGTCCTTGTCAACAGAGCAGCCCTCAACTTTGGGGTGCTTGTGTCTTGCTGATGTTTAATTTTCCCAATTTTTACCCCCATGAGTGGAAGTGCCCTATGCTCTCTAAGCTGTGTTTTGTATATGTTACAGGACTCACCGTACACTTCTCCAGAGTGTCTGTTGGCAATTTACAATCTGCTCATCAGTGTAACAAGGCTCCCATTTCTCCATGGCCTGTCCTGCATTCCTGGTTTTGACACTTTTTTCAGCATGGCCCTTTTGACCGATGGGAAGCGAGACTTCTTTTTAACGCTGATTTGCCATTCCAGGTTGCTTGGTTGGCCAAAAAGGGCGTATGCGTTTTTTCCTGAATATATTCAGGAAAAAACGCATACGCCCTTTTTGGCCAAGGGCATCATTGTCAACGTTTTGCCGCTTTTCATGTGCTTTAAAGGCGATTCGAATCTACCTCCTGAAATCTGTTTCCTGCAATTCTGCCTTGATTTCAAATCCTCTTCTTTGCCTTCCCTCAATACATTTGTGGACGAGAGTTATCATTTATAACTCTGCAGGTTTGTGAATTGCAGTGCCCGGAAGCTCCATTTTACAACTCGCGTTTTTGGGAGCTGGCCGCGAAAGCGCAGGACGGCTTCAGGCCCTGTTCTGGTTCCGGGGAGCAGGCTGAGCCTGTGGTTAATTCTTCTTCCTGATGGGAAAATAGAGTGACCTGTGTCTGTCCCAACACCAAGAGCTAGTCCGTCATTGGTTCCCCGTCTTCCCGTTCATCCTCAGGACAAATTGCAACCTGTACGGAACAGGAGGTTAAAGGTGCTGATGCTCCAAGTAGGGAGATTGCTACTAAAGCGGCTGGAATGGCGAACCCGGGCACAAGGAGATGAGAAATGAGGTGCGTTTTAGAAACCTTTCCCGATCACACGGTGTACCAACTTCTTGGTTTCTCATGCATGTTTTCGATGTAGGAAGATGCCCTTGAACCTGGAGATTTGGGACCCATGCGATGGGTACCACGGAGTATTATTTAAAGGGTCTGTGTTTGCTCACCCAACCTCACCAAACCTCTCAGCCCCAAGAGTGTCCACCCTTATGTCTCATCCAGCTGTGGGTCTAGATATGGTCAATCCAGGTTGCATCACAGCCCCTGAACGCATTGTGTAAGAATTTCTATCTCTTTCACTGTCTTTGTTTCATGGGTGTTTCAAAGTCATTTATTTTTATAATGGGGTTTAGCTGCTTTTCACTGCTGTGTTTATGCCGCTTTACACCCACTTGACACACTAACAGAGAGATATCAATACATAGGTTTTAATATTACTACTAGTCAGATATATTCTTGTGTGGTGAATAGGGCGTGTTGAGTCCAGTTCTCTGAGCAAGGAGTAGGTCTTGTCTATTACATATTGGGTTTATGGAACGGTATCTGAGCTAATTTGAAACCCTTGTTTTATGTATCACCCCACCTCACCTTTCCCGTTAAGCAGCCATAGTGTGTTTTCTGCATGTGTGACTCTGTTCTGTTTTGTAATTCAGTTCAAGTGTAACGGTTTTTACATTCCCTCTATAAGTGATACCTTATGAGAAGTGTCCTTTTCTGTGTGACTTATTTCACTTAGAATCGTCGTACCTAAATCCACTCATCATGCTGCTACTAGCCTTATGACATTGATTTCATGGCTGAGTGATATTCCATTATACATAAGGACCACAACTTCTTTATCCATTTTTCTCTTTCCTGGGATATTTAAGGTGGAATGAAGTGGAGGTCCTTGTCAAAAGAGCAGCCCTCAACTTTGGGGTGCTTGTGTCTTGCTGATGTTTAATTTTCCCAATTTTTACCCCCATGAGTGGAAGTGCCCTATGCTCTCTAAGCTGTGTTTTGTATATGTTACAGGACTCACCGTACACTTCTCCAGAGTGTCTGTTGGCAATTTACATTCTGCTCATCAGTGTAACAAGGCTCCCATTTCTCCATGGCCTGTCCTGCATTCCTGGTTTTGACACTTTTTTCAGCATGGCCCTTTTGACCAATGGGAAGCGAGACTTCTTTTTAAAGCTGATTTGCCATTCCAGGTTGCTTGGTCGGCCAAAAAGGGCGTATGCGTTTTTTCCTGAATATATTCAGGAAAAAACGCATACGCCCTTTTTGGCCAAGGGCATCATTGTCAACGTTTTGCCGCTTTTCATGTGCTTTAAAGGTGATTCGAATCTACCTCCTGAAATCTGTTTCCTGCAATTCTGCCTTGATTTCAAATCCTCTTCTTTGCCTTCCCTCAATACATTTGTGGACGAGAGTTATCATTTATAACTCTGCAGGTTTGTGAATTGCAGTGCCCGGAAGCTCCATTTTACAACTCGCGTTTTTGGGAGCTGGCCGCGAAAGCGCAGGACGGCTTCAGGCCCTGTTCTGGTTCCGGGGAGCAGGCTGAGCCTGTGGTTAATTCTTCTTCCTGATGGGAAAATAGAGTGACCTGTGTCTGTCCCAA
Source organism: Balaenoptera borealis (assembly GCF_965194805.1). NCBI lineage: Eukaryota > Metazoa > Chordata > Mammalia > Artiodactyla > Balaenopteridae > Balaenoptera > Balaenoptera borealis. The sequence continues at coordinate 513,015 of NW_028123929.1, read as the reverse complement.
CACCAAGAGCTAGTCCGTCATTGGTTCCCCGTCTTCCCGTTCATCCTCAGGACAAATTGCAACCTGTACGGAACAGGAGGTTAAAGGTGCTGATGCTCCAAGTAGGGAGATTGCTACTAAAGCGGCTGGAATGGCGAACCCGGGCACAAGGAGATGAGAAATGAGGTGCGTTTTAGAAACCTTTCCCGATCACACGGTGTACCAACTTCTTGGTTTCTCATGCATGTTTTCGATGTAGGAAGATGCCCTTGAACCTGGAGATTTGGGACCCATGCGATGGGTACCACGGAGTATTATTTAAAGGGTCTGTGTTTGCTCACCCAACCTCACCAAACCTCTCAGCCCCAAGAGTGTCCACCCTTATGTCTCATCCAGCTGTGGGTCTAGATATGGTCAATCCAGGTTGCATCACAGCCCCTGAACGCATTGTGTAAGAATTTCTATCTCTTTCACTGTCTTTGTTTCATGGGTGTTTCAAAGTCATTTATTTTTATAATGGGGTTTAGCTGCTTTTCACTGCTGTGTTTATGCCGCTTTACACCCACTTGACACACTAACAGAGAGATATCAATACATAGGTTTTAATATTACTACTAGTCAGATATATTCTTGTGTGGTGAATAGGGCGTGTTGAGTCCAGTTCTCTGAGCAAGGAGTAGGTCTTGTCTATTACATATTGGGTTTATGGAACGGTATCTGAGCTAATTTGAAACCCTTGTTTTATGTATCACCCCACCTCACCTTTCCCGTTAAGCAGCCATAGTGTGTTTTCTGCATGTGTGACTCTGTTCTGTTTTGTAATTCAGTTCAAGTGTAACGGTTTTTACATTCCCTCTATAAGTGATACCTTATGAGAAGTGTCCTTTTCTGTGTGACTTATTTCACTTAGAATCGTCATACCTAAATCCACTCATCATGCTGCTATTAGCCTTATGACATTGATTTCATGGCTGAGTGATATTCCATTGTACATAAGGACCACAACTACTTTATCCATTTTTCTCTTTCCTGGGATATTTAAGTGGAATGAAGTGGAGGTCCTTGTCAACAGAGCAGCCCTAAACTTTGGGGTGCTTGTGTCTTGCTGATGTTTAATTTTCCCAATTTTTACCCCCATGAGTGGAAGTGCCCTATGCTCTCTAAGCTGTGTTTTTTAGATGTTACAGGACTCACCGTACACTTCTCCAGAGTGGCTGTTGGCAATTTACATCCTGCTCATCAGTGTAACAAGGCTCCCATTTCTCCATGGCCTGTCATGCATTTCTGGTTTTGACACTTTTTTCAGCATGGCCCTTTTGACCGATGGGAAGCGAGACTTCTTTGTAGCGTTGATTTGCCTTTCCAGGTTGCTTGGTTAGCCAAAAAGGGCGTATGCGTTTTTTCCTGAATATATTCAGGAAAAAACGCATACGCCCTTTTTGGCCAAGGGCATCATTGTCAACGTTTTGCCGCTTTTCATGTGCTTTAAAGGCGATTCGAATCTACCTCCTGAAATCTGTTTCCTGCAATTCTGCCTTGATTAAAAATCCTCTTCTTTGCCTTCCCTCAATATATTTGTGGACGAGAGTTCTCATTTATAACTCTGCAGGTTTGTGAATTGCAGTGCCCGGAAGCTCCATTTTACAACTCGCGTTTTTGGGAGCTGGCCGCAAAAGCGCAGGATGGCTTCAGGCGCTTTTCTGGTTCCGAGGGGCAGGATGAGCCTGTGGTTATTTCTTCTTCCTGATGGGAAAATAGAGTGACCTGTGCCTGTCCCAACACCAAGAGCTAGTCTCTCATTGGTTCCCCGTCTTCCCGTTCATCCTCAGGACAAATTGCAACCGGTACGGAACAGGAGGTTAAAGGTGCTGATGCTCCAAATAGGGAGATTGCTATTAAAGCGGCTGGAATGGCGAACTCGAGCACAAGGAGATGAGAAATGAGGTGCGTTTTAGAAACCTTTCCCGATCTCACGGTGTACCAACTTCTTGGTTTCTCATGCATGTTTTCGATGTAGGAAGATGCCCTTGAACCTGGAGATTTGGGACCCATGCGATGGGTACCACGGAGTATTATTTAAAGGGTCTGCGTTTGCTCACCCAACCTCACCAAACCTCTCAGCCCCAAGAGGGTCCACCCTTATGTCTCATCCAGCTGTGGGTCTAGATATGGTCAATCCAGGTTGCATCACAGCCCCTGAACGCATTGTGTAAGAATTTCTCTCTCTTTCACTGTCTTTGTTTCATGGGTTTTTCAAAGTAATTTATTTTTATAATGGGGTTTAGCTGCTTTTCACTGCTGTGTTTATGCCACTTTACACCCACTTGACACACTAACAGAGAGATATCAATACATAGGTTTTAAGATTACTACTAGTCAGATATATTCTTGTGCGGTGAATAGGGCGTGTTGAGTCCAGTTCTCTGAGCAAGGAGTAGGTCTTGTCTATTACATATTGGGTTTCTGGAACTGTATCTGAGCTAATTTGAAACCCTTGTTTTATGTATCACCCCACCTCACCTTTCCCGTTAAGCAGCCATAGTGTGTTTTCTGCATGTGTGACTCTGTTCTGTTTTGTAATTCAGTTCAAGTGTAACGGTTTTTACATTCCCTCTATAAGTGATACCTTATGAGAAGTGTCCTTTTCTGTGTGACTTATTTCACTTAGAATCGTCGTACCTAAATCCACTCATCATGCTGCTACTAGCCTTATGACATTGATTTCATGGCTGAGTGATATTCCATTGTACATAAGGACCACAACTTCTTTATCCATTTTTCTCTTTCCTGGGATATTTAAGGTGGAATGAAGAGGAGGTCCTTGTCAACAGAGCAGCCCTAAACTTTGGGGTGCTTGTCTCTAGCTGATTTTTAATTTTCCCAATTTATACCATTATGAGTGGAAGTGCCCTATGCTCTCTAAGCTGTGTTTTTTAGATGTTTCAGGACGCACCGTACAATTCTCCAGAGTGGCTGTTGGCAATTTACATCTCGCCCATCAGTGTAGCAAGGCTCCCATTTCTCCATGGCCTGTCCTGCATTTCTGGTTTTGACACTTTTTTCAGCATGGCCCTTTTGACCAATGGGAAGCGAGACTTCTTTTTAACGCTGATTTGCCATTCCAGGTTGCTTGGTTGGCCAAAAAGGGCGTATGCGTTTTTTCCTGAATATATTCAGGAAAAAACGCATACGCCCTTTTTGGCCAAGGGCATCATTGTCAACGTTTTGCCGCTTTTCATGTGCTTTAAAGGCGATTCGAATCTACCTCCTGAAATCTGTTTCCTGCAATTCTGCCTTGATTTCAAATCCTCTTCTTTGCCTTCCCTCAATACATTTGTGGACGAGAGTTATCATTTATAACTCTGCAGGTTTGTGAATTGCAGTGCCCGGAAGCTCCATTTTACAACTCGCGTTTTTGGGAGCTGGCCGCGAAAGCGCAGGACGGCTTCAGGCCCTGTTCTGGTTCCGGGGAGCAGGCTGAGCCTGTGGTTAATTCTTCTTCCTGATGGGAAAATAGAGTGACCTGTGTCTGTCCCAACACCAAGAGCTAGTCCGTCATTGGTTCCCCGTCTTCCCGTTCATCCTCAGGACAAATTGCAACCTGTACGGAACAGGAGGTTAAAGGTGCTGATGCTCCAAGTAGGGAGATTGCTACTAAAGCGGCTGGAATGGCGAACCCGGGCACAAGGAGATGAGAAATGAGGTGCGTTTTAGAAACCTTTCCCGATCACACGGTGTACCAACTTCTTGGTTTCTCATGCATGTTTTCGATGTAGGAAGATGCCCTTGAACCTGGAGATTTGGGACCCATGCGATGGGTACCACGGAGTATTATTTAAAGGGTCTGTGTTTGCTCACCCAACCTCACCAAACCTCTCAGCCCCAAGAGTGTCCACCCTTATGTCTCATCCAGCTGTGGGTCTAGATATGGTCAATCCAGGTTGCATCACAGCCCCTGAACGCATTGTGTAAGAATTTCTCTCTCTTTCACTGTCTTTGTTTCATGGGTGTTTCAAAGTCATTTATTTTTATAATGGGGTTTAGCTGCTTTTCACTGCTGTGTTTATGCCGCTTTACACCCACTTGACACACTAACAGAGAGATATCAATACATAGGTTTTAATATTACTACTAGTCAGATATATTCTTGTGTGGTGAATAGGGCGTGTTGAGTCCAGTTCTCTGAGCAAGGAGTAGGTCTTGTCTATTACATATTGGGTTTATGGAACGGTATCTGAGCTAATTTGAAACCCTTGTTTTATGTATCACCCCACCTCACCTTTCCCGTTAAGTAGCCATAGTGTGTTTTCTGCATGTGTGACTTTGTTCTGTTTTGTAATTCAGTTCAAGTGTAACGGTTTTTACATTCCCTCTATAAGTGATACCTTATGAGAAGTGTCCTTTTCTGTGTGACTTATTTCACTTAGAATAGTCGTACCTAAATCCACTCATCATGCTGCTATTAGCCTTATGACATTGATTTCATGGCTGAGTGATATTCCATTGTACATAAGGACCACAACTACTTTATCCATTTTTCTTTTTCCTGGGATATTTAAGTGGAATGAAGTGGAGGTCCTTGTCAACAGAGCAGCCCTAAACTTTGGGGTGCTTGTGTCTTGCTGATGTTTAATTTTCCCAATTTTTACCCCCTTGAGTGGAAGTGCTCTATGCTCTCTAAGCTGTGTTTTGTATATGTTACAGGACTCACCTTACACTTCTCCAGAGTGGCTGTTGGCAATTTACATCCCGCCCATCAGTGTAGCAAGGCTCCCATTTCTCCATGGCCTGTCCTGCATTTCTGGTTTTGACACTTTTTTCAGCATGGCCCTTTTGACCGATGGGAAGCGAGAATTCTTTTTAACGCTGATTTGCCATTCCAGGTTGCTTGGTTGGCCAAAAAGGGCGTATGCGTTTTTTCCTGAATATATTCAGGAAAAAACGCATACGCCCTTTTTGGCCAAGGGCATCATTGTCAACGTTTTGCCGCTTTTCATGTGCTTTAAAGGCGATTCGAATCTACCTCCTGAAATCTGTTTCCTGCAATTCTGCCTTGATTTCAAATCCTCTTCTTTGCCTTCCCTCAATACATTTGTGGACGAGAGTTATCATTTATAACTCTGCAGGTTTGTGAATTGCAGTGCCCGGAAGCTCCATTTTACAACTCGCGTTTTTGGGAGCTGGCTGCGAAAGCGCAGGACGGCTTCAGGCCCTGTTCTGGTTCCGGGGAGCAGGCTGAGCCTGTGGTTAATTCTTCTTCCTGATTGGAAAATAGAGTGACCTGTGTCTGTCCCAACACCAAGAGCTAGTCCGTCATTGGTTCCCCGTCTTCCCGTTCATCCTCAGGACAAATTGCAACCTGTACGGAACAGGAGGTTAAAGGTGCTGATGCTCCAAGTAGGGAGATTGCTAGTAAAGCGGCTGGAATGGCGAACCCGGGCACAAGGAGATGAGAAATGAGGTGCGTTTTAGAAACCTTTCCCGATCACACGGTGTACCAACTTCTTAGTTTCTCATGCATGTTTTCGATGTAGGAAGATGCCCTTGAACCTGGAGATTTGGGACCCATGCGATGGGTACCACGGAGTATTATTTAAAGGGTCTGCGTTTGCTCACCCAACCTCACCAAACCTCTCAGCCCCAAGAGTGTCCACCCTTATGTCTCATCCAGCTGTGGGTCTAGATATGGTCAATCCAGGTTGCATCACAGCCCCTGAACGCATTGTGTAAGAATTTCTCTCTCTTTCACTGTCTTTGTTTCATGGGTGTTTCAAAGTCATTTATTTTTATAATGGGGTTTAGCTGCTTTTCACGGCTGTGTTTATGGCACTTTACACCCACTTGACACACTAACAGAGAGATATCAATACATAGGTTTTAAGATTACTACTAGTCAGATATATTCTTGTGCGGTGAATAGGGCGTGTTGAGTCCAGTTCTCTGAGCAAGGAGTAGGTCTTGTCTATTACATATTGGGTTTATGGAACGGTATCTGAGCTAATTTGAAACCCTTGTTTTATGTATCACCCCACCTCACCTTTCCCGTTAAGCAGCCATAGTGTGTTTTCTGCATGTGTGACTCTGTTCTGTTTTGTAATTCAGTTCAAGTGTAACGCTTTTTACATTCCCTCTATCAGTGATACCTTATGAGAAGTGTCCTTTTCTGTGTGACTTATTTCACTTAGAATCGTCGTACCTAAATCCACTCATCATGCTGCTACTAGCCTTATGACATTGATTTCATGGTTGAGTGATATTCCATTATACATAAGGACCACAACTTCTTTATCCATTTTTCTCTTTCCTGGGATATTTAAGGTGGAATGAAGTGGAGGTCCTTGTCAACAGAGCAGCCCTCAACTTTGGGGTGCTTGTGTCTTGCTGATGTTTAATTTTCCCAATTTTTACCCCCATGAGTGGAAGTGCCCTATGCTCTCTAAGCTGTGTTTTGTATATGTTACAGGACTCACCGTACACTTCTCCAGAGTGTCTGTTGGCAATTTACAATCTGCTCATCAGTGTAACAAGGCTCCCATTTCTCCATGGCCTGTCCTGCATTCCTGGTTTTGACACTTTTTTCAGCATGGCCCTTTTGACCGATGGGAAGCGAGACTTCTTTTTAACGCTGATTTGCCATTCCAGGTTGCTTGGTTGGCCAAAAAGGGCGTATGCGTTTTTTCCTGAATATATTCAGGAAAAAACGCATACGCCCTTTTTGGCCAAGGGCATCATTGTCAACATTTTGCCGCTTTTCATGTGCTTTAAAGGCGATTCGAATCTACCTCCTGAAATCTGTTTCCTGCAATTCTGCCTTGATTTCAAATCCTCTTCTTTGCCTTCCCTCAATACATTTGTGGACGAGAGTTATCATTTATAACTCTGCAGGTTTGTGAATTGCAGTGCCCGGAAGCTCCATTTTACAACTCGCGTTTTTGGGAGCTGGCCGCGAAAGCGCAGGACGGCTTCAGGCCCTGTTCTGGTTCCGGGGAGCAGGCTGAGCCTGTGGTTAATTCTTCTTCCTGATGGGAAAATAGAGTGACCTGTGTCTGTCCCAACACCAAGAGCTAGTCCGTCATTGGTTCCCCGTCTTCCCGTTCATCCTCAGGACAAATTGCAACCTGTACGGAACAGGAGGTTAAAGGTGCTGATGCTCCAAGTAGGGAGATTGCTACTAAAGCGGCTGGAATGGCGAACCCGGGCACAAGGAGATGAGAAATGAGGTGCGTTTTAGAAACCTTTCCCGATCACACGGTGTACCAACTTCTTGGTTTCTCATGCATGTTTTCGATGTAGGAAGATGCCCTTGAACCTGGAGATTTGGGACCCATGCGATGGGTACCACGGAGTATTATTTAAAGGGTCTGTGTTTGCTCACCCAACCTCACCAAACCTCTCAGCCCCAAGAGTGTCCACCCTTATGTCTCATCCAGCTGTGGGTCTAGATATGGTCAATCCAGGTTGCATCACAGCCCCTGAACGCATTGTGTAAGAATTTCTATCTCTTTCACTGTCTTTGTTTCATGGGTGTTTCAAAGTCATTTATTTTTATAATGGGGTTTAGCTGCTTTTCACTGCTGTGTTTATGCCGCTTTACACCCACTTGACACACTAACAGAGAGATATCAATACATAGGTTTTAATATTACTACTAGTCAGATATATTCTTGTGTGGTGAATAGGGCGTGTTGAGTCCAGTTCTCTGAGCAAGGAGTAGGTCTTGTCTATTACATATTGGGTTTATGGAACGGTATCTGAGCTAATTTGAAACCCTTGTTTTATGTATCACCCCACCTCACCTTTCCCGTTAAGCAGCCATAGTGTGTTTTCTGCATGTGTGACTCTGTTCTGTTTTGTAATTCAGTTCAAGTGTAACGGTTTTTACATTCCCTCTATAAGTGATACCTTATGAGAAGTGTCCTTTTCTGTGTGACTTATTTCACTTAGAATCGTCGTACCTAAATCCACTCATCATGCTGCTACTAGCCTTATGACATTGATTTCATGGCTGAGTGATATTCCATTATACATAAGGACCACAACTTCTTTATCCATTTTTCTCTTTCCTGGGATATTTAAGGTGGAATGAAGTGGAGGTCCTTGTCAACAGAGCAGCCCTCAACTTTGGGGTGCTTGTGTCTTGCTGATGTTTAATTTTCCCAATTTTTACCCCCATGAGTGGAAGTGCCCTATGCTCTCTAAGCTGTGTTTTGTATATGTTACAGGACTCACCGTACACTTCTCCAGAGTGTCTGTTGGCAATTTACATTCTGCTCATCAGTGTAACAAGGCTCCCATTTCTCCATGGCCTGTCCTGCATTCCTGGTTTTGACACTTTTTTCAGCATGGCCCTTTTGACCAATGGGAAGCGAGACTTCTTTTTAAAGCTGATTTGCCATTCCAGGTTGCTTGGTCGGCCAAAAAGGGCGTATGCGTTTTTTCCTGAATATATTCAGGAAAAAACGCATACGCCCTTTTTGGCCAAGGGCATCATTGTCAACGTTTTGCAGCTTTTCATGTGCTTTAAAGGCGATTCGAATCTACCTCCTGAAATCTGTTTCCTGCAATTCTGCCTTGATTTCAAATCCTCTTCTTTGCCTTCCCTCAATATATTTGTGGACGAGAGTTATCATTTATAACTCTGCAGGTTTGTGAATTGCAGTGCCCTGAACCTCCATTTTACAAGTCGCGTTTCTGGGAGCTGGCCGCAAAAGCGCAGGATGGCTTCAGGCCCTGTTCTGGTTCCGGGGGGTAGGCTGAGCCTGTGGTTAATTCTTCTTCCTGATGGGAAAATAGAGTGACCTGTGCTTGTCCCAACACCAAGAGCTAGTCTCTCATTGGTTCCCCGTCTTCCCCTTCATCCTCAGGACAAATTGCAACCTGTACGGAACAGGAGGTTAAAGGTGCTGATGCTCCAAGTAGGGAGATTGCTAGTAAAGGGGCTGCAATGGCGAACCCGGGCACAAGGAGATGAGAAATGAGGTGCGTTTTAGAAACCTTTCCCCATCACACGGTGTACCATCTTCTTGGTTTCTCATGCATGTTTTTGATGTAGGAAGATGCCCTTGAACCTGGAGATTTGGGACCCATGCGATGGGTACCACGGAGTATTATTTAAAGGGTCTGCGTTTGCTCACCCAACCTCACCAAACCTCTCAGCCCCAAGAGTGTCCACCCTTATGTCTCATCCAGCTGTGGGTCTAGATATGGTCAATCCAGGTTGCATCACAGCCCCTGAACGCATTGTGTAAGAATTTCTCTCTCTTTCACTGTCTTTGTTTCATGGGTTTTTCAAAGTAATTTATTTTTATAATGGGGTTTAGCTGCTTTTCACTGCTGTGTTTATGCCGCTTTACACCCACTTGACACACTAACAGAGAGATATCAATACATAGGTTTTAAGATTATTACTAGTCAGATATATTCTTGTGCGTTGAATAGGGCGTGTTGAGTCCAATTCTCTGAGCAAAGAGTAGGTCTTGCTATTACATATTGGGTTTATGGAACAGTATCTGAGCTAATTTGAAACCCTTGTTTTATGTATCACCCCACCTCACCTTTCCCGTTAAGTAGCCATAGTGTGTTTTCTGCATGTGTGACTTTGTTCTGTTTTGTAATTCAGTTCAAGTGTAACGGTTTTTACATTCCCTCTATAAGTGATACCTTATGAGAAGTGTCCTTTTCTGTGTGACTTATTTCACTTAGAATCGTCATACCTAAATCCACTCATCATGCTGCTATTAGCCTTATGACATTGATTTCATGGCTGAGTGATATTCCATTGTACATAAGGACCACAACTACTTTATCCATTTTTCTCTTTCCTGGGATATTTAAGTGGAATGAAGTGGAGGTCCTTGTCAACAGAGCAGCCCTAAACTTTGGGGTGCTTGTGTCTTGCTGATATTTCATTTTCACAATTTATACCCCCATGAGTGGAAGTGCCCTATGCTCTCTAAGCTGTGTTTTTTATATGTTTCAGGACTCACTGTACACTTCTCCAGAGTGGCTGTTGGCAATTTACATCCCGCTCATCAGTGTAACAAGGCTCCCATTTCTCCATGGCCTGTCCTGCATTTCTGGTTTTGACACTTTTTTCAGCATGGCCCTTTTGACCGATGGGAAGCGAGACTTCTTTGTAGCGCTGATTTGCCTTTCCAGTTTGCTTGAATATATTCAGGAAAAAACGCATACGCCCTTTTTGGCCAAGGGCATCATTGTCAACGTTTTGCCGCTTTTCATGTGCTTTAAAGGCGATTCGAATCTACCTCCTGAAATCTGTTTCCTGCAATTCTGCCTTGATTAAAAATCCTCTTCTTTGCCTTCCCTCAATATATTTGTGGACGAGAGTTCTCATTTATAACTCTGCAGGTTTGTGAATTGCAGTGCCCGGAAGCTCCATTTTACAACTCGCGTTTTTGGGAGCTGGCCGCAAAAGCGCAGGATGGCTTCAGGCGCTTTTCTGGTTCCGAGGGGCAGGATGAGCCTGTGGTTATTTCTTCTTCCTGATGGGAAAATAGAGTGACCTGTGCCTGTCCCGACACCAAGAGCTAGTCTCTCGTTGGTTCCCCGTCTTCCCGTTCATCCTCAGGACAAATTGCAACCGGTACGGAACAGGAGGTTAAAGGTGCTGATGCTCCAAATAGGGAGATTGCTATTAAAGCGGCTGGAATGGCGAACTCGAGCACAAGGAGATGAGAAATGAGGTGCGTTTTAGAAACCTTTCCCGATCTCACGGTGTACCAACTTCTTGGTTTCTCATGCATGTTTTCGATGTAGGAAGATGCCCTTGAACCTGGAGATTTGGGACCCATGCGATGGGTACCACGGAGTATTATTTAAAGGGTCTGCGTTTGCTCACCCAACCTCACCAAACCTCTCAGCCCCAAGAGGGTCCACCCTTATGTCTCATCCAGCTGTGGGTCTAGATATGGTCAATCCAGGTTGCATCACAGCCCCTGAACGCATTGTGTAAGAATTTCTCTCTCTTTCACTGTCTTTGTTTCATGGGTTTTTCAAAGTAATTTATTTTTATAATGGGGTTTAGCTGCTTTTCACTGCTGTGTTTATGCCACTTTACACCCACTTGACACACTAACAGAGAGATATCAATACATAGGTTTTAAGATTACTACTAGTCAGATATATTCTTGTGCGGTGAATAGGGCGTGTTGAGTCCAGTTCTCTGAGCAAGGAGTAGGTCTTGTCTATTACATATTGGGTTTCTGGAACTGTATCTGAGCTAATTTGAAACCCTTGTTTTATGTATCACCCCACCTCACCTTTCCCGTTAAGCAGCCATAGTGTGTTTTCTGCATGTGTGACTCTGTTCTGTTTTGTAATTCAGTTCAAGTGTAACGGTTTTTACATTCCCTCTATAAGTGATACCTTATGAGAAGTGTCCTTTTCTGTGTGACTTATTTCACTTAGAATCGTCGTACCTAAATCCACTCATCATGCTGCTACTAGCCTTATGACATTGATTTCATGGCTGAGTGATATTCCATTGTACATAAGGACCACAACTTCTTTATCCATTTTTCTCTTTCCTGGGATATTTAAGGTGGAATGAAGAGGAGGTCCTTGTCAACAGAGCAGCCCTAAACTTTGGGGTGCTTGTCTCTAGCTGATTTTTAATTTTCCCAATTTATACCATTATGAGTGGAAGTGCCCTATGCTCTCTAAGCTGTGTTTTTTAGATGTTTCAGGACGCACCGTACAATTCTCCAGAGTGGCTGTTGGCAATTTACATCTCGCCCATCAGTGTAGCAAGGCTCCCATTTCTCCATGGCCTGTCCTGCATTTCTGGTTTTGACACTTTTTTCAGCATGGCCCTTTTGACCAATGGGAAGCGAGACTTCTTTTTAACGCTGATTTGCCATTCCAGGTTGCTTGGTTGGCCAAAAAGGGCGTATGCGTTTTTTCCTGAATATATTCAGGAAAAAACGCATACGCCCTTTTTGGCCAAGGGCATCATTGTCAACGTTTTGCCGCTTTTCATGTGCTTTAAAGGCGATTCGAATCTACCTCCTGAAATCTGTTTCCTGCAATTCTGCCTTGATTTCAAATCCTCTTCTTTGCCTTCCCTCAATACATTTGTGGACGAGAGTTATCATTTATAACTCTGCAGGTTTGTGAATTGCAGTGCCCGGAAGCTCCATTTTACAACTCGCGTTTTTGGGAGCTGGCCGCGAAAGCGCAGGACGGCTTCAGGCCCTGTTCTGGTTCCGGGGAGCAGGCTGAGCCTGTGGTTAATTCTTCTTCCTGATGGGAAAATAGAGTGACCTGTGTCTGTCCCAACACCAAGAGCTAGTCCGTCATTGGTTCCCCGTCTTCCCGTTCATCCTCAGGACAAATTGCAACCTGTACGGAACAGGAGGTTAAAGGTGCTGATGCTCCAAGTAGGGAGATTGCTACTAAAGCGGCTGGAATGGCGAACCCGGGCACAAGGAGATGAGAAATGAGGTGCGTTTTAGAAACCTTTCCCGATCACACGGTGTACCAACTTCTTGGTTTCTCATGCATGTTTTCGATTTAGGAAGATGCCCTTGAACCTGGAGATTTGGGACCCATGCGATGGGTACCACGGAGTATTATTTAAAGGGTCTGCGTTTGCTCACCCAACCTCACCAAACCTCTCAGCCCCAAGAGTGTCCACCCTTATGTCTCATCCAGCTGTGGGTCTAGATATGGTCAATCCAGGTTGCATCACAGCCCCTGAACGCATTGTGTAAGAATTTCTCTCTCTTTCACTGTCTTTGTTTCATGGGTGTTTCAAAGTCATTTATTTTTATAATGGGGTTTAGCTGCTTTTCACTGCTGTGTTTATGCCGCTTTACACCCACTTGACACACTAACAGAGAGATATCAATACATAGGTTTTAAGATTACTACTAGTCAGATATATTCTTGTGCGGTGAATAGGGCGTGTTGAGTCCAGTTCTCTGAGCAAGGAGTAGGTCTTGTCTATTACATATTGGGTTTATGGAACGGTATCTGAGCTAATTTGAAACCCTTGTTTTATGTATCACCCCACCTCACCTTTCCCGTTAAGCAGCCATAGTGTGTTTTCTGCATGTGTGACTCTGTTCTGTTTTGTAATTCAGTTCAAGTGTAACGGTTTTTACATTCCCTCTATAAGTGATACCTTATGAGAAGTGTCCTTTTCTGTGTGACTTATTTCACTTAGAATCGTCGTACCTAAATCCACTCATCATGCTGCTACTAGCCTTATGACATTGATTTCATGGCTGAGTGATATTCCATTATACATAAGGACCACAACTTCTTTATCCATTTTTCTCTTTCCTGGGATATTTAAGGTGGAATGAAGTGGAGGTCCTTGTCAACAGAGCAGCCCTCAACTTTGGGGTGCTTGTGTCTTGCTGATGTTTAATTTTCCCAATTTTTACCCCCATGAGTGGAAGTGCCCTATGCTCTCTAAGCTGTGTTTTGTATATGTTACAGGACTCACCGTACACTTCTCCAGAGTGTCTGTTGGCAATTTACATTCTGCTCATCAGTGTAACAAGGCTCCCATTTCTCCATGGCCTGTCCTGCATTCCTGGTTTTGACACTTTTTTCAGCATGGCCCTTTTGACCGATGGGAAGCGAGACTTCTTTTTAACGCTGATTTGCCATTCCAGGTTGCTTGGTCGGCCAAAAATGGCGTATGCGTTTTTTCCTGAATATATTCAGGAAAAAACGCATACGCCCTTTTTGGCCAAGGGCATCATTGTCAACGTTTTGCCGCTTTTCATGTGCTTTAAAGGCGATTCGAATCTACCTCCTGAAATCTGTTTCCTGCAATTCTGCCTTGATTTCAAATCCTCTTCTTTGCCTTCCCTCAATATATTTGTGGACGAGAGTTATCATTTATAACTCTGCAGGTTTGTGAATTGCAGTGCCCTGAACCTCCATTTTACAAGTCGCGTTTCTGGGAGCTGGCCGCAAAAGCGCAGGATGGCTTCAGGCCCTGTTCTGGTTCCGGGGGGCAGGCTGAGCCTGTGGTTAATTCTTCTTCCTGATGGGAAAATAGAGTGACCTGTGCCTGTCCCAACACCAAGAGCTAGTCTCTCATTGGTTCCCCGTCTTCCCCTTCATCCTCAGGACAAATTGCAACCTGTACGGAACAGGAGGTTAAAGGTGCTGATGCTCCAAGTAGGGAGATTGCTAGTAAAGGGGCTGCAATGGCGAACCCGGGCACAAGGAGATGAGAAATGAGGTGCGTTTTAGAAACATTTCCCCATCACACGGTGTACCATCTTCTTGGTTTCTCATGCATGTTTTCGATGTAGGAAGATGCCCTTGAACCTGGAGATTTGGGACCCATGCGATGGGTACCACGGAGTATTATTTAAAGGGTCTGCGTTTGCTCACCCAACCTCACCAAACCTCTCAGCCCCAAGAGGGTCCACCCTTATGTCTCATCCAGCTGTGGGTCTAGATATGGTCAATCCAGGTTGCATCACAGCCCCTGAACGCATTGTGTAAGAATTTCTCTCTCTTTCTCTGTCTTTGTTTCATGGGTTTTTCAAAGTAATTTATTTTTATAATGGGGTTTAGCTGCTTTTCACGGCTGTGTTTATGCCGCTTTACACCCACTTGACACACTAACAGAGAGATATCAATACATAGGCTTTAAGATTATTACTAGTCAGATATATTCTTGTGCGGTGAATAGGGCGTGTTGAGTCCAGTTCTCTGAGCAAGGAGTAGGTCTTGTCTATTACATATTGGGTTTCTGGAACTGTATCTGAGCTAATTTGAAACCCTTGTTTTATGTATCACCCCACCTCACCTTTCCCGTTAAGCAGCCATAGTGTGTTTTCTGCATGTGTGACTCTGTTCTGTTTTGTAATTCAGTTCAAGTGTAACGCTTTTTACATTCCCTCTATCACTGATACCTTATGAGAAGTGTCCTTTTCTGTGTGACTTATTTCACTTAGAATCGTCGTACCTAAATCCACTCATCATGCTGCTACTAGCCTTATGACATTGATTTCATGGTTGAGTGATATTCCATTATACATAAGGACCACAACTTCTTTATCCATTTTTCTCTTTCCTGGGATATTTAAGGTGGAATGAAGTGGAGGTCCTTGTCAACAGAGCAGTCCTCAACTTTGGGGTGCTTGTGTCTTGCTGATGTTTAATTTTCCCAATTTTTACCCCCATGAGTGGAAGTGCCCTATGCTCTCTAAGCTGTGTTTTGTATATGTTACAGGACTCACCGTACACTTCTCCAGAGTGTCTGTTGGCAATTTACAATCTGCTCATCAGTGTAACAAGGCTCCCATTTCTCCATGGCCTGTCCTGCATTCCTGGTTTTGACACTTTTTTCAGCATGGCCCTTTTGACCGATGGGAAGCGAGACTTCTTTTTAACGCTGATTTGCCATTCCAGGTTGCTTGGTTGGCCAAAAAGGGCGTATGCGTTTTTTCCTGAATATATTCAGGAAAAAACGCATACGCCCTTTTTGGCCAAGGGCATCATTGTCAACGTTTTGCCGCTTTTCATGTGCTTTAAAGGCGATTCGAATCTACCTCCTGAAATCTGTTTCCTGCAATTCTGCCTTGATTTCAAATCCTCTTCTTTGCCTTCCCTCAATACATTTGTGGACGAGAGTTATCATTTATAACTCTGCAGGTTTGTGAATTGCAGTGCCCGGAAGCTCCATTTTACAACTCGCGTTTTTGGGAGCTGGCCGCGAAAGCGCAGGACGGCTTCAGGCCCTGTTCTGGTTCCGGGGAGCAGGCTGAGCCTGTGGTTAATTCTTCTTCCTGATGGGAAAATAGAGTGACCTGTGTCTGTCCCAACACCAAGAGCTAGTCCGTCATTGGTTCCCCGTCTTCCCGTTCATCCTCAGGACAAATTGCAACCTGTACGGAACAGGAGGTTAAAGGTGCTGATGCTCCAAGTAGGGAGATTGCTACTAAAGCGGCTGGAATGGCGAACCCGGGCACAAGGAGATGAGAAATGAGGTGCGTTTTAGAAACCTTTCCCGATCACACGGTGTACCAACTTCTTGGTTTCTCATGCATGTTTTCGATGTAGGAAGATGCCCTTGAACCTGGAGATTTGGGACCCATGCGATGGGTACCACGGAGTATTATTTAAAGGGTCTGCGTTTGCTCACCCAACCTCACCAAACCTCTCAGCCCCAAGAGTGTCCACCCTTATGTCTCATCCAGCTGTGGGTCTAGATATGGTCAATCCAGGTTGCATCACAGCCCCTGAACGCATTGTGTAAGAATTTCTCTCTCTTTCACTGTCTTTGTTTCATGGGTGTTTCAAAGTCATTTATTTTTATAATGGGGTTTAGCTGCTTTTCACTGCTGTGTTTATGCCGCTTTACACCCACTTGACACACTAACAGAGAGATATCAATACATAGGTTTTAAGATTACTACTAGTCAGATATATTCTTGTGTGGTGAATAGGGCGTGTTGAGTCCAGATCTCTGAGCAAGGAGTAGGTCTTGTCTATTACATATTGGGTTTATGGAACGGTATCTGAGCTAATTTGAAACCCTTGTTTTATGTATCACCCCACCTCACCTTTCCCGTTAAGCAGCCATAGTGTGTTTTCTGCATGTGTGACTCTGTTCTGTTTTGTAATTCAGTTCAAGTGTAACGGTTTTTACATTCCCTCTATAAGTGATACCTTATGAGAAGTGTCCTTTTCTGTGTGACTTATTTCACTTAGAATCGTCGTACCTAAATCCACTCATCATGCTGCTACTAGCCTTATGACATTGATTTCATGGCTGAGTGATATTCCATTATACATAAGGACCACAACTTCTTTATCCATTTTTCTCTTTCCTGGGATATTTAAGGTGGAATGAAGAGGAGGTCCTTGTCAACAGAGCAGCCCTAAACTTTGGGGTGCTTGTCTCTAGCTGATTTTTAATTTTCCCAATTTATACCATTATGAGTGGAAGTGCCCTATGCTCTCTAAGCTGTGTTTTTTAGATGTTTCAGGACGCACCGTACAATTCTCCAGAGTGGCTGTTGGCAATTTACATCTCGCCCATCAGTGTAGCAAGGCTCCCATTTCTCCATGGCCTGTCCTGCATTTCTGGTTTTGACACTTTTTTCAGCATGGCCCTTTTGACCAATGGGAAGCGAGACTTCTTTTTAACGCTGATTTGCCATTCCAGGTTGCTTGGTTGGCCAAAAAGGGCGTATGCGTTTTTTCCTGAATATATTCAGGAAAAAACGCATACGCCCTTTTTGGCCAAGGGCATCATTGTCAACGTTTTGCCGCTTTTCATGTGCTTTAAAGGCGATTCGAATCTACCTCCTGAAATCTGTTTCCTGCAATTCTGCCTTGATTTCAAATCCTCTTCTTTGCCTTCCCTCAATACATTTGTGGACGAGAGTTATCATTTATAACTCTGCAGGTTTGTGAATTGCAGTGCCCGGAAGCTCCATTTTACAACTCGCGTTTTTGGGAGCTGGCCGCGAAAGCGCAGGACGGCTTCAGGCCCTGTTCTGGTTCCGGGGAGCAGGCTGAGCCTGTGGTTAATTCTTCTTCCTGATGGGAAAATAGAGTGACCTGTGTCTGTCCCAACACCAAGAGCTAGTCCGTCATTGGTTCCCCGTCTTCCCGTTCATCCTCAGGACAAATTGCAACCTGTACGGAACAGGAGGTTAAAGGTGCTGATGCTCCAAGTAGGGAGATTGCTACTAAAGCGGCTGGAATGGCGAACCCGGGCACAAGGAGATGAGAAATGAGGTGCGTTTTAGAAACCTTTCCCGATCACACGGTGTACCAACTTCTTGGTTTCTCATGCATGTTTTCGATGTAGGAAGATGCCCTTGAACCTGGAGATTTGGGACCCATGCGATGGGTACCACGGAGTATTATTTAAAGGGTCTGCGTTTGCTCACCCAACCTCACCAAACCTCTCAGCCCCAAGAGTGTCCACCCTTATGTCTCATCCAGCTGTGGGTCTAGATATGGTCAATCCAGGTTGCATCACAGCCCCTGATCGCATTGTGTAAGAATTTCTCTCTCTTTCACTGTCTTTGTTTCATGGGTTTTTCAAAGTAATTTATTTTTATAATGGGGTTTAGCTGCTTTTCACTGCTGTGTTTATGCCGCTTTACACCCACTTGACACACTAACAGAGAGATATCAATACATAGGTTTTAAGATTATTACTAGTCAGATATATTCTTGTGCGGTGAATAGGGCGTGTTGAGTCCAGTTCTCTGAGCAAGGAGTAGGTCTTGTCTATTACATATTGGGTTTCTGGAACGGTATCTGAGCTAATTTGAAACCCTTGTTTTATGTATCACCCCACCTCACCTTTCCCGTTAAGCAGCCATAGTGTGTTTTCTGCATGTGTGACTCTGTTCTGTTTTGTAATTCAGTTCAAGTGTAACGGTTTTTACATTCCCTCTATAAGTGATACCTTATGAGAAGTGTCCTTTTCTGTGTGACTTATTTCACTTAGAATCGTCGTACCTAAATCCACTCATCATGCTGCTACTAGCCTTATGACATTGATTTCATGGCTGAGTGATATTCCATTATACATAAGGACCACAACTTCTTTATCCATTTTTCTCTTTCCTGGGATATTTAAGGTGGAATGAAGTGGAGGTCCTTGTCAACAGAGCAGCCCTCAACTTTGGGGTGCTTGTGTCTTGCTGATGTTTAATTTTCCCAATTTTTACCCCCATGAGTGGAAGTGCCCTATGCTCTCTAAGCTGTGTTTTGTATATGTTACAGGACTCACCGTACACTTCTCCAGAGTGTCTGTTGGCAATTTACATTCTGCTCATCAGTGTAACAAGGCTCCCATTTCTCCATGGCCTGTCCTGCATTCCTGGTTTTGACACTTTTTTCAGCATGGCCCTTTTGACCGATGGGAAGCGAGACTTCTTTTTAACGCTGATTTGCCATTCCAGGTTGCTTGGTCGGCCAAAAATGGCGTATGCGTTTTTTCCTGAATATATTCAGGAAAAAACGCATACGCCCTTTTTGGCCAAGGGCATCATTGTCAACGTTTTGCCGCTTTTCATGTGCTTTAAAGGCGATTCGAATCTACCTCCTGAAATCTGTTTCCTGCAATTCTGCCTTGATTTCAAATCCTCTTCTTTGCCTTCCCTCAATATATTTGTGGACGAGAGTTATCATTTATAACTCTGCAGGTTTGTGAATTGCAGTGCCCTGAACCTCCATTTTACAAGTCGCGTTTCTGGGAGCTGGCCGCAAAAGCGCAGGATGGCTTCAGGCCCTGTTCTGGTTCCGGGGGGCAGGCTGAGCCTGTGGTTAATTCTTCTTCCTGATGGGAAAATAGAGTGACCTGTGCCTGTCCCAACACCAAGAGCTAGTCTCTCATTGGTTCCCCGTCTTCCCCTTCATCCTCAGGACAAATTGCAACCTGTACGGAACAGGAGGTTAAAGGTGCTGATGCTCCAAGTAGGGAGATTGCTAGTAAAGGGGCTGCAATGGCGAACCCGGGCACAAGGAGATGAGAAATGAGGTGCGTTTTAGAAACCTTTCCCCATCACACGGTGTACCATCTTCTTGGTTTCTCATGCATGTTTTCGATGTAGGAAGATGCCCTTGAACCTGGAGATTTGGGACCCATGCGATGGGTACCACGGAGTATTATTTAAAGGGTCTGCGTTTGCTCACCCAACCTCACCAAACCTCTCAGCCCCAAGAGGGTCCACCCTTATGTCTCATCCAGCTGTGGGTCTAGATATGGTCAATCCAGGTTGCATCACAGCCCCTGAACGCATTGTGTAAGAATTTCTCTCTCTTTCTCTGTCTTTGTTTCATGGGTTTTTCAAAGTAATTTATTTTTATAATGGGGTTTAGCTGCTTTTCACGGCTGTGTTTATGCCGCTTTACACCCACTTGACACACTAACAGAGAGATATCAATACATAGGCTTTAAGATTATTACTAGTCAGATATATTCTTGTGCGGTGAATAGGGCGTGTTGAGTCCAGTTCTCTGAGCAAGGAGTAGGTCTTGTCTATTACATATTGGGTTTCTGGAACTGTATCTGAGCTAATTTGAAACCCTTGTTTTATGTATCACCCCACCTCACCTTTCCCGTTAAGCAGCCATAGTGTGTTTTCTGCATGTGTGACTCTGTTCTGTTTTGTAATTCAGTTCAAGTGTAACGCTTTTTACATTCCCTCTATCAGTGATACCTTATGAGAAGTGTCCTTTTCTGTGTGACTTATTTCACTTAGAATCGTCGTACCTAAATCCACTCATCATGCTGCTACTAGCCTTATGACATTGATTTCATGGTTGAGTGATATTCCATTATACATAAGGACCACAACTTCTTTATCCATTTTTCTCTTTCCTGGGATATTTAAGGTGGAATGAAGTGGAGGTCCTTGTCAACAGAGCAGTCCTCAACTTTGGGGTGCTTGTGTCTTGCTGATGTTTAATTTTCCCAATTTTTACCCCCATGAGTGGAAGTGCCCTATGCTCTCTAAGCTGTGTTTTGTATATGTTACAGGACTCACCGTACACTTCTCCAGAGTGTCTGTTGGCAATTTACAATCTGCTCATCAGTGTAACAAGGCTCCCATTTCTCCATGGCCTGTCCTGCATTCCTGGTTTTGACACTTTTTTCAGCATGGCCCTTTTGACCGATGGGAAGCGAGACTTCTTTTTAACGCTGATTTGCCATTCCAGGTTGCTTGGTTGGCCAAAAAGGGCGTATGCGTTTTTTCCTGAATATATTCAGGAAAAAACGCATACGCCCTTTTTGGCCAAGGGCATCATTGTCAACGTTTTGCCGCTTTTCATGTGCTTTAAAGGCGATTCGAATCTACCTCCTGAAATCTGTTTCCTGCAATTCTGCCTTGATTTCAAATCCTCTTCTTTGCCTTCCCTCAATACATTTGTGGACGAGAGTTATCATTTATAACTCTGCAGGTTTGTGAATTGCAGTGCCCGGAAGCTCCATTTTACAACTCGCGTTTTTGGGAGCTGGCCGCGAAAGCGCAGGACGGCTTCAGGCCCTGTTCTGGTTCCGGGGAGCAGGCTGAGCCTGTGGTTAATTCTTCTTCCTGATGGGAAAATAGAGTGACCTGTGTCTGTCCCAACACCAAGAGCTAGTCCGTCATTGGTTCCCCGTCTTCCCGTTCATCCTCAGGACAAATTGCAACCTGTACGGAACAGGAGGTTAAAGGTGCTGATGCTCCAAGTAGGGAGATTGCTACTAAAGCGGCTGGAATGGCGAACCCGGGCACAAGGAGATGAGAAATGAGGTGCGTTTTAGAAACCTTTCCCGATCACACGGTGTACCAACTTCTTGGTTTCTCATGCATGTTTTCGATGTAGGAAGATGCCCTTGAACCTGGAGATTTGGGACCCATGCGATGGGTACCACGGAGTATTATTTAAAGGGTCTGTGTTTGCTCACCCAACCTCACCAAACCTCTCAGCCCCAAGAGTGTCCACCCTTATGTCTCATCCAGCTGTGGGTCTAGATATGGTCAATCCAGGTTGCATCACAGCCCCTGAACGCATTGTGTAAGAATTTCTCTCTCTTTCACTGTCTTTGTTTCATGGGTGTTTCAAAGTCATTTATTTTTATAATGGGGTTTAGCTGCTTTTCACTGCTGTGTTTATGCCGCTTTACACCCACTTGACACACTAACAGAGAGATATCAATACATAGGTTTTAATATTACTACTAGTCAGATATATTCTTGTGTGGTGAATAGGGCGTGTTGAGTCCAGATCTCTGAGCAAGGAGTAGGTCTTGTCTATTACATATTGGGTTTATGGAACGGTATCTGAGCTAATTTGAAACCCTTGTTTTATGTATCACCCCACCTCACCTTTCCCGTTAAGCAGCCATAGTGTGTTTTCTGCATGTGTGACTCTGTTCTGTTTTGTAATTCAGTTCAAGTGTAACGGTTTTTACATTCCCTCTATAAGTGATACCTTATGAGAAGTGTCCTTTTCTGTGTGACTTATTTCACTTAGAATCGTCGTACCTAAATCCACTCATCATGCTGCTACTAGCCTTATGACATTGATTTCATGGCTGAGTGATATTCCATTATACATAAGGACCACAACTTCTTTATCCATTTTTCTCTTTCCTGGGATATTTAAGGTGGAATGAAGTGGAGGTCCTTGTCAAAAGAGCAGCCCTCAACTTTGGGGTGCTTGTGTCTTGCTGATGTTTAATTTTCCCAATTTTTACCCCCATGAGTGGAAGTGCCCTATGCTCTCTAAGCTGTGTTTTGTATATGTTACAGGACTCACCGTACACTTCTCCAGAGTGTCTGTTGGCAATTTACATTCTGCTCATCAGTGTAACAAGGCTCCCATTTCTCCATGGCCTGTCCTGCATTCCTGGTTTTGACACTTTTTTCAGCATGGCCCTTTTGACCAATGGGAAGCGAGACTTCTTTTTAAAGCTGATTTGCCATTCCAGGTTGCTTGGTCGGCCAAAAAGGGCGTATGCGTTTTTTCCTGAATATATTCAGGAAAAAACGCATACGCCCTTTTTGGCCAAGGGCATCATTGTCAATGTTTTGCCGCTTTTCATGTGCTTTAAAGGCGATTCGAATCTACCTCCTGAAATCTGTTTCCTGCAATTCTGCCTTGATTTCAAATCCTCTTCTTTGCCTTCCCTCAATATATTTGTGGACGAGAGTTATCATTTATAACTCTGCAGGTTTGTGAATTGCAGTGCCCTGAACCTCCATTTTACAAGTCGCGTTTCTGGGAGCTGGCCGCAAAAGCGCAGGATGGCTTCAGGCCCTGTTCTGGTTCCGGGGGGCAGGCTGAGCCTGTGGTTAATTCTTCTTCCTGATGGGAAAATAGAGTGACCTGTGCCTGTCCCAACACCAAGAGCTAGTCTCTCATTGGTTCCCCGTCTTCCCCTTCATCCTCAGGACAAATTGCAACCTGTACGGAACAGGAGGTTAAAGGTGCTGATGCTCCAAGTAGGGAGATTGCTAGTAAAGGGGCTGCAATGGCGAACCCGGGCACAAGGAGATGAGAAATGAGGTGCGTTTTAGAAACCTTTCCCCATCACACGGTGTACCATCTTCTTGGTTTCTCATGCATGTTTTCGATGTAGGAAGATGCCCTTGAACCTGGAGATTTGGGACCCATGCGATGGGTACCACGGAGTATTATTTAAAGGGTCTGCGTTTGCTCACCCAACCTCACCAAACCTCTCAGCCCCAAGAGTGTCCACCCTTATGTCTCATCCAGCTGTGGGTCTAGATATGGTCAATCCAGGTTGCATCACAGCCCCTGAACGCATTGTGTAAGAATTTCTCTCTCTTTCACTGTCTTTGTTTCATGGGTTTTTCAAAGTAATTTATTTTTATAATGGGGTTTAGCTGCTTTTCACTGCTGTGTTTATGCCGCTTTACACCCACTTGACACACTAACAGAGAGATATCAATACATAGGTTTTAAGATTATTACTAGTCAGATATATTCTTGTGCGTTGAATAGGGCGTGTTGAGTCCAATTCTCTGAGCAAAGAGTAGGTCTTGCTATTACATATTGGGTTTATGGAACGGTATCTGAGCTAATTTGAAACCCTTGTTTTATGTATCACCCCACCTCACCTTTCCCGTTAAGTAGCCATAGTGTGTTTTCTGCATGTGTGACTTTGTTCTGTTTTGTAATTCAGTTCAAGTGTAACGGTTTTTACATTCCCTCTATAAGTGATACCTTATGAGAAGTGTCCTTTTCTGTGTGACTTATTTCACTTAGAATCGTCATACCTAAATCCACTCATCATGCTGCTATTAGCCTTATGACATTGATTTCATGGCTGAGTGATATTCCATTGTACATAAGGACCACAACTACTTTATCCATTTTTCTCTTTCCTGGGATATTTAAGTGGAATGAAGTGGAGGTCCTTGTCAACAGAGCAGCCCTAAACTTTGGGGTGCTTGTGTCTTGCTGATGTTTAATTTTCCCAATTTTTACCCCCATGAGTGGAAGTGCCCTATGCTCTCTAAGCTGTGTTTTTTAGATGTTACAGGACTCACCGTACACTTCTCCAGAGTGGCTGTTGGCAATTTACATCCTGCTCATCAGTGTAACAAGGCTCCCATTTCTCCATGGCCTGTCATGCATTTCTGGTTTTGACACTTTTTTCAGCATGGCCCTTTTGACCGATGGGAAGCGAGACTTCTTTGTAGCGTTGATTTGCCTTTCCAGGTTGCTTGGTTAGCCAAAAAGGGCGTATGCGTTTTTTCCTGAATATATTCAGGAAAAAACGCATACGCCCTTTTTGGCCAAGGGCATCATTGTCAACGTTTTGCCGCTTTTCATGTGCTTTAAAGGCGATTCGAATCTACCTCCTGAAATCTGTTTCCTGCAATTCTGCCTTGATTAAAAATCCTCTTCTTTGCCTTCCCTCAATATATTTGTGGACGAGAGTTCTCATTTATAACTCTGCAGGTTTGTGAATTGCAGTGCCCTGAAGCTCCATTTTACAACTCGCGTTTTTGGGAGCTGGCCGCAAAAGCGCAGGATGGCTTCAGGCGCTTTTCTGGTTCCGAGGGGCAGGATGAGCCTGTGGTTATTTCTTCTTCCTGATGGGAAAATAGAGTGACCTGTGCCTGTCCCAACACCAAGAGCTAGTCTCTCATTGGTTCCCCGTCTTCCCGTTCATCCTCAGGACAAATTGCAACCGGTACGGAACAGGAGGTTAAAGGTGCTGATGCTCCAAATAGGGAGATTGCTATTAAAGCGGCTGGAATGGCGAACTCGAGCACAAGGAGATGAGAAATGAGGTGCGTTTTAGAAACCTTTCCCGATCTCACGGTGTACCAACTTCTTGGTTTCTCATGCATGTTTTCGATGTAGGAAGATGCCCTTGAACCTGGAGATTTGGGACCCATGCGATGGGTACCACGGAGTATTATTTAAAGGGTCTGCGTTTGCTCACCCAACCTCACCAAACCTCTCAGCCCCAAGAGGGTCCACCCTTATGTCTCATCCAGCTGTGGGTCTAGATATGGTCAATCCAGGTTGCATCACAGCCCCTGAACGCATTGTGTAAGAATTTCTCTCTCTTTCACTGTCTTTGTTTCATGGGTTTTTCAAAGTAATTTATTTTTATAATGGGGTTTAGCTGCTTTTCACTGCTGTGTTTATGCCGCTTTACACCCACTTGACACACTAACAGAGAGATATCAATACATAGGTTTTAAGATTACTACTAGTCAGATATATTCTTGTGCGGTGAATAGGGCGTGTTGAGTCCAGTTCTCTGAGCAAGGAGTAGGTCTTGTCTATTACATATTGGGTTTCTGGAACTGTATCTGAGCTAATTTGAAACCCTTGTTTTATGTATCACCCCACCTCACCTTTCCCGTTAAGCAGCCATAGTGTGTTTTCTGCATGTGTGACTCTGTTCTGTTTTGTAATTCAGTTCAAGTGTAACGGTTTTTACATTCCCTCTATAAGTGATACCTTATGAGAAGTGTCCTTTTCTGTGTGACTTATTTCACTTAGAATCGTCGTACCTAAATCCACTCATCATGCTGCTACTAGCCTTATGACATTGATTTCATGGCTGAGTGATATTCCATTGTACATAAGGACCACAACTTCTTTATCCATTTTTCTCTTTCCTGGGATATTTAAGGTGGAATGAAGAGGAGGTCCTTGTAAACAGAGCAGCCCTAAACTTTGGGGTGCTTGTCTCTAGCTGATTTTTAATTTTCCCAATTTATACCATTATGAGTGGAAGTGCCCTATGCTCTCTAAGCTGTGTTTTTTAGATGTTTCAGGACGCACCGTACAATTCTCCAGAGTGGCTGTTGGCAATTTACATCCCGCCCATCAGTGTAGCAAGGCTCCCATTTCTCCATGGCCTGTCCTGCATTTCTGGTTTTGACACTTTTTTCAGCATGGCCCTTTTGACCGATGGGAAGCGAGACTTCTTTTTAACGCTGATTTGCCATTCCAGGTTGCTTGGTTGGCCAAAAAGGGCGTATGCGTTTTTTCCTGAATATATTCAGGAAAAAACGCATACGCCCTTTTTGGCCAAGGGCATCATTGTCAACGTTTTGCCGCTTTTCATGTGCTTTAAAGGCGATTCGAATCTACCTCCTGAAATCTGTTTATGCAATTCTGCCTTGATTTCAAATACTCTTCTTTGCCTTCCCTCAATACATTTGTGGACGAGAGTTATCATTTATAACTCTGCAGGTTTGTGAATTGCAGTGCCCGGAAGCTCCATTTTACAACTCGCGTTTTTGGGAGCTGGCCGCGAAAGCGCAGGACGGCTTCAGGCCCTGTTCTGGTTCCGGGGAGCAGGCTGAGCCTGTGGTTAATTCTTCTTCCTGATGGGAAAATAGAGTGACCTGTGTCTGTCCCAACACCAAGAGCTAGTCCGTCATTGGTTCCCCGTCTTCCCGTTCATCCTCAGGACAAATTGCAACCTGTACGGAACAGGAGGTTAAAGGTGCTGATGCTCCAAGTAGGGAGATTGCTACTAAAGCGGCTGGAATGGCGAACCCGGGCACAAGGAGATGAGAAATGAGGTCCGTTTTAGAAACCTTTCCCGATCACACGGTGTACCAACTTCTTGGTTTCTCATGCATGTTTTCGATGTAGGAAGATGCCCTTGAACCTGGAGATTTGGGACCCATGCGATGGGTACCACGGAGTATTATTTAAAGGGTCTGCGTTTGCTCACCCAACCTCACCAAACCTCTCAGCCCCAAGAGTGTCCACCCTTATGTCTCATCCAGCTGTGGGTCTAGATATGGTCAATCCAGGTTGCATCACAGCCCCTGAACGCATTGTGTAAGAATTTCTCTCTCTTTCACTGTCTTTGTTTCATGGGTGTTTCAAAGTCATTTATTTTTATAATGGGGTTTAGCTGCTTTTCACTGCTGTGTTTATGCCGCTTTACACCCACTTGACACACTAACAGAGAGATATCAATACATAGGTTTTAAGATTACTACTAGTCAGATATATTCTTGTGCGGTGAATAGGGCGTGTTGAGTCCAGTTCTCTGAGCAAGGAGTAGGTCTTGTCTATTACATATTGGGTTTATGGAACGGTATCTGAGCTAATTTGAAACCCTTGTTTTATGTATCACCCCACCTCACCTTTCCCGTTAAGCAGCCATAGTGTGTTTTCTGCATGTGTGACTCTGTTCTGTTTTGTAATTCAGTTCAAGTGTAACGGTTTTTACATTCCCTCTATAAGTGATACCTTATGAGAAGTGTCCTTTTCTGTGTGACTTATTTCACTTAGAATCGTCGTACCTAAATCCACTCATCATGCTGCTACTAGCCTTATGACATTGATTTCATGGCTGAGTGATATTCCATTATACATAAGGACCACAACTTCTTTATCCATTTTTCTCTTTCCTGGGATATTTAAGGTGGAATGAAGTGGAGGTCCTTGTCAACAGAGCAGCCCTCAACTTTGGGGTGCTTGTGTCTTGCTGATGTTTAATTTTCCCAATTTTTACCCCCATGAGTGGAAGTGCCCTATGCTCTCTAAGCTGTGTTTTTTAGATGTTACAGGACTCACCGTACACTTCTCCAGAGTCTCTGTTGGCAATTTACATTCTGCTCATCAGTGTAACAAGGCTCCCATTTCTCCATGGCCTGTCCTGCATTCCTGGTTTTGACACTTTTTTCAGCATGGCCCTTTTGACCGATGGGAAGCGAGACTTCTTTTTAACGCTGATTTGCCATTCCAGGTTGCTTGGTTGGCCAAAAATGGCGTATGCGTTTTTTCCTGAATATATTCAGGAAAAAACGCATACGCCCTTTTTGGCCAAGGGCATCATTGTCAACGTTTTGCCGCTTTTCATGTGCTTTAAAGGCGATTCGAATCTACCTCCTGAAATCTGTTTCCTGCAATTCTGCCTTGATTTCAAATCTTCTTCTTTGCCTTCCCTCAATATATTTGTGGACGAGAGTTATCATTTATAACTCTGCAGGTTTGTGAATTGCAGTGCCCTGAACCTCCATTTTACAAGTCGCGTTTCTGGGAGCTGGCCGCAAAAGCGCAGGATGGCTTCAGGCCCTGTTCTGGTTCCGGGGGGCAGGCTGAGCCTGTGGTTAATTCTTCTTCCTGATGGGAAAATAGAGTGACCTGTGCCTGTCCCAACACCAAGAGCTAGTCTCTCATTGTTTCCCCGTCTTCCCCTACATCCTCAGGACAAATTGCAACCTGTACGGAACAGGAGGTTAAAGGTGCTGATGCTCCAAGTAGGGAGATTGCTAGTAAAGGGGCTGCAATGGCGAACCCGGGCACAAGGAGATGAGAAATGAGGTGCGTTTTAGAAACCTTTCCCCATCACACGGTGTACCATCTTCTTGGTTTCTCATGCATGTTTTCGATGTAGGAAGATGCCCTTGAACCTGGAGATTTGGGACCCATGCGATGGGTACCACGGAGTATTATTTAAAGGGTCTGCGTTTGCTCACCCAACCTCACCAAACCTCTCAGCCCCAAGAGTGTCCACCCTTATGTCTCATCCAGCTGTGGGTCTAGATATGGTCAATCCAGGTTGCATCACAGCCCCTGAACGCATTGTGTAAGAATTTCTCTCTCTTTCACTGTCTTTGTTTCATGGGTTTTTCAAAGTAATTTAGTTTTATAATGGGGTTTAGCTGCTTTTCACTGCTGTGTTTATGCCGCTTTACACCCACTTGACACACTAACAGAGAGATATCAATACATAGGTTTTAAGATTACTACTAGTCAGATATATTCTTGTGCGGTGAATAGGGCGTGTTGAGTCCAGTTCTCTGAGCAAGGAGTAGGTCTTGTCTATTACATATTGGGTTTCTGGAACTGTATCTGAGCTAATTTGAAACCCTTGTTTTATGTATCACCCCACCTCACCTTTCCCGTTAAGCAGCCATAGTGTGTTTTCTGCATGTGTGACTCTGTTCTGTTTTGTAATTCAGTTCAAGTGTAACGGTTTTTACATTCCCTCTATCAGTGATACCTTATGAGAAGTGTCCTTTTCTGTGTGACTTATTTCACTTAGAATCGTCGTACCTAAATCCACTCATCATGCTGCTACTAGCCTTATGACATTGATTTCATGGTTGAGTGATATTCCATTATACATAAGGACCACAACTTCTTTATCCATTTTTCTCTTTCCTGGGATATTTAAGGTGGAATGAAGTGGAGGTCCTTGTCAACAGAGCAGTCCTCAACTTTGGGGTGCTTGTGTCTTGCTGATGTTTAATTTTCCCAATTTTTACCCCCATGAGTGGAAGTGCCCTATGCTCTCTAAGCTGTGTTTTGTATATGTTACAGGACTCACCGTACACTTCTCCAGAGTGTCTGTTGGCAATTTACAATCTGCTCATCAGTGTAACAAGGCTCCCATTTCTCCATGGCCTGTCCTGCATTCCTGGTTTTGACACTTTTTTCAGCATGGCCCTTTTGACCGATGGGAAGCGAGACTTCTTTTTAACGCTGATTTGCCATTCCAGGTTGCTTGGTTGGCCAAAAAGGGCGTATGCGTTTTTTCCTGAATATATTCAGGAAAAAACGCATACGCCCTTTTTGGCCAAGGGCATCATTGTCAACGTTTTGCCGCTTTTCATGTGCTTTAAAGGCGATTCGAATCTACCTCCTGAAATCTGTTTCCTGCAATTCTGCCTTGATTTCAAATCCTCTTCTTTGCCTTCCCTCAATACATTTGTGGACGAGAGTTATCATTTATAACTCTGCAGGTTTGTGAATTGCAGTGCCCGGAAGCTCCATTTTACAACTCGCGTTTTTGGGAGCTGGCCGCGAAAGCGCAGGACGGCTTCAGGCCCTGTTCTGGTTCCGGGGAGCAGGCTGAGCCTGTGGTTAATTCTTCTTCCTGATGGGAAAATAGAGTGACCTGTGTCTGTCCCAACACCAAGAGCTAGTCCGTCATTGGTTCCCCGTCTTCCCGTTCATCCTCAGGACAAATTGCAACCTGTACGGAACAGGAGGTTAAAGGTGCTGATGCTCCAAGTAGGGAGATTGCTACTAAAGCGGCTGGAATGGCGAACCCGGGCACAAGGAGATGAGAAATGAGGTGCGTTTTAGAAACCTTTCCCGATCACACGGTGTACCAACTTCTTGGTTTCTCATGCATGTTTTCGATGTAGGAAGATGCCCTTGAACCTGGAGATTTGGGACCCATGCGATGGGTACCACGGACTATTATTTAAAGGGTCTGTGTTTGCTCACCCAACCTCACCAAACCTCTCAGCCCCAAGAGTGTCCACCCTTATGTCTCATCCAGCTGTGGGTCTAGATATGGTCAATCCAGGTTGCATCACAGCCCCTGAACGCATTGTGTAAGAATTTCTCTCTCTTTCACTGTCTTTGTTTCATGGGTGTTTCAAAGTCATTTATTTTTATAATGGGGTTTAGCTGCTTTTCACTGCTGTGTTTATGCCGCTTTACACCCACTTGACACACTAACAGAGAGATATCAATACATAGGTTTTAATATTACTACTAGTCAGATATATTCTTGTGTGGTGAATAGGGCGTGTTGAGTCCAGTTCTCTGAGCAAGGAGTAGGTCTTGTCTATTACATATTGGGTTTATGGAACGGTATCTGAGCTAATTTGAAACCCTTGTTTTATGTATCACCCCACCTCACCTTTCCCGTTAAGCAGCCATAGTGTGTTTTCTGCATGTGTGACTCTGTTCTGTTTTGTAATTCAGTTCAAGTGTAACGGTTTTTACATTCCCTCTATAAGTGATACCTTATGAGAAGTGTCCTTTTCTGTGTGACTTATTTCACTTAGAATCGTCGTACCTAAATCCACTCATCATGCTGCTACTAGCCTTATGACATTGATTTCATGGCTGAGTGATATTCCATTATACATAAGGACCACAACTTCTTTATCCATTTTTCTCTTTCCTGGGATATTTAAGGTGGAATGAAGTGGAGGTCCTTGTCAAAAGAGCAGCCCTCAACTTTGGGGTGCTTGTGTCTTGCTGATGTTTAATTTTCCCAATTTTTACCCCCATGAGTGGAAGTGCCCTATGCTCTCTAAGCTGTGTTTTGTATATGTTACAGGACTCACCGTACACTTCTCCAGAGTGTCTGTTGGCAATTTACATTCTGCTCATCAGTGTAACAAGGCTCCCATTTCTCCATGGCCTGTCCTGCATTCCTGGTTTTGACACTTTTTTCAGCATGGCCCTTTTGACCAATGGGAAGCGAGACTTCTTTTTAAAGCTGATTTGCCATTCCAGGTTGCTTGGTCGGCCAAAAAGGGCGTATGCGTTTTTTCCTGAATATATTCAGGAAAAAACGCATACGCCCTTTTTGGCCAAGGGCATCATTGTCAACGTTTTGCCGCTTTTCATGTGCTTTAAAGGCGATTCGAATCTACCTCCTGAAATCTGTTTCCTGCAATTCTGCCTTGATTTCAAATCCTCTTCTTTGCCTTCCCTCAATATATTTGTGGACGAGAGTTATCATTTATAACTCTGCAGGTTTGTGAATTGCAGTGCCCTGAACCTCCATTTTACAAGTCGCGTTTCTGGGAGCTGGCCGCAAAAGCGCAGGATGGTTTCAGGCCCTGTTCTGGTTCCGGGGGGTAGGCTGAGCCTGTGGTTAATTCTTCTTCCTGATGGGAAAATAGAGTGACCTGTGCCTATCCCAACACCAAGAGCTAGTCTCTCATTGGTTCCCCGTCTTCCCCTTCATCCTCAGGACAAATTGCAACCTGTACGGAACAGGAGGTTAAAGGTGCTGATGCTCCAAGTAGGGAGATTGCTAGTAAAGGGGCTGCAATGGCGAACCCGGGCACAAGGAGATGAGAAATGAGGTGCGTTTTAGAAACCTTTCCCCATCACACGGTGTACCATCTTCTTGGTTTCTCATGCATGTTTTCGATGTAGGAAGATGCCCTTGAACCTGGAGATTTGGGACCCATGCGATGGGTACCACGGAGTATTATTTAAAGGGTCTGCGTTTGCTCACCCAACCTCACCAAACCTCTCAGCCCCAAGAGTGTCCACCCTTATGTCTCATCCAGCTGTGGGTCTAGATATGGTCAATCCAGGTTGCATCACAGCCCCTGAACGCATTGTGTAAGAATTTCTCTCTCTTTCACTGTCTTTGTTTCATGGGTTTTTCAAAGTAATTTATTTTTATAATGGGGTTTAGCTGCTTTTCACTGCTGTGTTTATGCCGCTTTACACCCACTTGACACACTAACAGAGAGATATCAATACATAGGTTTTAAGATTATTACTAGTCAGATATATTCTTGTGCGTTGAATAGGGCGTGTTGAGTCCAATTCTCTGAGCAAAGAGTAGGTCTTGCTATTACATATTGGGTTTATGGAACGGTATCTGAGCTAATTTGAAACCCTTGTTTTATGTATCACCCCACCTCACCTTTCCCGTTAAGTAGCCATAGTGTGTTTTCTGCATGTGTGACTTTGTTCTGTTTTGTAATTCAGTTCAAGTGTAACGGTTTTTACATTCCCTCTATAAGTGATACCTTATGAGAAGTGTCCTTTTCTGTGTGACTTATTTCACTTAGAATCGTCATACCTAAATCCACTCATCATGCTGCTATTAGCCTTATGACATTGATTTCATGGCTGAGTGATATTCCATTGTACATAAGGACCACAACTACTTTATCCATTTTTCTCTTTCCTGGGATATTTAAGTGGAATGAAGTGGAGGTCCTTGTCAACAGAGCAGCCCTAAACTTTGGGGTGCTTGTGTCTTGCTGATGTTTAATTTTCCCAATTTTTACCCCCATGAGTGGAAGTGCCCTATGCTCTCTAAGCTGTGTTTTTTAGATGTTACAGGACTCACCGTACACTTCTCCAGAGTGGCTGTTGGCAATTTACATCCTGCTCATCAGTGTAACAAGGCTCCCATTTCTCCATGGCCTGTCATGCATTTCTGGTTTTGACACTTTTTTCAGCATGGCCCTTTTGACCGATGGGAAGCGAGACTTCTTTGTAGCGTTGATTTGCCTTTCCAGGTTGCTTGGTTAGCCAAAAAGGGCGTATGCGTTTTTTCCTGAATATATTCAGGAAAAAACGCATACGCCCTTTTTGGCCAAGGGCATCATTGTCAACGTTTTGCCGCTTTTCATGTGCTTTAAAGGCGATTCGAATCTACCTCCTGAAATCTGTTTCCTGCAATTCTGCCTTGATTAAAAATCCTCTTCTTTGCCTTCCCTCAATATATTTGTGGACGAGAGTTCTCATTTATAACTCTGCAGGTTTGTGAATTGCAGTGCCCTGAAGCTCCATTTTACAACTCGCGTTTTTGGGAGCTGGCCGCAAAAGCGCAGGATGGCTTCAGGCGCTTTTCTGGTTCCGAGGGGCAGGATGAGCCTGTGGTTATTTCTTCTTCCTGATGGGAAAATAGAGTGACCTGTGCCTGTCCCAACACCAAGAGCTAGTCTCTCATTGGTTCCCCGTCTTCCCGTTCATCCTCAGGACAAATTGCAACCGGTACGGAACAGGAGGTTAAAGGTGCTGATGCTCCAAATAGGGAGATTGCTATTAAAGCGGCTGGAATGGCGAACTCGAGCACAAGGAGATGAGAAATGAGGTGCGTTTTAGAAACCTTTCCCGATCTCACGGTGTACCAACTTCTTGGTTTCTCATGCATGTTTTCGATGTAGGAAGATGCCCTTGAACCTGGAGATTTGGGACCCATGCGATGGGTACCACGGAGTATTATTTAAAGGGTCTGCGTTTGCTCACCCAACCTCACCAAACCTCTCAGCCCCAAGAGGGTCCACCCTTATGTCTCATCCAGCTGTGGGTCTAGATATGGTCAATCCAGGTTGCATCACAGCCCCTGAATGCATTGTGTAAGAATTTCGCTCTCTTTCACTGTCTTTGTTTCATGGGTTTTTCAAAGTAATTTATTTTTATAATGGGGTTTAGCTGCTTTTCACTGCTGTGTTTATGCCGCTTTACACCCACTTGACACACTAACAGAGAGATATCAATACATAGGTTTTAAGATTACTACTAGTCAGATATATTCTTGTGCGGTGAATAGGGCGTGTTGAGTCCAGTTCTCTGAGCAAGGAGTAGGTCTTGTCTATTACATATTGGGTTTCTGGAACTGTATCTGAGCTAATTTGAAACCCTTGTTTTATGTATCACCCCACCTCACCTTTCCCGTTAAGCAGCCATAGTGTGTTTTCTGCATGTGTGACTCTGTTCTGTTTTGTAATTCAGTTCAAGTGTAACGGTTTTTACATTCCCTCTATCAGTGATACCTTATGAGAAGTGTCCTTTTCTGTGTGACTTATTTCACTTAGAATCGTCGTACCTAAATCCACTCATCATGCTGCTACTAGCCTTATGACATTGATTTCATGGCTGAGTGATATTCCATTGTACATAAGGACCACAACTTCTTTATCCATTTTTCTCTTTCCTGGGATATTTAAGGTGGAATGAAGAGGAGGTCCTTGTCAACAGAGCAGCCCTAAACTTTGGGGTGCTTGTCTCTAGCTGATTTTTAATTTTCCCAATTTATACCATTATGAGTGGAAGTGCCCTATGCTCTCTAAGCTGTGTTTTTTAGATGTTTCAGGACGCACCGTACAATTCTCCAGAGTGGCTGTTGGCAATTTACATCCCGCCCATCAGTGTAGCAAGGCTCCCATTTCTCCATGGCCTGTCCTGCATTTCTGGTTTTGACACTTTTTTCAGCATGGCCCTTTTGACCGATGGGAAGCGAGACTTCTTTTTAACGCTGATTTGCCATTCCAGGTTGCTTGGTTGGCCAAAAAGGGCGTATGCGTTTTTTCCTGAATATATTCAGGAAAAAACGCATACGCCCTTTTTGGCCAAGGGCATCATTGTCAACGTTTGCCGCTTTTCATGTGCTTTAAAGGCGATTCGAATCTACCTCCTGAAATCTGTTTCCTGCAATTCTGCCTTGATTTCAAATCCTCTTCTTTGCCTTCCCTCAATACATTTGTGGACGAGAGTTATCATTTATAACTCTGCAGGTTTGTGAATTGCAGTGCCCGGAAGCTCCATTTTACAACTCGCGTTTTTGGGAGCTGGCCGCGAAAGCGCAGGACGGCTTCAGGCCCTGTTCTGGTTCCGGGGAGCAGGCTGAGCCTGTGGTTAATTCTTCTTCCTGATGGGAAAATAGAGTGACCTGTGTCTGTCCCAACACCAAGAGCTAGTCCGTCATTGGTTCCCCGTCTTCCCGTTCATCCTCAGGACAAATTGCAACCTGTACGGAACAGGAGGTTAAAGGTGCTGATGCTCCAAGTAGGGAGATTGCTACTAAAGCGGCTGGAATGGCGAAC
The DNA here is from genome assembly GCF_965194805.1 of Balaenoptera borealis. Taxonomy (NCBI): domain Eukaryota; kingdom Metazoa; phylum Chordata; class Mammalia; order Artiodactyla; family Balaenopteridae; genus Balaenoptera; species Balaenoptera borealis. Next base: position 477,739 of record NW_028123929.1, on the reverse strand, counting down.
CCGGGCACAAGGAGATGAGAAATGAGGTGCGTTTTAGAAACCTTTCCCGATCACACGGTGTACCAACTTCTTGGTTTCTCATGCATGTTTTCGATGTAGGAAGATGCCCTTGAACCTGGAGATTTGGGACCCATGCGATGGGTACCACGGAGTATTATTTAAAGGGTCTGCGTTTGCTCACCCAACCTCACCAAACCTCTCAGCCCCAAGAGTGTCCACCCTTATGTCTCATCCAGCTGTGGGTCTAGATATGGTCAATCCAGGTTGCATCACAGCCCCTGAACGCATTGTGTAAGAATTTCTCTCTCTTTCACTGTCTTTGTTTCATGGGTGTTTCAAAGTCATTTATTTTTATAATGGGGTTTAGCTGCTTTTCACTGCTGTGTTTATGCCGCTTTACACCCACTTGACACACTAACAGAGAGATATCAATACATAGGTTTTAAGATTACTACTAGTCAGATATATTCTTGTGCGGTGAATAGGGCGTGTTGAGTCCAGTTCTCTGAGCAAGGAGTAGGTCTTGTCTATTACATATTGGGTTTATGGAACGGTATCTGAGCTAATTTGAAACCCTTGTTTTATGTATCACCCCACCTCACCTTTCCCATTAAGCAGCCATAGTGTGTTTTCTGCATGTGTGACTCTGTTCTGTTTTGTAATTCAGTTCAAGTGTAACGGTTTTTACATTCCCTCTATAAGTGATACCTTATGAGAAGTGTCCTTTTCTGTGTGACTTATTTCACTTAGAATCGTCGTACCTAAATCCACTCATCATGCTGCTACTAGCCTTATGACATTGATTTCATGGCTGAGTGATATTCCATTATACATAAGGACCACAACTTCTTTATCCATTTTTCTCTTTCCTGGGATATTTAAGGTGGAATGAAGTGGAGGTCCTTGTCAACAGAGCAGCCCTCAACTTTGGGGTGCTTGTGTCTTGCTGATGTTTAATTTTCCCAATTTTTACCCCCATGAGTGGAAGTGCCCTATGCTCTCTAAGCTGTGTTTTGTATATGTTACAGGACTCACCGTACACTTCTCCAGAGTGTCTGTTGGCAATTTACATTCTGCTCATCAGTGTAACAAGGCTCCCATTTCTCCATGGCCTGTCCTGCATTCCTGGTTTTGACACTTTTTTCAGCATGGCCCTTTTGACCGATGGGAAGCGAGACTTCTTTTTAACGCTGATTTGCCATTCCAGGTTGCTTGGTCGGCCAAAAAGGGCGTATGCGTTTTTTCCTGAATATATTCAGGAAAAAACGCATACGCCCTTTTTGGCCAAGGGCATCATTGTCAACGTTTTGCCGCTTTTCATGTGCTTTAAAGGCGATTCGAATCTACCTCCTGAAATCTGTTTCCTGCAATTCTGCCTTGATTTCAAATCCTCTTCTTTGCCTTCCCTCAATATATTTGTGGACGAGAGTTATCATTTATAACTCTGCAGGTTTGTGAATTGCAGTGCCCTGAACCTCCATTTTACAAGTCGCGTTTCTGGGAGCTGGCCGCAAAAGCGCAGGATGGCTTCAGGCCCTGTTCTGGTTCCGGGGGGCAGGCTGAGCCTGTGGTTAATTCTTCTTCCTGATGGGAAAATAGAGTGACCTGTGCCTGTCCCAACACCAAGAGCTAGTCTCTCATTGGTTCCCCGTCTTCCCCTTCATCCTCAGGACAAATTGCAACCTGTACGGAACAGGAGGTTAAAGGTGCTGATGCTCCAAGTAGGGAGATTGCTAGTAAAGGGGCTGGAATGGCGAACCCGGGCACAAGGAGATGAGAAATGAGGTGCGTTTTAGAAACCTTTCCCCATCACACGGTGTACCATCTTCTTGGTTTCTCATGCATGTTTTCGATGTAGGAAGATGCCCTTGAACCTGGAGATTTGGGACCCATGCGATGGGTACCACGGAGTATTATTTAAAGGGTCTGTGTTTGCTCACCCAACCTCACCAAACCTCTCAGCCCCAAGAGTGTCCACCCTTATGTCTCATCCAGCTGTGGGTCTAGATATGGTCAATCCAGGTTGCATCACAGCCCCTGAACGCATTGTGTAAGAATTTCTCTCTCTTTCACTGTCTTTGTTTCATGGGTTTTTCAAAGTAATTTAGTTTTATAATGGGGTTTAGCTGCTTTTCACTGCTGTGTTTATGCCGCTTTACACCCACTTGACACACTAACAGAGAGATATCAATACATAGGTTTTAAGATTACTACTAGTCAGATATATTCTTGTGCGGTGAATAGGGCGTGTTGAGTCCAGTTCTCTGAGCAAGGAGTAGGTCTTGTCTATTACATATTGGGTTTCTGGAACTGTATCTGAGCTAATTTGAAACCCTTGTTTTATGTATCACCCCACCTCACCTTTCCCGTTAAGCAGCCATAGTGTGTTTTCTGCATGTGTGACTCTGTTCTGTTTTGTAATTCAGTTCAAGTGTAACGGTTTTTACATTCCCTCTATCAGTGATACCTTATGAGAAGTGTCCTTTTCTGTGTGACTTATTTCACTTAGAATCGTCGTACCTAAATCCACTCATCATGCTGCTACTAGCCTTATGACATTGATTTCATGGTTGAGTGATATTCCATTATACATAAGGACCACAACTTCTTTATCCATTTTTCTCTTTCCTGGGATATTTAAGGTGGAATGAAGTGGAGGTCCTTGTCAACAGAGCAGTCCTCAACTTTGGGGTGCTTGTGTCTTGCTGATGTTTAATTTTCCCAATTTTTACCCCCATGAGTGGAAGTGCCCTATGCTCTCTAAGCTGTGTTTTGTATATGTTACAGGACTCACCGTACACTTCTCCAGAGTGTCTCTTGGCAATTTACAATCTGCTCATCAGTGTAACAAGGCTCCCATTTCTCCATGGCCTGTCCTGCATTCCTGGTTTTGACACTTTTTTCAGCATGGCCCTTTTGACCGATGGGAAGGGAGACTTCTTTTTAACGCTGATTTGCCATTCCAGGTTGCTTGGTTGGCCAAAAAGGGCGTATGCGTTTTTTCCTGAATATATTCAGGAAAAAACGCATACGCCCTTTTTGGCCAAGGGCATCATTGTCAACGTTTTGCCGCTTTTCATGTGCTTTAAAGGCGATTCGAATCTACCTCCTGAAATCTGTTTCCTGCAATTCTGCCTTGATTTCAAATCCTCTTCTTTGCCTTCCCTCAATACATTTGTGGACGAGAGTTATCATTTATAACTCTGCAGGTTTGTGAATTGCAGTGCCCGGAAGCTCCATTTTACAACTCGCGTTTTTGGGAGCTGGCCGCGAAAGAGCAGGACGGCTTCAGGCCCTGTTCTGGTTCCGGGGAGCAGGCTGAGCCTGTGGTTAATTCTTCTTCCTGATGGGAAAATAGAGTGACCTGTGCCTGTCCCAACACCAAGAGCTAGTCTCTCATTGGTTCCCCGTCTTCCCGTTCATCCTCAGGACAAATTGCAACCTGTACGGAACAGGAGGTTAAAGGTGCTGATGCTCCAAGTAGGGAGATTGCTACTAAAGCGGCTGGAATGGCGAACCCGGGCACAAGGAGATGAGAAATGAGGTGCGTTTTAGAAACGTTTCCTGATCACACGGTGTACCAACTTCTTGGTTTCTCATGCATGTTTTCGATGTAGGAAGATGCCCTTGAACCTGGAGATTTGGGACCCATGCGATGGGTACCACGGAGTATTATTTAAAGGGTCTGTGTTTGCTCACCCAACCTCACCAAACCTCTCAGCCCCAAGAGTGTCCACCCTTATGTCTCATCCAGCTGTGGGTCTAGATATGGTCAATCCAGGTTGCATCACAGCCCCTGAACGCATTGTGTAAGAATTTCTCTCTCTTTCACTGTCTTTGTTTCATGGGTGTTTCAAAGTCATTTATTTTATAATGGGGTTTAGCTGCTTTTCACTGCTGTGTTTATGCCGCTTTACACCCACTTGACACACTAACAGAGAGATATCAATACATAGGTTTTAATATTACTACTAGTCAGATATATTCTTGTGTGGTGAATAGGGCGTGTTGAGTCCAGTTCTCTGAGCAAGGAGTAGGTCTTGTCTATTACATATTGGGTTTATGGAACGGTATCTGAGCTAATTTGAAACCCTTGTTTTATGTATCACCCCACCTCACCTTTCCCGTTAAGCAGCCATAGTGTGTTTTCTGCATGTGTGACTCTGTTCTGTTTTGTAATTCAGTTCAAGTGTAACGGTTTTTACATTCCCTCTATAAGTGATACCTTATGAGAAGTGTCCTTTTCTGTGTGACTTATTTCACTTAGAATCGTCGTACCTAAATCCACTCATCATGCTGCTACTAGCCTTATGACATTGATTTCATGGCTGAGTGATATTCCATTATACATAAGGACCACAACTTCTTTATCCATTTTTCTCTTTCCTGGGATATTTAAGGTGGAATGAAGTGGAGGTCCTTGTCAAAAGAGCAGCCCTCAACTTTGGGGTGCTTGTGTCTTGCTGATGTTTAATTTTCCCAATTTTTACCCCCATGAGTGGAAGTGCCCTATGCTCTCTAAGCTGTGTTTTGTATATGTTACAGGACTCACCGTACACTTCTCCAGAGTGTCTGTTGGCAATTTACATTCTGCTCATCAGTGTAACAAGGCTCCCATTTCTCCATGGCCTGTCCTGCATTCCTGGTTTTGACACTTTTTTCAGCATGGCCCTTTTGACCAATGGGAAGCGAGACTTCTTTTTAAAGCTGATTTGCCATTCCAGGTTGCTTGGTCGGCCAAAAAGGGCGTATGCGTTTTTTCCTGAATATATTCAGGAAAAAACGCATACGCCCTTTTTGGCCAAGGGCATCATTGTCAACGTTTTGCCGCTTTTCATGTGCTTTAAAGGCGATTCGAATCTACCTCCTGAAATCTGTTTCCTGCAATTCTGCCTTGATTTCAAATCCTCTTCTTTGCCTTCCCTCAATATATTTGTGGACGAGAGTTATCATTTATAACTCTGCAGGTTTGTGAATTGCAGTGCCCTGAACCTCCATTTTACAAGTCGCGTTTCTGGGAGCTGGCCGCAAAAGCGCAGGATGGCTTCAGGCCCTGTTCTGGTTCCGGGGGGTAGGCTGAGCCTGTGGTTAATTCTTCTTCCTGATTGGAAAATAGAGTGACCTGTGCCTGTCCCAACACCAAGAGCTAGTCTCTCATTGGTTCCCCGTCTTCCCCTTCATCCTCAGGACAAATTGCAACCTGTACGGAACAGGAGGTTAAAGGTGCTGATGCTCCAAGTAGGGAGATTGCTAGTAAAGGGGCTGCAATGGCGAACCCGGGCACAAGGAGATGAGAAATGAGGTGCGTTTTAGAAACCTTTCCCGATCACACGGTGTACCAACTTCTTGGTTTCTCATGCATGTTTTCGATGTAGGAAGATGCCCTTGAACCTGGAGATTTGGGACCCATGCGATGGGTACCACGGAGTATTATTTAAAGGGTCTGCGTTTGCTCACCCAACCTCACCAAACCTCTCAGCCCCAAGAGTGTCCACCCTTATGTCTCATCCAGCTGTGGGTCTAGATATGGTCAATCCAGGTTGCATCACAGCCCCTGAACGCATTGTGTAAGAATTTCTCTCTCTTTCACTGTCTTTGTTTCATGGGTGTTTCAAAGTCATTTATTTTTATAATGGGGTTTAGCTGCTTTTCACTGCTGTGTTTATGCCGCTTTACACCCACTTGACACACTAACAGAGAGATATCAATACATAGGTTTTAAGATTACTACTAGTCAGATATATTCTTGTGCGGTGAATAGGGCGTGTTGAGTCCAGTTCTCTGAGCAAGGAGTAGGTCTTGTCTATTACATATTGGGTTTATGGAACGGTATCTGAGCTAATTTGAAACCCTTGTTTTATGTATCACCCCACCTCACCTTTCCCGTTAAGCAGCCATAGTGTGTTTTCTGCATGTGTGACTCTGTTCTGTTTTGTAATTCAGTTCAAGTGTAACGGTTTTTACATTCCCTCTATAAGTGATACCTTATGAGAAGTGTCCTTTTCTGTGTGACTTATTTCACTTAGAATCGTCGTACCTAAATCCACTCATCATGCTGCTACTAGCCTTATGACATTGATTTCATGGCTGAGTGATATTCCATTATACATAAGGACCACAACTTCTTTATCCATTTTTCTCTTTCCTGGGATATTTAAGGTGGAATGAAGTGGAGGTCCTTGTCAACAGAGCAGCCCTCAACTTTGGGGTGCTTGTGTCTTGCTGATGTTTAATTTTCCCAATTTTTACCCCCATGAGTGGAAGTGCCCTATGCTCTCTAAGCTGTGTTTTGTATATGTTACAGGACTCACCGTACACTTCTCCAGAGTGTCTGTTGGCAATTTACATTCTGCTCATCAGTGTAACAAGGCTCCCATTTCTCCATGGCCTGTCCTGCATTCCTGGTTTTGACACTTTTTTCAGCATGGCCCTTTTGACCGATGGGAAGCGAGACTTCTTTTTAACGCTGATTTGCCATTCCAGGTTGCTTGGTCGGCCAAAAATGGCGTATGCGTTTTTTCCTGAATATATTCAGGAAAAAACGCATACGCCCTTTTTGGCCAAGGGCATCATTGTCAACGTTTTGCCGCTTTTCATGTGCTTTAAAGGCGATTCGAATCTATCTCCTGAAATCTGTTTCCTGCAATTCTGCCTTGATTTCAAATCCTCTTCTTTGCCTTCCCTCAATATATTTGTGGACGAGAGTTATCATTTATAACTCTGCAGGTTTGTGAATTGCAGTGCCCTGAACCTCCATTTTACAAGTCGCGTTTCTGGGAGCTGGCCGCAAAAGCGCAGGATGGCTTCAGGCCCTGTTCTGGTTCCGGGGGGCAGGCTGAGCCTGTGGTTAATTCTTCTTCCTGATGGGAAAATAGAGTGACCTGTGCCTGTCCCAACACCAAGAGCTAGTCTCTCATTGGTTCCCCGTCTTCCCCTTCATCCTCAGGACAAATTGCAACCTGTACGGAACAGGAGGTTAAAGGTGCTGATGCTCCAAGTAGGGAGATTGCTAGTAAAGGGGCTGCAATGGCGAACCCGGGCACAAGGAGATGAGAAATGAGGTGCGTTTTAGAAACCTTTCCCCATCACACGGTGTACCATCTTCTTGGTTTCTCATGCATGTTTTCGATGTAGGAAGATGCCCTTGAACCTGGAGATTTGGGACCCATGCGATGGGTACCACGGAGTATTATTTAAAGGGTCTGCGTTTGCTCACCCAACCTCACCAAACCTCTCAGCCCCAAGAGGGTCCACCCTTATGTCTCATCCAGCTGTGGGTCTAGATATGGTCAATCCAGGTTGCATCACAGCCCCTGAACGCATTGTGTAAGAATTTCTCTCTCTTTCTCTGTCTTTGTTTCATGGGTTTTTCAAAGTAATTTATTTTTATAATGGGGTTTAGCTGCTTTTCACGGCTGTGTTTATGCCGCTTTACACCCACTTGACACACTAACAGAGAGATATCAATACATAGGCTTTAAGATTATTACTAGTCAGATATATTCTTGTGCGGTGAATAGGGCGTGTTGAGTCCAGTTCTCTGAGCAAGGAGTAGGTCTTGTCTATTACATATTGGGTTTCTGGAACTGTATCTGAGCTAATTTGAAACCCTTGTTTTATGTATCACCCCACCTCACCTTTCCCGTTAAGCAGCCATAGTGTGTTTTCTGCATGTGTGACTCTGTTCTGTTTTGTAATTCAGTTCAAGTGTAACGCTTTTTACATTCCCTCTATCAGTGATACCTTATGAGAAGTGTCCTTTTCTGTGTGACTTATTTCACTTAGAATCGTCGTACCTAAATCCACTCATCATGCTGCTACTAGCCTTATGACATTGATTTCATGGTTGAGTGATATTCCATTATACATAAGGACCACAACTTCTTTATCCATTTTTCTCTTTCCTGGGATATTTAAGGTGGAATGAAGTGGAGGTCCTTGTCAACAGAGCAGTCCTCAACTTTGGGGTGCTTGTGTCTTGCTGATGTTTAATTTTCCCAATTTTTACCCCCATGAGTGGAAGTGCCCTATGCTCTCTAAGCTGTGTTTTGTATATGTTACAGGACTCACCGTACACTTCTCCAGAGTGTCTGTTGGCAATTTACAATCTGCTCATCAGTGTAACAAGGCTCCCATTTCTCCATGGCCTGTCCTGCATTCCTGGTTTTGACACTTTTTTCAGCATGGCCCTTTTGACCGATGGGAAGCGAGACTTCTTTTTAACGCTGATTTGCCATTCCAGGTTGCTTGGTTGGCCAAAAAGGGCGTATGCGTTTTTTCCTGAATATATTCAGGAAAAAACGCATACGCCCTTTTTGGCCAAGGGCATCATTGTCAACGTTTTGCCGCTTTTCATGTGCTTTAAAGGCGATTCGAATCTACCTCCTGAAATCTGTTTCCTGCAATTCTGCCTTGATTTCAAATCCTCTTCTTTGCCTTCCCTCAATACATTTGTGGACGAGAGTTATCATTTATAACTCTGCAGGTTTGTGAATTGCAGTGCCCGGAAGCTCCATTTTACAACTCGCGTTTTTGGGAGCTGGCCGCGAAAGCGCAGGACGGCTTCAGGCCCTGTTCTGGTTCCGGGGAGCAGGCTGAGCCTGTGGTTAATTCTTCTTCCTGATGGGAAAATAGAGTGACCTGTGTCTGTCCCAACACCAAGAGCTAGTCCGTCATTGGTTCCCCGTCTTCCCGTTCATCCTCAGGACAAATTGCAACCTGTACGGAACAGGAGGTTAAAGGTGCTGATGCTCCAAGTAGGGAGATTGCTACTAAAGCGGCTGGAATGGCGAACCCGGGCACAAGGAGATGAGAAATGAGGTGCGTTTTAGAAACCTTTCCCGATCACACGGTGTACCAACTTCTTGGTTTCTCATGCATGTTTTCGATGTAGGAAGATGCCCTTGAACCTGGAGATTTGGGACCCATGCGATGGGTACCACGGAGTATTATTTAAAGGGTCTGTGTTTGCTCACCCAACCTCACCAAACCTCTCAGCCCCAAGAGTGTCCACCCTTATGTCTCATCCAGCTGTGGGTCTAGATATGGTCAATCCAGGTTGCATCACAGCCCCTGAACGCATTGTGTAAGAATTTCTCTCTCTTTCACTGTCTTTGTTTCATGGGTGTTTCAAAGTCATTTATTTTTATAATGGGGTTTAGCTGCTTTTCACTGCTGTGTTTATGCCGCTTTACACCCACTTGACACACTAACAGAGAGATATCAATACATAGGTTTTAATATTACTACTAGTCAGATATATTCTTGTGTGGTGAATAGGGCGTGTTGAGTCCAGATCTCTGAGCAAGGAGTAGGTCTTGTCTATTACATATTGGGTTTATGGAACGGTATCTGAGCTAATTTGAAACCCTTGTTTTATGTATCACCCCACCTCACCTTTCCCGTTAAGCAGCCATAGTGTGTTTTCTGCATGTGTGACTCTGTTCTGTTTTGTAATTCAGTTCAAGTGTAACGGTTTTTACATTCCCTCTATAAGTGATACCTTATGAGAAGTGTCCTTTTCTGTGTGACTTATTTCACTTAGAATCGTCGTACCTAAATCCACTCATCATGCTGCTACTAGCCTTATGACATTGATTTCATGGCTGAGTGATATTCCATTATACATAAGGACCACAACTTCTTTATCCATTTTTCTCTTTCCTGGGATATTTAAGGTGGAATGAAGTGGAGGTCCTTGTCAAAAGAGCAGCCCTCAACTTTGGGGTGCTTGTGTCTTGCTGATGTTTAATTTTCCCAATTTTTACCCCCATGAGTGGAAGTGCCTTATGCTCTCTAAGCTGTGTTTTGTATATGTTACAGGACTCACCGTACACTTCTCCAGAGTGTCTGTTGGCAATTTACATTCTGCTCATCAGTGTAACAAGGCTCCCATTTCTCCATGGCCTGTCCTGCATTCCTGGTTTTGACACTTTTTTCAGCATGGCCCTTTTGACCAATGGGAAGCGAGACTTCTTTTTAAAGCTGATTTGCCATTCCAGGTTGCTTGGTCGGCCAAAAAGGGCGTATGCGTTTTTTCCTGAATATATTCAGGAAAAAACGCATACGCCCTTTTTGGCCAAGGGCATCATTGTCAATGTTTTGCCGCTTTTCATGTGCTTTAAAGGCGATTCGAATCTACCTCCTGAAATCTGTTTCCTGCAATTCTGCCTTGATTTCAAATCCTCTTCTTTGCCTTCCCTCAATATATTTGTGGACGAGAGTTATCATTTATAACTCTGCAGGTTTGTGAATTGCAGTGCCCTGAACCTCCATTTTACAAGTCGCGTTTCTGGGAGCTGGCCGCAAAAGCGCAGGATGGCTTCAGGCCCTGTTCTGGTTCCGGGGGGCAGGCTGAGCCTGTGGTTAATTCTTCTTCCTGATGGGAAAATAGAGTGACCTGTGCCTGTCCCAACACCAAGAGCTAGTCTCTCATTGGTTCCCCGTCTTCCCCTTCATCCTCAGGACAAATTGCAACCTGTACGGAACAGGAGGTTAAAGGTGCTGATGCTCCAAGTAGGGAGATTGCTAGTAAAGGGGCTGCAATGGCGAACCCGGGCACAAGGAGATGAGAAATGAGGTGCGTTTTAGAAACCTTTCCCCATCACACGGTGTACCATCTTCTTGGTTTCTCATGCATGTTTTCGATGTAGGAAGATGCCCTTGAACCTGGAGATTTGGGACCCATGCGATGGGTACCACGGAGTATTATTTAAAGGGTCTGCGTTTGCTCACCCAACCTCACCAAACCTCTCAGCCCCAAGAGTGTCCACCCTTATGTCTCATCCAGCTGTGGGTCTAGATATGGTCAATCCAGGTTGCATCACAGCCCCTGAACGCATTGTGTAAGAATTTCTCTCTCTTTCACTGTCTTTGTTTCATGGGTTTTTCAAAGTAATTTATTTTTATAATGGGGTTTAGCTGCTTTTCACTGCTGTGTTTATGCCGCTTTACACCCACTTGACACACTAACAGAGAGATATCAATACATAGGTTTTAAGATTATTACTAGTCAGATATATTCTTGTGCGTTGAATAGGGCGTGTTGAGTCCAATTCTCTGAGCAAAGAGTAGGTCTTGCTATTACATATTGGGTTTATGGAACGGTATCTGAGCTAATTTGAAACCCTTGTTTTATGTATCACCCCACCTCACCTTTCCCGTTAAGTAGCCATAGTGTGTTTTCTGCATGTGTGACTTTGTTCTGTTTTGTAATTCAGTTCAAGTGTAACGGTTTTTACATTCCCTCTATAAGTGATACCTTATGAGAAGTGTCCTTTTCTGTGTGACTTATTTCACTTAGAATCGTCATACCTAAATCCACTCATCATGCTGCTATTAGCCTTATGACATTGATTTCATGGCTGAGTGATATTCCATTGTACATAAGGACCACAACTACTTTATCCATTTTTCTCTTTCCTGGGATATTTAAGTGGAATGAAGTGGAGGTCCTTGTCAACAGAGCAGCCCTAAACTTTGGGGTGCTTGTGTCTTGCTGATGTTTAATTTTCCCAATTTTTACCCCCATGAGTGGAAGTGCCCTATGCTCTCTAAGCTGTGTTTTTTAGATGTTACAGGACTCACCGTACACTTCTCCAGAGTGGCTGTTGGCAATTTACATCCTGCTCATCAGTGTAACAAGGCTCCCATTTCTCCATGGCCTGTCATGCATTTCTGGTTTTGACACTTTTTTCAGCATGGCCCTTTTGACCGATGGGAAGCGAGACTTCTTTGTAGCGTTGATTTGCCTTTCCAGGTTGCTTGGTTAGCCAAAAAGGGCGTATGCGTTTTTTCCTGAATATATTCAGGAAAAAACGCATACGCCCTTTTTGGCCAAGGGCATCATTGTCAACGTTTTGCCGCTTTTCATGTGCTTTAAAGGCGATTCGAATCTACCTCCTGAAATCTGTTTCCTGCAATTCTGCCTTGATTAAAAATCCTCTTCTTTGCCTTCCCTCAATATATTTGTGGACGAGAGTTCTCATTTATAACTCTGCAGGTTTGTGAATTGCAGTGCCCTGAAGCTCCATTTTACAACTCGCGTTTTTGGGAGCTGGCCGCAAAAGCGCAGGATGGCTTCAGGCGCTTTTCTGGTTCCGAGGGGCAGGATGAGCCTGTGGTTATTTCTTCTTCCTGATGGGAAAATAGAGTGACCTGTGCCTGTCCCAACACCAAGAGCTAGTCTCTCATTGGTTCCCCGTCTTCCCGTTCATCCTCAGGACAAATTGCAACCGGTACGGAACAGGAGGTTAAAGGTGCTGATGCTCCAAATAGGGAGATTGCTATTAAAGCGGCTGGAATGGCGAACTCGAGCACAAGGAGATGAGAAATGAGGTGCGTTTTAGAAACCTTTCCCGATCTCACGGTGTACCAACTTCTTGGTTTCTCATGCATGTTTTCGATGTAGGAAGATGCCCTTGAACCTGGAGATTTGGGACCCATGCGATGGGTACCACGGAGTATTATTTAAAGGGTCTGCGTTTGCTCACCCAACCTCACCAAACCTCTCAGCCCCAAGAGGGTCCACCCTTATGTCTCATCCAGCTGTGGGTCTAGATATGGTCAATCCAGGTTGCATCACAGCCCCTGAACGCATTGTGTAAGAATTTCTCTCTCTTTCACTGTCTTTGTTTCATGGGTTTTTCAAAGTAATTTATTTTTATAATGGGGTTTAGCTGCTTTTCACTGCTGTGTTTATGCCGCTTTACACCCACTTGACACACTAACAGAGAGATATCAATACATAGGTTTTAAGATTACTACTAGTCAGATATATTCTTGTGCGGTGAATAGGGCGTGTTGAGTCCAGTTCTCTGAGCAAGGAGTAGGTCTTGTCTATTACATATTGGGTTTCTGGAACTGTATCTGAGCTAATTTGAAACCCTTGTTTTATGTATCACCCCACCTCACCTTTCCCGTTAAGCAGCCATAGTGTGTTTTCTGCATGTGTGACTCTGTTCTGTTTTGTAATTCAGTTCAAGTGTAACGGTTTTTACATTCCCTCTATAAGTGATACCTTATGAGAAGTGTCCTTTTCTGTGTGACTTATTTCACTTAGAATCGTCGTACCTAAATCCACTCATCATGCTGCTACTAGCCTTATGACATTGATTTCATGGCTGAGTGATATTCCATTGTACATAAGGACCACAACTTCTTTATCCATTTTTCTCTTTCCTGGGATATTTAAGGTGGAATGAAGAGGAGGTCCTTGTCAACAGAGCAGCCCTAAACTTTGGGGTGCTTGTCTCTAGCTGATTTTTAATTTTCCCAATTTATACCATTATGAGTGGAAGTGCCCTATGCTCTCTAAGCTGTGTTTTTTAGATGTTTCAGGACGCACCGTACAATTCTCCAGAGTGGCTGTTGGCAATTTACATCCCGCCCATCAGTGTAGCAAGGCTCCCATTTCTCCATGGCCTGTCCTGCATTTCTGGTTTTGACACTTTTTTCAGCATGGCCCTTTTGACCGATGGGAAGCGAGACTTCTTTTTAACGCTGATTTGCCATTCCAGGTTGCTTGGTTGGCCAAAAAGGGCGTATGCGTTTTTTCCTGAATATATTCAGGAAAAAACGCATACGCCCTTTTTGGCCAAGGGCATCATTGTCAACGTTTTGCCGCTTTTCATGTGCTTTAAAGGCGATTCGAATCTACCTCCTGAAATCTGTTTCCTGCAATTCTGCCTTGATTTCAAATCCTCTTCTTTGCCTTCCCTCAATACATTTGTGGACGAGAGTTATCATTTATAACTCTGCAGGTTTGTGAATTGCAGTGCCCGGAAGCTCCATTTTACAACTCGCGTTTTTGGGAGCTGGCCGCGAAAGCGCAGGACGGCTTCAGGCCCTGTTCTGGTTCCGGGGAGCAGGCTGAGCCTGTGGTTAATTCTTCTTCCTGATGGGAAAATAGAGTGACCTGTGTCTGTCCCAACACCAAGAGCTAGTCCGTCATTGGTTCCCCGTCTTCCCGTTCATCCTCAGGACAAATTGCAACCTGTACGGAACAGGAGGTTAAAGGTGCTGATGCTCCAAGTAGGGAGATTGCTACTAAAGCGGCTGGAATGGCGAACCCGGGCACAAGGAGATGAGAAATGAGGTCCGTTTTAGAAACCTTTCCCGATCACACGGTGTACCAACTTCTTGGTTTCTCATGCATGTTTTCGATGTAGGAAGATGCCCTTGAACCTGGAGATTTGGGACCCATGCGATGGGTACCACGGAGTATTATTTAAAGGGTCTGCGTTTGCTCACCCAACCTCACCAAACCTCTCAGCCCCAAGAGTGTCCACCCTTATGTCTCATCCAGCTGTGGGTCTAGATATGGTCAATCCAGGTTGCATCACAGCCCCTGAACGCATTGTGTAAGAATTTCTCTCTCTTTCACTGTCTTTGTTTCATGGGTGTTTCAAAGTCATTTATTTTTATAATGGGGTTTAGCTGCTTTTCACTGCTGTGTTTATGCCGCTTTACACCCACTTGACACACTAACAGAGAGATATCAATACATAGGTTTTAAGATTACTACTAGTCAGATATATTCTTGTGCGGTGAATAGGGCGTGTTGAGTCCAGTTCTCTGAGCAAGGAGTAGGTCTTGTCTATTACATATTGGGTTTATGGAACGGTATCTGAGCTAATTTGAAACCCTTGTTTTATGTATCACCCCACCTGACCTTTCCCGTTAAGCAGCCATAGTGTGTTTTCTGCATGTGTGACTCTGTTCTGTTTTGTAATTCAGTTCAAGTGTAACGGTTTTTACATTCCCTCTATAAGTGATACCTTATGAGAAGTGTCCTTTTCTGTGTGACTTATTTCACTTAGAATCGTCGTACCTAAATCCACTCATCATGCTGCTACTAGCCTTATGACATTGATTTCATGGCTGAGTGATATTCCATTATACATAAGGACCACAACTTCTTTATCCATTTTTCTCTTTCCTGGGATATTTAAGGTGGAATGAAGTGGAGGTCCTTGTCAACAGAGCAGCCCTCAACTTTGGGGTGCTTGTGTCTTGCTGATGTTTAATTTTCCCAATTTTTACCCCCATGAGTGGAAGTGCCCTATGCTCTCTAAGCTGTGTTTTTTAGATGTTACAGGACTCACCGTACACTTCTCCAGAGTCTCTGTTGGCAATTTACATTCTGCTCATCAGTGTAACAAGGCTCCCATTTCTCCATGGCCTGTCCTGCATTCCTGGTTTTGACACTTTTTTCAGCATGGCCCTTTTGACCGATGGGAAGCGAGACTTCTTTTTAACGCTGATTTGCCATTCCAGGTTGCTTGGTCGGCCAAAAATGGCGTATGCGTTTTTTCCTGAATATATTCAGGAAAAAACGCATACGCCCTTTTTGGCCAAGGGCATCATTGTCAACGTTTTGCCGCTTTTCATGTGCTTTAAAGGCGATTCGAATCTACCTCCTGAAATCTGTTTCCTGCAATTCTGCCTTGATTTCAAATCCTCTTCTTTGCCTTCCCTCAATATATTTGTGGACGAGAGTTATCATTTATAACTCTGCAGGTTTGTGAATTGCAGTGCCCTGAACCTCCATTTTACAAGTCGCGTTTCTGGGAGCTGGCCGCAAAAGCGCAGGATGGCTTCAGGCCCTGTTCTGGTTCCGGGGGGCAGGCTGAGCCTGTGGTTAATTCTTCTTCCTGATGGGAAAATAGAGTGACCTGTGCCTGTCCCAACACCAAGAGCTAGTCTCTCATTGGTTCCCCGTCTTCCCCTTCATCCTCAGGACAAATTGCAACCTGTACGGAACAGGAGGTTAAAGGTGCTGATGCTCCAAGTAGGGAGATTGCTAGTAAAGGGGCTGGAATGGCGAACCCGGGCACAAGGAGATGAGAAATGAGGTGCGTTTTAGAAACCTTTCCCCATCACACGGTGTACCATCTTCTTGGTTTCTCATGCATGTTTTCGATGTAGGAAGATGCCCTTGAACCTGGAGATTTGGGACCCATGCGATGGGTACCACGGAGTATTATTTAAAGGGTCTGTGTTTGCTCACCCAACCTCACCAAACCTCTCAGCCCCAAGAGTGTCCACCCTTATGTCTCATCCAGCTGTGGGTCTAGATATGGTCAATCCAGGTTGCATCACAGCCCCTGAACGCATTGTGTAAGAATTTCTCTCTCTTTCACTGTCTTTGTTTCATGGGTTTTTCAAAGTAATTTAGTTTTATAATGGGGTTTAGCTGCTTTTCACTGCTGTGTTTATGCCGCTTTACACCCACTTGACACACTAACAGAGAGATATCAATACATAGGTTTTAAGATTACTACTAGTCAGATATATTCTTGTGCGGTGAATAGGGCGTGTTGAGTCCAGTTCTCTGAGCAAGGAGTAGGTCTTGTCTATTACATATTGGGTTTCTGGAACTGTATCTGAGCTAATTTGAAACCCTTGTTTTATGTATCACCCCACCTCACCTTTCCCGTTAAGCAGCCATAGTGTGTTTTCTGCATGTGTGACTCTGTTCTGTTTTGTAATTCAGTTCAAGTGTAACGGTTTTTACATTCCCTCTATCAGTGATACCTTATGAGAAGTGTCCTTTTCTGTGTGACTTATTTCACTTAGAATCGTCGTACCTAAATCCACTCATCATGCTGCTACTAGCCTTATGACATTGATTTCATGGTTGAGTGATATTCCATTATACATAAGGACCACAACTTCTTTATCCATTTTTCTCTTTCCTGGGATATTTAAGGTGGAATGAAGTGGAGGTCCTTGTCAACAGAGCAGTCCTCAACTTTGGGGTGCTTGTGTCTTGCTGATGTTTAATTTTCCCAATTTTTACCCCCATGAGTGGAAGTGCCCTATGCTCTCTAAGCTGTGTTTTGTATATGTTACAGGACTCACCGTACACTTCTCCAGAGTGTCTCTTGGCAATTTACAATCTGCTCATCAGTGTAACAAGGCTCCCATTTCTCCATGGCCTGTCCTGCATTCCTGGTTTTGACACTTTTTTCAGCATGGCCCTTTTGACCGATGGGAAGGGAGACTTCTTTTTAACGCTGATTTGCCATTCCAGGTTGCTTGGTTGGCCAAAAAGGGCGTATGCGTTTTTTCCTGAATATATTCAGGAAAAAACGCATACGCCCTTTTTGGCCAAGGGCATCATTGTCAACGTTTTGCCGCTTTTCATGTGCTTTAAAGGCGATTCGAATCTACCTCCTGAAATCTGTTTCCTGCAATTCTGCCTTGATTTCAAATCCTCTTCTTTGCCTTCCCTCAATACATTTGTGGACGAGAGTTATCATTTATAACTCTGCAGGTTTGTGAATTGCAGTGCCCGGAAGCTCCATTTTACAACTCGCGTTTTTGGGAGCTGGCCGCGAAAGAGCAGGACGGCTTCAGGCCCTGTTCTGGTTCCGGGGAGCAGGCTGAGCCTGTGGTTAATTCTTCTTCCTGATGGGAAAATAGAGTGACCTGTGCCTGTCCCAACACCAAGAGCTAGTCTCTCATTGGTTCCCCGTCTTCCCGTTCATCCTCAGGACAAATTGCAACCTGTACGGAACAGGAGGTTAAAGGTGCTGATGCTCCAAGTAGGGAGATTGCTACTAAAGCGGCTGGAATGGCGAACCCGGGCACAAGGAGATGAGAAATGAGGTGCGTTTTAGAAACGTTTCCTGATCACACGGTGTACCAACTTCTTGGTTTCTCATGCATGTTTTCGATGTAGGAAGATGCCCTTGAACCTGGAGATTTGGGACCCATGCGATGGGTACCACGGAGTATTATTTAAAGGGTCTGTGTTTGCTCACCCAACCTCACCAAACCTCTCAGCCCCAAGAGTGTCCACCCTTATGTCTCATCCAGCTGTGGGTCTAGATATGGTCAATCCAGGTTGCATCACAGCCCCTGAACGCATTGTGTAAGAATTTCTCTCTCTTTCACTGTCTTTGTTTCATGGGTGTTTCAAAGTCATTTATTTTATAATGGGGTTTAGCTGCTTTTCACTGCTGTGTTTATGCCGCTTTACACCCACTTGACACACTAACAGAGAGATATCAATACATAGGTTTTAATATTACTACTAGTCAGATATATTCTTGTGTGGTGAATAGGGCGTGTTGAGTCCAGTTCTCTGAGCAAGGAGTAGGTCTTGTCTATTACATATTGGGTTTATGGAACGGTATCTGAGCTAATTTGAAACCCTTGTTTTATGTATCACCCCACCTCACCTTTCCCGTTAAGCAGCCATAGTGTGTTTTCTGCATGTGTGACTCTGTTCTGTTTTGTAATTCAGTTCAAGTGTAACGGTTTTTACATTCCCTCTATAAGTGATACCTTATGAGAAGTGTCCTTTTCTGTGTGACTTATTTCACTTAGAATCGTCGTACCTAAATCCACTCATCATGCTGCTACTAGCCTTATGACATTGATTTCATGGCTGAGTGATATTCCATTATACATAAGGACCACAACTTCTTTATCCATTTTTCTCTTTCCTGGGATATTTAAGGTGGAATGAAGTGGAGGTCCTTGTCAAAAGAGCAGCCCTCAACTTTGGGGTGCTTGTGTCTTGCTGATGTTTAATTTTCCCAATTTTTACCCCCATGAGTGGAAGTGCCCTATGCTCTCTAAGCTGTGTTTTGTATATGTTACAGGACTCACCGTACACTTCTCCAGAGTGTCTGTTGGCAATTTACATTCTGCTCATCAGTGTAACAAGGCTCCCATTTCTCCATGGCCTGTCCTGCATTCCTGGTTTTGACACTTTTTTCAGCATGGCCCTTTTGACCAATGGGAAGCGAGACTTCTTTTTAAAGCTGATTTGCCATTCCAGGTTGCTTGGTCGGCCAAAAAGGGCGTATGCGTTTTTTCCTGAATATATTCAGGAAAAAACGCATACGCCCTTTTTGGCCAAGGGCATCATTGTCAACGTTTTGCCGCTTTTCATGTGCTTTAAAGGCGATTCGAATCTACCTCCTGAAATCTGTTTCCTGCAATTCTGCCTTGATTTCAAATCCTCTTCTTTGCCTTCCCTCAATATATTTGTGGACGAGAGTTATCATTTATAACTCTGCAGGTTTGTGAATTGCAGTGCCCTGAACCTCCATTTTACAAGTCGCGTTTCTGGGAGCTGGCCGCAAAAGCGCAGGATGGCTTCAGGCCCTGTTCTGGTTCCGGGGGGTAGGCTGAGCCTGTGGTTAATTCTTCTTCCTGATTGGAAAATAGAGTGACCTGTGCCTGTCCCAACACCAAGAGCTAGTCTCTCATTGGTTCCCCGTCTTCCCCTTCATCCTCAGGACAAATTGCAACCTGTACGGAACAGGAGGTTAAAGGTGCTGATGCTCCAAGTAGGGAGATTGCTAGTAAAGGGGCTGCAATGGCGAACCCGGGCACAAGGAGATGAGAAATGAGGTGCGTTTTAGAAACCTTTCCCGATCACACGGTGTACCAACTTCTTGGTTTCTCATGCATGTTTTCGATGTAGGAAGATGCCCTTGAACCTGGAGATTTGGGACCCATGCGATGGGTACCACGGAGTATTATTTAAAGGGTCTGCGTTTGCTCACCCAACCTCACCAAACCTCTCAGCCCCAAGAGTGTCCACCCTTATGTCTCATCCAGCTGTGGGTCTAGATATGGTCAATCCAGGTTGCATCACAGCCCCTGAACGCATTGTGTAAGAATTTCTCTCTCTTTCACTGTCTTTGTTTCATGGGTGTTTCAAAGTCATTTATTTTTATAATGGGGTTTAGCTGCTTTTCACTGCTGTGTTTATGCCGCTTTACACCCACTTGACACACTAACAGAGAGATATCAATACATAGGTTTTAAGATTACTACTAGTCAGATATATTCTTGTGCGGTGAATAGGGCGTGTTGAGTCCAGTTCTCTGAGCAAGGAGTAGGTCTTGTCTATTACATATTGGGTTTATGGAACGGTATCTGAGCTAATTTGAAACCCTTGTTTTATGTATCACCCCACCTCACCTTTCCCGTTAAGCAGCCATAGTGTGTTTTCTGCATGTGTGACTCTGTTCTGTTTTGTAATTCAGTTCAAGTGTAACGGTTTTTACATTCCCTCTATAAGTGATACCTTATGAGAAGTGTCCTTTTCTGTGTGACTTATTTCACTTAGAATCGTCGTACCTAAATCCACTCATCATGCTGCTACTAGCCTTATGACATTGATTTCATGGCTGAGTGATATTCCATTATACATAAGGACCACAACTTCTTTATCCATTTTTCTCTTTCCTGGGATATTTAAGGTGGAATGAAGTGGAGGTCCTTGTCAACAGAGCAGCCCTCAACTTTGGGGTGCTTGTGTCTTGCTGATGTTTAATTTTCCCAATTTTTACCCCCATGAGTGGAAGTGCCCTATGCTCTCTAAGCTGTGTTTTGTATATGTTACAGGACTCACCGTACACTTCTCCAGAGTGTCTGTTGGCAATTTACATTCTGCTCATCAGTGTAACAAGGCTCCCATTTCTCCATGGCCTGTCCTGCATTCCTGGTTTTGACACTTTTTTCAGCATGGCCCTTTTGACCGATGGGAAGCGAGACTTCTTTTTAACGCTGATTTGCCATTCCAGGTTGCTTGGTCGGCCAAAAATGGCGTATGCGTTTTTTCCTGAATATATTCAGGAAAAAACGCATACGCCCTTTTTGGCCAAGGGCATCATTGTCAACGTTTTGCCGCTTTTCATGTGCTTTAAAGGCGATTCGAATCTATCTCCTGAAATCTGTTTCCTGCAATTCTGCCTTGATTTCAAATCCTCTTCTTTGCCTTCCCTCAATATATTTGTGGACGAGAGTTATCATTTATAACTCTGCAGGTTTGTGAATTGCAGTGCCCTGAACCTCCATTTTACAAGTCGCGTTTCTGGGAGCTGGCCGCAAAAGCGCAGGATGGCTTCAGGCCCTGTTCTGGTTCCGGGGGGCAGGCTGAGCCTGTGGTTAATTCTTCTTCCTGATGGGAAAATAGAGTGACCTGTGCCTGTCCCAACACCAAGAGCTAGTCTCTCATTGGTTCCCCGTCTTCCCCTTCATCCTCAGGACAAATTGCAACCTGTACGGAACAGGAGGTTAAAGGTGCTGATGCTCCAAGTAGGGAGATTGCTAGTAAAGGGGCTGCAATGGCGAACCCGGGCACAAGGAGATGAGAAATGAGGTGCGTTTTAGAAACCTTTCCCCATCACACGGTGTACCATCTTCTTGGTTTCTCATGCATGTTTTCGATGTAGGAAGATGCCCTTGAACCTGGAGATTTGGGACCCATGCGATGGGTACCACGGAGTATTATTTAAAGGGTCTGCGTTTGCTCACCCAACCTCACCAAACCTCTCAGCCCCAAGAGGGTCCACCCTTATGTCTCATCCAGCTGTGGGTCTAGATATGGTCAATCCAGGTTGCATCACAGCCCCTGAACGCATTGTGTAAGAATTTCTCTCTCTTTCTCTGTCTTTGTTTCATGGGTTTTTCAAAGTAATTTATTTTTATAATGGGGTTTAGCTGCTTTTCACGGCTGTGTTTATGCCGCTTTACACCCACTTGACACACTAACAGAGAGATATCAATACATAGGCTTTAAGATTATTACTAGTCAGATATATTCTTGTGCGGTGAATAGGGCGTGTTGAGTCCAGTTCTCTGAGCAAGGAGTAGGTCTTGTCTATTACATATTGGGTTTCTGGAACTGTATCTGAGCTAATTTGAAACCCTTGTTTTATGTATCACCCCACCTCACCTTTCCCGTTAAGCAGCCATAGTGTGTTTTCTGCATGTGTGACTCTGTTCTGTTTTGTAATTCAGTTCAAGTGTAACGCTTTTTACATTCCCTCTATCAGTGATACCTTATGAGAAGTGTCCTTTTCTGTGTGACTTATTTCACTTAGAATCGTCGTACCTAAATCCACTCATCATGCTGCTACTAGCCTTATGACATTGATTTCATGGTTGAGTGATATTCCATTATACATAAGGACCACAACTTCTTTATCCATTTTTCTCTTTCCTGGGATATTTAAGGTGGAATGAAGTGGAGGTCCTTGTCAACAGAGCAGTCCTCAACTTTGGGGTGCTTGTGTCTTGCTGATGTTTAATTTTCCCAATTTTTACCCCCATGAGTGGAAGTGCCCTATGCTCTCTAAGCTGTGTTTTGTATATGTTACAGGACTCACCGTACACTTCTCCAGAGTGTCTGTTGGCAATTTACAATCTGCTCATCAGTGTAACAAGGCTCCCATTTCTCCATGGCCTGTCCTGCATTCCTGGTTTTGACACTTTTTTCAGCATGGCCCTTTTGACCGATGGGAAGCGAGACTTCTTTTTAACGCTGATTTGCCATTCCAGGTTGCTTGGTTGGCCAAAAAGGGCGTATGCGTTTTTTCCTGAATATATTCAGGAAAAAACGCATACGCCCTTTTTGGCCAAGGGCATCATTGTCAACGTTTTGCCGCTTTTCATGTGCTTTAAAGGCGATTCGAATCTACCTCCTGAAATCTGTTTCCTGCAATTCTGCCTTGATTTCAAATCCTCTTCTTTGCCTTCCCTCAATACATTTGTGGACGAGAGTTATCATTTATAACTCTGCAGGTTTGTGAATTGCAGTGCCCGGAAGCTCCATTTTACAACTCGCGTTTTTGGGAGCTGGCCGCGAAAGCGCAGGACGGCTTCAGGCCCTGTTCTGGTTCCGGGGAGCAGGCTGAGCCTGTGGTTAATTCTTCTTCCTGATGGGAAAATAGAGTGACCTGTGTCTGTCCCAACACCAAGAGCTAGTCCGTCATTGGTTCCCCGTCTTCCCGTTCATCCTCAGGACAAATTGCAACCTGTACGGAACAGGAGGTTAAAGGTGCTGATGCTCCAAGTAGGGAGATTGCTACTAAAGCGGCTGGAATGGCGAACCCGGGCACAAGGAGATGAGAAATGAGGTGCGTTTTAGAAACCTTTCCCGATCACACGGTGTACCAACTTCTTGGTTTCTCATGCATGTTTTCGATGTAGGAAGATGCCCTTGAACCTGGAGATTTGGGACCCATGCGATGGGTACCACGGAGTATTATTTAAAGGGTCTGTGTTTGCTCACCCAACCTCACCAAACCTCTCAGCCCCAAGAGTGTCCACCCTTATGTCTCATCCAGCTGTGGGTCTAGATATGGTCAATCCAGGTTGCATCACAGCCCCTGAACGCATTGTGTAAGAATTTCTCTCTCTTTCACTGTCTTTGTTTCATGGGTGTTTCAAAGTCATTTATTTTTATAATGGGGTTTAGCTGCTTTTCACTGCTGTGTTTATGCCGCTTTACACCCACTTGACACACTAACAGAGAGATATCAATACATAGGTTTTAATATTACTACTAGTCAGATATATTCTTGTGTGGTGAATAGGGCGTGTTGAGTCCAGATCTCTGAGCAAGGAGTAGGTCTTGTCTATTACATATTGGGTTTATGGAACGGTATCTGAGCTAATTTGAAACCCTTGTTTTATGTATCACCCCACCTCACCTTTCCCGTTAAGCAGCCATAGTGTGTTTTCTGCATGTGTGACTCTGTTCTGTTTTGTAATTCAGTTCAAGTGTAACGGTTTTTACATTCCCTCTATAAGTGATACCTTATGAGAAGTGTCCTTTTCTGTGTGACTTATTTCACTTAGAATCGTCGTACCTAAATCCACTCATCATGCTGCTACTAGCCTTATGACATTGATTTCATGGCTGAGTGATATTCCATTATACATAAGGACCACAACTTCTTTATCCATTTTTCTCTTTCCTGGGATATTTAAGGTGGAATGAAGTGGAGGTCCTTGTCAAAAGAGCAGCCCTCAACTTTGGGGTGCTTGTGTCTTGCTGATGTTTAATTTTCCCAATTTTTACCCCCATGAGTGGAAGTGCCTTATGCTCTCTAAGCTGTGTTTTGTATATGTTACAGGACTCACCGTACACTTCTCCAGAGTGTCTGTTGGCAATTTACATTCTGCTCATCAGTGTAACAAGGCTCCCATTTCTCCATGGCCTGTCCTGCATTCCTGGTTTTGACACTTTTTTCAGCATGGCCCTTTTGACCAATGGGAAGCGAGACTTCTTTTTAAAGCTGATTTGCCATTCCAGGTTGCTTGGTCGGCCAAAAAGGGCGTATGCGTTTTTTCCTGAATATATTCAGGAAAAAACGCATACGCCCTTTTTGGCCAAGGGCATCATTGTCAATGTTTTGCCGCTTTTCATGTGCTTTAAAGGCGATTCGAATCTACCTCCTGAAATCTGTTTCCTGCAATTCTGCCTTGATTTCAAATCCTCTTCTTTGCCTTCCCTCAATATATTTGTGGACGAGAGTTATCATTTATAACTCTGCAGGTTTGTGAATTGCAGTGCCCTGAACCTCCATTTTACAAGTCGCGTTTCTGGGAGCTGGCCGCAAAAGCGCAGGATGGCTTCAGGCCCTGTTCTGGTTCCGGGGGGCAGGCTGAGCCTGTGGTTAATTCTTCTTCCTGATGGGAAAATAGAGTGACCTGTGCCTGTCCCAACACCAAGAGCTAGTCTCTCATTGGTTCCCCGTCTTCCCCTTCATCCTCAGGACAAATTGCAACCTGTACGGAACAGGAGGTTAAAGGTGCTGATGCTCCAAGTAGGGAGATTGCTAGTAAAGGGGCTGCAATGGCGAACCCGGGCACAAGGAGATGAGAAATGAGGTGCGTTTTAGAAACCTTTCCCCATCACACGGTGTACCATCTTCTTGGTTTCTCATGCATGTTTTCGATGTAGGAAGATGCCCTTGAACCTGGAGATTTGGGACCCATGCGATGGGTACCACGGAGTATTATTTAAAGGGTCTGCGTTTGCTCACCCAACCTCACCAAACCTCTCAGCCCCAAGAGTGTCCACCCTTATGTCTCATCCAGCTGTGGGTCTAGATATGGTCAATCCAGGTTGCATCACAGCCCCTGAACGCATTGTGTAAGAATTTCTCTCTCTTTCACTGTCTTTGTTTCATGGGTTTTTCAAAGTAATTTATTTTTATAATGGGGTTTAGCTGCTTTTCACTGCTGTGTTTATGCCGCTTTACACCCACTTGACACACTAACAGAGAGATATCAATACATAGGTTTTAAGATTATTACTAGTCAGATATATTCTTGTGCGTTGAATAGGGCGTGTTGAGTCCAATTCTCTGAGCAAAGAGTAGGTCTTGCTATTACATATTGGGTTTATGGAACGGTATCTGAGCTAATTTGAAACCCTTGTTTTATGTATCACCCCACCTCACCTTTCCCGTTAAGTAGCCATAGTGTGTTTTCTGCATGTGTGACTTTGTTCTGTTTTGTAATTCAGTTCAAGTGTAACGGTTTTTACATTCCCTCTATAAGTGATACCTTATGAGAAGTGTCCTTTTCTGTGTGACTTATTTCACTTAGAATCGTCATACCTAAATCCACTCATCATGCTGCTATTAGCCTTATGACATTGATTTCATGGCTGAGTGATATTCCATTGTACATAAGGACCACAACTACTTTATCCATTTTTCTCTTTCCTGGGATATTTAAGTGGAATGAAGTGGAGGTCCTTGTCAACAGAGCAGCCCTAAACTTTGGGGTGCTTGTGTCTTGCTGATGTTTAATTTTCCCAATTTTTACCCCCATGAGTGGAAGTGCCCTATGCTCTCTAAGCTGTGTTTTTTAGATGTTACAGGACTCACCGTACACTTCTCCAGAGTGGCTGTTGGCAATTTACATCCTGCTCATCAGTGTAACAAGGCTCCCATTTCTCCATGGCCTGTCATGCATTTCTGGTTTTGACACTTTTTTCAGCATGGCCCTTTTGACCGATGGGAAGCGAGACTTCTTTGTAGCGTTGATTTGCCTTTCCAGGTTGCTTGGTTAGCCAAAAAGGGCGTATGCGTTTTTTCCTGAATATATTCAGGAAAAAACGCATACGCCCTTTTTGGCCAAGGGCATCATTGTCAACGTTTTGCCGCTTTTCATGTGCTTTAAAGGCGATTCGAATCTACCTCCTGAAATCTGTTTCCTGCAATTCTGCCTTGATTAAAAATCCTCTTCTTTGCCTTCCCTCAATATATTTGTGGACGAGAGTTCTCATTTATAACTCTGCAGGTTTGTGAATTGCAGTGCCCTGAAGCTCCATTTTACAACTCGCGTTTTTGGGAGCTGGCCGCAAAAGCGCAGGATGGCTTCAGGCGCTTTTCTGGTTCCGAGGGGCAGGATGAGCCTGTGGTTATTTCTTCTTCCTGATGGGAAAATAGAGTGACCTGTGCCTGTCCCAACACCAAGAGCTAGTCTCTCATTGGTTCCCCGTCTTCCCGTTCATCCTCAGGACAAATTGCAACCGGTACGGAACAGGAGGTTAAAGGTGCTGATGCTCCAAATAGGGAGATTGCTATTAAAGCGGCTGGAATGGCGAACTCGAGCACAAGGAGATGAGAAATGAGGTGCGTTTTAGAAACCTTTCCCGATCTCACGGTGTACCAACTTCTTGGTTTCTCATGCATGTTTTCGATGTAGGAAGATGCCCTTGAACCTGGAGATTTGGGACCCATGCGATGGGTACCACGGAGTATTATTTAAAGGGTCTGCGTTTGCTCACCCAACCTCACCAAACCTCTCAGCCCCAAGAGGGTCCACCCTTATGTCTCATCCAGCTGTGGGTCTAGATATGGTCAATCCAGGTTGCATCACAGCCCCTGAACGCATTGTGTAAGAATTTCTCTCTCTTTCACTGTCTTTGTTTCATGGGTTTTTCAAAGTAATTTATTTTTATAATGGGGTTTAGCTGCTTTTCACTGCTGTGTTTATGCCGCTTTACACCCACTTGACACACTAACAGAGAGATATCAATACATAGGTTTTAAGATTACTACTAGTCAGATATATTCTTGTGCGGTGAATAGGGCGTGTTGAGTCCAGTTCTCTGAGCAAGGAGTAGGTCTTGTCTATTACATATTGGGTTTCTGGAACTGTATCTGAGCTAATTTGAAACCCTTGTTTTATGTATCACCCCACCTCACCTTTCCCGTTAAGCAGCCATAGTGTGTTTTCTGCATGTGTGACTCTGTTCTGTTTTGTAATTCAGTTCAAGTGTAACGGTTTTTACATTCCCTCTATAAGTGATACCTTATGAGAAGTGTCCTTTTCTGTGTGACTTATTTCACTTAGAATCGTCGTACCTAAATCCACTCATCATGCTGCTACTAGCCTTATGACATTGATTTCATGGCTGAGTGATATTCCATTGTACATAAGGACCACAACTTCTTTATCCATTTTTCTCTTTCCTGGGATATTTAAGGTGGAATGAAGAGGAGGTCCTTGTCAACAGAGCAGCCCTAAACTTTGGGGTGCTTGTCTCTAGCTGATTTTTAATTTTCCCAATTTATACCATTATGAGTGGAAGTGCCCTATGCTCTCTAAGCTGTGTTTTTTAGATGTTTCAGGACGCACCGTACAATTCTCCAGAGTGGCTGTTGGCAATTTACATCCCGCCCATCAGTGTAGCAAGGCTCCCATTTCTCCATGGCCTGTCCTGCATTTCTGGTTTTGACACTTTTTTCAGCATGGCCCTTTTGACCGATGGGAAGCGAGACTTCTTTTTAACGCTGATTTGCCATTCCAGGTTGCTTGGTTGGCCAAAAAGGGCGTATGCGTTTTTTCCTGAATATATTCAGGAAAAAACGCATACGCCCTTTTTGGCCAAGGGCATCATTGTCAACGTTTTGCCGCTTTTCATGTGCTTTAAAGGCGATTCGAATCTACCTCCTGAAATCTGTTTCCTGCAATTCTGCCTTGATTTCAAATCCTCTTCTTTGCCTTCCCTCAATACATTTGTGGACGAGAGTTATCATTTATAACTCTGCAGGTTTGTGAATTGCAGTGCCCGGAAGCTCCATTTTACAACTCGCGTTTTTGGGAGCTGGCCGCGAAAGCGCAGGACGGCTTCAGGCCCTGTTCTGGTTCCGGGGAGCAGGCTGAGCCTGTGGTTAATTCTTCTTCCTGATGGGAAAATAGAGTGACCTGTGTCTGTCCCAACACCAAGAGCTAGTCCGTCATTGGTTCCCCGTCTTCCCGTTCATCCTCAGGACAAATTGCAACCTGTACGGAACAGGAGGTTAAAGGTGCTGATGCTCCAAGTAGGGAGATTGCTACTAAAGCGGCTGGAATGGCGAACCCGGGCACAAGGAGATGAGAAATGAGGTCCGTTTTAGAAACCTTTCCCGATCACACGGTGTACCAACTTCTTGGTTTCTCATGCATGTTTTCGATGTAGGAAGATGCCCTTGAACCTGGAGATTTGGGACCCATGCGATGGGTACCACGGAGTATTATTTAAAGGGTCTGCGTTTGCTCACCCAACCTCACCAAACCTCTCAGCCCCAAGAGTGTCCACCCTTATGTCTCATCCAGCTGTGGGTCTAGATATGGTCAATCCAGGTTGCATCACAGCCCCTGAACGCATTGTGTAAGAATTTCTCTCTCTTTCACTGTCTTTGTTTCATGGGTGTTTCAAAGTCATTTATTTTTATAATGGGGTTTAGCTGCTTTTCACTGCTGTGTTTATGCCGCTTTACACCCACTTGACACACTAACAGAGAGATATCAATACATAGGTTTTAAGATTACTACTAGTCAGATATATTCTTGTGCGGTGAATAGGGCGTGTTGAGTCCAGTTCTCTGAGCAAGGAGTAGGTCTTGTCTATTACATATTGGGTTTATGGAACGGTATCTGAGCTAATTTGAAACCCTTGTTTTATGTATCACCCCACCTGACCTTTCCCGTTAAGCAGCCATAGTGTGTTTTCTGCATGTGTGACTCTGTTCTGTTTTGTAATTCAGTTCAAGTGTAACGGTTTTTACATTCCCTCTATAAGTGATACCTTATGAGAAGTGTCCTTTTCTGTGTGACTTATTTCACTTAGAATCGTCGTACCTAAATCCACTCATCATGCTGCTACTAGCCTTATGACATTGATTTCATGGCTGAGTGATATTCCATTATACATAAGGACCACAACTTCTTTATCCATTTTTCTCTTTCCTGGGATATTTAAGGTGGAATGAAGTGGAGGTCCTTGTCAACAGAGCAGCCCTCAACTTTGGGGTGCTTGTGTCTTGCTGATGTTTAATTTTCCCAATTTTTACCCCCATGAGTGGAAGTGCCCTATGCTCTCTAAGCTGTGTTTTTTAGATGTTACAGGACTCACCGTACACTTCTCCAGAGTCTCTGTTGGCAATTTACATTCTGCTCATCAGTGTAACAAGGCTCCCATTTCTCCATGGCCTGTCCTGCATTCCTGGTTTTGACACTTTTTTCAGCATGGCCCTTTTGACCGATGGGAAGCGAGACTTCTTTTTAACGCTGATTTGCCATTCCAGGTTGCTTGGTCGGCCAAAAATGGCGTATGCGTTTTTTCCTGAATATATTCAGGAAAAAACGCATACGCCCTTTTTGGCCAAGGGCATCATTGTCAACGTTTTGCCGCTTTTCATGTGCTTTAAAGGCGATTCGAATCTACCTCCTGAAATCTGTTTCCTGCAATTCTGCCTTGATTTCAAATCTTCTTCTTTGCCTTCCCTCAATATATTTGTGGACGAGAGTTATCATTTATAACTCTGCAGGTTTGTGAATTGCAGTGCCCTGAACCTCCATTTTACAAGTCGCGTTTCTGGGAGCTGGCCGCAAAAGCGCAGGATGGCTTCAGGCCCTGTTCTGGTTCCGGGGGGCAGGCTGAGCCTGTGGTTAATTCTTCTTCCTGATGGGAAAATAGAGTGACCTGTGCCTGTCCCAACACCAAGAGCTAGTCTCTCATTGTTTCCCCGTCTTCCCCTACATCCTCAGGACAAATTGCAACCTGTACGGAACAGGAGGTTAAAGGTGCTGATGCTCCAAGTAGGGAGATTGCTAGTAAAGGGGCTGCAATGGCGAACCCGGGCACAAGGAGATGAGAAATGAGGTGCGTTTTAGAAACCTTTCCCCATCACACGGTGTACCATCTTCTTGGTTTCTCATGCATGTTTTCGATGTAGGAAGATGCCCTTGAACCTGGAGATTTGGGACCCATGCGATGGGTACCACGGAGTATTATTTAAAGGGTCTGCGTTTGCTCACCCAACCTCACCAAACCTCTCAGCCCCAAGAGTGTCCACCCTTATGTCTCATCCAGCTGTGGGTCTAGATATGGTCAATCCAGGTTGCATCACAGCCCCTGAACGCATTGTGTAAGAATTTCTCTCTCTTTCACTGTCTTTGTTTCATGGGTTTTTCAAAGTAATTTAGTTTTATAATGGGGTTTAGCTGCTTTTCACTGCTGTGTTTATGCCGCTTTACACCCACTTGACACACTAACAGAGAGATATCAATACATAGGTTTTAAGATTACTACTAGTCAGATATATTCTTGTGCGGTGAATAGGGCGTGTTGAGTCCAGTTCTCTGAGCAAGGAGTAGGTCTTGTCTATTACATATTGGGTTTCTGGAACTGTATCTGAGCTAATTTGAAACCCTTGTTTTATGTATCACCCCACCTCACCTTTCCCGTTAAGCAGCCATAGTGTGTTTTCTGCATGTGTGACTCTGTTCTGTTTTGTAATTCAGTTCAAGTGTAACGGTTTTTACATTCCCTCTATCAGTGATACCTTATGAGAAGTGTCCTTTTCTGTGTGACTTATTTCACTTAGAATCGTCGTACCTAAATCCACTCATCATGCTGCTACTAGCCTTATGACATTGATTTCATGGTTGAGTGATATTCCATTATACATAAGGACCACAACTTCTTTATCCATTTTTCTCTTTCCTGGGATATTTAAGGTGGAATGAAGTGGAGGTCCTTGTCAACAGAGCAGTCCTCAACTTTGGGGTGCTTGTGTCTTGCTGATGTTTAATTTTCCCAATTTTTACCCCCATGAGTGGAAGTGCCCTATGCTCTCTAAGCTGTGTTTTGTATATGTTACAGGACTCACCGTACACTTCTCCAGAGTGTCTGTTGGCAATTTACAATCTGCTCATCAGTGTAACAAGGCTCCCATTTCTCCATGGCCTGTCCTGCATTCCTGGTTTTGACACTTTTTTCAGCATGGCCCTTTTGACCGATGGGAAGCGAGACTTCTTTTTAACGCTGATTTGCCATTCCAGGTTGCTTGGTTGGCCAAAAAGGGCGTATGCGTTTTTTCCTGAATATATTCAGGAAAAAACGCATACGCCCTTTTTGGCCAAGGGCATCATTGTCAACGTTTTGCCGCTTTTCATGTGCTTTAAAGGCGATTCGAATCTACCTCCTGAAATCTGTTTCCTGCAATTCTGCCTTGATTTCAAATCCTCTTCTTTGCCTTCCCTCAATACATTTGTGGACGAGAGTTATCATTTATAACTCTGCAGGTTTGTGAATTGCAGTGCCCTGAACCTCCATTTTACAAGTCGCGTTTCTGGGAGCTGGCCGCAAAAGCGCAGGATGGTTTCAGGCCCTGTTCTGGTTCCGGGGGGTAGGCTGAGCCTGTGGTTAATTCTTCTTCCTGATGGGAAAATAGAGTGACCTGTGCCTATCCCAACACCAAGAGCTAGTCTCTCATTGGTTCCCCGTCTTCCCGTTCATCCTCAGGACAAATTGCAACCTGTACGGAACAGGAGGTTAAAGGTGCTGATGCTCCAAGTAGGGAGATTGCTAGTAAAGGGGCTGCAATGGCGAACCCGGGCACAAGGAGATGAGAAATGAGGTGCGTTTTAGAAACCTTTCCCCATCACACGGTGTACCATCTTCTTGGTTTCTCATGCATGTTTTCGATGTAGGAAGATGCCCTTGAACCTGGAGATTTGGGACCCATGCGATGGGTACCACGGAGTATTATTTAAAGGGTCTGCGTTTGCTCACCCAACCTCACCAAACCTCTCAGCCCCAAGAGTGTCCACCCTTATGTC
The DNA here is from genome assembly GCF_965194805.1 of Balaenoptera borealis. Taxonomy (NCBI): domain Eukaryota; kingdom Metazoa; phylum Chordata; class Mammalia; order Artiodactyla; family Balaenopteridae; genus Balaenoptera; species Balaenoptera borealis. Next base: position 445,855 of record NW_028123929.1, on the reverse strand, counting down.
TCATCCAGCTGTGGGTCTAGATATGGTCAATCCAGGTTGCATCACAGCCCCTGAACGCATTGTGTAAGAATTTCTCTCTCTTTCACTGTCTTTGTTTCATGGGTTTTTCAAAGTAATTTATTTTTATAATGGGGTTTAGCTGCTTTTCACTGCTGTGTTTATGCCGCTTTACACCCACTTGACACACTAACAGAGAGATATCAATACATAGGTTTTAAGATTATTACTAGTCAGATATATTCTTGTGCGTTGAATAGGGCGTGTTGAGTCCAATTCTCTGAGCAAAGAGTAGGTCTTGCTATTACATATTGGGTTTATGGAACGGTATCTGAGCTAATTTGAAACCCTTGTTTTATGTATCACCCCACCTCACCTTTCCCGTTAAGTAGCCATAGTGTGTTTTCTGCATGTGTGACTTTGTTCTGTTTTGTAATTCAGTTCAAGTGTAACGGTTTTTACATTCCCTCTATAAGTGATACCTTATGAGAAGTGTCCTTTTCTGTGTGACTTATTTCACTTAGAATCGTCATACCTAAATCCACTCATCATGCTGCTATTAGCCTTATGACATTGATTTCATGGCTGAGTGATATTCCATTGTACATAAGGACCACAACTACTTTATCCATTTTTCTCTTTCCTGGGATATTTAAGTGGAATGAAGTGGAGGTCCTTGTCAACAGAGCAGCCCTAAACTTTGGGGTGCTTGTGTCTTGCTGATGTTTAATTTTCCCAATTTTTACCCCCATGAGTGGAAGTGCCCTATGCTCTCTAAGCTGTGTTTTTTAGATGTTACAGGACTCACCGTACACTTCTCCAGAGTGGCTGTTGGCAATTTACATCCTGCTCATCAGTGTAACAAGGCTCCCATTTCTCCATGGCCTGTCATGCATTTCTGGTTTTGACACTTTTTTCAGCATGGCCCTTTTGACCGATGGGAAGCGAGACTTCTTTGTAGCGTTGATTTGCCTTTCCAGGTTGCTTGGTTAGCCAAAAAGGGCGTATGCGTTTTTTCCTGAATATATTCAGGAAAAAACGCATACGCCCTTTTTGGCCAAGGGCATCATTGTCAACGTTTTGCCGCTTTTCATGTGCTTTAAAGGCGATTCGAATCTACCTCCTGAAATCTGTTTCCTGCAATTCTGCCTTGATTAAAAATCCTCTTCTTTGCCTTCCCTCAATATATTTGTGGACGAGAGTTCTCATTTATAACTCTGCAGGTTTGTGAATTGCAGTGCCCTGAAGCTCCATTTTACAACTCGCGTTTTTGGGAGCTGGCCGCAAAAGCGCAGGATGGCTTCAGGCGCTTTTCTGGTTCCGAGGGGCAGGATGAGCCTGTGGTTATTTCTTCTTCCTGATGGGAAAATAGAGTGACCTGTGCCTGTCCCAACACCAAGAGCTAGTCTCTCATTGGTTCCCCGTCTTCCCGTTCATCCTCAGGACAAATTGCAACCGGTACGGAACAGGAGGTTAAAGGTGCTGATGCTCCAAATAGGGAGATTGCTATTAAAGCGGCTGGAATGGCGAACTCGAGCACAAGGAGATGAGAAATGAGGTGCGTTTTAGAAACCTTTCCCGATCTCACGGTGTACCAACTTCTTGGTTTCTCATGCATGTTTTCGATGTAGGAAGATGCCCTTGAACCTGGAGATTTGGGACCCATGCGATGGGTACCACGGAGTATTATTTAAAGGGTCTGCGTTTGCTCACCCAACCTCACCAAACCTCTCAGCCCCAAGAGGGTCCACCCTTATGTCTCATCCAGCTGTGGGTCTAGATATGGTCAATCCAGGTTGCATCACAGCCCCTGAATGCATTGTGTAAGAATTTCGCTCTCTTTCACTGTCTTTGTTTCATGGGTTTTTCAAAGTAATTTATTTTTATAATGGGGTTTAGCTGCTTTTCACTGCTGTGTTTATGCCGCTTTACACCCACTTGACACACTAACAGAGAGATATCAATACATAGGTTTTAAGATTACTACTAGTCAGATATATTCTTGTGCGGTGAATAGGGCGTGTTGAGTCCAGTTCTCTGAGCAAGGAGTAGGTCTTGTCTATTACATATTGGGTTTCTGGAACTGTATCTGAGCTAATTTGAAACCCTTGTTTTATGTATCACCCCACCTCACCTTTCCCGTTAAGCAGCCATAGTGTGTTTTCTGCATGTGTGACTCTGTTCTGTTTTGTAATTCAGTTCAAGTGTAACGGTTTTTACATTCCCTCTATCAGTGATACCTTATGAGAAGTGTCCTTTTCTGTGTGACTTATTTCACTTAGAATCGTCGTACCTAAATCCACTCATCATGCTGCTACTAGCCTTATGACATTGATTTCATGGCTGAGTGATATTCCATTGTACATAAGGACCACAACTTCTTTATCCATTTTTCTCTTTCCTGGGATATTTAAGGTGGAATGAAGAGGAGGTCCTTGTCAACAGAGCAGCCCTAAACTTTGGGGTGCTTGTCTCTAGCTGATTTTTAATTTTCCCAATTTATACCATTATGAGTGGAAGTGCCCTATGCTCTCTAAGCTGTGTTTTTTAGATGTTTCAGGACGCACCGTACAATTCTCCAGAGTGGCTGTTGGCAATTTACATCCCGCCCATCAGTGTAGCAAGGCTCCCATTTCTCCATGGCCTGTCCTGCATTTCTGGTTTTGACACTTTTTTCAGCATGGCCCTTTTGACCGATGGGAAGCGAGACTTCTTTTTAACGCTGATTTGCCATTCCAGGTTGCTTGGTTGGCCAAAAAGGGCGTATGCGTTTTTTCCTGAATATATTCAGGAAAAAACGCATACGCCCTTTTTGGCCAAGGGCATCATTGTCAACGTTTGCCGCTTTTCATGTGCTTTAAAGGCGATTCGAATCTACCTCCTGAAATCTGTTTCCTGCAATTCTGCCTTGATTTCAAATCCTCTTCTTTGCCTTCCCTCAATACATTTGTGGACGAGAGTTATCATTTATAACTCTGCAGGTTTGTGAATTGCAGTGCCCGGAAGCTCCATTTTACAACTCGCGTTTTTGGGAGCTGGCCGCGAAAGCGCAGGACGGCTTCAGGCCCTGTTCTGGTTCCGGGGAGCAGGCTGAGCCTGTGGTTAATTCTTCTTCCTGATGGGAAAATAGAGTGACCTGTGTCTGTCCCAACACCAAGAGCTAGTCCGTCATTGGTTCCCCGTCTTCCCGTTCATCCTCAGGACAAATTGCAACCTGTACGGAACAGGAGGTTAAAGGTGCTGATGCTCCAAGTAGGGAGATTGCTACTAAAGCGGCTGGAATGGCGAACCCGGGCACAAGGAGATGAGAAATGAGGTGCGTTTTAGAAACCTTTCCCGATCACACGGTGTACCAACTTCTTGGTTTCTCATGCATGTTTTCGATGTAGGAAGATGCCCTTGAACCTGGAGATTTGGGACCCATGCGATGGGTACCACGGAGTATTATTTAAAGGGTCTGCGTTTGCTCACCCAACCTCACCAAACCTCTCAGCCCCAAGAGTGTCCACCCTTATGTCTCATCCAGCTGTGGGTCTAGATATGGTCAATCCAGGTTGCATCACAGCCCCTGAACGCATTGTGTAAGAATTTCTCTCTCTTTCACTGTCTTTGTTTCATGGGTGTTTCAAAGTCATTTATTTTTATAATGGGGTTTAGCTGCTTTTCACGGCTGTGTTTATGCCGCTTTACACCCACTTGACACACTAACAGAGAGATATCAATACATAGGTTTTAAGATTACTACTAGTCAGATATATTCTTGTGCGGTGAATAGGGCGTGTTGAGTCCAGTTCTCTGAGCAAGGAGTAGGTCTTGTCTATTACATATTGGGTTTATGGAACGGTATCTGAGCTAATTTGAAACCCTTGTTTTATGTATCACCCCACCTCACCTTTCCCATTAAGCAGCCATAGTGTGTTTTCTGCATGTGTGACTCTGTTCTGTTTTGTAATTCAGTTCAAGTGTAACGGTTTTTACATTCCCTCTATAAGTGATACCTTATGAGAAGTGTCCTTTTCTGTGTGACTTATTTCACTTAGAATCGTCGTACCTAAATCCACTCATCATGCTGCTACTAGCCTTATGACATTGATTTCATGGCTGAGTGATATTCCATTATACATAAGGACCACAACTTCTTTATCCATTTTTCTCTTTCCTGGGATATTTAAGGTGGAATGAAGTGGAGGTCCTTGTCAACAGAGCAGCCCTCAACTTTGGGGTGCTTGTGTCTTGCTGATGTTTAATTTTCCCAATTTTTACCCCCATGAGTGGAAGTGCCCTATGCTCTCTAAGCTGTGTTTTGTATATGTTACAGGACTCACCGTACACTTCTCCAGAGTGTCTGTTGGCAATTTACATTCTGCTCATCAGTGTAACAAGGCTCCCATTTCTCCATGGCCTGTCCTGCATTCCTGGTTTTGACACTTTTTTCAGCATGGCCCTTTTGACCGATGGGAAGCGAGACTTCTTTTTAACGCTGATTTGCCATTCCAGGTTGCTTGGTCGGCCAAAAAGGGCGTATGCGTTTTTTCCTGAATATATTCAGGAAAAAACGCATACGCCCTTTTTGGCCAAGGGCATCATTGTCAACGTTTTGCCGCTTTTCATGTGCTTTAAAGGCGATTCGAATCTACCTCCTGAAATCTGTTTCCTGCAATTCTGCCTTGATTTCAAATCCTCTTCTTTGCCTTCCCTCAATATATTTGTGGACGAGAGTTATCATTTATAACTCTGCAGGTTTGTGAATTGCAGTGCCCTGAACCTCCATTTTACAAGTCGCGTTTCTGGGAGCTGGCCGCAAAAGCGCAGGATGGCTTCAGGCCCTGTTCTGGTTCCGGGGGGCAGGCTGAGCCTGTGGTTAATTCTTCTTCCTGATGGGAAAATAGAGTGACCTGTGCCTGTCCCAACACCAAGAGCTAGTCTCTCATTGGTTCCCCGTCTTCCCCTTCATCCTCAGGACAAATTGCAACCTGTACGGAACAGGAGGTTAAAGGTGCTGATGCTCCAAGTAGGGAGATTGCTAGTAAAGGGGCTGCAATGGCGAACCCGGGCACAAGGAGATGAGAAATGAGGTGCGTTTTAGAAACCTTTCCCCATCACACGGTGTACCATCTTCTTGGTTTCTCATGCATGTTTTCGATGTAGGAAGATGCCCTTGAACCTGGAGATTTGGGACCCATGCGATGGGTACCACGGAGTATTATTTAAAGGGTCTGTGTTTGCTCACCCAACCTCACCAAACCTCTCAGCCCCAAGAGTGTCCACCCTTATGTCTCATCCAGCTGTGGGTCTAGATATGGTCAATCCAGGTTGCATCACAGCCCCTGAACGCATTGTGTAAGAATTTCTCTCTCTTTCACTGTCTTTGTTTCATGGGTTTTTCAAAGTAATTTAGTTTTATAATGGGGTTTAGCTGCTTTTCACTGCTGTGTTTATGCCGCTTTACACCCACTTGACACACTAACAGAGAGATATCAATACATAGGTTTTAAGATTACTACTAGTCAGATATATTCTTGTGCGGTGAATAGGGCGTGTTGAGTCCAGTTCTCTGAGCAAGGAGTAGGTCTTGTCTATTACATATTGGGTTTCTGGAACTGTATCTGAGCTAATTTGAAACCCTTGTTTTATGTATCACCCCACCTCACCTTTCCCGTTAAGCAGCCATAGTGTGTTTTCTGCATGTGTGACTCTGTTCTGTTTTGTAATTCAGTTCAAGTGTAACGGTTTTTACATTCCCTCTATCAGTGATACCTTATGAGAAGTGTCCTTTTCTGTGTGACTTATTTCACTTAGAATCGTCGTACCTAAATCCACTCATCATGCTGCTACTAGCCTTATGACATTGATTTCATGGTTGAGTGATATTCCATTATACATAAGGACCACAACTTCTTTATCCATTTTTCTCTTTCCTGGGATATTTAAGGTGGAATGAAGTGGAGGTCCTTGTCAACAGAGCAGTCCTCAACTTTGGGGTGCTTGTGTCTTGCTGATGTTTAATTTTCCCAATTTTTACCCCCATGAGTGGAAGTGCCCTATGCTCTCTAAGCTGTGTTTTGTATATGTTACAGGACTCACCGTACACTTCTCCAGAGTGTCTCTTGGCAATTTACAATCTGCTCATCAGTGTAACAAGGCTCCCATTTCTCCATGGCCTGTCCTGCATTCCTGGTTTTGACACTTTTTTCAGCATGGCCCTTTTGACCGATGGGAAGGGAGACTTCTTTTTAACGCTGATTTGCCATTCCAGGTTGCTTGGTTGGCCAAAAAGGGCGTATGCGTTTTTTCCTGAATATATTCAGGAAAAAACGCATACGCCCTTTTTGGCCAAGGGCATCATTGTCAACGTTTTGCCGCTTTTCATGTGCTTTAAAGGCGATTCGAATCTACCTCCTGAAATCTGTTTCCTGCAATTCTGCCTTGATTTCAAATCCTCTTCTTTGCCTTCCCTCAATACATTTGTGGACGAGAGTTATCATTTATAACTCTGCAGGTTTGTGAATTGCAGTGCCCGGAAGCTCCATTTTACAACTCGCGTTTTTGGGAGCTGGCCGCGAAAGCGCAGGACGGCTTCAGGCCCTGTTCTGGTTCCGGGGAGCAGGCTGAGCCTGTGGTTAATTCTTCTTCCTGATGGGAAAATAGAGTGACCTGTGCCTGTCCCAACACCAAGAGCTAGTCTCTCATTGGTTCCCCGTCTTCCCGTTCATCCTCAGGACAAATTGCAACCTGTACGGAACAGGAGGTTAAAGGTGCTGATGCTCCAAGTAGGGAGATTGCTACTAAAGCGGCTGGAATGGCGAACCCGGGCACAAGGAGATGAGAAATGAGGTGCGTTTTAGAAACGTTTCCTGATCACACGGTGTACCAACTTCTTGGTTTCTCATGCATGTTTTCGATGTAGGAAGATGCCCTTGAACCTGGAGATTTGGGACCCATGCGATGGGTACCACGGAGTATTATTTAAAGGGTCTGTGTTTGCTCACCCAACCTCACCAAACCTCTCAGCCCCAAGAGTGTCCACCCTTATGTCTCATCCAGCTGTGGGTCTAGATATGGTCAATCCAGGTTGCATCACAGCCCCTGAACGCATTGTGTAAGAATTTCTCTCTCTTTCACTGTCTTTGTTTCATGGGTGTTTCAAAGTCATTTATTTTATAATGGGGTTTAGCTGCTTTTCACTGCTGTGTTTATGCCGCTTTACACCCACTTGACACACTAACAGAGAGATATCAATACATAGGTTTTAATATTACTACTAGTCAGATATATTCTTGTGTGGTGAATAGGGCGTGTTGAGTCCAGTTCTCTGAGCAAGGAGTAGGTCTTGTCTATTACATATTGGGTTTATGGAACGGTATCTGAGCTAATTTGAAACCCTTGTTTTATGTATCACCCCACCTCACCTTTCCCGTTAAGCAGCCATAGTGTGTTTTCTGCATGTGTGACTCTGTTCTGTTTTGTAATTCAGTTCAAGTGTAACGGTTTTTACATTCCCTCTATAAGTGATACCTTATGAGAAGTGTCCTTTTCTGTGTGACTTATTTCACTTAGAATCGTCGTACCTAAATCCACTCATCATGCTGCTACTAGCCTTATGACATTGATTTCATGGCTGAGTGATATTCCATTATACATAAGGACCACAACTTCTTTATCCATTTTTCTCTTTCCTGGGATATTTAAGGTGGAATGAAGTGGAGGTCCTTGTCAAAAGAGCAGCCCTCAACTTTGGGGTGCTTGTGTCTTGCTGATGTTTAATTTTCCCAATTTTTACCCCCATGAGTGGAAGTGCCCTATGCTCTCTAAGCTGTGTTTTGTATATGTTACAGGACTCACCGTACACTTCTCCAGAGTGTCTGTTGGCAATTTACATTCTGCTCATCAGTGTAACAAGGCTCCCATTTCTCCATGGCCTGTCCTGCATTCCTGGTTTTGACACTTTTTTCAGCATGGCCCTTTTGACCAATGGGAAGCGAGACTTCTTTTTAAAGCTGATTTGCCATTCCAGGTTGCTTGGTCGGCCAAAAAGGGCGTATGCGTTTTTTCCTGAATATATTCAGGAAAAAACGCATACGCCCTTTTTGGCCAAGGGCATCATTGTCAACGTTTTGCCGCTTTTCATGTGCTTTAAAGGCGATTCGAATCTACCTCCTGAAATCTGTTTCCTGCAATTCTGCCTTGATTTCAAATCCTCTTCTTTGCCTTCCCTCAATATATTTGTGGACGAGAGTTATCATTTATAACTCTGCAGGTTTGTGAATTGCAGTGCCCGGAAGCTCCATTTTACAACTCGCGTTTTTGGGAGCTGGCCGCGAAAGCGCAGGACGGCTTCAGGCCCTGTTCTGGTTCCGGGGAGCAGGCTGAGCCTGTGGTTAATTCTTCTTCCTGATGGGAAAATAGAGTGACCTGTGTCTGTCCCAACACCAAGAGCTAGTCCGTCATTGGTTCCCCGTCTTCCCGTTCATCCTCAGGACAAATTGCAACCTGTACGGAACAGGAGGTTAAAGGTGCTGATGCTCCAAGTAGGGAGATTGCTACTAAAGCGGCTGGAATGGCGAACCCGGGCACAAGGAGATGAGAAATGAGGTGCGTTTTAGAAACCTTTCCCGATCACACGGTGTACCAACTTCTTGGTTTCTCATGCATGTTTTCGATGTAGGAAGATGCCCTTGAACCTGGAGATTTGGGACCCATGCGATGGGTACCACGGAGTATTATTTAAAGGGTCTGCGTTTGCTCACCCAACCTCACCAAACCTCTCAGCCCCAAGAGTGTCCACCCTTATGTCTCATCCAGCTGTGGGTCTAGATATGGTCAATCCAGGTTGCATCACAGCCCCTGAACGCATTGTGTAAGAATTTCTCTCTCTTTCACTGTCTTTGTTTCATGGGTGTTTCAAAGTCATTTATTTTTATAATGGGGTTTAGCTGCTTTTCACTGCTGTGTTTATGCCGCTTTACACCCACTTGACACACTAACAGAGAGATATCAATACATAGGTTTTAAGATTACTACTAGTCAGATATATTCTTGTGCGGTGAATAGGGCGTGTTGAGTCCAGTTCTCTGAGCAAGGAGTAGGTCTTGTCTATTACATATTGGGTTTATGGAACGGTATCTGAGCTAATTTGAAACCCTTGTTTTATGTATCACCCCACCTCACCTTTCCCGTTAAGCAGCCATAGTGTGTTTTCTGCATGTGTGACTCTGTTCTGTTTTGTAATTCAGTTCAAGTGTAACGGTTTTTACATTCCCTCTATAAGTGATACCTTATGAGAAGTGTCCTTTTCTGTGTGACTTATTTCACTTAGAATCGTCGTACCTAAATCCACTCATCATGCTGCTACTAGCCTTATGACATTGATTTCATGGCTGAGTGATATTCCATTATACATAAGGACCACAACTTCTTTATCCATTTTTCTCTTTCCTGGGATATTTAAGGTGGAATGAAGTGGAGGTCCTTGTCAACAGAGCAGCCCTCAACTTTGGGGTGCTTGTGTCTTGCTGATGTTTAATTTTCCCAATTTTTACCCCCATGAGTGGAAGTGCCCTATGCTCTCTAAGCTGTGTTTTGTATATGTTACAGGACTCACCGTACACTTCTCCAGAGTGTCTGTTGGCAATTTACATTCTGCTCATCAGTGTAACAAGGCTCCCATTTCTCCATGGCCTGTCCTGCATTCCTGGTTTTGACACTTTTTTCAGCATGGCCCTTTTGACCGATGGGAAGCGAGACTTCTTTTTAACGCTGATTTGCCATTCCAGGTTGCTTGGTCGGCCAAAAATGGCGTATGCGTTTTTTCCTGAATATATTCAGGAAAAAACGCATACGCCCTTTTTGGCCAAGGGCATCATTGTCAACGTTTTGCCGCTTTTCATGTGCTTTAAAGGCGATTCGAATCTACCTCCTGAAATCTGTTTCCTGCAATTCTGCCTTGATTTCAAATCCTCTTCTTTGCCTTCCCTCAATATATTTGTGGACGAGAGTTATCATTTATAACTCTGCAGGTTTGTGAATTGCAGTGCCCTGAACCTCCATTTTACAAGTCGCGTTTCTGGGAGCTGGCCGCAAAAGCGCAGGATGGCTTCAGGCCCTGTTCTGGTTCCGGGGGGCAGGCTGAGCCTGTGGTTAATTCTTCTTCCTGATGGGAAAATAGAGTGACCTGTGCCTGTCCCAACACCAAGAGCTAGTCTCTCATTGGTTCCCCGTCTTCCCCTTCATCCTCAGGACAAATTGCAACCTGTACGGAACAGGAGGTTAAAGGTGCTGATGCTCCAAGTAGGGAGATTGCTAGTAAAGGGGCTGCAATGGCGAACCCGGGCACAAGGAGATGAGAAATGAGGTGCGTTTTAGAAACCTTTCCCCATCACACGGTGTACCATCTTCTTGGTTTCTCATGCATGTTTTCGATGTAGGAAGATGCCCTTGAACCTGGAGATTTGGGACCCATGCGATGGGTACCACGGAGTATTATTTAAAGGGTCTGCGTTTGCTCACCCAACCTCACCAAACCTCTCAGCCCCAAGAGGGTCCACCCTTATGTCTCATCCAGCTGTGGGTCTAGATATGGTCAATCCAGGTTGCATCACAGCCCCTGAACGCATTGTGTAAGAATTTCTCTCTCTTTCTCTGTCTTTGTTTCATGGGTTTTTCAAAGTAATTTATTTTTATAATGGGGTTTAGCTGCTTTTCACGGCTGTGTTTATGCCGCTTTACACCCACTTGACACACTAACAGAGAGATATCAATACATAGGCTTTAAGATTATTACTAGTCAGATATATTCTTGTGCGGTGAATAGGGCGTGTTGAGTCCAGTTCTCTGAGCAAGGAGTAGGTCTTGTCTATTACATATTGGGTTTCTGGAACTGTATCTGAGCTAATTTGAAACCCTTGTTTTATGTATCACCCCACCTCACCTTTCCCGTTAAGCAGCCATAGTGTGTTTTCTGCATGTGTGACTCTGTTCTGTTTTGTAATTCAGTTCAAGTGTAACGCTTTTTACATTCCCTCTATCAGTGATACCTTATGAGAAGTGTCCTTTTCTGTGTGACTTATTTCACTTAGAATCGTCGTACCTAAATCCACTCATCATGCTGCTACTAGCCTTATGACATTGATTTCATGGTTGAGTGATATTCCATTATACATAAGGACCACAACTTCTTTATCCATTTTTCTCTTTCCTGGGATATTTAAGGTGGAATGAAGTGGAGGTCCTTGTCAACAGAGCAGTCCTCAACTTTGGGGTGCTTGTGTCTTGCTGATGTTTAATTTTCCCAATTTTTACCCCCATGAGTGGAAGTGCCCTATGCTCTCTAAGCTGTGTTTTGTATATGTTACAGGACTCACCGTACACTTCTCCAGAGTGTCTGTTGGCAATTTACAATCTGCTCATCAGTGTAACAAGGCTCCCATTTCTCCATGGCCTGTCCTGCATTCCTGGTTTTGACACTTTTTTCAGCATGGCCCTTTTGACCGATGGGAAGCGAGACTTCTTTTTAACGCTGATTTGCCATTCCAGGTTGCTTGGTTGGCCAAAAAGGGCGTATGCGTTTTTTCCTGAATATATTCAGGAAAAAACGCATACGCCCTTTTTGGCCAAGGGCATCATTGTCAACGTTTTGCCGCTTTTCATGTGCTTTAAAGGCGATTCGAATCTACCTCCTGAAATCTGTTTCCTGCAATTCTGCCTTGATTTCAAATCCTCTTCTTTGCCTTCCCTCAATACATTTGTGGACGAGAGTTATCATTTATAACTCTGCAGGTTTGTGAATTGCAGTGCCCGGAAGCTCCATTTTACAACTCGCGTTTTTGGGAGCTGGCCGCGAAAGCGCAGGACGGCTTCAGGCCCTGTTCTGGTTCCGGGGAGCAGGCTGAGCCTGTGGTTAATTCTTCTTCCTGATGGGAAAATAGAGTGACCTGTGTCTGTCCCAACACCAAGAGCTAGTCCGTCATTGGTTCCCCGTCTTCCCGTTCATCCTCAGGACAAATTGCAACCTGTACGGAACAGGAGGTTAAAGGTGCTGATGCTCCAAGTAGGGAGATTGCTACTAAAGCGGCTGGAATGGCGAACCCGGGCACAAGGAGATGAGAAATGAGGTGCGTTTTAGAAACCTTTCCCGATCACACGGTGTACCAACTTCTTGGTTTCTCATGCATGTTTTCGATGTAGGAAGATGCCCTTGAACCTGGAGATTTGGGACCCATGCGATGGGTACCACGGACTATTATTTAAAGGGTCTGTGTTTGCTCACCCAACCTCACCAAACCTCTCAGCCCCAAGAGTGTCCACCCTTATGTCTCATCCAGCTGTGGGTCTAGATATGGTCAATCCAGGTTGCATCACAGCCCCTGAACGCATTGTGTAAGAATTTCTCTCTCTTTCACTGTCTTTGTTTCATGGGTGTTTCAAAGTCATTTATTTTTATAATGGGGTTTAGCTGCTTTTCACTGCTGTGTTTATGCCGCTTTACACCCACTTGACACACTAACAGAGAGATATCAATACATAGGTTTTAATATTACTACTAGTCAGATATATTCTTGTGTGGTGAATAGGGCGTGTTGAGTCCAGTTCTCTGAGCAAGGAGTAGGTCTTGTCTATTACATATTGGGTTTATGGAACGGTATCTGAGCTAATTTGAAACCCTTGTTTTATGTATCACCCCACCTCACCTTTCCCGTTAAGCAGCCATAGTGTGTTTTCTGCATGTGTGACTCTGTTCTGTTTTGTAATTCAGTTCAAGTGTAACGGTTTTTACATTCCCTCTATAAGTGATACCTTATGAGAAGTGTCCTTTTCTGTGTGACTTATTTCACTTAGAATCGTCGTACCTAAATCCACTCATCATGCTGCTACTAGCCTTATGACATTGATTTCATGGCTGAGTGATATTCCATTATACATAAGGACCACAACTTCTTTATCCATTTTTCTCTTTCCTGGGATATTTAAGGTGGAATGAAGTGGAGGTCCTTGTCAAAAGAGCAGCCCTCAACTTTGGGGTGCTTGTGTCTTGCTGATGTTTAATTTTCCCAATTTTTACCCCCATGAGTGGAAGTGCCCTATGCTCTCTAAGCTGTGTTTTGTATATGTTACAGGACTCACCGTACACTTCTCCAGAGTGTCTGTTGGCAATTTACATTCTGCTCATCAGTGTAACAAGGCTCCCATTTCTCCATGGCCTGTCCTGCATTCCTGGTTTTGACACTTTTTTCAGCATGGCCCTTTTGACCAATGGGAAGCGAGACTTCTTTTTAAAGCTGATTTGCCATTCCAGGTTGCTTGGTCGGCCAAAAAGGGCGTATGCGTTTTTTCCTGAATATATTCAGGAAAAAACGCATACGCCCTTTTTGGCCAAGGGCATCATTGTCAACGTTTTGCCGCTTTTCATGTGCTTTAAAGGCGATTCGAATCTACCTCCTGAAATCTGTTTCCTGCAATTCTGCCTTGATTTCAAATCCTCTTCTTTGCCTTCCCTCAATATATTTGTGGACGAGAGTTATCATTTATAACTCTGCAGGTTTGTGAATTGCAGTGCCCTGAACCTCCATTTTACAAGTCGCGTTTCTGGGAGCTGGCCGCAAAAGCGCAGGATGGTTTCAGGCCCTGTTCTGGTTCCGGGGGGTAGGCTGAGCCTGTGGTTAATTCTTCTTCCTGATGGGAAAATAGAGTGACCTGTGCCTATCCCAACACCAAGAGCTAGTCTCTCATTGGTTCCCCGTCTTCCCCTTCATCCTCAGGACAAATTGCAACCTGTACGGAACAGGAGGTTAAAGGTGCTGATGCTCCAAGTAGGGAGATTGCTAGTAAAGGGGCTGCAATGGCGAACCCGGGCACAAGGAGATGAGAAATGAGGTGCGTTTTAGAAACCTTTCCCCATCACACGGTGTACCATCTTCTTGGTTTCTCATGCATGTTTTCGATGTAGGAAGATGCCCTTGAACCTGGAGATTTGGGACCCATGCGATGGGTACCACGGAGTATTATTTAAAGGGTCTGCGTTTGCTCACCCAACCTCACCAAACCTCTCAGCCCCAAGAGTGTCCACCCTTATGTCTCATCCAGCTGTGGGTCTAGATATGGTCAATCCAGGTTGCATCACAGCCCCTGAACGCATTGTGTAAGAATTTCTCTCTCTTTCACTGTCTTTGTTTCATGGGTTTTTCAAAGTAATTTATTTTTATAATGGGGTTTAGCTGCTTTTCACTGCTGTGTTTATGCCGCTTTACACCCACTTGACACACTAACAGAGAGATATCAATACATAGGTTTTAAGATTATTACTAGTCAGATATATTCTTGTGCGTTGAATAGGGCGTGTTGAGTCCAATTCTCTGAGCAAAGAGTAGGTCTTGCTATTACATATTGGGTTTATGGAACGGTATCTGAGCTAATTTGAAACCCTTGTTTTATGTATCACCCCACCTCACCTTTCCCGTTAAGTAGCCATAGTGTGTTTTCTGCATGTGTGACTTTGTTCTGTTTTGTAATTCAGTTCAAGTGTAACGGTTTTTACATTCCCTCTATAAGTGATACCTTATGAGAAGTGTCCTTTTCTGTGTGACTTATTTCACTTAGAATCGTCATACCTAAATCCACTCATCATGCTGCTATTAGCCTTATGACATTGATTTCATGGCTGAGTGATATTCCATTGTACATAAGGACCACAACTACTTTATCCATTTTTCTCTTTCCTGGGATATTTAAGTGGAATGAAGTGGAGGTCCTTGTCAACAGAGCAGCCCTAAACTTTGGGGTGCTTGTGTCTTGCTGATGTTTAATTTTCCCAATTTTTACCCCCATGAGTGGAAGTGCCCTATGCTCTCTAAGCTGTGTTTTTTAGATGTTACAGGACTCACCGTACACTTCTCCAGAGTGGCTGTTGGCAATTTACATCCTGCTCATCAGTGTAACAAGGCTCCCATTTCTCCATGGCCTGTCATGCATTTCTGGTTTTGACACTTTTTTCAGCATGGCCCTTTTGACCGATGGGAAGCGAGACTTCTTTGTAGCGTTGATTTGCCTTTCCAGGTTGCTTGGTTAGCCAAAAAGGGCGTATGCGTTTTTTCCTGAATATATTCAGGAAAAAACGCATACGCCCTTTTTGGCCAAGGGCATCATTGTCAACGTTTTGCCGCTTTTCATGTGCTTTAAAGGCGATTCGAATCTACCTCCTGAAATCTGTTTCCTGCAATTCTGCCTTGATTAAAAATCCTCTTCTTTGCCTTCCCTCAATATATTTGTGGACGAGAGTTCTCATTTATAACTCTGCAGGTTTGTGAATTGCAGTGCCCTGAAGCTCCATTTTACAACTCGCGTTTTTGGGAGCTGGCCGCAAAAGCGCAGGATGGCTTCAGGCGCTTTTCTGGTTCCGAGGGGCAGGATGAGCCTGTGGTTATTTCTTCTTCCTGATGGGAAAATAGAGTGACCTGTGCCTGTCCCAACACCAAGAGCTAGTCTCTCATTGGTTCCCCGTCTTCCCGTTCATCCTCAGGACAAATTGCAACCGGTACGGAACAGGAGGTTAAAGGTGCTGATGCTCCAAATAGGGAGATTGCTATTAAAGCGGCTGGAATGGCGAACTCGAGCACAAGGAGATGAGAAATGAGGTGCGTTTTAGAAACCTTTCCCGATCTCACGGTGTACCAACTTCTTGGTTTCTCATGCATGTTTTCGATGTAGGAAGATGCCCTTGAACCTGGAGATTTGGGACCCATGCGATGGGTACCACGGAGTATTATTTAAAGGGTCTGCGTTTGCTCACCCAACCTCACCAAACCTCTCAGCCCCAAGAGGGTCCACCCTTATGTCTCATCCAGCTGTGGGTCTAGATATGGTCAATCCAGGTTGCATCACAGCCCCTGAATGCATTGTGTAAGAATTTCGCTCTCTTTCACTGTCTTTGTTTCATGGGTTTTTCAAAGTAATTTATTTTTATAATGGGGTTTAGCTGCTTTTCACTGCTGTGTTTATGCCGCTTTACACCCACTTGACACACTAACAGAGAGATATCAATACATAGGTTTTAAGATTACTACTAGTCAGATATATTCTTGTGCGGTGAATAGGGCGTGTTGAGTCCAGTTCTCTGAGCAAGGAGTAGGTCTTGTCTATTACATATTGGGTTTCTGGAACTGTATCTGAGCTAATTTGAAACCCTTGTTTTATGTATCACCCCACCTCACCTTTCCCGTTAAGCAGCCATAGTGTGTTTTCTGCATGTGTGACTCTGTTCTGTTTTGTAATTCAGTTCAAGTGTAACGGTTTTTACATTCCCTCTATCAGTGATACCTTATGAGAAGTGTCCTTTTCTGTGTGACTTATTTCACTTAGAATCATCGTACCTAAATCCACTCATCATGCTGCTACTAGCCTTATGACATTGATTTCATGGCTGAGTGATATTCCATTGTACATAAGGACCACAACTTCTTTATCCATTTTTCTCTTTCCTGGGATATTTAAGGTGGAATGAAGAGGAGGTCCTTGTCAACAGAGCAGCCCTAAACTTTGGGGTGCTTGTCTCTAGCTGATTTTTAATTTTCCCAATTTATACCATTATGAGTGGAAGTGCCCTATGCTCTCTAAGCTGTGTTTTTTAGATGTTTCAGGACGCACCGTACAATTCTCCAGAGTGGCTGTTGGCAATTTACATCCCGCCCATCAGTGTAGCAAGGCTCCCATTTCTCCATGGCCTGTCCTGCATTTCTGGTTTTGACACTTTTTTCAGCATGGCCCTTTTGACCGATGGGAAGCGAGACTTCTTTTTAACGCTGATTTGCCATTCCAGGTTGCTTGGTTGGCCAAAAAGGGCGTATGCGTTTTTTCCTGAATATATTCAGGAAAAAACGCATACGCCCTTTTTGGCCAAGGGCATCATTGTCAACGTTTGCCGCTTTTCATGTGCTTTAAAGGCGATTCGAATCTACCTCCTGAAATCTGTTTCCTGCAATTCTGCCTTGATTTCAAATCCTCTTCTTTGCCTTCCCTCAATACATTTGTGGACGAGAGTTATCATTTATAACTCTGCAGGTTTGTGAATTGCAGTGCCCGGAAGCTCCATTTTACAACTCGCGTTTTTGGGAGCTGGCCGCGAAAGCGCAGGACGGCTTCAGGCCCTGTTCTGGTTCCGGGGAGCAGGCTGAGCCTGTGGTTAATTCTTCTTCCTGATGGGAAAATAGAGTGACCTGTGTCTGTCCCAACACCAAGAGCTAGTCCGTCATTGGTTCCCCGTCTTCCCGTTCATCCTCAGGACAAATTGCAACCTGTACGGAACAGGAGGTTAAAGGTGCTGATGCTCCAAGTAGGGAGATTGCTACTAAAGCGGCTGGAATGGCGAACCCGGGCACAAGGAGATGAGAAATGAGGTGCGTTTTAGAAACCTTTCCCGATCACACGGTGTACCAACTTCTTGGTTTCTCATGCATGTTTTCGATGTAGGAAGATGCCCTTGAACCTGGACATTTGGGACCCATGCGATGGGTACCACGGAGTATTATTTAAAGGGTCTGCGTTTGCTCACCCAACCTCACCAAACCTCTCAGCCCCAAGAGTGTCCACCCTTATGTCTCATCCAGCTGTGGGTCTAGATATGGTCAATCCAGGTTGCATCACAGCCCCTGAACGCATTGTGTAAGAATTTCTCTCTCTTTCACTGTCTTTGTTTCATGGGTGTTTCAAAGTCATTTATTTTTATAATGGGGTTTAGCTGCTTTTCACTGCTGTGTTTATGCCGCTTTACACCCACTTGACACACTAACAGAGAGATATCAATACATAGGTTTTAAGATTACTACTAGTCAGATATATTCTTGTGCGGTGAATAGGGCGTGTTGAGTCCAGTTCTCTGAGCAAGGAGTAGGTCTTGTCTATTACATATTGGGTTTATGGAACGGTATCTGAGCTAATTTGAAACCCTTGTTTTATGTATCACCCCACCTCACCTTTCCCATTAAGCAGCCATAGTGTGTTTTCTGCATGTGTGACTCTGTTCTGTTTTGTAATTCAGTTCAAGTGTAACGGTTTTTACATTCCCTCTATAAGTGATACCTTATGAGAAGTGTCCTTTTCTGTGTGACTTATTTCACTTAGAATCGTCGTACCTAAATCCACTCATCATGCTGCTACTAGCCTTATGACATTGATTTCATGGCTGAGTGATATTCCATTATACATAAGGACCACAACTTCTTTATCCATTTTTCTCTTTCCTGGGATATTTAAGGTGGAATGAAGTGGAGGTCCTTGTCAACAGAGCAGCCCTCAACTTTGGGGTGCTTGTGTCTTGCTGATGTTTAATTTTCCCAATTTTTACCCCCATGAGTGGAAGTGCCCTATGCTCTCTAAGCTGTGTTTTGTATATGTTACAGGACTCACCGTACACTTCTCCAGAGTGTCTGTTGGCAATTTACATTCTGCTCATCAGTGTAACAAGGCTCCCATTTCTCCATGGCCTGTCCTGCATTCCTGGTTTTGACACTTTTTTCAGCATGGCCCTTTTGACCGATGGGAAGCGAGACTTCTTTTTAACGCTGATTTGCCATTCCAGGTTGCTTGGTCGGCCAAAAAGGGCGTATGCGTTTTTTCCTGAATATATTCAGGAAAAAACGCATACGCCCTTTTTGGCCAAGGGCATCATTGTCAACGTTTTGCCGCTTTTCATGTGCTTTAAAGGCGATTCGAATCTACCTCCTGAAATCTGTTTCCTGCAATTCTGCCTTGATTTCAAATCCTCTTCTTTGCCTTCCCTCAATATATTTGTGGACGAGAGTTATCATTTATAACTCTGCAGGTTTGTGAATTGCAGTGCCCTGAACCTCCATTTTACAAGTCGCGTTTCTGGGAGCTGGCCGCAAAAGCGCAGGATGGCTTCAGGCCCTGTTCTGGTTCCGGGGGGCAGGCTGAGCCTGTGGTTAATTCTTCTTCCTGATGGGAAAATAGAGTGACCTGTGCCTGTCCCAACACCAAGAGCTAGTCTCTCATTGGTTCCCCGTCTTCCCCTTCATCCTCAGGACAAATTGCAACCTGTACGGAACAGGAGGTTAAAGGTGCTGATGCTCCAAGTAGGGAGATTGCTAGTAAAGGGGCTGCAATGGCGAACCCGGGCACAAGGAGATGAGAAATGAGGTGCGTTTTAGAAACCTTTCCCCATCACACGGTGTACCATCTTCTTGGTTTCTCATGCATGTTTTCGATGTAGGAAGATGCCCTTGAACCTGGAGATTTGGGACCCATGCGATGGGTACCACGGAGTATTATTTAAAGGGTCTGTGTTTGCTCACCCAACCTCACCAAACCTCTCAGCCCCAAGAGTGTCCACCCTTATGTCTCATCCAGCTGTGGGTCTAGATATGGTCAATCCAGGTTGCATCACAGCCCCTGAACGCATTGTGTAAGAATTTCTCTCTCTTTCACTGTCTTTGTTTCATGGGTTTTTCAAAGTAATTTATTTTTATAATGGGGTTTAGCTGCTTTTCACTGCTGTGTTTATGCCGCTTTACACCCACTTGACACACTAACAGAGAGATATCAATACATAGGTTTTAAGATTACTACTAGTCAGATATATTCTTGTGCGGTGAATAGGGCGTGTTGAGTCCAGTTCTCTGAGCAAGGAGTAGGTCTTGTCTATTACATATTGGGTTTCTGGAACTGTATCTGAGCTAATTTGAAACCCTTGTTTTATGTATCACCCCACCTCACCTTTCCCGTTAAGCAGCCATAGTGTGTTTTCTGCATGTGTGACTCTGTTCTGTTTTGTAATTCAGTTCAAGTGTAACGGTTTTTACATTCCCTCTATCAGTGATACCTTATGAGAAGTGTCCTTTTCTGTGTGACTTATTTCACTTAGAATCGTCGTACCTAAATCCACTCATCATGCTGCTACTAGCCTTATGACATTGATTTCATGGTTGAGTGATATTCCATTATACATAAGGACCACAACTTCTTTATCCATTTTTCTCTTTCCTGGGATATTTAAGGTGGAATGAAGTGGAGGTCCTTGTCAACAGAGCAGTCCTCAACTTTGGGGTGCTTGTGTCTTGCTGATGTTTAATTTTCCCAATTTTTACCCCCATGAGTGGAAGTGCCCTATGCTCTCTAAGCTGTGTTTTGTATATGTTACAGGACTCACCGTACACTTCTCCAGAGTGTCTCTTGGCAATTTACAATCTGCTCATCAGTGTAACAAGGCTCCCATTTCTCCATGGCCTGTCCTGCATTCCTGGTTTTGACACTTTTTTCAGCATGGCCCTTTTGACCGATGGGAAGGGAGACTTCTTTTTAACGCTGATTTGCCATTCCAGGTTGCTTGGTTGGCCAAAAAGGGCGTATGCGTTTTTTCCTGAATATATTCAGGAAAAAACGCATACGCCCTTTTTGGCCAAGGGCATCATTGTCAACGTTTTGCCGCTTTTCATGTGCTTTAAAGGCGATTCGAATCTACCTCCTGAAATCTGTTTCCTGCAATTCTGCCTTGATTTCAAATCCTCTTCTTTGCCTTCCCTCAATACATTTGTGGACGAGAGTTATCATTTATAACTCTGCAGGTTTGTGAATTGCAGTGCCCGGAAGCTCCATTTTACAACTCGCGTTTTTGGGAGCTGGCCGCGAAAGCGCAGGACGGCTTCAGGCCCTGTTCTGGTTCCGGGGAGCAGGCTGAGCCTGTGGTTAATTCTTCTTCCTGATGGGAAAATAGAGTGACCTGTGCCTGTCCCAACACCAAGAGCTAGTCTCTCATTGGTTCCCCGTCTTCCCGTTCATCCTCAGGACAAATTGCAACCTGTACGGAACAGGAGGTTAAAGGTGCTGATGCTCCAAGTAGGGAGATTGCTACTAAAGCGGCTGGAATGGCGAACCCGGGCACAAGGAGATGAGAAATGAGGTGCGTTTTAGAAACGTTTCCTGATCACACGGTGTACCAACTTCTTGGTTTCTCATGCATGTTTTCGATGTAGGAAGATGCCCTTGAACCTGGAGATTTGGGACCCATGCGATGGGTACCACGGAGTATTATTTAAAGGGTCTGTGTTTGCTCACCCAACCTCACCAAACCTCTCAGCCCCAAGAGTGTCCACCCTTATGTCTCATCCAGCTGTGGGTCTAGATATGGTCAATCCAGGTTGCATCACAGCCCCTGAACGCATTGTGTAAGAATTTCTCTCTCTTTCACTGTCTTTGTTTCATGGGTGTTTCAAAGTCATTTATTTTATAATGGGGTTTAGCTGCTTTTCACTGCTGTGTTTATGCCGCTTTACACCCACTTGACACACTAACAGAGAGATATCAATACATAGGTTTTAATATTACTACTAGTCAGATATATTCTTGTGTGGTGAATAGGGCGTGTTGAGTCCAGTTCTCTGAGCAAGGAGTAGGTCTTGTCTATTACATATTGGGTTTATGGAACGGTATCTGAGCTAATTTGAAACCCTTGTTTTATGTATCACCCCACCTCACCTTTCCCGTTAAGCAGCCATAGTGTGTTTTCTGCATGTGTGACTCTGTTCTGTTTTGTAATTCAGTTCAAGTGTAACGGTTTTTACATTCCCTCTATAAGTGATACCTTATGAGAAGTGTCCTTTTCTGTGTGACTTATTTCACTTAGAATCGTCGTACCTAAATCCACTCATCATGCTGCTACTAGCCTTATGACATTGATTTCATGGCTGAGTGATATTCCATTATACATAAGGACCACAACTTCTTTATCCATTTTTCTCTTTCCTGGGATATTTAAGGTGGAATGAAGTGGAGGTCCTTGTCAAAAGAGCAGCCCTCAACTTTGGGGTGCTTGTGTCTTGCTGATGTTTAATTTTCCCAATTTTTACCCCCATGAGTGGAAGTGCCCTATGCTCTCTAAGCTGTGTTTTGTATATGTTACAGGACTCACCGTACACTTCTCCAGAGTGTCTGTTGGCAATTTACATTCTGCTCATCAGTGTAACAAGGCTCCCATTTCTCCATGGCCTGTCCTGCATTCCTGGTTTTGACACTTTTTTCAGCATGGCCCTTTTGACCAATGGGAAGCGAGACTTCTTTTTAAAGCTGATTTGCCATTCCAGGTTGCTTGGTCGGCCAAAAAGGGCGTATGCGTTTTTTCCTGAATATATTCAGGAAAAAACGCATACGCCCTTTTTGGCCAAGGGCATCATTGTCAACGTTTTGCCGCTTTTCATGTGCTTTAAAGGCGATTCGAATCTACCTCCTGAAATCTGTTTCCTGCAATTCTGCCTTGATTTCAAATCCTCTTCTTTGCCTTCCCTCAATATATTTGTGGACGAGAGTTATCATTTATAACTCTGCAGGTTTGTGAATTGCAGTGCCCTGAACCTCCATTTTACAAGTCGCGTTTCTGGGAGCTGGCCGCAAAAGCGCAGGATGGCTTCAGGCCCTGTTCTGGTTCCGGGGGGTAGGCTGAGCCTGTGGTTAATTCTTCTTCCTGATTGGAAAATAGAGTGACCTGTGCCTGTCCCAACACCAAGAGCTAGTCTCTCATTGGTTCCCCGTCTTCCCCTTCATCCTCAGGACAAATTGCAACCTGTACGGAACAGGAGGTTAAAGGTGCTGATGCTCCAAGTAGGGAGATTGCTAGTAAAGGGGCTGCAATGGCGAACCCGGGCACAAGGAGATGAGAAATGAGGTGCGTTTTAGAAACCTTTCCCGATCACACGGTGTACCAACTTCTTGGTTTCTCATGCATGTTTTCGATGTAGGAAGATGCCCTTGAACCTGGAGATTTGGGACCCATGCGATGGGTACCACGGAGTATTATTTAAAGGGTCTGCGTTTGCTCACCCAACCTCACCAAACCTCTCAGCCCCAAGAGTGTCCACCCTTATGTCTCATCCAGCTGTGGGTCTAGATATGGTCAATCCAGGTTGCATCACAGCCCCTGAACGCATTGTGTAAGAATTTCTCTCTCTTTCACTGTCTTTGTTTCATGGGTGTTTCAAAGTCATTTATTTTTATAATGGGGTTTAGCTGCTTTTCACTGCTGTGTTTATGCCGCTTTACACCCACTTGACACACTAACAGAGAGATATCAATACATAGGTTTTAAGATTACTACTAGTCAGATATATTCTTGTGCGGTGAATAGGGCGTGTTGAGTCCAGTTCTCTGAGCAAGGAGTAGGTCTTGTCTATTACATATTGGGTTTATGGAACGGTATCTGAGCTAATTTGAAACCCTTGTTTTATGTATCACCCCACCTCACCTTTCCCGTTAAGCAGCCATAGTGTGTTTTCTGCATGTGTGACTCTGTTCTGTTTTGTAATTCAGTTCAAGTGTAATGGTTTTTACATTCCCTCTATAAGTGATACCTTATGAGAAGTGTCCTTTTCTGTGTGACTTATTTCACTTAGAATCGTCGTACCTAAATCCACTCATCATGCTGCTACTAGCCTTATGACATTGATTTCATGGCTGAGTGATATTCCATTATACATAAGGACCACAACTTCTTTATCCATTTTTCTCTTTCCTGGGATATTTAAGGTGGAATGAAGTGGAGGTCCTTGTCAACAGAGCAGCCCTCAACTTTGGGGTGCTTGTGTCTTGCTGATGTTTAATTTTCCCAATTTTTACCCCCATGAGTGGAAGTGCCCTATGCTCTCTAAGCTGTGTTTTGTATATGTTACAGGACTCACCGTACACTTCTCCAGAGTGTCTGTTGGCAATTTACATTCTGCTCATCAGTGTAACAAGGCTCCCATTTCTCCATGGCCTGTCCTGCATTCCTGGTTTTGACACTTTTTTCAGCATGGCCCTTTTGACCGATGGGAAGCGAGACTTCTTTTTAACGCTGATTTGCCATTCCAGGTTGCTTGGTCGGCCAAAAATGGCGTATGCGTTTTTTCCTGAATATATTCAGGAAAAAACGCATACGCCCTTTTTGGCCAAGGGCATCATTGTCAACGTTTTGCCGCTTTTCATGTGCTTTAAAGGCGATTCGAATCTACCTCCTGAAATCTGTTTCCTGCAATTCTGCCTTGATTTCAAATCCTCTTCTTTGCCTTCCCTCAATATATTTGTGGACGAGAGTTATCATTTATAACTCTGCAGGTTTGTGAATTGCAGTGCCCTGAACCTCCATTTTACAAGTCGCGTTTCTGGGAGCTGGCCGCAAAAGCGCAGGATGGCTTCAGGCCCTGTTCTGGTTCCGGGGGGCAGGCTGAGCCTGTGGTTAATTCTTCTTCCTGATGGGAAAATAGAGTGACCTGTGCCTGTCCCAACACCAAGAGCTAGTCTCTCGTTGGTTCCCCGTCTTCCCGTTCATCCTCAGGACAAATTGCAACCTGTACGGAACAGGAGGTTAAAGGTGCTGATGCTCCAAGTAGGGAGATTGCTAGTAAAGGGGCTGCAATGGCGAACCCGGGCACAAGGAGATGAGAAATGAGGTGCGTTTTAGAAACCTTTCCCCATCACACGGTGTACCATCTTCTTGGTTTCTCATGCATGTTTTCGATGTAGGAAGATGCCCTTGAACCTGGAGATTTGGGACCCATGCGATGGGTACCACGGAGTATTATTTAAAGGGTCTGCGTTTGCTCACCCAACCTCACCAAACCTCTCAGCCCCAAGAGGGTCCACCCTTATGTCTCATCCAGCTGTGGGTCTAGATATGGTCAATCCAGGTTGCATCACAGCCCCTGAACGCATTGTGTAAGAATTTCTCTCTCTTTCTCTGTCTTTGTTTCATGGGTTTTTCAAAGTAATTTATTTTTATAATGGGGTTTAGCTGCTTTTCACGGCTGTGTTTATGCCGCTTTACACCCACTTGACACACTAACAGAGAGATATCAATACATAGGCTTTAAGATTATTACTAGTCAGATATATTCTTGTGCGGTGAATAGGGCGTGTTGAGTCCAGTTCTCTGAGCAAGGAGTAGGTCTTGTCTATTACATATTGGGTTTCTGGAACTGTATCTGAGCTAATTTGAAACCCTTGTTTTATGTATCACCCCACCTCACCTTTCCCGTTAAGCAGCCATAGTGTGTTTTCTGCATGTGTGACTCTGTTCTGTTTTGTAATTCAGTTCAAGTGTAACGCTTTTTACATTCCCTCTATCAGTGATACCTTATGAGAAGTGTCCTTTTCTGTGTGACTTATTTCACTTAGAATCGTCGTACCTAAATCCACTCATCATGCTGCTACTAGCCTTATGACATTGATTTCATGGTTGAGTGATATTCCATTATACATAAGGACCACAACTTCTTTATCCATTTTTCTCTTTCCTGGGATATTTAAGGTGGAATGAAGTGGAGGTCCTTGTCAACAGAGCAGTCCTCAACTTTGGGGTGCTTGTGTCTTGCTGATGTTTAATTTTCCCAATTTTTACCCCCATGAGTGGAAGTGCCCTATGCTCTCTAAGCTGTGTTTTGTATATGTTACAGGACTCACCGTACACTTCTCCAGAGTGTCTGTTGGCAATTTACAATCTGCTCATCAGTGTAACAAGGCTCCCATTTCTCCATGGCCTGTCCTGCATTCCTGGTTTTGACACTTTTTTCAGCATGGCCCTTTTGACCGATGGGAAGCGAGACTTCTTTTTAACGCTGATTTGCCATTCCAGGTTGCTTGGTTGGCCAAAAAGGGCGTATGCGTTTTTTCCTGAATATATTCAGGAAAAAACGCATACGCCCTTTTTGGCCAAGGGCATCATTGTCAACGTTTTGCCGCTTTTCATGTGCTTTAAAGGCGATTCGAATCTACCTCCTGAAATCTGTTTCCTGCAATTCTGCCTTGATTTCAAATCCTCTTCTTTGCCTTCCCTCAATACATTTGTGGACGAGAGTTATCATTTATAACTCTGCAGGTTTGTGAATTGCAGTGCCCGGAAGCTCCATTTTACAACTCGCGTTTTTGGGAGCTGGCCGCGAAAGCGCAGGACGGCTTCAGGCCCTGTTCTGGTTCCGGGGAGCAGGCTGAGCCTGTGGTTAATTCTTCTTCCTGATGGGAAAATAGAGTGACCTGTGTCTGTCCCAACACCAAGAGCTAGTCCGTCATTGGTTCCCCGTCTTCCCGTTCATCCTCAGGACAAATTGCAACCTGTACGGAACAGGAGGTTAAAGGTGCTGATGCTCCAAGTAGGGAGATTGCTACTAAAGCGGCTGGAATGGCGAACCCGGGCACAAGGAGATGAGAAATGAGGTGCGTTTTAGAAACCTTTCCCGATCACACGGTGTACCAACTTCTTGGTTTCTCATGCATGTTTTCGATGTAGGAAGATGCCCTTGAACCTGGAGATTTGGGACCCATGCGATGGGTACCACGGAGTATTATTTAAAGGGTCTGTGTTTGCTCACCCAACCTCACCAAACCTCTCAGCCCCAAGAGTGTCCACCCTTATGTCTCATCCAGCTGTGGG
Source organism: Balaenoptera borealis (assembly GCF_965194805.1). Classification (NCBI taxonomy): domain Eukaryota; kingdom Metazoa; phylum Chordata; class Mammalia; order Artiodactyla; family Balaenopteridae; genus Balaenoptera; species Balaenoptera borealis. The sequence goes on along the minus strand of NW_028123929.1, from coordinate 419,463 downwards.
TCTAGATATGGTCAATCCAGGTTGCATCACAGCCCCTGAACGCATTGTGTAAGAATTTCTCTCTCTTTCACTGTCTTTGTTTCATGGGTGTTTCAAAGTCATTTATTTTTATAATGGGGTTTAGCTGCTTTTCACTGCTGTGTTTATGCCGCTTTACACCCACTTGACACACTAACAGAGAGATATCAATACATAGGTTTTAATATTACTACTAGTCAGATATATTCTTGTGTGGTGAATAGGGCGTGTTGAGTCCAGATCTCTGAGCAAGGAGTAGGTCTTGTCTATTACATATTGGGTTTATGGAACGGTATCTGAGCTAATTTGAAACCCTTGTTTTATGTATCACCCCACCTCACCTTTCCCGTTAAGCAGCCATAGTGTGTTTTCTGCATGTGTGACTCTGTTCTGTTTTGTAATTCAGTTCAAGTGTAACGGTTTTTACATTCCCTCTATAAGTGATACCTTATGAGAAGTGTCCTTTTCTGTGTGACTTATTTCACTTAGAATCGTCGTACCTAAATCCACTCATCATGCTGCTACTAGCCTTATGACATTGATTTCATGGCTGAGTGATATTCCATTATACATAAGGACCACAACTTCTTTATCCATTTTTCTCTTTCCTGGGATGTTTAAGGTGGAATGAAGTGGAGGTCCTTGTCAAAAGAGCAGCCCTCAACTTTGGGGTGCTTGTGTCTTGCTGATGTTTAATTTTCCCAATTTTTACCCCCATGAGTGGAAGTGCCCTATGCTCTCTAAGCTGTGTTTTGTATATGTTACAGGACTCACCGTACACTTCTCCAGAGTGTCTGTTGGCAATTTACATTCTGCTCATCAGTGTAACAAGGCTCCCATTTCTCCATGGCCTGTCCTGCATTCCTGGTTTTGACACTTTTTTCAGCATGGCCCTTTTGACCAATGGGAAGCGAGACTTCTTTTTAAAGCTGATTTGCCATTCCAGGTTGCTTGGTCGGCCAAAAAGGGCGTATGCGTTTTTTCCTGAATATATTCAGGAAAAAACGCATACGCCCTTTTTGGCCAAGGGCATCATTGTCAATGTTTTGCCGCTTTTCATGTGCTTTAAAGGCGATTCGAATCTACCTCCTGAAATCTGTTTCCTGCAATTCTGCCTTGATTTCAAATCCTCTTCTTTGCCTTCCCTCAATATATTTGTGGACGAGAGTTATCATTTATAACTCTGCAGGTTTGTGAATTGCAGTGCCCTGAACCTCCATTTTACAAGTCGCGTTTCTGGGAGCTGGCCGCAAAAGCGCAGGATGGCTTCAGGCCCTGTTCTGGTTCCGGGGGGCAGGCTGAGCCTGTGGTTAATTCTTCTTCCTGATGGGAAAATAGAGTGACCTGTGCCTGTCCCAACACCAAGAGCTAGTCTCTCATTGGTTCCCCGTCTTCCCCTTCATCCTCAGGACAAATTGCAACCTGTACGGAACAGGAGGTTAAAGGTGCTGATGCTCCAAGTAGGGAGATTGCTAGTAAAGGGGCTGCAATGGCGAACCCGGGCACAAGGAGATGAGAAATGAGGTGCGTTTTAGAAACCTTTCCCCATCACACGGTGTACCATCTTCTTGGTTTCTCATGCATGTTTTCGATGTAGGAAGATGCCCTTGAACCTGGAGATTTGGGACCCATGCGATGGGTACCACGGAGTATTATTTAAAGGGTCTGCGTTTGCTCACCCAACCTCACCAAACCTCTCAGCCCCAAGAGTGTCCACCCTTATGTCTCATCCAGCTGTGGGTCTAGATATGGTCAATCCAGGTTGCATCACAGCCCCTGAACGCATTGTGTAAGAATTTCTCTCTCTTTCACTGTCTTTGTTTCATGGGTTTTTCAAAGTAATTTATTTTTATAATGGGGTTTAGCTGCTTTTCACTGCTGTGTTTATGCCGCTTTACACCCACTTGACACACTAACAGAGAGATATCAATACATAGGTTTTAAGATTATTACTAGTCAGATATATTCTTGTGCGTTGAATAGGGCGTGTTGAGTCCAATTCTCTGAGCAAAGAGTAGGTCTTGCTATTACATATTGGGTTTATGGAACGGTATCTGAGCTAATTTGAAACCCTTGTTTTATGTATCACCCCACCTCACCTTTCCCGTTAAGTAGCCATAGTGTGTTTTCTGCATGTGTGACTTTGTTCTGTTTTGTAATTCAGTTCAAGTGTAACGGTTTTTACATTCCCTCTATAAGTGATACCTTATGAGAAGTGTCCTTTTCTGTGTGACTTATTTCACTTAGAATCGTCATACCTAAATCCACTCATCATGCTGCTATTAGCCTTATGACATTGATTTCATGGCTGAGTGATATTCCATTGTACATAAGGACCACAACTACTTTATCCATTTTTCTCTTTCCTGGGATATTTAAGTGGAATGAAGTGGAGGTCCTTGTCAACAGAGCAGCCCTAAACTTTGGGGTGCTTGTGTCTTGCTGATGTTTAATTTTCCCAATTTTTACCCCCATGAGTGGAAGTGCCCTATGCTCTCTAAGCTGTGTTTTTTAGGTGTTACAGGACTCACCGTACACTTCTCCAGAGTGGCTGTTGGCAATTTACATCCTGCTCATCAGTGTAACAAGGCTCCCATTTCTCCATGGCCTGTCATGCATTTCTGGTTTTGACACTTTTTTCAGCATGGCCCTTTTGACCGATGGGAAGCGAGACTTCTTTGTAGCGTTGATTTGCCTTTCCAGGTTGCTTGGTTAGCCAAAAAGGGCGTATGCGTTTTTTCCTGAATATATTCAGGAAAAAACGCATACGCCCTTTTTGGCCAAGGGCATCATTGTCAACGTTTTGCCGCTTTTCATGTGCTTTAAAGGCGATTCGAATCTACCTCCTGAAATCTGTTTCCTGCAATTCTGCCTTGATTAAAAATCCTCTTCTTTGCCTTCCCTCAATATATTTGTGGACGAGAGTTCTCATTTATAACTCTGCAGGTTTGTGAATTGCAGTGCCCTGAAGCTCCATTTTACAACTCGCGTTTTTGGGAGCTGGCCGCAAAAGCGCAGGATGGCTTCAGGCGCTTTTCTGGTTCCGAGGGGCAGGATGAGCCTGTGGTTATTTCTTCTTCCTGATGGGAAAATAGAGTGACCTGTGCCTGTCCCAACACCAAGAGCTAGTCTCTCATTGGTTCCCCGTCTTCCCGTTCATCCTCAGGACAAATTGCAACCGGTACGGAACAGGAGGTTAAAGGTGCTGATGCTCCAAATAGGGAGATTGCTATTAAAGCGGCTGGAATGGCGAACTCGAGCACAAGGAGATGAGAAATGAGGTGCGTTTTAGAAACCTTTCCCGATCTCACGGTGTACCAACTTCTTGGTTTCTCATGCATGTTTTCGATGTAGGAAGATGCCCTTGAACCTGGAGATTTGGGACCCATGCGATGGGTACCACGGAGTATTATTTAAAGGGTCTGCGTTTGCTCACCCAACCTCACCAAACCTCTCAGCCCCAAGAGGGTCCACCCTTATGTCTCATCCAGCTGTGGGTCTAGATATGGTCAATCCAGGTTGCATCACAGCCCCTGAACGCATTGTGTAAGAATTTCTCTCTCTTTCACTGTCTTTGTTTCATGGGTTTTTCAAAGTAATTTATTTTTATAATGGGGTTTAGCTGCTTTTCACTGCTGTGTTTATGCCGCTTTACACCCACTTGACACACTAACAGAGAGATATCAATACATAGGTTTTAAGATTACTACTAGTCAGATATATTCTTGTGCGGTGAATAGGGCGTGTTGAGTCCAGTTCTCTGAGCAAGGAGTAGGTCTTGTCTATTACATATTGGGTTTCTGGAACTGTATCTGAGCTAATTTGAAACCCTTGTTTTATGTATCACCCCACCTCACCTTTCCCGTTAAGCAGCCATAGTGTGTTTTCTGCATGTGTGACTCTGTTCTGTTTTGTAATTCAGTTCAAGTGTAACGGTTTTTACATTCCCTCTATAAGTGATACCTTATGAGAAGTGTCCTTTTCTGTGTGACTTATTTCACTTAGAATCGTCGTACCTAAATCCACTCATCATGCTGCTACTAGCCTTATGACATTGATTTCATGGCTGAGTGATATTCCATTGTACATAAGGACCACAACTTCTTTATCCATTTTTCTCTTTCCTGGGATATTTAAGGTGGAATGAAGAGGAGGTCCTTGTAAACAGAGCAGCCCTAAACTTTGGGGTGCTTGTCTCTAGCTGATTTTTAATTTTCCCAATTTATACCATTATGAGTGGAAGTGCCCTATGCTCTCTAAGCTGTGTTTTTTAGATGTTTCAGGACGCACCGTACAATTCTCCAGAGTGGCTGTTGGCAATTTACATCCCGCCCATCAGTGTAGCAAGGCTCCCATTTCTCCATGGCCTGTCCTGCATTTCTGGTTTTGACACTTTTTTCAGCATGGCCCTTTTGACCGATGGGAAGCGAGACTTCTTTTTAACGCTGATTTGCCATTCCAGGTTGCTTGGTTGGCCAAAAAGGGCGTATGCGTTTTTTCCTGAATATATTCAGGAAAAAACGCATACGCCCTTTTTGGCCAAGGGCATCATTGTCAACGTTTTGCCGCTTTTCATGTGCTTTAAAGGCGATTCGAATCTACCTCCTGAAATCTGTTTCCTGCAATTCTGCCTTGATTTCAAATCCTCTTCTTTGCCTTCCCTCAATACATTTGTGGACGAGAGTTATCATTTATAACTCTGCAGGTTTGTGAATTGCAGTGCCCGGAAGCTCCATTTTACAACTCGCGTTTTTGGGAGCTGGCCGCGAAAGCGCAGGACGGCTTCAGGCCCTGTTCTGGTTCCGGGGAGCAGGCTGAGCCTGTGGTTAATTCTTCTTCCTGATGGGAAAATAGAGTGACCTGTGTCTGTCCCAACACCAAGAGCTAGTCCGTCATTGGTTCCCCGTCTTCCCGTTCATCCTCAGGACAAATTGCAACCTGTACGGAACAGGAGGTTAAAGGTGCTGATGCTCCAAGTAGGGAGATTGCTACTAAAGCGGCTGGAATGGCGAACCCGGGCACAAGGAGATGAGAAATGAGGTCCGTTTTAGAAACCTTTCCCGATCACACGGTGTACCAACTTCTTGGTTTCTCATGCATGTTTTCGATGTAGGAAGATGCCCTTGAACCTGGAGATTTGGGACCCATGCGATGGGTACCACGGAGTATTATTTAAAGGGTCTGCGTTTGCTCACCCAACCTCACCAAACCTCTCAGCCCCAAGAGTGTCCACCCTTATGTCTCATCCAGCTGTGGGTCTAGATATGGTCAATCCAGGTTGCATCACAGCCCCTGAACGCATTGTGTAAGAATTTCTCTCTCTTTCACTGTCTTTGTTTCATGGGTGTTTCAAAGTCATTTATTTTTATAATGGGGTTTAGCTGCTTTTCACTGCTGTGTTTATGCCGCTTTACACCCACTTGACACACTAACAGAGAGATATCAATACATAGGTTTTAAGATTACTACTAGTCAGATATATTCTTGTGCGGTGAATAGGGCGTGTTGAGTCCAGTTCTCTGAGCAAGGAGTAGGTCTTGTCTATTACATATTGGGTTTATGGAACGGTATCTGAGCTAATTTGAAACCCTTGTTTTATGTATCACCCCACCTCACCTTTCCCGTTAAGCAGCCATAGTGTGTTTTCTGCATGTGTGACTCTGTTCTGTTTTGTAATTCAGTTCAAGTGTAACGGTTTTTACATTCCCTCTATAAGTGATACCTTATGAGAAGTGTCCTTTTCTGTGTGACTTATTTCACTTAGAATCGTCGTACCTAAATCCACTCATCATGCTGCTACTAGCCTTATGACATTGATTTCATGGCTGAGTGATATTCCATTATACATAAGGACCACAACTTCTTTATCCATTTTTCTCTTTCCTGGGATATTTAAGGTGGAATGAAGTGGAGGTCCTTGTCAACAGAGCAGCCCTCAACTTTGGGGTGCTTGTGTCTTGCTGATGTTTAATTTTCCCAATTTTTACCCCCATGAGTGGAAGTGCCCTATGCTCTCTAAGCTGTGTTTTTTAGATGTTACAGGACTCACCGTACACTTCTCCAGAGTCTCTGTTGGCAATTTACATTCTGCTCATCAGTGTAACAAGGCTCCCATTTCTCCATGGCCTGTCCTGCATTCCTGGTTTTGACACTTTTTTCAGCATGGCCCTTTTGACCGATGGGAAGCGAGACTTCTTTTTAACGCTGATTTGCCATTCCAGGTTGCTTGGTCGGCCAAAAATGGCGTATGCGTTTTTTCCTGAATATATTCAGGAAAAAACGCATACGCCCTTTTTGGCCAAGGGCATCATTGTCAACGTTTTGCCGCTTTTCATGTGCTTTAAAGGCGATTCGAATCTACCTCCTGAAATCTGTTTCCTGCAATTCTGCCTTGATTTCAAATCTTCTTCTTTGCCTTCCCTCAATATATTTGTGGACGAGAGTTATCATTTATAACTCTGCAGGTTTGTGAATTGCAGTGCCCTGAACCTCCATTTTACAAGTCGCGTTTCTGGGAGCTGGCCGCAAAAGCGCAGGATGGCTTCAGGCCCTGTTCTGGTTCCGGGGGGCAGGCTGAGCCTGTGGTTAATTCTTCTTCCTGATGGGAAAATAGAGTGACCTGTGCCTGTCCCAACACCAAGAGCTAGTCTCTCATTGTTTCCCCGTCTTCCCCTACATCCTCAGGACAAATTGCAACCTGTACGGAACAGGAGGTTAAAGGTGCTGATGCTCCAAGTAGGGAGATTGCTAGTAAAGGGGCTGCAATGGCGAACCCGGGCACAAGGAGATGAGAAATGAGGTGCGTTTTAGTAACCTTTCCCCATCACACGGTGTACCATCTTCTTGGTTTCTCATGCATGTTTTCGATGTAGGAAGATGCCCTTGAACCTGGAGATTTGGGACCCATGCGATGGGTACCACGGAGTATTATTTAAAGGGTCTGCGTTTGCTCACCCAACCTCACCAAACCTCTCAGCCCCAAGAGTGTCCACCCTTATGTCTCATCCAGCTGTGGGTCTAGATATGGTCAATCCAGGTTGCATCACAGCCCCTGAACGCATTGTGTAAGAATTTCTCTCTCTTTCACTGTCTTTGTTTCATGGGTTTTTCAAAGTAATTTAGTTTTATAATGGGGTTTAGCTGCTTTTCACTGCTGTGTTTATGCCGCTTTACACCCACTTGACACACTAACAGAGAGATATCAATACATAGGTTTTAAGATTACTACTAGTCAGATATATTCTTGTGCGGTGAATAGGGCGTGTTGAGTCCAGTTCTCTGAGCAAGGAGTAGGTCTTGTCTATTACATATTGGGTTTCTGGAACTGTATCTGAGCTAATTTGAAACCCTTGTTTTATGTATCACCCCACCTCACCTTTCCCGTTAAGCAGCCATAGTGTGTTTTCTGCATGTGTGACTCTGTTCTGTTTTGTAATTCAGTTCAAGTGTAACGGTTTTTACATTCCCTCTATCAGTGATACCTTATGAGAAGTGTCCTTTTCTGTGTGACTTATTTCACTTAGAATCGTCGTACCTAAATCCACTCATCATGCTGCTACTAGCCTTATGACATTGATTTCATGGTTGAGTGATATTCCATTATACATAAGGACCACAACTTCTTTATCCATTTTTCTCTTTCCTGGGATATTTAAGGTGGAATGAAGTGGAGGTCCTTGTCAACAGAGCAGTCCTCAACTTTGGGGTGCTTGTGTCTTGCTGATGTTTAATTTTCCCAATTTTTACCCCCATGAGTGGAAGTGCCCTATGCTCTCTAAGCTGTGTTTTGTATATGTTACAGGACTCACCGTACACTTCTCCAGAGTGTCTGTTGGCAATTTACAATCTGCTCATCAGTGTAACAAGGCTCCCATTTCTCCATGGCCTGTCCTGCATTCCTGGTTTTGACACTTTTTTCAGCATGGCCCTTTTGACCGATGGGAAGCGAGACTTCTTTTTAACGCTGATTTGCCATTCCAGGTTGCTTGGTTGGCCAAAAAGGGCGTATGCGTTTTTTCCTGAATATATTCAGGAAAAAACGCATACGCCCTTTTTGGCCAAGGGCATCATTGTCAACGTTTTGCCGCTTTTCATGTGCTTTAAAGGCGATTCGAATCTACCTCCTGAAATCTGTTTCCTGCAATTCTGCCTTGATTTCAAATCCTCTTCTTTGCCTTCCCTCAATACATTTGTGGACGAGAGTTATCATTTATAACTCTGCAGGTTTGTGAATTGCAGTGCCCGGAAGCTCCATTTTACAACTCGCGTTTTTGGGAGCTGGCCGCGAAAGCGCAGGACGGCTTCAGGCCCTGTTCTGGTTCCGGGGAGCAGGCTGAGCCTGTGGTTAATTCTTCTTCCTGATGGGAAAATAGAGTGACCTGTGTCTGTCCCAACACCAAGAGCTAGTCCGTCATTGGTTCCCCGTCTTCCCGTTCATCCTCAGGACAAATTGCAACCTGTACGGAACAGGAGGTTAAAGGTGCTGATGCTCCAAGTAGGGAGATTGCTACTAAAGCGGCTGGAATGGCGAACCCGGGCACAAGGAGATGAGAAATGAGGTGCGTTTTAGAAACCTTTCCCGATCACACGGTGTACCAACTTCTTGGTTTCTCATGCATGTTTTCGATGTAGGAAGATGCCCTTGAACCTGGAGATTTGGGACCCATGCGATGGGTACCACGGACTATTATTTAAAGGGTCTGTGTTTGCTCACCCAACCTCACCAAACCTCTCAGCCCCAAGAGTGTCCACCCTTATGTCTCATCCAGCTGTGGGTCTAGATATGGTCAATCCAGGTTGCATCACAGCCCCTGAACGCATTGTGTAAGAATTTCTCTCTCTTTCACTGTCTTTGTTTCATGGGTGTTTCAAAGTCATTTATTTTTATAATGGGGTTTAGCTGCTTTTCACTGCTGTGTTTATGCCGCTTTACACCCACTTGACACACTAACAGAGAGATATCAATACATAGGTTTTAATATTACTACTAGTCAGATATATTCTTGTGTGGTGAATAGGGCGTGTTGAGTCCAGTTCTCTGAGCAAGGAGTAGGTCTTGTCTATTACATATTGGGTTTATGGAACGGTATCTGAGCTAATTTGAAACCCTTGTTTTATGTATCACCCCACCTCACCTTTCCCGTTAAGCAGCCATAGTGTGTTTTCTGCATGTGTGACTCTGTTCTGTTTTGTAATTCAGTTCAAGTGTAACGGTTTTTACATTCCCTCTATAAGTGATACCTTATGAGAAGTGTCCTTTTCTGTGTGACTTATTTCACTTAGAATCGTCGTACCTAAATCCACTCATCATGCTGCTACTAGCCTTATGACATTGATTTCATGGCTGAGTGATATTCCATTATACATAAGGACCACAACTTCTTTATCCATTTTTCTCTTTCCTGGGATATTTAAGGTGGAATGAAGTGGAGGTCCTTGTCAAAAGAGCAGCCCTCAACTTTGGGGTGCTTGTGTCTTGCTGATGTTTAATTTTCCCAATTTTTACCCCCATGAGTGGAAGTGCCCTATGCTCTCTAAGCTGTGTTTTGTATATGTTACAGGACTCACCGTACACTTCTCCAGAGTGTCTGTTGGCAATTTACATTCTGCTCATCAGTGTAACAAGGCTCCCATTTCTCCATGGCCTGTCCTGCATTCCTGGTTTTGACACTTTTTTCAGCATGGCCCTTTTGACCAATGGGAAGCGAGACTTCTTTTTAAAGCTGATTTGCCATTCCAGGTTGCTTGGTCGGCCAAAAAGGGCGTATGCGTTTTTTCCTGAATATATTCAGGAAAAAACGCATACGCCCTTTTTGGCCAAGGGCATCATTGTCAACGTTTTGCCGCTTTTCATGTGCTTTAAAGGCGATTCGAATCTACCTCCTGAAATCTGTTTCCTGCAATTCTGCCTTGATTTCAAATCCTCTTCTTTGCCTTCCCTCAATATATTTGTGGACGAGAGTTATCATTTATAACTCTGCAGGTTTGTGAATTGCAGTGCCCTGAACCTCCATTTTACAAGTCGCGTTTCTGGGAGCTGGCCGCAAAAGCGCAGGATGGTTTCAGGCCCTGTTCTGGTTCCGGGGGGTAGGCTGAGCCTGTGGTTAATTCTTCTTCCTGATGGGAAAATAGAGTGACCTGTGCCTATCCCAACACCAAGAGCTAGTCTCTCATTGGTTCCCCGTCTTCCCCTTCATCCTCAGGACAAATTGCAACCTGTACGGAACAGGAGGTTAAAGGTGCTGATGCTCCAAGTAGGGAGATTGCTAGTAAAGGGGCTGCAATGGCGAACCCGGGCACAAGGAGATGAGAAATGAGGTGCGTTTTAGAAACCTTTCCCCATCACACGGTGTACCATCTTCTTGGTTTCTCATGCATGTTTTCGATGTAGGAAGATGCCCTTGAACCTGGAGATTTGGGACCCATGCGATGGGTACCACGGAGTATTATTTAAAGGGTCTGCGTTTGCTCACCCAACCTCACCAAACCTCTCAGCCCCAAGAGTGTCCACCCTTATGTCTCATCCAGCTGTGGGTCTAGATATGGTCAATCCAGGTTGCATCACAGCCCCTGAACGCATTGTGTAAGAATTTCTCTCTCTTTCACTGTCTTTGTTTCATGGGTTTTTCAAAGTAATTTATTTTTATAATGGGGTTTAGCTGCTTTTCACTGCTGTGTTTATGCCGCTTTACACCCACTTGACACACTAACAGAGAGATATCAATACATAGGTTTTAAGATTATTACTAGTCAGATATATTCTTGTGCGTTGAATAGGGCGTGTTGAGTCCAATTCTCTGAGCAAAGAGTAGGTCTTGCTATTACATATTGGGTTTATGGAACGGTATCTGAGCTAATTTGAAACCCTTGTTTTATGTATCACCCCACCTCACCTTTCCCGTTAAGTAGCCATAGTGTGTTTTCTGCATGTGTGACTTTGTTCTGTTTTGTAATTCAGTTCAAGTGTAACGGTTTTTACATTCCCTCTATAAGTGATACCTTATGAGAAGTGTCCTTTTCTGTGTGACTTATTTCACTTAGAATCGTCATACCTAAATCCACTCATCATGCTGCTATTAGCCTTATGACATTGATTTCATGGCTGAGTGATATTCCATTGTACATAAGGACCACAACTACTTTATCCATTTTTCTCTTTCCTGGGATATTTAAGTGGAATGAAGTGGAGGTCCTTGTCAACAGAGCAGCCCTAAACTTTGGGGTGCTTGTGTCTTGCTGATGTTTAATTTTCCCAATTTTTACCCCCATGAGTGGAAGTGCCCTATGCTCTCTAAGCTGTGTTTTTTAGATGTTACAGGACTCACCGTACACTTCTCCAGAGTGGCTGTTGGCAATTTACATCCTGCTCATCAGTGTAACAAGGCTCCCATTTCTCCATGGCCTGTCATGCATTTCTGGTTTTGACACTTTTTTCAGCATGGCCCTTTTGACCGATGGGAAGCGAGACTTCTTTGTAGCGTTGATTTGCCTTTCCAGGTTGCTTGGTTAGCCAAAAAGGGCGTATGCGTTTTTTCCTGAATATATTCAGGAAAAAACGCATACGCCCTTTTTGGCCAAGGGCATCATTGTCAACGTTTTGCCGCTTTTCATGTGCTTTAAAGGCGATTCGAATCTACCTCCTGAAATCTGTTTCCTGCAATTCTGCCTTGATTAAAAATCCTCTTCTTTGCCTTCCCTCAATATATTTGTGGACGAGAGTTCTCATTTATAACTCTGCAGGTTTGTGAATTGCAGTGCCCTGAAGCTCCATTTTACAACTCGCGTTTTTGGGAGCTGGCCGCAAAAGCGCAGGATGGCTTCAGGCGCTTTTCTGGTTCCGAGGGGCAGGATGAGCCTGTGGTTATTTCTTCTTCCTGATGGGAAAATAGAGTGACCTGTGCCTGTCCCAACACCAAGAGCTAGTCTCTCATTGGTTCCCCGTCTTCCCGTTCATCCTCAGGACAAATTGCAACCGGTACGGAACAGGAGGTTAAAGGTGCTGATGCTCCAAATAGGGAGATTGCTATTAAAGCGGCTGGAATGGCGAACTCGAGCACAAGGAGATGAGAAATGAGGTGCGTTTTAGAAACCTTTCCCGATCTCACGGTGTACCAACTTCTTGGTTTCTCATGCATGTTTTCGATGTAGGAAGATGCCCTTGAACCTGGAGATTTGGGACCCATGCGATGGGTACCACGGAGTATTATTTAAAGGGTCTGCGTTTGCTCACCCAACCTCACCAAACCTCTCAGCCCCAAGAGGGTCCACCCTTATGTCTCATCCAGCTGTGGGTCTAGATATGGTCAATCCAGGTTGCATCACAGCCCCTGAATGCATTGTGTAAGAATTTCGCTCTCTTTCACTGTCTTTGTTTCATGGGTTTTTCAAAGTAATTTATTTTTATAATGGGGTTTAGCTGCTTTTCACTGCTGTGTTTATGCCGCTTTACACCCACTTGACACACTAACAGAGAGATATCAATACATAGGTTTTAAGATTACTACTAGTCAGATATATTCTTGTGCGGTGAATAGGGCGTGTTGAGTCCAGTTCTCTGAGCAAGGAGTAGGTCTTGTCTATTACATATTGGGTTTCTGGAACTGTATCTGAGCTAATTTGAAACCCTTGTTTTATGTATCACCCCACCTCACCTTTCCCGTTAAGCAGCCATAGTGTGTTTTCTGCATGTGTGACTCTGTTCTGTTTTGTAATTCAGTTCAAGTGTAACGGTTTTTACATTCCCTCTATCAGTGATACCTTATGAGAAGTGTCCTTTTCTGTGTGACTTATTTCACTTAGAATCGTCGTACCTAAATCCACTCATCATGCTGCTACTAGCCTTATGACATTGATTTCATGGCTGAGTGATATTCCATTGTACATAAGGACCACAACTTCTTTATCCATTTTTCTCTTTCCTGGGATATTTAAGGTGGAATGAAGAGGAGGTCCTTGTCAACAGAGCAGCCCTAAACTTTGGGGTGCTTGTCTCTAGCTGATTTTTAATTTTCCCAATTTATACCATTATGAGTGGAAGTGCCCTATGCTCTCTAAGCTGTGTTTTTTAGATGTTTCAGGACGCACCGTACAATTCTCCAGAGTGGCTGTTGGCAATTTACATCCCGCCCATCAGTGTAGCAAGGCTCCCATTTCTCCATGGCCTGTCCTGCATTTCTGGTTTTGACACTTTTTTCAGCATGGCCCTTTTGACCGATGGGAAGGGAGACTTCTTTTTAACGCTGATTTGCCATTCCAGGTTGCTTGGTTGGCCAAAAAGGGCGTATGCGTTTTTTCCTGAATATATTCAGGAAAAAACGCATACGCCCTTTTTGGCCAAGGGCATCATTGTCAACGTTTGCCGCTTTTCATGTGCTTTAAAGGCGATTCGAATCTACCTCCTGAAATCTGTTTCCTGCAATTCTGCCTTGATTTCAAATCCTCTTCTTTGCCTTCCCTCAATACATTTGTGGACGAGAGTTATCATTTATAACTCTGCAGGTTTGTGAATTGCAGTGCCCGGAAGCTCCATTTTACAACTCGCGTTTTTGGGAGCTGGCCGCGAAAGCGCAGGACGGCTTCAGGCCCTGTTCTGGTTCCGGGGAGCAGGCTGAGCCTGTGGTTAATTCTTCTTCCTGATGGGAAAATAGAGTGACCTGTGTCTGTCCCAACACCAAGAGCTAGTCCGTCATTGGTTCCCCGTCTTCCCGTTCATCCTCAGGACAAATTGCAACCTGTACGGAACAGGAGGTTAAAGGTGCTGATGCTCCAAGTAGGGAGATTGCTACTAAAGCGGCTGGAATGGCGAACCCGGGCACAAGGAGATGAGAAATGAGGTGCGTTTTAGAAACCTTTCCCGATCACACGGTGTACCAACTTCTTGGTTTCTCATGCATGTTTTCGATGTAGGAAGATGCCCTTGAACCTGGAGATTTGGGACCCATGCGATGGGTACCACGGAGTATTATTTAAAGGGTCTGCGTTTGCTCACCCAACCTCACCAAACCTCTCAGCCCCAAGAGTGTCCACCCTTATGTCTCATCCAGCTGTGGGTCTAGATATGGTCAATCCAGGTTGCATCACAGCCCCTGAACGCATTGTGTAAGAATTTCTCTCTCTTTCACTGTCTTTGTTTCATGGGTGTTTCAAAGTCATTTATTTTTATAATGGGGTTTAGCTGCTTTTCACTGCTGTGTTTATGCCGCTTTACACCCACTTGACACACTAACAGAGAGATATCAATACATAGGTTTTAAGATTACTACTAGTCAGATATATTCTTGTGCGGTGAATAGGGCGTGTTGAGTCCAGTTCTCTGAGCAAGGAGTAGGTCTTGTCTATTACATATTGGGTTTATGGAACGGTATCTGAGCTAATTTGAAACCCTTGTTTTATGTATCACCCCACCTCACCTTTCCCATTAAGCAGCCATAGTGTGTTTTCTGCATGTGTGACTCTGTTCTGTTTTGTAATTCAGTTCAAGTGTAACGGTTTTTACATTCCCTCTATAAGTGATACCTTATGAGAAGTGTCCTTTTCTGTGTGACTTATTTCACTTAGAATCGTCGTACCTAAATCCACTCATCATGCTGCTACTAGCCTTATGACATTGATTTCATGGCTGAGTGATATTCCATTATACATAAGGACCACAACTTCTTTATCCATTTTTCTCTTTCCTGGGATATTTAAGGTGGAATGAAGTGGAGGTCCTTGTCAACAGAGCAGCCCTCAACTTTGGGGTGCTTGTGTCTTGCTGATGTTTAATTTTCCCAATTTTTACCCCCATGAGTGGAAGTGCCCTATGCTCTCTAAGCTGTGTTTTGTATATGTTACAGGACTCACCGTACACTTCTCCAGAGTGTCTGTTGGCAATTTACATTCTGCTCATCAGTGTAACAAGGCTCCCATTTCTCCATGGCCTGTCCTGCATTCCTGGTTTTGACACTTTTTTCAGCATGGCCCTTTTGACCGATGGGAAGCGAGACTTCTTTTTAACGCTGATTTGCCATTCCAGGTTGCTTGGTCGGCCAAAAAGGGCGTATGCGTTTTTTCCTGAATATATTCAGGAAAAAACGCATACGCCCTTTTTGGCCAAGGGCATCATTGTCAACGTTTTGCCGCTTTTCATGTGCTTTAAAGGCGATTCGAATCTACCTCCTGAAATCTGTTTCCTGCAATTCTGCCTTGATTTCAAATCCTCTTCTTTGCCTTCCCTCAATATATTTGTGGACGAGAGTTATCATTTATAACTCTGCAGGTTTGTGAATTGCAGTGCCCTGAACCTCCATTTTACAAGTCGCGTTTCTGGGAGCTGGCCGCAAAAGCGCAGGATGGCTTCAGGCCCTGTTCTGGTTCCGGGGGGCAGGCTGAGCCTGTGGTTAATTCTTCTTCCTGATGGGAAAATAGAGTGACCTGTGCCTGTCCCAACACCAAGAGCTAGTCTCTCATTGGTTCCCCGTCTTCCCCTTCATCCTCAGGACAAATTGCAACCTGTACGGAACAGGAGGTTAAAGGTGCTGATGCTCCAAGTAGGGAGATTGCTAGTAAAGGGGCTGCAATGGCGAACCCGGGCACAAGGAGATGAGAAATGAGGTGCGTTTTAGAAACCTTTCCCCATCACACGGTGTACCATCTTCTTGGTTTCTCATGCATGTTTTCGATGTAGGAAGATGCCCTTGAACCTGGAGATTTGGGACCCATGCGATGGGTACCACGGAGTATTATTTAAAGGGTCTGTGTTTGCTCACCCAACCTCACCAAACCTCTCAGCCCCAAGAGTGTCCACCCTTATGTCTCATCCAGCTGTGGGTCTAGATATGGTCAATCCAGGTTGCATCACAGCCCCTGAACGCATTGTGTAAGAATTTCTCTCTCTTTCACTGTCTTTGTTTCATGGGTTTTTCAAAGTAATTTAGTTTTATAATGGGGTTTAGCTGCTTTTCACTGCTGTGTTTATGCCGCTTTACACCCACTTGACACACTAACAGAGAGATATCAATACATAGGTTTTAAGATTACTACTAGTCAGATATATTCTTGTGCGGTGAATAGGGCGTGTTGAGTCCAGTTCTCTGAGCAAGGAGTAGGTCTTGTCTATTACATATTGGGTTTCTGGAACTGTATCTGAGCTAATTTGAAACCCTTGTTTTATGTATCACCCCACCTCACCTTTCCCGTTAAGCAGCCATAGTGTGTTTTCTGCATGTGTGACTCTGTTCTGTTTTGTAATTCAGTTCAAGTGTAACGGTTTTTACATTCCCTCTATCAGTGATACCTTATGAGAAGTGTCCTTTTCTGTGTGACTTATTTCACTTAGAATCGTCGTACCTAAATCCACTCATCATGCTGCTACTAGCCTTATGACATTGATTTCATGGTTGAGTGATATTCCATTATACATAAGGACCACAACTTCTTTATCCATTTTTCTCTTTCCTGGGATATTTAAGGTGGAATGAAGTGGAGGTCCTTGTCAACAGAGCAGTCCTCAACTTTAGGGTGCTTGTGTCTTGCTGATGTTTAATTTTCCCAATTTTTACCCCCATGAGTGGAAGTGCCCTATGCTCTCTAAGCTGTGTTTTGTATATGTTACAGGACTCACCGTACACTTCTCCAGAGTGTCTCTTGGCAATTTACAATCTGCTCATCAGTGTAACAAGGCTCCCATTTCTCCATGGCCTGTCCTGCATTCCTGGTTTTGACACTTTTTTCAGCATGGCCCTTTTGACCGATGGGAAGGGAGACTTCTTTTTAACGCTGATTTGCCATTCCAGGTTGCTTGGTTGGCCAAAAAGGGCGTATGCGTTTTTTCCTGAATATATTCAGGAAAAAACGCATACGCCCTTTTTGGCCAAGGGCATCATTGTCAACGTTTTGCCGCTTTTCATGTGCTTTAAAGGCGATTCGAATCTACCTCCTGAAATCTGTTTCCTGCAATTCTGCCTTGATTTCAAATCCTCTTCTTTGCCTTCCCTCAATACATTTGTGGACGAGAGTTATCATTTATAACTCTGCAGGTTTGTGAATTGCAGTGCCCGGAAGCTCCATTTTACAACTCGCGTTTTTGGGAGCTGGCCGCGAAAGCGCAGGACGGCTTCAGGCCCTGTTCTGGTTCCGGGGAGCAGGCTGAGCCTGTGGTTAATTCTTCTTCCTGATGGGAAAATAGAGTGACCTGTGTCTGTCCCAACACCAAGAGCTAGTCCGTCATTGGTTCCCCGTCTTCCCCTTCATCCTCAGGACAAATTGCAACCTGTACGGAACAGGAGGTTAAAGGTGCTGATGCTCCAAGTAGGGAGATTGCTAGTAAAGGGGCTGCAATGGCGAACCCGGGCACAAGGAGATGAGAAATGAGGTGCGTTTTAGAAACCTTTCCCCATCACACGGTGTACCATCTTCTTGGTTTCTCATGCATGTTTTCGATGTAGGAAGATGCCCTTGAACCTGGAGATTTGGGACCCATGCGATGGGTACCACGGAGTATTATTTAAAGGGTCTGCGTTTGCTCACCCAACCTCACCAAACCTCTCAGCCCCAAGAGGGTCCACCCTTATGTCTCATCCAGCTGTGGGTCTAGATATGGTCAATCCAGGTTGCATCACAGCCCCTGAACGCATTGTGTAAGAATTTCTCTCTCTTTCTCTGTCTTTGTTTCATGGGTTTTTCAAAGTAATTTATTTTTATAATGGGGTTTAGCTGCTTTTCACGGCTGTGTTTATGCCGCTTTACACCCACTTGACACACTAACAGAGAGATATCAATACATAGGCTTTAAGATTATTACTAGTCAGATATATTCTTGTGCGGTGAATAGGGCGTGTTGAGTCCAGTTCTCTGAGCAAGGAGTAGGTCTTGTCTATTACATATTGGGTTTCTGGAACTGTATCTGAGCTAATTTGAAACCCTTGTTTTATGTATCACCCCACCTCACCTTTCCCGTTAAGCAGCCATAGTGTGTTTTCTGCATGTGTGACTCTGTTCTGTTTTGTAATTCAGTTCAAGTGTAACGGTTTTTACATTCCCTCTATCAGTGATACCTTATGAGAAGTGTCCTTTTCTGTGTGACTTATTTCACTTAGAATCGTCGTACCTAAATCCACTCATCATGCTGCTACTAGCCTTATGACATTGATTTCATGGTTGAGTGATATTCCATTATACATAAGGACCACAACTTCTTTATCCATTTTTCTCTTTCCTGGGATATTTAAGGTGGAATGAAGTGGAGGTCCTTGTCAACAGAGCAGTCCTCAACTTTGGGGTGCTTGTGTCTTGCTGATGTTTAATTTTCCCAATTTTTACCCCCATGAGTGGAAGTGCCCTATGCTCTCTAAGCTGTGTTTTGTATATGTTACAGGACTCACCGTACACTTCTCCAGAGTGTCTGTTGGCAATTTACAATCTGCTCATCAGTGTAACAAGGCTCCCATTTCTCCATGGCCTGTCCTGCATTCCTGGTTTTGACACTTTTTTCAGCATGGCCCTTTTGACCGATGGGAAGCGAGACTTCTTTTTAACGCTGATTTGCCATTCCAGGTTGCTTGGTTGGCCAAAAAGGGCGTATGCGTTTTTTCCTGAATATATTCAGGAAAAAACGCATACGCCCTTTTTGGCCAAGGGCATCATTGTCAACGTTTTGCCGCTTTTCATGTGCTTTAAAGGCGATTCGAATCTACCTCCTGAAATCTGTTTCCTGCAATTCTGCCTTGATTTCAAATCCTCTTCTTTGCCTTCCCTCAATACATTTGTGGACGAGAGTTATCATTTATAACTCTGCAGGTTTGTGAATTGCAGTGCCCGGAAGCTCCATTTTACAACTCGCGTTTTTGGGAGCTGGCCGCGAAAGCGCAGGACGGCTTCAGGCCCTGTTCTGGTTCCGGGGAGCAGGCTGAGCCTGTGGTTAATTCTTCTTCCTGATGGGAAAATAGAGTGACCTGTGTCTGTCCCAACACCAAGAGCTAGTCCGTCATTGGTTCCCCGTCTTCCCGTTCATCCTCAGGACAAATTGCAACCTGTACGGAACAGGAGGTTAAAGGTGCTGATGCTCCAAGTAGGGAGATTGCTACTAAAGCGGCTGGAATGGCGAACCCGGGCACAAGGAGATGAGAAATGAGGTGCGTTTTAGAAACCTTTCCCGATCACACGGTGTACCAACTTCTTGGTTTCTCATGCATGTTTTCGATGTAGGAAGATGCCCTTGAACCTGGAGATTTGGGACCCATGCGATGGGTACCACGGACTATTATTTAAAGGGTCTGTGTTTGCTCACCCAACCTCACCAAACCTCTCAGCCCCAAGAGTGTCCACCCTTATGTCTCATCCAGCTGTGGGTCTAGATATGGTCAATCCAGGTTGCATCACAGCCCCTGAACGCATTGTGTAAGAATTTCTCTCTCTTTCACTGTCTTTGTTTCATGGGTGTTTCAAAGTCATTTATTTTTATAATGGGGTTTAGCTGCTTTTCACTGCTGTGTTTATGCCGCTTTACACCCACTTGACACACTAACAGAGAGATATCAATACATAGGTTTTAAGATTACTACTAGTCAGATATATTCTTGTGTGGTGAATAGGGCGTGTTGAGTCCAGTTCTCTGAGCAAGGAGTAGGTCTTGTCTATTACATATTGGGTTTATGGAACGGTATCTGAGCTAATTTGAAACCCTTGTTTTATGTATCACCCCACCTCACCTTTCCCGTTAAGCAGCCATAGTGTGTTTTCTGCATGTGTGACTCTGTTCTGTTTTGTAATTCAGTTCAAGTGTAACGGTTTTTACATTCCCTCTATAAGTGATACCTTATGAGAAGTGTCCTTTTCTGTGTGACTTATTTCACTTAGAATCGTCGTACCTAAATCCACTCATCATGCTGCTACTAGCCTTATGACATTGATTTCATGGCTGAGTGATATTCCATTATACATAAGGACCACAACTTCTTTATCCATTTTTCTCTTTCCTGGGATATTTAAGGTGGAATGAAGTGGAGGTCCTTGTCAAAAGAGCAGCCCTCAACTTTGGGGTGCTTGTGTCTTGCTGATGTTTAATTTTCCCAATTTTTACCCCCATGAGTGGAAGTGCCCTATGCTCTCTAAGCTGTGTTTTGTATATGTTACAGGACTCACCGTACACTTCTCCAGAGTGTCTGTTGGCAATTTACATTCTGCTCATCAGTGTAACAAGGCTCCCATTTCTCCATGGCCTGTCCTGCATTCCTGGTTTTGACACTTTTTTCAGCATGGCCCTTTTGACCAATGGGAAGCGAGACTTCTTTTTAAAGCTGATTTGCCATTCCAGGTTGCTTGGTCGGCCAAAAAGGGCGTATGCGTTTTTTCCTGAATATATTCAGGAAAAAACGCATACGCCCTTTTTGGCCAAGGGCATCATTGTCAACGTTTTGCCGCTTTTCATGTGCTTTAAAGGCGATTCGAATCTACCTCCTGAAATCTGTTTCCTGCAATTCTGCCTTGATTTCAAATCCTCTTCTTTGCCTTCCCTCAATATATTTGTGGACGAGAGTTATCATTTATAACTCTGCAGGTTTGTGAATTGCAGTGCCCTGAACCTCCATTTTACAAGTCGCGTTTCTGGGAGCTGGCCGCAAAAGCGCAGGATGGTTTCAGGCCCTGTTCTGGTTCCGGGGGGTAGGCTGAGCCTGTGGTTAATTCTTCTTCCTGATGGGAAAATAGAGTGACCTGTGCCTATCCCAACACCAAGAGCTAGTCTCTCATTGGTTCCCCGTCTTCCCCTTCATCCTCAGGACAAATTGCAACCTGTACGGAACAGGAGGTTAAAGGTGCTGATGCTCCAAGTAGGGAGATTGCTAGTAAAGGGGCTGCAATGGTGAACCCGGGCACAAGGAGATGAGAAATGAGGTGCGTTTTAGAAACCTTTCCCCATCACACGGTGTACCATCTTCTTGGTTTCTCATGCATGTTTTCGATGTAGGAAGATGCCCTTGAACCTGGAGATTTGGGACCCATGCGATGGGTACCACGGAGTATTATTTAAAGGGTCTGCGTTTGCTCACCCAACCTCACCAAACCTCTCAGCCCCAAGAGTGTCCACCCTTATGTCTCATCCAGCTGTGGGTCTAGATATGGTCAATCCAGGTTGCATCACAGCCCCTGAACGCATTGTGTAAGAATTTCTCTCTCTTTCACTGTCTTTGTTTCATGGGTTTTTCAAAGTAATTTAGTTTTATAATGGGGTTTAGCTGCTTTTCACTGCTGTGTTTATGCCGCTTTACACCCACTTGACACACTAACAGAGAGATATCAATACATAGGTTTTAAGATTATTACTAGTCAGATATATTCTTGTGCGTTGAATAGGGCGTGTTGAGTCCAATTCTCTGAGCAAAGAGTAGGTCTTGCTATTACATATTGGGTTTATGGAACGGTATCTGAGCTAATTTGAAACCCTTGTTTTATGTATCACCCCACCTCACCTTTCCCGTTAAGTAGCCATAGTGTGTTTTCTGCATGTGTGACTTTGTTCTGTTTTGTAATTCAGTTCAAGTGTAACGGTTTTTACATTCCCTCTATAAGTGATACCTTATGAGAAGTGTCCTTTTCTGTGTGACTTATTTCACTTAGAATCGTCATACCTAAATCCACTCATCATGCTGCTATTAGCCTTATGACATTGATTTCATGGCTGAGTGATATTCCATTGTACATAAGGACCACAACTACTTTATCCATTTTTCTCTTTCCTGGGATATTTAAGTGGAATGAAGTGGAGGTCCTTGTCAACAGAGCAGCCCTAAACTTTGGGGTGCTTGTGTCTTGCTGATGTTTAATTTTCCCAATTTTTACCCCCATGAGTGGAAGTGCCCTATGCTCTCTAAGCTGTGTTTTTTAGATGTTACAGGACTCACCGTACACTTCTCCAGAGTGGCTGTTGGCAATTTACATCCTGCTCATCAGTGTAACAAGGCTCCCATTTCTCCATGGCCTGTCATGCATTTCTGGTTTTGACACTTTTTTCAGCATGGCCCTTTTGACCGATGGGAAGCGAGACTTCTTTGTAGCGTTGATTTGCCTTTCCAGGTTGCTTGGTTAGCCAAAAAGGGCGTATGCGTTTTTTCCTGAATATATTCAGGAAAAAACGCATACGCCCTTTTTGGCCAAGGGCATCATTGTCAACGTTTTGCCGCTTTTCATGTGCTTTAAAGGCGATTCGAATCTACCTCCTGAAATCTGTTTCCTGCAATTCTGCCTTGATTAAAAATCCTCTTCTTTGCCTTCCCTCAATATATTTGTGGACGAGAGTTCTCATTTATAACTCTGCAGGTTTGTGAATTGCAGTGCCCTGAAGCTCCATTTTACAACTCGCGTTTTTGGGAGCTGGCCGCAAAAGCGCAGGATGGCTTCAGGCGCTTTTCTGGTTCCGAGGGGCAGGATGAGCCTGTGGTTATTTCTTCTTCCTGATGGGAAAATAGAGTGACCTGTGCCTGTCCCAACACCAAGAGCTAGTCTCTCATTGGTTCCCCGTCTTCCCGTTCATCCTCAGGACAAATTGCAACCGGTACGGAACAGGAGGTTAAAGGTGCTGATGCTCCAAATAGGGAGATTGCTATTAAAGCGGCTGGAATGGCGAACTCGAGCACAAGGAGATGAGAAATGAGGTGCGTTTTAGAAACCTTTCCCGATCTCACGGTGTACCAACTTCTTGGTTTCTCATGCATGTTTTCGATGTAGGAAGATGCCCTTGAACCTGGAGATTTGGGACCCATGCGATGGGTACCACGGAGTATTATTTAAAGGGTCTGCGTTTGCTCACCCAACCTCACCAAACCTCTCAGCCCCAAGAGGGTCCACCCTTATGTCTCATCCAGCTGTGGGTCTAGATATGGTCAATCCAGGTTGCATCACAGCCCCTGAATGCATTGTGTAAGAATTTCGCTCTCTTTCACTGTCTTTGTTTCATGGGTTTTTCAAAGTAATTTATTTTTATAATGGGGTTTAGCTGCTTTTCACTGCTGTGTTTATGCCGCTTTACACCCACTTGACACACTAACAGAGAGATATCAATACATAGGTTTTAAGATTACTACTAGTCAGATATATTCTTGTGCGGTGAATAGGGCGTGTTGAGTCCAGTTCTCTGAGCAAGGAGTAGGTCTTGTCTATTACATATTGGGTTTCTGGAACTGTATCTGAGCTAATTTGAAACCCTTGTTTTATGTATCACCCCACCTCACCTTTCCCGTTAAGCAGCCATAGTGTGTTTTCTGCATGTGTGACTCTGTTCTGTTTTGTAATTCAGTTCAAGTGTAACGGTTTTTACATTCCCTCTATCAGTGATACCTTATGAGAAGTGTCCTTTTCTGTGTGACTTATTTCACTTAGAATCGTCGTACCTAAATCCACTCATCATGCTGCTACTAGCCTTATGACATTGATTTCATGGCTGAGTGATATTCCATTGTACATAAGGACCACAACTTCTTTATCCATTTTTCTCTTTCCTGGGATATTTAAGGTGGAATGAAGAGGAGGTCCTTGTCAACAGAGCAGCCCTAAACTTTGGGGTGCTTGTCTCTAGCTGATTTTTAATTTTCCCAATTTATACCATTATGAGTGGAAGTGCCCTATGCTCTCTAAGCTGTGTTTTTTAGATGTTTCAGGACACACCGTACAATTCTCCAGAGTGGCTGTTGGCAATTTACATCCCGCCCATCAGTGTAGCAAGGCTCCCATTTCTCCATGGCCTGTCCTGCATTTCTGGTTTTGACACTTTTTTCAGCATGGCCCTTTTGACCGATGGGAAGCGAGACTTCTTTTTAACGCTGATTTGCCATTCCAGGTTGCTTGGTTGGCCAAAAAGGGCGTATGCGTTTTTTCCTGAATATATTCAGGAAAAAACGCATACGCCCTTTTTGGCCAAGGGCATCATTGTCAACGTTTGCCGCTTTTCATGTGCTTTAAAGGCGATTCGAATCTACCTCCTGAAATCTGTTTCCTGCAATTCTGCCTTGATTTCAAATCCTCTTCTTTGCCTTCCCTCAATACATTTGTGGACGAGAGTTATCATTTATAACTCTGCAGGTTTGTGAATTGCAGTGCCCGGAAGCTCCATTTTACAACTCGCGTTTTTGGGAGCTGGCCGCGAAAGCGCAGGACGGCTTCAGGCCCTGTTCTGGTTCCGGGGAGCAGGCTGAGCCTGTGGTTAATTCTTCTTCCTGATGGGAAAATAGAGTGACCTGTGTCTGTCCCAACACCAAGAGCTAGTCCGTCATTGGTTCCCCGTCTTCCCGTTCATCCTCAGGACAAATTGCAACCTGTACGGAACAGGAGGTTAAAGGTGCTGATGCTCCAAGTAGGGAGATTGCTACTAAAGCGGCTGGAATGGCGAACCCGGGCACAAGGAGATGAGAAATGAGGTGCGTTTTAGAAACCTTTCCCGATCACACGGTGTACCAACTTCTTGGTTTCTCATGCATGTTTTCGATGTAGGAAGATGCCCTTGAACCTGGAGATTTGGGACCCATGCGATGGGTACCACGGAGTATTATTTAAAGGGTCTGCGTTTGCTCACCCAACCTCACCAAACCTCTCAGCCCCAAGAGTGTCCACCCTTATGTCTCATCCAGCTGTGGGTCTAGATATGGTCAATCCAGGTTGCATCACAGCCCCTGAACGCATTGTGTAAGAATTTCTCTCTCTTTCACTGTCTTTGTTTCATGGGTGTTTCAAAGTCATTTATTTTTATAATGGGGTTTAGCTGCTTTTCACTGCTGTGTTTATGCCGCTTTACACCCACTTGACACACTAACAGAGAGATATCAATACATAGGTTTTAAGATTACTACTAGTCAGATATATTCTTGTGCGGTGAATAGGGCGTGTTGAGTCCAGTTCTCTGAGCAAGGAGTAGGTCTTGTCTATTACATATTGGGTTTATGGAACGGTATCTGAGCTAATTTGAAACCCTTGTTTTATGTATCACCCCACCTCACCTTTCCCATTAAGCAGCCATAGTGTGTTTTCTGCATGTGTGACTCTGTTCTGTTTTGTAATTCAGTTCAAGTGTAACGGTTTTTACATTCCCTCTATAAGTGATACCTTATGAGAAGTGTCCTTTTCTGTGTGACTTATTTCACTTAGAATCGTCGTACCTAAATCCACTCATCATGCTGCTACTAGCCTTATGACATTGATTTCATGGCTGAGTGATATTCCATTATACATAAGGACCACAACTTCTTTATCCATTTTTCTCTTTCCTGGGATATTTAAGGTGGAATGAAGTGGAGGTCCTTGTCAACAGAGCAGCCCTCAACTTTGGGGTGCTTGTGTCTTGCTGATGTTTAATTTTCCCAATTTTTACCCCCATGAGTGGAAGTGCCCTATGCTCTCTAAGCTGTGTTTTGTATATGTTACAGGACTCACCGTACACTTCTCCAGAGTGTCTGTTGGCAATTTACATTCTGCTCATCAGTGTAACAAGGCTCCCATTTCTCCATGGCCTGTCCTGCATTCCTGGTTTTGACACTTTTTTCAGCATGGCCCTTTTGACCGATGGGAAGCGAGACTTCTTTTTAACGCTGATTTGCCATTCCAGGTTGCTTGGTCGGCCAAAAAGGGCGTATGCGTTTTTTCCTGAATATATTCAGGAAAAAACGCATACGCCCTTTTTGGCCAAGGGCATCATTGTCAACGTTTTGCCGCTTTTCATGTGCTTTAAAGGCGATTCGAATCTACCTCCTGAAATCTGTTTCCTGCAATTCTGCCTTGATTTCAAATCCTCTTCTTTGCCTTCCCTCAATATATTTGTGGACGAGAGTTATCATTTATAACTCTGCAGGTTTGTGAATTGCAGTGCCCTGAACCTCCATTTTACAAGTCGCGTTTCTGGGAGCTGGCCGCAAAAGCGCAGGATGGCTTCAGGCCCTGTTCTGGTTCCGGGGGGCAGGCTGAGCCTGTGGTTAATTCTTCTTCCTGATGGGAAAATAGAGTGACCTGTGCCTGTCCCAACACCAAGAGCTAGTCTCTCATTGGTTCCCCGTCTTCCCCTTCATCCTCAGGACAAATTGCAACCTGTACGGAACAGGAGGTTAAAGGTGCTGATGCTCCAAGTAGGGAGATTGCTAGTAAAGGGGCTGGAATGGCGAACCCGGGCACAAGGAGATGAGAAATGAGGTGCGTTTTAGAAACCTTTCCCCATCACACGGTGTACCATCTTCTTGGTTTCTCATGCATGTTTTCGATGTAGGAAGATGCCCTTGAACCTGGAGATTTGGGACCCATGCGATGGGTACCACGGAGTATTATTTAAAGGGTCTGTGTTTGCTCACCCAACCTCACCAAACCTCTCAGCCCCAAGAGTGTCCACCCTTATGTCTCATCCAGCTGTGGGTCTAGATATGGTCAATCCAGGTTGCATCACAGCCCCTGAACGCATTGTGTAAGAATTTCTCTCTCTTTCACTGTCTTTGTTTCATGGGTTTTTCAAAGTAATTTAGTTTTATAATGGGGTTTAGCTGCTTTTCACTGCTGTGTTTATGCCGCTTTACACCCACTTGACACACTAACAGAGAGATATCAATACATAGGTTTTAAGATTACTACTAGTCAGATATATTCTTGTGCGGTGAATAGGGCGTGTTGAGTCCAGTTCTCTGAGCAAGGAGTAGGTCTTGTCTATTACATATTGGGTTTCTGGAACTGTATCTGAGCTAATTTGAAACCCTTGTTTTATGTATCACCCCACCTCACCTTTCCCGTTAAGCAGCCATAGTGTGTTTTCTGCATGTGTGACTCTGTTCTGTTTTGTAATTCAGTTCAAGTGTAACGGTTTTTACATTCCCTCTATCAGTGATACCTTATGAGAAGTGTCCTTTTCTGTGTGACTTATTTCACTTAGAATCGTCGTACCTAAATCCACTCATCATGCTGCTACTAGCCTTATGACATTGATTTCATGGTTGAGTGATATTCCATTATACATAAGGACCACAACTTCTTTATCCATTTTTCTCTTTCCTGGGATATTTAAGGTGGAATGAAGTGGAGGTCCTTGTCAACAGAGCAGTCCTCAACTTTGGGGTGCTTGTGTCTTGCTGATGTTTAATTTTCCCAATTTTTACCCCCATGAGTGGAAGTGCCCTATGCTCTCTAAGCTGTGTTTTGTATATGTTACAGGACTCACCGTACACTTCTCCAGAGTGTCTCTTGGCAATTTACAATCTGCTCATCAGTGTAACAAGGCTCCCATTTCTCCATGGCCTGTCCTGCATTCCTGGTTTTGACACTTTTTTCAGCATGGCCCTTTTGACCGATGGGAAGGGAGACTTCTTTTTAACGCTGATTTGCCATTCCAGGTTGCTTGGTTGGCCAAAAAGGGCGTATGCGTTTTTTCCTGAATATATTCAGGAAAAAACGCATACGCCCTTTTTGGCCAAGGGCATCATTGTCAACGTTTTGCCGCTTTTCATGTGCTTTAAAGGCGATTCGAATCTACCTCCTGAAATCTGTTTCCTGCAATTCTGCCTTGATTTCAAATCCTCTTCTTTGCCTTCCCTCAATACATTTGTGGACGAGAGTTATCATTTATAACTCTGCAGGTTTGTGAATTGCAGTGCCCGGAAGCTCCATTTTACAACTCGCGTTTTTGGGAGCTGGCCGCGAAAGCGCAGGACGGCTTCAGGCCCTGTTCTGGTTCCGGGGAGCAGGCTGAGCCTGTGGTTAATTCTTCTTCCTGATGGGAAAATAGAGTGACCTGTGCCTGTCCCAACACCAAGAGCTAGTCTCTCATTGGTTCCCCGTCTTCCCGTTCATCCTCAGGACAAATTGCAACCTGTACGGAACAGGAGGTTAAAGGTGCTGATGCTCCAAGTAGGGAGATTGCTACTAAAGCGGCTGGAATGGCGAACCCGGGCACAAGGAGATGAGAAATGAGGTGCGTTTTAGAAACGTTTCCTGATCACACGGTGTACCAACTTCTTGGTTTCTCATGCATGTTTTCGATGTAGGAAGATGCCCTTGAACCTGGAGATTTGGGACCCATGCGATGGGTACCACGGAGTATTATTTAAAGGGTCTGTGTTTGCTCACCCAACCTCACCAAACCTCTCAGCCCCAAGAGTGTCCACCCTTATGTCTCATCCAGCTGTGGGTCTAGATATGGTCAATCCAGGTTGCATCACAGCCCCTGAACGCATTGTGTAAGAATTTCTCTCTCTTTCACTGTCTTTGTTTCATGGGTGTTTCAAAGTCATTTATTTTATAATGGGGTTTAGCTGCTTTTCACTGCTGTGTTTATGCCGCTTTACACCCACTTGACACACTAACAGAGAGATATCAATACATAGGTTTTAATATTACTACTAGTCAGATATATTCTTGTGTGGTGAATAGGGCGTGTTGAGTCCAGTTCTCTGAGCAAGGAGTAGGTCTTGTCTATTACATATTGGGTTTATGGAACGGTATCTGAGCTAATTTGAAACCCTTGTTTTATGTATCACCCCACCTCACCTTTCCCGTTAAGCAGCCATAGTGTGTTTTCTGCATGTGTGACTCTGTTCTGTTTTGTAATTCAGTTCAAGTGTAACGGTTTTTACATTCCCTCTATAAGTGATACCTTATGAGAAGTGTCCTTTTCTGTGTGACTTATTTCACTTAGAATCGTCGTACCTAAATCCACTCATCATGCTGCTACTAGCCTTATGACATTGATTTCATGGCTGAGTGATATTCCATTATACATAAGGACCACAACTTCTTTATCCATTTTTCTCTTTCCTGGGATATTTAAGGTGGAATGAAGTGGAGGTCCTTGTCAAAAGAGCAGCCCTCAACTTTGGGGTGCTTGTGTCTTGCTGATGTTTAATTTTCCCAATTTTTACCCCCATGAGTGGAAGTGCCCTATGCTCTCTAAGCTGTGTTTTGTATATGTTACAGGACTCACCGTACACTTCTCCAGAGTGTCTGTTGGCAATTTACATTCTGCTCATCAGTGTAACAAGGCTCCCATTTCTCCATGGCCTGTCCTGCATTCCTGGTTTTGACACTTTTTTCAGCATGGCCCTTTTGACCAATGGGAAGCGAGACTTCTTTTTAAAGCTGATTTGCCATTCCAGGTTGCTTGGTCGGCCAAAAAGGGCGTATGCGTTTTTTCCTGAATATATTCAGGAAAAAACGCATACGCCCTTTTTGGCCAAGGGCATCATTGTCAACGTTTTGCCGCTTTTCATGTGCTTTAAAGGCGATTCGAATCTACCTCCTGAAATCTGTTTCCTGCAATTCTGCCTTGATTTCAAATCCTCTTCTTTGCCTTCCCTCAATATATTTGTGGACGAGAGTTATCATTTATAACTCTGCAGGTTTGTGAATTGCAGTGCCCTGAACCTCCATTTTACAAGTCGCGTTTCTGGGAGCTGGCCGCAAAAGCGCAGGATGGCTTCAGGCCCTGTTCTGGTTCCGGGGGGTAGGCTGAGCCTGTGGTTAATTCTTCTTCCTGATTGGAAAATAGAGTGACCTGTGCCTGTCCCAACACCAAGAGCTAGTCTCTCATTGGTTCCCCGTCTTCCCCTTCATCCTCAGGACAAATTGCAACCTGTACGGAACAGGAGGTTAAAGGTGCTGATGCTCCAAGTAGGGAGATTGCTAGTAAAGGGGCTGCAATGGCGAACCCGGGCACAAGGAGATGAGAAATGAGGTGCGTTTTAGAAACCTTTCCCGATCACACGGTGTACCAACTTCTTGGTTTCTCATGCATGTTTTCGATGTAGGAAGATGCCCTTGAACCTGGAGATTTGGGACCCATGCGATGGGTACCACGGAGTATTATTTAAAGGGTCTGCGTTTGCTCACCCAACCTCACCAAACCTCTCAGCCCCAAGAGTGTCCACCCTTATGTCTCATCCAGCTGTGGGTCTAGATATGGTCAATCCAGGTTGCATCACAGCCCCTGAACGCATTGTGTAAGAATTTCTCTCTCTTTCACTGTCTTTGTTTCATGGGTGTTTCAAAGTCATTTATTTTTATAATGGGGTTTAGCTGCTTTTCACTGCTGTGTTTATGCCGCTTTACACCCACTTGACACACTAACAGAGAGATATCAATACATAGGTTTTAAGATTACTACTAGTCAGATATATTCTTGTGCGGTGAATAGGGCGTGTTGAGTCCAGTTCTCTGAGCAAGGAGTAGGTCTTGTCTATTACATATTGGGTTTATGGAACGGTATCTGAGCTAATTTGAAACCCTTGTTTTATGTATCACCCCACCTCACCTTTCCCGTTAAGCAGCCATAGTGTGTTTTCTGCATGTGTGACTCTGTTCTGTTTTGTAATTCAGTTCAAGTGTAACGGTTTTTACATTCCCTCTATAAGTGATACCTTATGAGAAGTGTCCTTTTCTGTGTGACTTATTTCACTTAGAATCGTCGTACCTAAATCCACTCATCATGCTGCTACTAGCCTTATGACATTGATTTCATGGCTGAGTGATATTCCATTATACATAAGGACCACAACTTCTTTATCCATTTTTCTCTTTCCTGGGATATTTAAGGTGGAATGAAGTGGAGGTCCTTGTCAACAGAGCAGCCCTCAACTTTGGGGTGCTTGTGTCTTGCTGATGTTTAATTTTCCCAATTTTTACCCCCATGAGTGGAAGTGCCCTATGCTCTCTAAGCTGTGTTTTGTATATGTTACAGGACTCACCGTACACTTCTCCAGAGTGTCTGTTGGCAATTTACATTCTGCTCATCAGTGTAACAAGGCTCCCATTTCTCCATGGCCTGTCCTGCATTCCTGGTTTTGACACTTTTTTCAGCATGGCCCTTTTGACCGATGGGAAGCGAGACTTCTTTTTAACGCTGATTTGCCATTCCAGGTTGCTTGGTCGGCCAAAAATGGCGTATGCGTTTTTTCCTGAATATATTCAGGAAAAAACGCATACGCCCTTTTTGGCCAAGGGCATCATTGTCAACGTTTTGCCGCTTTTCATGTGCTTTAAAGGCGATTCGAATCTACCTCCTGAAATCTGTTTCCTGCAATTCTGCCTTGATTTCAAATCCTCTTCTTTGCCTTCCCTCAATATATTTGTGGACGAGAGTTATCATTTATAACTCTGCAGGTTTGTGAATTGCAGTGCCCTGAACCTCCATTTTACAAGTCGCGTTTCTGGGAGCTGGCCGCAAAAGCGCAGGATGGCTTCAGGCCCTGTTCTGGTTCCGGGGGGCAGGCTGAGCCTGTGGTTAATTCTTCTTCCTGATGGGAAAATAGAGTGACCTGTGCCTGTCCCAACACCAAGAGCTAGTCTCTCATTGGTTCCCCGTCTTCCCCTTCATCCTCAGGACAAATTGCAACCTGTACGGAACAGGAGGTTAAAGGTGCTGATGCTCCAAGTAGGGAGATTGCTAGTAAAGGGGCTGCAATGGCGAACCCGGGCACAAGGAGATGAGAAATGAGGTGCGTTTTAGAAACCTTTCCCCATCACACGGTGTACCATCTTCTTGGTTTCTCATGCATGTTTTCGATGTAGGAAGATGCCCTTGAACCTGGAGATTTGGGACCCATGCGATGGGTACCACGGAGTATTATTTAAAGGGTCTGCGTTTGCTCACCCAACCTCACCAAACCTCTCAGCCCCAAGAGGGTCCACCCTTATGTCTCATCCAGCTGTGGGTCTAGATATGGTCAATCCAGGTTGCATCACAGCCCCTGAACGCATTGTGTAAGAATTTCTCTCTCTTTCTCTGTCTTTGTTTCATGGGTTTTTCAAAGTAATTTATTTTTATAATGGGGTTTAGCTGCTTTTCACGGCTGTGTTTATGCCGCTTTACACCCACTTGACACACTAACAGAGAGATATCAATACATAGGCTTTAAGATTATTACTAGTCAGATATATTCTTGTGCGGTGAATAGGGCGTGTTGAGTCCAGTTCTCTGAGCAAGGAGTAGGTCTTGTCTATTACATATTGGGTTTCTGGAACTGTATCTGAGCTAATTTGAAACCCTTGTTTTATGTATCACCCCACCTCACCTTTCCCGTTAAGCAGCCATAGTGTGTTTTCTGCATGTGTGACTCTGTTCTGTTTTGTAATTCAGTTCAAGTGTAACGCTTTTTACATTCCCTCTATCAGTGATACCTTATGAGAAGTGTCCTTTTCTGTGTGACTTATTTCACTTAGAATCGTCGTACCTAAATCCACTCATCATGCTGCTACTAGCCTTATGACATTGATTTCATGGTTGAGTGATATTCCATTATACATAAGGACCACAACTTCTTTATCCATTTTTCTCTTTCCTGGGATATTTAAGGTGGAATGAAGTGGAGGTCCTTGTCAACAGAGCAGTCCTCAACTTTGGGGTGCTTGTGTCTTGCTGATGTTTAATTTTCCCAATTTTTACCCCCATGAGTGGAAGTGCCCTATGCTCTCTAAGCTGTGTTTTGTATATGTTACAGGACTCACCGTACACTTCTCCAGAGTGTCTGTTGGCAATTTACAATCTGCTCATCAGTGTAACAAGGCTCCCATTTCTCCATGGCCTGTCCTGCGTTCCTGGTTTTGACACTTTTTTCAGCATGGCCCTTTTGACCGATGGGAAGCGAGACTTCTTTTTAACGCTGATTTGCCATTCCAGGTTGCTTGGTTGGCCAAAAAGGGCGTATGCGTTTTTTCCTGAATATATTCAGGAAAAAACGCATACGCCCTTTTTGGCCAAGGGCATCATTGTCAACGTTTTGCCGCTTTTCATGTGCTTTAAAGGCGATTCGAATCTACCTCCTGAAATCTGTTTCCTGCAATTCTGCCTTGATTTCAAATCCTCTTCTTTGCCTTCCCTCAATACATTTGTGGACGAGAGTTATCATTTATAACTCTGCAGGTTTGTGAATTGCAGTGCCCGGAAGCTCCATTTTACAACTCGCGTTTTTGGGAGCTGGCCGCGAAAGCGCAGGACGGCTTCAGGCCCTGTTCTGGTTCCGGGGAGCAGGCTGAGCCTGTGGTTAATTCTTCTTCCTGATGGGAAAATAGAGTGACCTGTGTCTGTCCCAACACCAAGAGGTAGTCCGTCATTGGTTCCCCGTCTTCCCGTTCATCCTCAGGACAAATTGCAACCTGTACGGAACAGGAGGTTAAAGGTGCTGATGCTCCAAGTAGGGAGATTGCTACTAAAGCGGCTGGAATGGCGAACCCGGGCACAAGGAGATGAGAAATGAGGTGCGTTTTAGAAACCTTTCCCGATCACACGGTGTACCAACTTCTTGGTTTCTCATGCATGTTTTCGATGTAGGAAGATGCCCTTGAACCTGGAGATTTGGGACCCATGCGATGGGTACCACGGAGTATTATTTAAAGGGTCTGTGTTTGCTCACCCAACCTCACCAAACCTCTCAGCCCCAAGAGTGTCCACCCTTATGTCTCATCCAGCTGTGGGTCTAGATATGGTCAATCCAGGTTGCATCACAGCCCCTGAACGCATTGTGTAAGAATTTCTCTCTCTTTCACTGTCTTTGTTTCATGGGTGTTTCAAAGTCATTTATTTTTATAATGGGGTTTAGCTGCTTTTCACTGCTGTGTTTATGCCGCTTTACACCCACTTGACACACTAACAGAGAGATATCAATACATAGGTTTTAATATTACTACTAGTCAGATATATTCTTGTGTGGTGAATAGGGCGTGTTGAGTCCAGATCTCTGAGCAAGGAGTAGGTCTTGTCTATTACATATTGGGTTTATGGAACGGTATCTGAGCTAATTTGAAACCCTTGTTTTATGTATCACCCCACCTCACCTTTCCCGTTAAGCAGCCATAGTGTGTTTTCTGCATGTGTGACTCTGTTCTGTTTTGTAATTCAGTTCAAGTGTAACGGTTTTTACATTCCCTCTATAAGTGATACCTTATGAGAACTGTCCTTTTCTGTGTGACTTATTTCACTTAGAATCGTCGTACCTAAATCCACTCATCATGCTGCTACTAGCCTTATGACATTGATTTCATGGCTGAGTGATATTCCATTATACATAAGGACCACAACTTCTTTATCCATTTTTCTCTTTCCTGGGATATTTAAGGTGGAATGAAGTGGAGGTCCTTGTCAAAAGAGCAGCCCTCAACTTTGGGGTGCTTGTGTCTTGCTGATGTTTAATTTTCCCAATTTTTACCCCCATGAGTGGAAGTGCCCTATGCTCTCTAAGCTGTGTTTTGTATATGTTACAGGACTCACCGTACACTTCTCCAGAGTGTCTGTTGGCAATTTACATTCTGCTCATCAGTGTAACAAGGCTCCCATTTCTCCATGGCCTGTCCTGCATTCCTGGTTTTGACACTTTTTTCAGCATGGCCCTTTTGACCAATGGGAAGCGAGACTTCTTTTTAAAGCTGATTTGCCATTCCAGGTTGCTTGGTCGGCCAAAAAGGGCGTATGCGTTTTTTCCTGAATATATTCAGGAAAAAACGCATACGCCCTTTTTGGCCAAGGGCATCATTGTCAATGTTTTGCCGCTTTTCATGTGCTTTAAAGGCGATTCGAATCTACCTCCTGAAATCTGTTTCCTGCAATTCTGCCTTGATTTCAAATCCTCTTCTTTGCCTTCCCTCAATATATTTGTGGACGAGAGTTATCATTTATAACTCTGCAGGTTTGTGAATTGCAGTGCCCTGAACCTCCATTTTACAAGTCGCGTTTCTGGGAGCTGGCCGCAAAAGCGCAGGATGGCTTCAGGCCCTGTTCTGGTTCCGGGGGGCAGGCTGAGCCTGTGGTTAATTCTTCTTCCTGATGGGAAAATAGAGTGACCTGTGCCTGTCCCAACACCAAGAGCTAGTCTCTCATTGGTTCCCCGTCTTCCCCTTCATCCTCAGGACAAATTGCAA
Source organism: Balaenoptera borealis (assembly GCF_965194805.1). Taxonomy (NCBI): domain Eukaryota; kingdom Metazoa; phylum Chordata; class Mammalia; order Artiodactyla; family Balaenopteridae; genus Balaenoptera; species Balaenoptera borealis. Next base: position 384,612 of record NW_028123929.1, on the reverse strand, counting down.
CCTGTACGGAACAGGAGGTTAAAGGTGCTGATGCTCCAAGTAGGGAGATTGCTAGTAAAGGGGCTGCAATGGCGAACCCGGGCACAAGGAGATGAGAAATGAGGTGTGTTTTAGAAACCTTTCCCCATCACACGGTGTACCATCTTCTTGGTTTCTCATGCATGTTTTCGATGTAGGAAGATGCCCTTGAACCTGGAGATTTGGGACCCATGCGATGGGTACCACGGAGTATTATTTAAAGGGTCTGCGTTTGCTCACCCAACCTCACCAAACCTCTCAGCCCCAAGAGTGTCCACCCTTATGTCTCATCCAGCTGTGGGTCTAGATATGGTCAATCCAGGTTGCATCACAGCCCCTGAACGCATTGTGTAAGAATTTCTCTCTCTTTCACTGTCTTTGTTTCATGGGTTTTTCAAAGTAATTTATTTTTATAATGGGGTTTAGCTGCTTTTCACTGCTGTGTTTATGCCGCTTTACACCCACTTGACACACTAACAGAGAGATATCAATACATAGGTTTTAAGATTATTACTAGTCAGATATATTCTTGTGCGTTGAATAGGGCGTGTTGAGTCCAATTCTCTGAGCAAAGAGTAGGTCTTGCTATTACATATTGGGTTTATGGAACGGTATCTGAGCTAATTTGAAACCCTTGTTTTATGTATCACCCCACCTCACCTTTCCCGTTAAGTAGCCATAGTGTGTTTTCTGCATGTGTGACTTTGTTCTGTTTTGTAATTCAGTTCAAGTGTAACGGTTTTTACATTCCCTCTATAAGTGATACCTTATGAGAAGTGTGCTTTTCTGTGTGACTTATTTCACTTAGAATCGTCATACCTAAATCCACTCATCATGCTGCTATTAGCCTTATGACATTGATTTCATGGCTGAGTGATATTCCATTGTACATAAGGACCACAACTACTTTATCCATTTTTCTCTTTCCTGGGATATTTAAGTGGAATGAAGTGGAGGTCCTTGTCAACAGAGCAGCCCTAAACTTTGGGGTGCTTGTGTCTTGCTGATGTTTAATTTTACCAATTTTTACCCCCATGAGTGGAAGTGCCCTATGCTCTCTAAGCTGTGTTTTTTAGATGTTACAGGACTCACCGTACACTTCTCCAGAGTGGCTGTTGGCAATTTACATCCTGCTCATCAGTGTAACAAGGCTCCCATTTCTCCATGGCCTGTCATGCATTTCTGGTTTTGACACTTTTTTCAGCATGGCCCTTTTGACCGATGGGAAGCGAGACTTCTTTGTAGCGTTGATTTGCCTTTCCAGGTTGCTTGGTTAGCCAAAAAGGGCGTATGCGTTTTTTCCTGAATATATTCAGGAAAAAACGCATACGCCCTTTTTGGCCAAGGGCATCATTGTCAACGTTTTGCCGCTTTTCATGTGCTTTAAAGGCGATTCGAATCTACCTCCTGAAATCTGTTTCCTGCAATTCTGCCTTGATTAAAAATCCTCTTCTTTGCCTTCCCTCAATATATTTGTGGACGAGAGTTCTCATTTATAACTCTGCAGGTTTGTGAATTGCAGTGCCCTGAAGCTCCATTTTACAACTCGCGTTTTTGGGAGCTGGCCGCAAAAGCGCAGGATGGCTTCAGGCGCTTTTCTGGTTCCGAGGGGCAGGATGAGCCTGTGGTTATTTCTTCTTCCTGATGGGAAAATAGAGTGACCTGTGCCTGTCCCAACACCAAGAGCTAGTCTCTCATTGGTTCCCCGTCTTCCCGTTCATCCTCAGGACAAATTGCAACCGGTACGGAACAGGAGGTTAAAGGTGCTGATGCTCCAAATAGGGAGATTGCTATTAAAGCGGCTGGAATGGCGAACTCGAGCACAAGGAGATGAGAAATGAGGTGCGTTTTAGAAACCTTTCCCGATCTCACGGTGTACCAACTTCTTGGTTTCTCATGCATGTTTTCGATGTAGGAAGATGCCCTTGAACCTGGAGATTTGGGACCCATGCGATGGGTACCACGGAGTATTATTTAAAGGGTCTGCGTTTGCTCACCCAACCTCACCAAACCTCTCAGCCCCAAGAGGGTCCACCCTTATGTCTCATCCAGCTGTGGGTCTAGATATGGTCAATCCAGGTTGCATCACAGCCCCTGAACGCATTGTGTAAGAATTTCTCTCTCTTTCACTGTCTTTGTTTCATGGGTTTTTCAAAGTAATTTATTTTTATAATGGGGTTTAGCTGCTTTTCACTGCTGTGTTTATGCCGCTTTACACCCACTTGACACACTAACAGAGAGATATCAATACATAGGTTTTAAGATTACTACTAGTCAGATATATTCTTGTGCGGTGAATAGGGCGTGTTGAGTCCAGTTCTCTGAGCAAGGAGTAGGTCTTGTCTATTACATATTGGGTTTCTGGAACTGTATCTGAGCTAATTTGAAACCCTTGTTTTATGTATCACCCCACCTCACCTTTCCCGTTAAGCAGCCATAGTGTGTTTTCTGCATGTGTGACTCTGTTCTGTTTTGTAATTCAGTTCAAGTGTAACGGTTTTTACATTCCCTCTATAAGTGATACCTTATGAGAAGTGTCCTTTTCTGTGTGACTTATTTCACTTAGAATCGTCGTACCTAAATCCACTCATCATGCTGCTACTAGCCTTATGACATTGATTTCATGGCTGAGTGATATTCCATTGTACATAAGGACCACAACTTCTTTATCCATTTTTCTCTTTCCTGGGATATTTAAGGTGGAATGAAGAGGAGGTCCTTGTAAACAGAGCAGCCCTAAACTTTGGGGTGCTTGTCTCTAGCTGATTTTTAATTTTCCCAATTTATACCATTATGAGTGGAAGTGCCCTATGCTCTCTAAGCTGTGTTTTTTAGATGTTTCAGGACGCACCGTACAATTCTCCAGAGTGGCTGTTGGCAATTTACATCCCGCCCATCAGTGTAGCAAGGCTCCCATTTCTCCATGGCCTGTCCTGCATTTCTGGTTTTGACACTTTTTTCAGCATGGCCCTTTTGACCGATGGGAAGCGAGACTTCTTTTTAACGCTGATTTGCCATTCCAGGTTGCTTGGTTGGCCAAAAAGGGCGTATGCGTTTTTTCCTGAATATATTCAGGAAAAAACGCATACGCCCTTTTTGGCCAAGGGCATCATTGTCAACGTTTTGCCGCTTTTCATGTGCTTTAAAGGCGATTCGAATCTACCTCCTGAAATCTGTTTCCTGCAATTCTGCCTTGATTTCAAATCCTCTTCTTTGCCTTCCCTCAATACATTTGTGGACGAGAGTTATCATTTATAACTCTGCAGGTTTGTGAATTGCAGTGCCCGGAAGCTCCATTTTACAACTCGCGTTTTTGGGAGCTGGCCGCGAAAGCGCAGGACGGCTTCAGGCCCTGTTCTGGTTCCGGGGAGCAGGCTGAGCCTGTGGTTAATTCTTCTTCCTGATGGGAAAATAGAGTGACCTGTGTCTGTCCCAACACCAAGAGCTAGTCCGTCATTGGTTCCCCGTCTTCCCGTTCATCCTCAGGACAAATTGCAACCTGTACGGAACAGGAGGTTAAAGGTGCTGATGCTCCAAGTAGGGAGATTGCTACTAAAGCGGCTGGAATGGCGAACCCGGGCACAAGGAGATGAGAAATGAGGTCCGTTTTAGAAACCTTTCCCGATCACACGGTGTACCAACTTCTTGGTTTCTCATGCATGTTTTCGATGTAGGAAGATGCCCTTGAACCTGGAGATTTGGGACCCATGCGATGGGTACCACGGAGTATTATTTAAAGGGTCTGCGTTTGCTCACCCAACCTCACCAAACCTCTCAGCCCCAAGAGTGTCCACCCTTATGTCTCATCCAGCTGTGGGTCTAGATATGGTCAATCCAGGTTGCATCACAGCCCCTGAACGCATTGTGTAAGAATTTCTCTCTCTTTCACTGTCTTTGTTTCATGGGTGTTTCAAAGTCATTTATTTTTATAATGGGGTTTAGCTGCTTTTCACTGCTGTGTTTATGCCGCTTTACACCCACTTGACACACTAACAGAGAGATATCAATACATAGGTTTTAAGATTACTACTAGTCAGATATATTCTTGTGCGGTGAATAGGGCGTGTTGAGTCCAGTTCTCTGAGCAAGGAGTAGGTCTTGTCTATTACATATTGGGTTTATGGAACGGTATCTGAGCTAATTTGAAACCCTTGTTTTATGTATCACCCCACCTCACCTTTCCCGTTAAGCAGCCATAGTGTGTTTTCTGCATGTGTGACTCTGTTCTGTTTTGTAATTCAGTTCAAGTGTAACGGTTTTTACATTCCCTCTATAAGTGATACCTTATGAGAAGTGTCCTTTTCTGTGTGACTTATTTCACTTAGAATCGTCGTACCTAAATCCACTCATCATGCTGCTACTAGCCTTATGACATTGATTTCATGGCTGAGTGATATTCCATTATACATAAGGACCACAACTTCTTTATCCATTTTTCTCTTTCCTGGGATATTTAAGGTGGAATGAAGTGGAGGTCCTTGTCAACAGAGCAGCCCTCAACTTTGGGGTGCTTGTGTCTTGCTGATGTTTAATTTTCCCAATTTTTACCCCCATGAGTGGAAGTGCCCTATGCTCTCTAAGCTGTGTTTTTTAGATGTTACAGGACTCACCGTACACTTCTCCAGAGTCTCTGTTGGCAATTTACATTCTGCTCATCAGTGTAACAAGGCTCCCATTTCTCCATGGCCTGTCCTGCATTCCTGGTTTTGACACTTTTTTCAGCATGGCCCTTTTGACCGATGGGAAGCGAGACTTCTTTTTAACGCTGATTTGCCATTCCAGGTTGCTTGGTCGGCCAAAAATGGCGTATGCGTTTTTTCCTGAATATATTCAGGAAAAAACGCATACGCCCTTTTTGGCCAAGGGCATCATTGTCAACGTTTTGCCGCTTTTCATGTGCTTTAAAGGCGATTCGAATCTACCTCCTGAAATCTGTTTCCTGCAATTCTGCCTTGATTTCAAATCTTCTTCTTTGCCTTCCCTCAATATATTTGTGGACGAGAGTTATCATTTATAACTCTGCAGGTTTGTGAATTGCAGTGCCCTGAACCTCCATTTTACAAGTCGCGTTTCTGGGAGCTGGCCGCAAAAGCGCAGGATGGCTTCAGGCCCTGTTCTGGTTCCGGGGGGCAGGCTGAGCCTGTGGTTAATTCTTCTTCCTGATGGGAAAATAGAGTGACCTGTGCCTGTCCCAACACCAAGAGCTAGTCTCTCATTGTTTCCCCGTCTTCCCCTACATCCTCAGGACAAATTGCAACCTGTACGGAACAGGAGGTTAAAGGTGCTGATGCTCCAAGTAGGGAGATTGCTAGTAAAGGGGCTGCAATGGCGAACCCGGGCACAAGGAGATGAGAAATGAGGTGCGTTTTAGAAACCTTTCCCCATCACACGGTGTACCATCTTCTTGGTTTCTCATGCATGTTTTCGATGTAGGAAGATGCCCTTGAACCTGGAGATTTGGGACCCATGCGATGGGTACCACGGAGTATTATTTAAAGGGTCTGCGTTTGCTCACCCAACCTCACCAAACCTCTCAGCCCCAAGAGTGTCCACCCTTATGTCTCATCCAGCTGTGGGTCTAGATATGGTCAATCCAGGTTGCATCACAGCCCCTGAACGCATTGTGTAAGAATTTCTCTCTCTTTCACTGTCTTTGTTTCATGGGTTTTTCAAAGTAATTTAGTTTTATAATGGGGTTTAGCTGCTTTTCACTGCTGTGTTTATGCCGCTTTACACCCACTTGACACACTAACAGAGAGATATCAATACATAGGTTTTAAGATTACTACTAGTCAGATATATTCTTGTGCGGTGAATAGGGCGTGTTGAGTCCAGTTCTCTGAGCAAGGAGTAGGTCTTGTCTATTACATATTGGGTTTCTGGAACTGTATCTGAGCTAATTTGAAACCCTTGTTTTATGTATCACCCCACCTCACCTTTCCCGTTAAGCAGCCATAGTGTGTTTTCTGCATGTGTGACTCTGTTCTGTTTTGTAATTCAGTTCAAGTGTAACGGTTTTTACATTCCCTCTATCAGTGATACCTTATGAGAAGTGTCCTTTTCTGTGTGACTTATTTCACTTAGAATCGTCGTACCTAAATCCACTCATCATGCTGCTACTAGCCTTATGACATTGATTTCATGGTTGAGTGATATTCCATTATACATAAGGACCACAACTTCTTTATCCATTTTTCTCTTTCCTGGGATATTTAAGGTGGAATGAAGTGGAGGTCCTTGTCAACAGAGCAGTCCTCAACTTTGGGGTGCTTGTGTCTTGCTGATGTTTAATTTTCCCAATTTTTACCCCCATGAGTGGAAGTGCCCTATGCTCTCTAAGCTGTGTTTTGTATATGTTACAGGACTCACCGTACACTTCTCCAGAGTGTCTGTTGGCAATTTACAATCTGCTCATCAGTGTAACAAGGCTCCCATTTCTCCATGGCCTGTCCTGCATTCCTGGTTTTGACACTTTTTTCAGCATGGCCCTTTTGACCGATGGGAAGCGAGACTTCTTTTTAACGCTGATTTGCCATTCCAGGTTGCTTGGTTGGCCAAAAAGGGCGTATGCGTTTTTTCCTGAATATATTCAGGAAAAAACGCATACGCCCTTTTTGGCCAAGGGCATCATTGTCAACGTTTTGCCGCTTTTCATGTGCTTTAAAGGCGATTCGAATCTACCTCCTGAAATCTGTTTCCTGCAATTCTGCCTTGATTTCAAATCCTCTTCTTTGCCTTCCCTCAATACATTTGTGGACGAGAGTTATCATTTATAACTCTGCAGGTTTGTGAATTGCAGTGCCCGGAAGCTCCATTTTACAACTCGCGTTTTTGGGAGCTGGCCGCGAAAGCGCAGGACGGCTTCAGGCCCTGTTCTGGTTCCGGGGAGCAGGCTGAGCCTGTGGTTAATTCTTCTTCCTGATGGGAAAATAGAGTGACCTGTGTCTGTCCCAACACCAAGAGCTAGTCCGTCATTGGTTCCCCGTCTTCCCGTTCATCCTCAGGACAAATTGCAACCTGTACGGAACAGGAGGTTAAAGGTGCTGATGCTCCAAGTAGGGAGATTGCTACTAAAGCGGCTGGAATGGCGAACCCGGGCACAAGGAGATGAGAAATGAGGTGCGTTTTAGAAACCTTTCCCGATCACACGGTGTACCAACTTCTTGGTTTCTCATGCATGTTTTCGATGTAGGAAGATGCCCTTGAACCTGGAGATTTGGGACCCATGCGATGGGTACCACGGAGTATTATTTAAAGGGTCTGCGTTTGCTCACCCAACCTCACCAAACCTCTCAGCCCCAAGAGTGTCCACCCTTATGTCTCATCCAGCTGTGGGTCTAGATATGGTCAATCCAGGTTGCATCACAGCCCCTGAACGCATTGTGTAAGAATTTCTCTCTCTTTCACTGTCTTTGTTTCATGGGTGTTTCAAAGTCATTTATTTTTATAATGGGGTTTAGCTGCTTTTCACGGCTGTGTTTTTGCCGCTTTACACCCACTTGACACACTAACAGAGAGATATCAATACATAGGTTTTAAGATTACTACTAGTCAGATATATTCTTGTGCGGTGAATAGGGCGTGTTGAGTCCAGCTCTCTGAGCAAGGAGTAGGTCTTGTCTATTACATATTGGGTTTATGGAACGGTATCTGAGCTAATTTGAAACCCTTGTTTTATGTATCACCCCACCTCACCTTTCCCGTTAAGCAGCCATAGGGTGTTTTCTGCATGTGTGACTCTGTTCTGTTTTGTAATTCAGTTCAAGTGTAACGGTTTTTACATTCCCTCTATAAGTGATACCTTATGAGAAGTGTCCTTTTCTGTGTGACTTATTTCACTTAGAATCGTCGTACCTAAATCCACTCATCATGCTGCTACTAGCCTTATGACATTGATTTCATGGCTGAGTGATATTCCATTATACATAAGGACCACAACTTCTTTATCCATTTTTCTCTTTCCTGGGATATTTAAGGTGGAATGAAGTGGAGGTCCTTGTCAACAGAGCAGCCCTCAACTTTGGGGTGCTTGTGTCTTGCTGATGTTTAATTTTCCCAATTTTTACCCCCATGAGTGGAAGTGCCCTATGCTCTCTAAGCTGTGTTTTGTATATGTTACAGGACTCACCGTACACTTCTCCAGAGTGTCTGTTGGCAATTTACATTCTGCTCATCAGTGTAACAAGGCTCCCATTTCTCCATGGCCTGTCCTGCATTCCTGGTTTTGACACTTTTTTCAGCATGGCCCTTTTGACCGATGGGAAGCGAGACTTCTTTTTAACGCTGATTTGCCATTCCAGGTTGCTTGGTCTGCCAAAAAGGGCGTATGCGTTTTTTCCTGAATATATTCAGGAAAAAACGCATACGCCCTTTTTGGCCAAGGGCATCATTGTCAACGTTTTGCCGCTTTTCATGTGCTTTAAAGGCGATTCGAATCTACCTCCTGAAATCTGTTTCCTGCAATTCTGCCTTGATTTCAAATCCTCATCTTTGCCTTCCCTCAATATATTTGTGGACGAGAGTTATCATTTATAACTCTGCAGGTTTGTGAATTGCAGTGCCCTGAACCTCCATTTTACAAGTCGCGTTTCTGGGAGCTGGCCGCAAAAGCGCAGGATGGCTTCAGGCCCTGTTCTGGTTCCGGGGGGCAGGCTGAGCCTGTGGTTAATTCTTCTTCCTGATGGGAAAATAGAGTGACCTGTGCCTGTCCCAACACCAAGAGCTAGTCTCTCATTGGTTCCCCGTCTTCCCCTTCATCCTCAGGACAAATTGCAACCTGTACGGAACAGGAGGTTAAAGGTGCTGATGCTCCAAGTAGGGAGATTGCTAGTAAAGGGGCTGCAATGGCGAACCCGGGCACAAGGAGATGAGAAATGAGGTGCGTTTTAGAAACCTTTCCCCATCACACGGTGTACCATCTTCTTGGTTCTCATGCATGTTTTCGATGTAGGAAGATGCCCTTGAACCTGGAGATTTGGGACCCATGCGATGGGTACCACGGAGTATTATTTAAAGGGTCTGCGTTTGCTCACCCAACCTCACCAAACCTCTCAGCCCCAAGAGGGTCCACCCTTATGTCTCATCCAGCTGTGGGTCTAGATATGGTCAATCCAGGTTGCATCACAGCCCCTGAACGCATTGTGTAAGAATTTCTCTCTCTTTCACTGTCTTTGTTTCATGGGTTTTTCAAAGTAATTTAGTTTTATAATGGGGTTTAGCTGCTTTTCACTGCTGTGTTTATGCCGCTTTACACCCACTTGACACACTAACAGAGAGATATCAATACATAGGTTTTAAGATTATTACTAGTCAGATATATTCTTGTGCGTTGAATAGGGCGTGTTGAGTCCAATTCTCTGAGCAAAGAGTAGGTCTTGCTATTACATATTGGGTTTATGGAACGGTATCTGAGCTAATTTGAAACCCTTGTTTTATGTATCACCCCACCTCACCTTTCCCGTTAAGTAGCCATAGTGTGTTTTCTGCATGTGTGACGTTGTTCTGTTTTGTAATTCAGTTCAAGTGTAACGGTTTTTACATTCCCTCTATAAGTGATACCTTATGAGAAGTGTCCTTTTCTGTGTGACTTATTTCACTTAGAATCGTCATACCTAAATCCACTCATCATGCTGCTATTAGCCTTATGACATTGATTTCATGGCTGAGTGATATTCCATTGTACATAAGGACCACAACTACTTTATCCATTTTTCTCTTTCCTGGGATATTTAAGTGGAATGAAGTGGAGGTCCTTGTCAACAGAGCAGCCCTAAACTTTGGGGTGCTTGTGTCTTGCTGATGTTTAATTTTCCCAATTTTTACCCCCATGAGTGGAAGTGCCCTATGCTCTCTAAGCTGTGTTTTTTAGATGTTACAGGACTCACCGTACACTTCTCCAGAGTGGCTGTTGGCAATTTACATCCTGCTCATCAGTGTAACAAGGCTCCCATTTCTCCATGGCCTGTCATGCATTTCTGGTTTTGACACTTTTTTCAGCATGGCCCTTTTGACCGATGGGAAGCGAGACTTCTTTGTAGAGTTGATTTGCCTTTCCAGGTTGCTTGGTTAGCCAAAAAGGGCGTATGCGTTTTTTCCTGAATATATTCAGGAAAAAACGCATACGCCCTTTTTGGCCAAGGGCATCATTGTCAACGTTTTGCCACTTTTCATGTGCTTTAAAGGCGATTCGAATCTACCTCCTGAAATCTGTTTCCTGCAATTCTGCCTTGATTAAAAATCCTCTTCTTTGCCTTCCCTCAATATATTTGTGGACGAGAGTTCTCATTTATAACTCTGCAGGTTTGTGAATTGCAGTGCCCTGAAGCTCCATTTTACAACTCGCGTTTTTGGGAGCTGGCCGCAAAAGCGCAGGATGGCTTCAGGCGCTTTTCTGGTTCCGAGGGGCAGGATGAGCCTGTGGTTATTTCTTCTTCCTGATGGGAAAATAGAGTGACCTGTGCCTGTCCCAACACCAAGAGCTAGTCTCTCATTGGTTCCCCGTCTTCCCGTTCATCCTCAGGACAAATTGCAACCGGTATGGAACAGGAGGTTAAAGGTGCTGATGCTCCAAGTAGGGAGATTGCTATTAAAGCGGCTGGAATGGCGAACTCGAGCACAAGGAGATGAGAAATGAGGTGCGTTTTAGAAACCTTTCCCGATCTCACGGTGTACCAACTTCTTGGTTTCTCATGCATGTTTTCGATGTAGGAAGATGCCCTTGAACCTGGAGATTTGGGACCCATGCGATGGGTACCACGGAGTATTATTTAAAGGGTCTGCGTTTGCTCACCCAACCTCACCAAACCTTTCAGCCCCAAGAGGGTCCACCCTTATGTCTCATCCAGCTGTGGGTCTAGATATGGTCAATCCAGGTTGCATCACAGCCCCTGAACGCATTGTGTAAGAATTTCTCTCTCTTTCACTGTCTTTGTTTCATGGGTTTTTCAAAGTAATTTATTTTTATAATGGGGTTTAGCTGCTTTTCACGGCTGTGTTTATGCCGCTTTACACCCACTTGACACACTAACAGAGAGATATCAATACATAGGTTTTAAGATTACTACTAGTCAGATATATTCTTGTGCGGTGAATAGGGCGTGTTGAGTCCAGTTCTCTGAGCAAGGAGTAGGTCTTGTCTATTACATATTGGGTTTCTGGAACTGTATCTGAGCTAATTTGAAACCCTTGTTTTATGTATCACCCCACCTCACCTTTCCCGTTAAGCAGCCATAGTGTGTTTTCTGCATGTGTGACTCTGTTCTGTTTTGTAATTCAGTTCAAGTGTAACGCTTTTTACATTCCCTCTATAAGTGATACCTTATGAGAAGTGTCCTTTTCTGTGTGACTTATTTCACTTAGAATCGTCGTACCTAAATCCACTCATCATGCTGCTACTAGCCTTATGACATTGATTTCATGGCTGAGTGATATTCCATTGTACATAAGGACCACAACTTCTTTATCCATTTTTCTCTTTCCTGGGATATTTAAGGTGGAATGAAGAGGAGGTCCTTGTCAACAGAGCAGCCCTAAACTTTGGGGTGCTTGTCTCTAGCTGATTTTTAATTTTCCCAATTTATACCATTATGAGTGGAAGTGCCCTATGCTCTCTAAGCTGTGTTTTTTAGATGTTTCAGGACGCACCGTACAATTCTCCAGAGTGGCTGTTGGCAATTTACATCCCGCCCATCAGTGTAGCAAGGCTCCCATTTCTCCATGGCCTGTCCTGCATTTCTGGTTTTGACACTTTTTTCAGCATGGCCCTTTTGACCGATGGGAAGCGAGACTTCTTTTTAACGCTGATTTGCCATTCCAGGTTGCTTGGTTGGCCAAAAAGGGCGTATGCGTTTTTTCCTGAATATATTCAGGAAAAAACGCATACGCCCTTTTTGGCCAAGGGCATCATTGTCAACGTTTTGCCGCTTTTCATGTGCTTTAAAGGCGATTCGAATCTACCTCCTGAAATCTGTTTCCTGCAATTCTGCCTTGATTTCAAATCCTCTTCTTTGCCTTCCCTCAATACATTTGTGGACGAGAGTTATCATTTATAACTCTGCAGGTTTGTGAATTGCAGTGCCCGGAAGCTCCATTTTACAACTCGCGTTTTTGGGAGCTGGCCGCGAAAGCGCAGGACGGCTTCAGGCCCTGTTCTGGTTCCGGGGAGCAGGCTGAGCCTGTGGTTAATTCTTCTTCCTGATGGGAAAATAGAGTGACCTGTGTCTGTCCCAACACCAAGAGCTAGTCCGTCATTGGTTCCCCGTCTTCCCGTTCATCCTCAGGACAAATTGCAACCTGTACGGAACAGGAGGTTAAAGGTGCTGATGCTCCAAGTAGGGAGATTGCTAGTAAAGCGGCTGGAATGGCGAACCCGGGCACAAGGAGATGAGAAATGAGGTGCGTTTTAGAAACCTTTCCCGATCACACGGTGTACCAACTTCTTGGTTTCTCATGCATGTTTTCGATGTAGGAAGATGCCCTTGAACCTGGAGATTTGGGACCCATGCGATGGGTACCACGGAGTATTATTTAAAGGGTCTGCGTTTGCTCACCCAACCTCACCAAACCTCTCAGCCCCAAGAGTGTCCACCCTTATGTCTCATCCAGCTGTGGGTCTAGATATGGTCAATCCAGGTTGCATCACAGCCCCTGAACGCATTGTGTAAGAATTTCTCTCTCTTTCACTGTCTTTGTTTCATGGGTGTTTCAAAGTCATTTATTTTTATAATGGGGTTTAGCTGCTTTTCACGGCTGTGTTTTTGCCGCTTTACACCCACTTGACACACTAACAGAGAGATATCAATACATAGGTTTTAAGATTACTACTAGTCAGATATATTCTTGTGCGGTGAATAGGGCGTGTTGAGTCCAGTTCTCTGAGCAAGGAGTAGGTCTTGTCTATTACATATTGGGTTTATGGAACGGTATCTGAGCTAATTTGAAACCCTTGTTTTATGTATCACCCCACCTCACCTTTCCCGTTAAGCAGCCATAGGGTGTTTTCTGCATGTGTGACTCTGTTCTGTTTTGTAATTCAGTTCAAGTGTAACGGTTTTTACATTCCCTCTATAAGTGATACCTTATGAGAAGTGTCCTTTTCTGTGTGACTTATTTCACTTAGAATCGTCGTACCTAAATCCACTCATCATGCTGCTACTAGCCTTATGACATTGATTTCATGGCTGAGTGATATTCCATTATACATAAGGACCACAACTTCTTTATCCATTTTTCTCTTTCCTGGGATATTTAAGGTGGAATGAAGTGGAGGTCCTTGTCAACAGAGCAGCCCTCAACTTTGGGGTGCTTGTGTCTTGCTGATGTTTAATTTTCCCAATTTTTACCCCCATGAGTGGAAGTGCCCTATGCTCTCTAAGCTGTGTTTTGTATATGTTACAGGACTCACCGTACACTTCTCCAGAGTGTCTGTTGGCAATTTACATTCTGCTCATCAGTGTAACAAGGCTCCCATTTCTCCATGGCCTGTCCTGCATTCCTGGTTTTGACACTTTTTTCAGCATGGCCCTTTTGACCGATGGGAAGCGAGACTTCTTTTTAACGCTGATTTGCCATTCCAGGTTGCTTGGTCGGCCAAAAAGGGCGTATGCGTTTTTTCCTGAATATATTCAGGAAAAAACGCATACGCCCTTTTTGGCCAAGGGCATCATTGTCAACGTTTTGCCGCTTTTCATGTGCTTTAAAGGCGATTCGAATCTACCTCCTGAAATCTGTTTCCTGCAATTCTGCCTTGATTTCAAATCCTCATCTTTGGCTTCCCTCAATATATTTGTGGACGAGAGTTATCATTTATAACTCTGCAGGTTTGTGAATTGCAGTGCCCTGAACCTCCATTTTACAAGTCGCGTTTCTGGGAGCTGGCCGCAAAAGCGCAGGATGGCTTCAGGCCCTGTTCTGGTTCCGGGGGGCAGGCTGAGCCTGTGGTTAATTCTTCTTCCTGATGGGAAAATAGAGTGACCTGTGCCTGTCCCAACACCAAGAGCTAGTCTCTCATTGGTTCCCCGTCTTCCCCTTCATCCTCAGGACAAATTGCAACCTGTACGGAACAGGAGGTTAAAGGTGCTGATGCTCCAAGTAGGGAGATTGCTAGTAAAGGGGCTGCAATGGCGAACCCGGGCACAAGGAGATGAGAAATGAGGTGCGTTTTAGAAACCTTTCCCCATCACACGGTGTACCATCTTCTTGGTTCTCATGCATGTTTTCGATGTAGGAAGATGCCCTTGAACCTGGAGATTTGGGACCCATGCGATGGGTACCACGGAGTATTATTTAAAGGGTCTGCGTTTGCTCACCCAACCTCACCAAACCTCTCAGCCCCAAGAGTGTCCACCCTTATGTCTCATCCAGCTGTGGGTCTAGATATGGTCAATCCAGGTTGCATCACAGCCCCTGAACGCATTGTGTAAGAATTTCTCTCTCTTTCACTGTCTTTGTTTCATGGGTTTTTCAAAGTAATTTAGTTTTATAATGGGGTTTAGCTGCTTTTCACTGCTGTGTTTATGCCGCTTTACACCCACTTGACACACTAACAGAGAGATATCAATACATAGGTTTTAAGATTACTACTAGTCAGATATATTCTTGTGCGGTGAATAGGGCGTGTTGAGTCCAGTTCTCTGAGCAAGGAGTAGGTCTTGTCTATTACATATTGGGTTTATGGAACGGTATCTGAGCTAATTTGAAACCCTTGTTTTATGTATCACCCCACCTCACCTTTCCCGTTAAGCAGCCATAGGGTGTTTTCTGCATGTGTGACTCTGTTCTGTTTTGTAATTCAGTTCAAGTGTAACGGTTTTTACATTCCCTCTATAAGTGATACCTTATGAGAAGTGTCCTTTTCTGTGTGACTTATTTCACTTAGAATCGTCATACCTAAATCCACTCATCATGCTGCTATTAGCCTTATGACATTGATTTCATGGCTGAGTGATATTCCATTGTACATAAGGACCACAACTACTTTATCCATTTTTCTCTTTCCTGGGATATTTAAGTGGAATGAAGTGGAGGTCCTTGTCAACAGAGCAGCCCTAAACTTTGGGGTGCTTGTGTCTTGCTGATGTTTAATTTTCCCAATTTTTACCCCCATGAGTGGAAGTGCCCTATGCTCTCTAAGCTGTGTTTTGTATATGTTACAGGACTCACCGTACACTTCTCCAGAGTGTCTGTTGGCAATTTACATTCTGCTCATCAGTGTAACAAGGCTCCCATTTCTCCATGGCCTGTCATGCATTTCTGGTTTTGACACTTTTTTCAGCATGGCCCTTTTGACCGATGGGAAGCGAGACTTCTTTGTAGAGTTGATTTGCCTTTCCAGGTTGCTTGGTTAGCCAAAAAGGGCGTATGCGTTTTTTCCTGAATATATTCAGGAAAAAACGCATACGCCCTTTTTGGCCAAGGGCATCATTGTCAACGTTTTGCCACTTTTCATGTGCTTTAAAGGCGATTCGAATCTACCTCCTGAAATCTGTTTCCTGCAATTCTGCCTTGATTAAAAATCCTCTTCTTTGCCTTCCCTCAATATATTTGTGGACGAGAGTTCTCATTTATAACTCTGCAGGTTTGTGAATTGCAGTGCCCTGAAGCTCCATTTTACAACTCGCGTTTTTGGGAGCTGGCCGCAAAAGCGCAGGATGGCTTCAGGCGCTTTTCTGGTTCCGAGGGGCAGGATGAGCCTGTGGTTATTTCTTCTTCCTGATGGGAAAATAGAGTGACCTGTGCCTGTCCCAACACCAAGAGCTAGTCTCTCATTGGTTCCCCGTCTTCCCGTTCATCCTCAGGACAAATTGCAACCGGTATGGAACAGGAGGTTAAAGGTGCTGATGCTCCAAGTAGGGAGATTGCTATTAAAGCGGCTGGAATGGCGAACTCGAGCACAAGGAGATGAGAAATGAGGTGCGTTTTAGAAACCTTTCCCGATCTCACGGTGTACCAACTTCTTGGTTTCTCATGCATGTTTTCGATGTAGGAAGATGCCCTTGAACCTGGAGATTTGGGACCCATGCGATGGGTACCACGGAGTATTATTTAAAGGGTCTGCGTTTGCTCACCCAACCTCACCAAACCTCTCAGCCCCAAGAGGGTCCACCCTTATGTCTCATCCAGCTGTGGGTCTAGATATGGTCAATCCAGGTTGCATCACAGCCCCTGAACGCATTGTGTAAGAATTTCTCTCTCTTTCACTGTCTTTGTTTCATGGGTTTTTCAAAGTAATTTATTTTTATAATGGGGTTTAGCTGCTTTTCACGGCTGTGTTTATGCCGCTTTACACCCACTTGACACACTAACAGAGAGATATCAATACATAGGTTTTAAGATTACTACTAGTCAGATATATTCTTGTGCGGTGAATAGGGCGTGTTGAGTCCAGTTCTCTGAGCAAGGAGTAGGTCTTGTCTATTACATATTGGGTTTCTGGAACGGTATCTGAGCTAATTTGAAACCCTTGTTTTATGTATCACCCCACCTCACCTTTCCCGTTAAGCAGCCATAGTGTGTTTTCTGCATGTGTGACTCTGTTCTGTTTTGTAATTCAGTTCAAGTGTAACGCTTTTTACATTCCCTCTATAAGTGATACCTTATGAGAAGTGTCCTTTTCTGTGTGACTTATTTCACTTAGAATCGTCGTACCTAAATCCACTCATCATGCTGCTACTAGCCTTATGACATTGATTTCATGGCTGAGTGATATTCCATTGTACATAAGGACCACAACTTCTTTATCCATTTTTCTCTTTCCTGGGATATTTAAGGTGGAATGAAGAGGAGGTCCTTGTCAACAGAGCAGCCCTAAACTTTGGGGTGCTTGTCTCTAGCTGATTTTTAATTTTCCCAATTTATACCATTATGAGTGGAAGTGCCCTATGCTCTCTAAGCTGTGTTTTTTAGATGTTTCAGGACGCACCGTACAATTCTCCAGAGTGGCTGTTGGCAATTTACATCCCGCCCATCAGTGTAGCAAGGCTCCCATTTCTCCATGGCCTGTCCTGCATTTCTGGTTTTGACACTTTTTTCAGCATGGCCCTTTTGACCGATGGGAAGCGAGACTTCTTTTTAACGCTGATTTGCCATTCCAGGTTGCTTGGTTGGCCAAAAAGGGCGTATGCGTTTTTTCCTGAATATATTCAGGAAAAAACGCATACGCCCTTTTTGGCCAAGGGCATCATTGTCAACGTTTTGCCGCTTTTCATGTGCTTTAAAGGCGATTCGAATCTACCTCCTGAAATCTGTTTCCTGCAATTCTGCCTTGATTTCAAATCCTCTTCTTTGCCTTCCCTCAATACATTTGTGGACGAGAGTTATCATTTATAACTCTGCAGGTTTGTGAATTGCAGTGCCCGGAAGCTCCATTTTACAACTCGCGTTTTTGGGAGCTGGCCGCGAAAGCGCAGGACGGCTTCAGGCCCTGTTCTGGTTCCGGGGAGCAGGCTGAGCCTGTGGTTAATTCTTCTTCCTGATGGGAAAATAGAGTGACCTGTGTCTGTCCCAACACCAAGAGCTAGTCCGTCATTGGTTCCCCGTCTTCCCGTTCATCCTCAGGACAAATTGCAACCTGTACGGAACAGGAGGTTAAAGGTGCTGATGCTCCAAGTAGGGAGATTGCTACTAAAGCGGCTGGAATGGCGAACCCGGGCACAAGGAGATGAGAAATGAGGTGCGTTTTAGAAACCTTTCCCGATCACACGGTGTACCAACTTCTTGGTTTCTCATGCATGTTTTCGATGTAGGAAGATGCCCTTGAACCTGGAGATTTGGGACCCATGCGATGGGTACCACGGAGTATTATTTAAAGGGTCTGCGTTTGCTCACCCAACCTCACCAAACCTCTCAGCCCCAAGAGTGTCCACCCTTATGTCTCATCCAGCTGTGGGTCTAGATATGGTCAATCCAGGTTGCATCACAGCCCCTGAACGCATTGTGTAAGAATTTCTCTCTCTTTCACTGTCTTTGTTTCATGGGTGTTTCAAAGTCATTTATTTTTATAATGGGGTTTAGCTGCTTTTCACTGCTGTGTTTATGCCGCTTTACACCCACTTGACACACTAACAGAGAGATATCAATACATAGGTTTTAAGATTACTACTAGTCAGATATATTCTTGTGCGGTGAATAGGGCGTGTTGAGTCCAGTTCTCTGAGCAAGGAGTAGGTCTTGTCTATTACATATTGGGTTTATGGAACGGTATCTGAGCTAATTTGAAACCCTTGTTTTATGTATCACCCCACCTCACCTTTCCCGTTAAGCAGCCATAGGGTGTTTTCTGCATGTGTGACTCTGTTCTGTTTTGTAATTCAGTTCAAGTGTAACGGTTTTTACATTCCCTCTATAAGTGATACCTTATGAGAAGTGTCCTTTTCTGTGTGACTTATTTCACTTAGAATCGTCATACCTAAATCCACTCATCATGCTGCTATTAGCCTTATGACATTGATTTCATGGCTGAGTGATATTCCATTGTACATAAGGACCACAACTACTTTATCCATTTTTCTCTTTCCTGGGATATTTAAGTGGAATGAAGTGGAGGTCCTTGTCAACAGAGCAGCCCTAAACTTTGGGGTGCTTGTGTCTTGCTGATGTTTAATTTTCCCAATTTTTACCCCCATGAGTGGAAGTGCCCTATGCTCTCTAAGCTGTGTTTTGTATATGTTACAGGACTCACCGTACACTTCTCCAGAGTGTCTGTTGGCAATTTACATTCTGCTCATCAGTGTAACAAGGCTCCCATTTCTCCATGGCCTGTCCTGCATTCCTGGTTCTGACACTTTTTTCAGCATGGCCCTTTTGACCGATGGGAAGCGAGACTTCTTTTTAACGCTGATTTGCCATTCCAGGTTGCTTGGTCGGCCAAAAAGGGCGTATGCGTTTTTTCCTGAATATATTCAGGAAATAACGCATACGCCCTTTTTGGCCAAGGGCATCATTGTCAACGTTTTGCCGCTTTTCATGTGATTTAAAGGCGATTCGAATCTACCTCCTGAAATCTGTTTCCTGCAATTCTGCCTTGATTTCAAATCCTCTTCTTTGCCTTCCCTCAATATATTTGTGGACGAGAGTTATCATTTATAACTCTGCAGGTTTGTGAATTGCAGTGCCCTGAACCTCCATTTTACAAGTCGCGTTTCTGGGAGCTGGCCGCAAAAGCGCAGGATGTCTTCAGGCCCTGTTCTGGTTCCGGGGGGCAGGCTGAGCCTGTGGTTAATTCTTCTTCCTGATGGGAAAATAGAGTGACCTGTGCCTGTCCCAACACCAAGAGCTAGTCTCTCATTGGTTCCCCGTCTTCCCCTTCATCCTCAGGACAAATTGCAACCTGTACGGAACAGGAGGTTAAAGGTGCTGATGCTCCAAGTAGGGAGATTGCTAGTAAAGGGGCTGCAATGGCGAACCCGGGCACAAGGAGATGAGAAATGAGGTGCGTTTTAGAAACCTTTCCCCATCACACGGTGTACCATCTTCTTGGTTTCTCATGCATGTTTTCGATGTAGGAAGATGCCCTTGAACCTGGAGATTTGGGACCCATGCGATGGGTACCACGGAGTATTATTTAAAGGGTCTGCGTTTGCTCACCCAACCTCACCAAACCTCTCAGCCCCAAGAGTGTCCACCCTTATGTCTCATCCAGCTGTGGGTCTAGATATGGTCAATCCAGGTTGCATCACAGCCCCTGAACGCATTGTGTAAGAATTTCTCTCTCTTTCACTGTCTTTGTTTCATGGGTTTTTCAAAGTAATTTATTTTTATAATGGGGTTTAGCTGCTTTTCACTGCTGTGTTTATGCCGCTTTACACCCACTTGACACACTAACAGAGAGATATCAATACATAGGTTTTAAGATTATTACTAGTCAGATATATTCTTGTGCGTTGAATAGGGTGTGTTGAGTCCAATTCTCTGAGCAAAGAGTAGGTCTTGCTATTACATATTGGGTTTATGGAACGGTATCTGAGCTAATTTGAAACCCTTGTTTTATGTATCACCCCACCTCACCTTTCCCGTTAAGTAGCCATAGTGTGTTTTCTGCATGTGTGACTTTGTTCTGTTTTGTAATTCAGTTCAAGTGTAACGGTTTTTACATTCCCTCTATAAGTGATACCTTATGAGAAGTGTCCTTTTCTGTGTGACTTATTTCACTTAGAATCGTCATACCTAAATCCACTCATCATGCTGCTATTAGCCTTATGACATTGATTTCATGGCTGAGTGATATTCCATTGTACATAAGGACCACAACTACTTTATCCATTTTTCTCTTTCCTGGGATATTTAAGTGGAATGAAGTGGAGGTCCTTGTCAACAGAGCAGCCCTAAACTTTGGGGTGCTTGTGTCTTGCTGATGTTTAATTTTCCCAATTTTTACCCCCATGAGTGGAAGTGCCCTATGCTCTCTAAGCTGTGTTTTTTAGATGTTACAGGACTCACCGTACACTTCTCCAGAGTGGCTGTTGGCAATTTACATCCTGCTCATCAGTGTAACAAGGCTCCCATTTCTCCATGGCCTGTCATGCATTTCTGGTTTTGACACTTTTTTCAGCATGGCCCTTTTGACCGATGGGAAGCGAGACTTCTTTGTAGCGTTGATTTGCCTTTCCAGGTTGCTTGGTTAGCCAAAAAGGGCGTATGCGTTTTTTCCTGAATATATTCAGGAAAAAACGCATACGCCCTTTTTGGCCAAGGGCATCATTGTCAACGTTTTGCCGCTTTTCATGTGCTTTAAAGGCGATTCGAATCTACCTCCTGAAATCTGTTTCCTGCAATTCTGCCTTGATTAAAAATCCTCCTCTTTGCCTTCCCTCAATATATTTGTGGACGAGAGTTCTCATTTATAACTCTGCAGGTTTGTGAATTGCAGTGCCCTGAAGCTCCATTTTACAACTCGCGTTTTTGGGAGCTGGCCGCAAAAGCGCAGGATGGCTTCAGGCGCTTTTCTGGTTCCGAGGGGCAGGATGAGCCTGTGGTTATTTCTTCTTCCTGATGGGAAAATAGAGTGACCTGTGCCTGTCCCAACACCAAGAGCTAGTCTCTCATTGGTTTCCCGTCTTCCCGTTCATCCTCAGGACAAATTGCAACCTGTACGGAACAGGAGGTTAAAGGTGCTGATGCTCCAAGTAGGGAGATTGCTACTAAAGCGGCTGGAATGGCGAATCCGGGCACAAGGAGATGAGAAATGAGGTGCGTTTTAGAAACCTTTCCCGATCACACGGTGTACCAACTTCTTGGTTTCTCATGCATGTTTTCGATGTAGGAAGATGCCCTTGAACCTGGAGATTTGGGACCCATGCGATGGGTACCACGGAGTATTATTTAAAGGGTCTGCGTTTGCTCACCCAACCTCACCAAACCTCTCAGCCCCAAGAGGGTCCACCCTTATGTCTCATCCAGCTGTGGGTCTAGATATGGTCAATCCAGGTTGCATCACAGCCCCTGAACGCATTGTGTAAGAATTTCTCTCTCTTTCACTGTCTTTGTTTCATGGGTTTTTCAAAGTAATTTATTTTTATAATGGGGTTTAGCTGCTTTTCACTGCTGTGTTTATGCCGCTTTACACCCACTTGACACACTAACAGAGAGATATCAATACATAGGTTTTAAGATTATTACTAGTCAGATATATTCTTGTGCGTTGAATAGGGCGTGTTGAGTCCAATTCTCTGAGCAAGGAGTAGGTCTTGCTATTACATATTGGGTTTATGGAACGGTATCTGAGCTAATTTGAAACCCTTGTTTTATGTATCACCCCACCTCACCTTTCCCGTTAAGTAGCCATAGTGTGTTTTCTGCATGTGTGACTTTGTTCTGTTTTGTAATTCAGTTCAAGTGTAACGCTTTTTACATTCCCTCTATAAGTGATACCTTATGAGAAGTGTCCTTTTCTGTGTGACTTATTTCACTTAGAATCGTCGTACCTAAATCCACTCATCATGCTGCTACTAGCCTTATGACATTGATTTCATGGCTGAGTGATATTCCATTGTACATAAGGACCACAACTTCTTTATCCATTTTTCTCTTTCCTGGGATATTTAAGGTGGAATGAAGAGGAGGTCCTGGTCAACAGAGCAGCCCTAAACTTTGGGGTGCTTGTCTCTAGCTGATTTTTAATTTTCCCAATTTATACCATCATGAGTGGAAGTGCCCTATGCTCTCTAAGCTGTGTTTTTTAGATGTTTCAGGACGCACCGTACAATTCTCCAGAGTGGCTGTTGGCAATTTACATCCCGCCCATCAGTGTAGCAAGGCTCCCATTTCTCCATGGCCTGTCCTGCATTTCTGGTTTTGACACTTTTTTCAGCATGGCCCTTTTGACCGATGGGAAGCGAGACTTCTTTTTAACGCTGATTTGCCATTCCAGGTTGCTTGGTTGGCCAAAAAGGGCGTATGCGTTTTTTCCTGAATATATTCAGGAAAAAACGCATACGCCCTTTTTGGCCAAGGGCATCATTGTCAACGTTTTGCCGCTTTTCATGTGCTTTAAAGGCGATTCGAATCTACCTCCTGAAATCTGTTTCCTGCAATTCTGCCTTGATTTCAAATCCTCTTCTTTGCCTTCCCTCAATACATTTGTGGACGAGAGTTATCATTTATAACTCTGCAGGTTTGTGAATTGCAGTGCCCGGAAGCTCCATTTTACAACTCGCGTTTTTGGGAGCTGGCCGCGAAAGCGCAGGACGGCTTCAGGCCCTGTTCTGGTTCCGGGGAGCAGGCTGAGCCTGTGGTTAATTCTTCTTCCTGATGGGAAAATAGAGTGACCTGTGTCTGTCCCAACACCAAGAGCTAGTCCGTCATTGGTTCCCCGTCTTCCCGTTCATCCTCAGGACAAATTGCAACCTGTACGGAACAGGAGGTTAAAGGTGCTGATGCTCCAAGTAGGGAGATTGCTAGTAAAGCGGCTGGAATGGCGAACCCGGGCACAAGGAGATGAGAAATGAGGTGCGTTTTAGAAACCTTTCCCGATCACACGGTGTACCAACTTCTTGGTTTCTCATGCATGTTTTCGATGTAGGAAGATGCCCTTGAACCTGGAGATTTGGGACCCATGCGATGGGTACCACGGAGTATTATTTAAAGGGTCTGCGTTTGCTCACCCAACCTCACCAAACCTCTCAGCCCCAAGAGTGTCCACCCTTATGTCTCATCCAGCTGTGGGTCTAGATATGGTCAATCCAGGTTGCATCACAGCCCCTGAAGGCATTGTGTAAGAATTTCTCTCTCTTTCACTGTCTTTGTTTCATGGGTGTTTCAAAGTCATTTATTTTTATAATGGGGTTTAGCTGCTTTTCACTGCTGTGTTTATGCCGCTTTACACCCACTTGACACACTAACAGAGAGATATCAATACATAGGTTTTAAGATTACTACTAGTCAGATATATTCTTGTGCGGTGAATAGGGCGTGTTGAGTCCAGTTCTCTGAGCAAGGAGTAGGTCTTGTCTATTACATATTGGGTTTATGGAACGGTATCTGAGCTAATTTGAAACCCTTGTTTTATGTATCACCCCACCTCACCTTTCCCGTTAAGCAGCCATAGTGTGTTTTCTGCATGTGTGACTCTGTTCTGTTTTGTAATTCAGTTCAAGTGTAACGGTTTTTACATTCCCTCTATAAGTGATACCTTATGAGAAGTGTCCTTTTCTGTGTGACTTATTTCACTTAGAATCGTCGTACCTAAATCCACTCATCATGCTGCTACTAGCCTTATGACATTGATTTCATGGCTGAGTGATATTCCATTGTACATAAGGACCACAACTTCTTTATCCATTTTTCTCTTTCCTGGGATATTTAAGGTGGAATGAAGTGGAGGTCCTTGTCAACAGAGCAGCCCTCAACTTTGGGGTGCTTGTGTCTTGCTGATGTTTAATTTTCCCAATTTTTACCCCCATGAGTGGAAGTGCCCTATGCTCTCTAAGCTGTGTTTTGTATATGTTACAGGACTCACCGTACACTTCTCCAGAGTGTCTGTTGGCAATTTACATTCTGCTCGTCAGTGTAAAAAGGCTCCCATTTCTCCATGGCCTGTCCTGCATTCCTGGTTTTGACAGTTTTTTCAGCATGGCCCTTTTGACCAATGGGAAGCGAGACTTCTTTTTAACGCTGATTTGCCATTCCAGGTTGCTTGGTCGGCCAAAAAGGGCGTATGCGTTTTTTCCTGAATATATTCAGGAAAAAACGCATACGCCCTTTTTGGCCAAGGGCATCATTGTCAACGTTTTGCCACTTTTCATGTGCTTTAAGGGCGATTCGAATCTACCTCCTGAAATCTGTTTCCTGCAATTCTGCCTTGATTAAAAATCCTCTTCTTTGCCTTCCCTCAATATATTTGTGGACGAGAGTTATCATTTATAACTCTGCAGGTTTGTGAATTGCAGTGCCCTGAACCTCCATTTTACAAGTCGCGTTTCTGGGAGCTGGCCGCAAAAGCGCAGGATGGCTTCAGGCCCTGTTCTGGTTCCGGGGGGCAGGCTGAGCCTGTGGTTAATTCTTCTTCCTGATGGGAAAATAGAGTGACCTGTGCCTGTCCCAACACCAAGAGCTAGTCTCTCATTGGTTCCCCGTCTTCCCCTTCATCCTCAGGACAAATTGCAACCTGTACGGAACAGGAGGTTAAAGGTGCTGATGCTCCAAGTAGGGAGATTGCTAGTAAAGGGGCTGCAATGGCGAACCCGGGCACAAGGAGATGAGAAATGAGGTGCGTTTTAGAAACCTTTCCCCATCACACGGTGTACCATCTTCTTGGTTTCTCATGCATGTTTTCGATGTAGGAAGATGCCCTTGAACCTGGAGATTTGGGACCCATGCGATGGGTACCACGGAGTATTATTTAAAGGGTCTGCGTTTGCTCACCCAACCTCACCAAACCTCTCAGCCCCAAGAGTGTCCACCCTTATGTCTCATCCAGCTGTGGGTCTAGATATGGTCAATCCAGGTTGCATCACAGCCCCTGAACGCATTGTGTAAGAATTTCTCTCTCTTTCACTGTCTTTGTTTCATGGGTTTTTCAAAGTAATTTATTTTTATAATGGGGTTTAGCTGCTTTTCACTGCTGTGTTTATGCCGCTTTACACCCACTTGACACACTAACAGAGAGATATCAATACATAGGTTTTAAGATTATTACTAGTCAGATATATTCTTGTGCGTTGAATAGGGCGTGTTGAGTCCAATTCTCTGAGCAAAGAGTAGGTCTTGCTATTACATATTGGGTTTATGGAACGGTATCTGAGCTAATTTGAAACCCTTGTTTTATGTATCACCCCACCTCACCTTTCCCGTTAAGTAGCCATAGTGTGTTTTCTGCATGTGTGACTTTGTTCTGTTTTGTAATTCAGTTCAAGTGTAACGCTTTTTACATTCCCTCTATAAGTGATACCTTATGAGAAGTGTCCTTTTCTGTGTGACTTATTTCACTTAGAATCGTCATACCTAAATCCACTCATCATGCTGCTATTAGCCTTATGACATTGATTTCATGGCTGAGTGATATTCCATTGTACATAAGGACCACAACTACTTTATCCATTTTTCTCTTTCCTGGGATATTTAAGTGGAATGAAGTGGAGGTCCTTGTCAACAGAGCAGCCCTAAACTTTGGGGTGCTTGTGTCTTGCTGATGTTTAATTTTCCCAATTTTTACCCCCATGAGTGGAAGTGCCCTATGCTCTCTAAGCTGTGTTTTTTAGATGTTACAGGACTCACCGTACACTTCTCCAGAGTGGCTGTTGGCAATTTACATCCTGCTCATCAGTGTAACAAGGCTCCCATTTCTCCATGGCCTGTCATGCATTTCTGGTTTTGACACTTTTTTCAGCATGGCCCTTTTGACCGATGGGAAGCGAGACTTCTTTGTAGCGTTGATTTGCCTTTCCAGGTTGCTTGGTTAGCCAAAAAGGGCGTATGCGTTTTTTCCTGAATATGTTCAGGAAAAAACGCATACGCCCTTTTTGGCCAAGGGCATCATTGTCAACGTTTTGCCGCTTTTCATGTGCTTTAAAGGCGATTCGAATCTACCTCCTGAAATCTGTTTCCTGCAATTCTGCCTTGATTAAAAATCCTCTTCTTTGCCTTCCCTCAATATATTTGTGGACGAGAGTTCTCATTTATAACTCTGCAGGTTTGTGAATTGCAGTGCCCTGAAGCTCCATTTTACAACTCGCGTTTTTGGGAGCTGGCCGCGAAAGCGCAGGATGGTTTCAGGCTCTGTTCTGGTTCCGGGGAGCAGGCTGAGCCTGTGGTTAATTCTTCTTCCTGATGGGAAAATAGAGTGACCTGTGCCTGTCCCAACACCAAGAGCTAGTCTCTCATTGGTTTCCCGTCTTCCCGTTCATCCTCAGGACAAATTGCAACCTGTACGGAACAGGAGGTTAAAGGTGCTGATGCTCCAAGTAGGGAGATTGCTACTAAAGCGGCTGGAATGGCGAATCCGGGCACAAGGAGATGAGAAATGAGGTGCGTTTTAGAAACCTTTCCCGATCACACGGTGTACCAACTTCTTGGTTTCTCATGCATGTTTTCGATGTAGGAAGATGCCCTTGAACCTGGAGATTTGGGACCCATGCGATGGGTACCACGGAGTATTATTTAAAGGGTCTGCGTTTGCTCACCCAACCTCACCAAACGTCTCAGCCCCAAGAGGGTCCACCCTTATGTCTCATCCAGCTGTGGGTCTAGATATGGTCAATCCAGGTTGCATCACAGCCCCTGAACGCATTGTGTAAGAATTTCTCTCTCTTTCACTGTCTTTGTTTCATGGGTTTTTCAAAGTAATTTATTTTTATAATGGGGTTTAGCTGCTTTTCACTGCTGTGTTTATGCCGCTTTACACCCACTTGACACACTAACAGAGAGATATCAATACATAGGTTTTAAGATTATTACTAGTCAGATATATTCTTGTGCGTTGAATAGGGCGTGTTGAGTCCAATTCTCTGAGCAAGGAGTAGGTCTTGCTATTACATATTGGGTTTATGGAACGGTATCTGAGCTAATTTGAAACCCTTGTTTTATGTATCACCCCACCTCACCTTTCCCGTTAAGCAGCCATAGTGTGTTTTCTGCATGTGTGACTCTGTTCTGTTTTGTAATTCAGTTCAAGTGTAACGCTTTTTACATTCCCTCTATAAGTGATACCTTATGAGAAGTGTCCTTTTCTGTGTGACTTATTTCACTTAGAATCGTCGTACCTAAATCCACTCATCATGCTGCTACTAGCCTTATGACATTGATTTCATGGCTGAGTGATATTCCATTGTACATAAGGACCACAACTTCTTTATCCATTTTTCTCTTTCCTGGGATATTTAAGGTGGAATGAAGAGGAGGTCCTTGTCAACAGAGCAGCCCTAAACTTTGGGGTGCTTGTCTCTAGCTGATTTTTAATTTTCCCAATTTATACCATCATGAGTGGAAGTGCCCTATGCTCTCTAAGCTGTGTTTTTTAGATGTTTCAGGACGCACCGTACAATTCTCCAGAGTGGCTGTTGGCAATTTACATCCCGCCCATCAGTGTAGCAAGGCTCCCATTTCTCCATGGCCTGTCCTGCATTTCTGGTTTTGACACTTTTTTCAGCATGGCCCTTTTGACCGATGGGAAGCGAGACTTCTTTTTAACGCTGATTTGCCATTCCAGGTTGCTTGGTTGGCCAAAAAGGGCGTATGCGTTTTTTCCTGAATATATTCAGGAAAAAACGCATACGCCCTTTTTGGCCAAGGGCATCATTGTCAACGTTTTGCCGCTTTTCATGTGCTTTAAAGGCGATTCGAATCTACCTCCTGAAATCTGTTTCCTGCAATTCTGCCTTGATTTCAAATCCTCTTCTTTGCCTTCCCTCAATACATTTGTGGACGAGAGTTATCATTTATAACTCTGCAGGTTTGTGAATTGCAGTGCCCGGAAGCTCCATTTTACAACTCGCGTTTTTGGGAGCTGGCCGCGAAAGCGCAGGACGGCTTCAGTCCCTGTTCTGGTTCCGGGGAGCAGGCTGAGCCTGTGGTTAATTCTTCTTCCTGATGGGAAAATAGAGTGACCTGTGTCTGTCCCAACACCAAGAGCTAGTCCGTCATTGGTTCCCCGTCTTCCCGTTCATCCTCAGGACAAATTGCAACCTGTACGGAACAGGAGGTTAAAGGTGCTGATGCTCCAAGTAGGGAGATTGCTACTAAAGCGGCTGGAATGGCGAACCCGGGCACAAGGAGATGAGAAATGAGGTGCGTTTTAGAAACCTTTCCCGATCACACGGTGTACCAACTTCTTGGTTTCTCATGCATGTTTTCGATGTAGGAAGATGCCCTTGAACCTGGAGATTTGGGACCCATGCGATGGGTACCACGGAGTATTATTTAAAGGGTCTGCGTTTGCTCACCCAACCTCACCAAACCTCTCAGCCCCAAGAGTGTCCACCCTTATGTCTCATCCAGCTGTGGGTCTAGATATGGTCAATCCAGGTTGCATCACAGCCCCTGAACGCATTGTGTAAGAATTTCTCTCTCTTTCACTGTCTTTGTTTCATGGGTGTTTCAAAGTCATTTATTTTTATAATGGGGTTTAGCTGCTTTTCACTGCTGTGTTTATGCCACTTTACACCCACTTGACACACTAACAGAGAGATATCAATACATAGGTTTTAAGATTACTACTAGTCAGATATATTCTTGTGCGGTGAATAGGGCGTGTTGAGTCCAGTTCTCTGAGCAAGGAGTAGGTCTTGTCTATTACATATTGGGTTTATGGAACGGTATCTGAGCTAATTTGAAACCCTTCTTTTATGTATCACCCCACCTCACCTTTCCCGTTAAGCAGCCATAGGGTGTTTTCTGCATGTGTGACTCTGTTCTGTTTTGTAATTCAGTTCAAGTGTAACGGTTTTTACATTCCCTCTATAAGTGATACCTTATGAGAAGTGTCCTTTTCTGTGTGACTTATTTCACTTAGAATCGTCGTACCTAAATCCACTCATCATGCTGCTACTAGCCTTATGACATTGATTTCATGGCTGAGTGATATTCCATTATACATAAGGACCACAACTTCTTTATCCATTTTTCTCTTTCCTGGGATATTTAAGGTGGAATGAAGTGGAGGTCCTTGTCAACAGAGCAGCCCTCAACTTTGGGGTGCTTGTGTCTTGCTGATGTTTAATTTTCCCAATTTTTACCACCATGAGTGGAAGTGCCCTATGCTCTCTAAGCTGTGTTTTGTATATGTTACAGGACTCACCGTACACTTCTCCAGAGTGTCTGTTGGCAATTTACATTCTGCTCATCAGTGTAACAAGGCTCCCATTTCTCCATGGCCTGTCCTGCATTCCTGGTTTTGACACTTTTTTCAGCATGGCCCTTTTGACCGATGGGAAGCGAGACTTCTTTTTAACGCTGATTTGCCATTCCAGGTTGCTTGGTCGGCCAAAAAGGGCGTATGCGTTTTTTCCTGAATATATTCAGGAAAAAACGCATACGCCCTTTTTGGCCAAGGGCATCATTGTCAACGTTTTGCCGCTTTTCATGTGCTTTAAAGGCGATTCGAATCTACCTCCTGAAATCTGTTTCCTGCAATTCTGCCTTGATTTCAAATCCTCTTCTTTGCCTTCCCTCAATATATTTGTGGACGAGAGTTATCATTTATAACTCTGCAGGTTTGTGAATTGCAGTGCCCTGAACCTCCATTTTACAAGTCGCGTTTCTGGGAGCTGGCCGCAAAAGCGCAGGATGGCTTCAGGCCCTGTTCTGGTTCCGGGGGGCAGGCTGAGCCTGTGGTTAATTCTTCTTCCTGATGGGAAAATAGAGTGACCTGTGCCTGTCCCAACACCAAGAGCTAGTCTCTCATTGGTTCCCCGTCTTCCCCTTCATCCTCAGGACAAATTGCAACCTGTACGGAACAGGAGGTTAAAGGTGCTGATGCTCCAAGTAGGGAGATTGCTAGTAAAGGGGCTGCAATGGCGAACCCGGGCACAAGGAGATGAGAAATGAGGTGCGTTTTAGAAACCTTTCCCCATCACACGGTGTACCATCTTCTTGGTTTCTCATGCATGTTTTCGATGTAGGAAGATGCCCTTGAACCTGGAGATTTGGGACCCATGCGATGGGTACCACGGAGTATTATTTAAAGGGTCTGCGTTTGCTCACCCAACCTCACCAAACCTCTCAGCCCCAAGAGTGTCCACCCTTATGTCTCATCCAGCTGTGGGTCTAGATATGGTCAATCCAGGTTGCATCACAGCCCCTGAACGCATTGTGTAAGAATTTCTCTCTCTTTCACTGTCTTTGTTTCATGGGTTTTTCAAAGTAATTTATTTTTATAATGGGGTTTAGCTGCTTTTCACTGCTGTGTTTATGCCGCTTTACACCCACTTGACACACTAACAGAGAGATATCAATACATAGGTTTTAAGATTATTACTAGTCAAATATATTCTTGTGCGTTGAATAGGGCGTGTTGAGTCCAATTCTCTGAGCAAAGAGTAGGTCTTGCTATTACATATTGGGTTTATGGAACGGTATCTGAGCTAATTTGAAACCCTTGTTTTATGTATCACCCCACCTCACCTTTCCCGTTAAGTAGCCATAGTGTGTTTTCTGCATGTGTGACTTTGTTCTGTTTTGTAATTCAGTTCAAGTGTAACGGTTTTTACATTCCCTCTATAAGTGATACCTTATGAGAAGTGTCCTTTTCTGTGTGACTTATTTCACTTAGAATCGTCATACCTAAATCCACTCATCATGCTGCTATTAGCCTTATGACATTGATTTCATGGCTGAGTGATATTCCATTGTACATAAGGACCACAACTACTTTATCCATTTTTCTCTTTCCTGGGATATTTAAGTGGAATGAAGTGGAGGTCCTTGTCAACAGAGCAGCCCTAAACTTTGGGGTGCTTGTGTCTTGCTGATGTTTAATTTTCCCAATTTTTACCCCCATGAGTGGAAGTGCCCTATGCTCTCTAAGCTGTGTTTTTTAGATGTTACAGGACTCACCGTACACTTCTCCAGAGTGGCTGTTGGCAATTTACATCCTGCTCATCAGTGTAACAAGGCTCCCATTTCTCCATGGCCTGTCATGCATTTCTGGTTTTGACACTTTTTTCAGCATGGCCCTTTTGACCGATGGGAAGCGAGACTTCTTTGTAGCGTTGATTTGCCTTTCCAGGTTGCTTGGTTAGCCAAAAAGGGCGTATGCGTTTTTTCCTGAATATATTCAGGAAAAAACGCATACGCCCTTTTTGGCCAAGGGCATCATTGTCAACGTTTTGCCGCTTTTCATGTGCTGTAAAGGCGATTCGAATCTACCTCCTGAAATCTGTTTCCTGCAATTCTGCCTTGATTAAAAATCCTCCTCTTTGCCTTCCCTCAATATATTTGTGGACGAGAGTTCTCATTTATAACTCTGCAGGTTTGTGAATTGCAGTGCCCTGAAGCTCCATTTTACAACTCGCGTTTTTGGGAGCTGGCCGCAAAAGCGCAGGATGGCTTCAGGCGCTTTTCTGGTTCCGAGGGGCAGGATGAGCCTGTGGTTATTTCTTCTTCCTGATGGGAAAATAGAGTGACCTGTGCCTGTCCCAACACCAAGAGCTAGTCTCTCATTGGTTTCCCGTCTTCCCGTTCATCCTCAGGACAAATTGCAACCTGTACGGAACAGGAGGTTAAAGGTGCTGATGCTCCAAGTAGGGAGATTGCTACTAAAGCGGCTGGAATGGCGAATCCGGGCACAAGGAGATGAGAAATGAGGTGCGTTTTAGAAACCTTTCCCAATCACACGGTGTACCAACTTCTTGGTTTCTCATGCATGTTTTCGATGTAGGAAGATGCCCTTGAACCTGGAGATTTGGGACCCATGCGATGGGTACCACGGAGTATTATTTAAAGGGTCTGCGTTTGCTCACCCAACCTCACCAAACCTCTCAGCCCCAAGAGGGTCCACCCTTATGTCTCATCCAGCTGTGGGTCTAGATATGGTCAATCCAGGTTGCATCACAGCCCCTGAACGCATTGTGTAAGAATTTCTCTCTCTTTCACTGTCTTTGTTTCATGGGTTTTTCAAAGTAATTTATTTTTATAATGGGGTTTAGCTGCTTTTCACTGCTGTGTTTATGCCGCTTTACACCCACTTGACACACTAACAGAGAGATATCAATACATAGGTTTTAAGATTATTACTAGTCAGATATATTCTTGTGCGTTGAATAGGGCGTGTTGAGTCCAATTCTCTGAGCAAGGAGTAGGTCTTGCTATTACATATTGGGTTTATGGAACGGTATCTGAGCTAATTTGAAACCCTTGTTTTATGTATCACCCCACCTCACCTTTCCCGTTAAGTAGCCATAGTGTGTTTTCTGCATGTGTGACTTTGTTCTGTTTTGTAATTCAGTTCAAGTGTAACGCTTTTTACATTCCCTCTATAAGTGATACCTTATGAGAAGTGTCCTTTTCTGTGTGACTTATTTCACTTAGAATCGTCGTACCTAAATCCACTCATCATGCTGCTACTAGCCTTATGACATTGATTTCATGGCTGAGTGATATTCCATTGTACATAAGGACCACAACTTCTTTATCCATTTTTCTCTTTCCTGGGATATTTAAGGTGGAATGAAGAGGAGGTCCTTGTCAACAGAGCAGCCCTAAACTTTGGGGTGCTTGTCTCTAGCTGATTTTTAATTTTCCCAATTTATACCATCATGAGTGGAAGTGCCCTATGCTCTCTAAGCTGTGTTTTTTAGATGTTTCAGGACGCACCGTACAATTCTCCAGAGTGGCTGTTGGCAATTTACATCCCGCCCATCAGTGTAGCAAGGCTCCCATTTCTCCATGGCCTGTCCTGCATTTCTGGTTTTGACACTTTTTTCAGCATGGCCCTTTTGACCGATGGGAAGCGAGACTTCTTTTTAACGCTGATTTGCCATTCCAGGTTGCTTGGTTGGCCAAAAAGGGCGTATGCGTTTTTTCCTGAATATATTCAGGAAAAAACGCATACGCCCTTTTTGGCCAAGGGCATCATTGTCAACGTTTTGCCGCTTTTCATGTGCTTTAAAGGCGATTCGAATCTACCTCCTGAAATCTGTTTCCTGCAATTCTGCCTTGATTTCAAATCCTCTTCTTTGCCTTCCCTCAATACATTTGTGGACGAGAGTTATCATTTATAACTCTGCAGGTTTGTGAATTGCAGTGCCCGGAAGCTCCATTTTACAACTCGCGTTTTTGGGAGCTGGCCGCGAAAGCGCAGGACGGCTTCAGGCCCTGTTCTGGTTCCGGGGAGCAGGCTGAGCCTGTGGTTAATTCTTCTTCCTGATGGGAAAATAGAGTGACCTGTGTCTGTCCCAACACCAAGAGCTAGTCCGTCATTGGTTCCCCGTCTTCCCGTTCATCCTCAGGACAAATTGCAACCTGTACGGAACAGGAGGTTAAAGGTGCTGATGCTCCAAGTAGGGAGATTGCTAGTAAAGCGGCTGGAATGGCGAACCCGGGCACAAGGAGATGAGAAATGAGGTGCGTTTTAGAAACCTTTCCCGATCACACGGTGTACCAACTTCTTGGTTTCTCATGCATGTTTTCGATGTAGGAAGATGCCCTTGAACCTGGAGATTTGGGACCCATGCCATGGGTACCACGGAGTATTATTTAAAGGGTCTGCGTTTGCTCACCCAACCTCACCAAACGTCTCAGCCCCAAGAGGGTCCACCCTTATGTCTCATCCAGCTGTGGGTCTAGATATGGTCAATCCAGGTTGCATCACAGCCCCTGAACGCATTGTGTAAGAATTTCTCTCTCTTTCACTGTCTTTGTTTCATGGGTTTTTCAAAGTAATTTATTTTTATAATGGGGTTTAGCTGCTTTTCACTGCTGTGTTTATGCCGCTTTACACCCACTTGACACACTAACAGAGAGATATCAATACATAGGTTTTAAGATTATTACTAGTCAGATATATTCTTGTGCGTTGAATAGGGCGTGTTGAGTCCAATTCTCTGAGCAAGGAGTAGGTCTTGCTATTACATATTGGGTTTATGGAACGGTATCTGAGCTAATTTGAAACCCTTGTTTTATGTATCACCCCACCTCACCTTTCCCGTTAAGTAGCCATAGTGTGTTTTCTGCATGTGTGACTTTGTTCTGTTTTGTAATTCAGTTCAAGTGTAACGCTTTTTACATTCCCTCTATAAGTGATACCTTATGAGAAGTGTCCTTTTCTGTGTGACTTATTTCACTTAGAATCGTCATACCTAAATCCACTCATCATGCTGCTATTAGCCTTATGACATTGATTTCATGGCTGAGTGATATTCCATTGTACATAAGGACCACAACTACTTTATCCATTTTTCTCTTTCCTGGGATATTTAAGTGGAATGAAGTGGAGGTCCTTGTCAACAGAGCAGCCCTAAACTTTGGGGTGCTTGTGTCTTGCTGATGTTTAATTTTCCCAATTTTTACCCCCATGAGTGGAAGTGCCCTATGCTCTCTAAGCTGTGTTTTTTAGATGTTACAGGACTCACCGTACACTTCTCCAGAGTGGCTGTTGGCAATTTACATCCTGCTCATCAGTGTAACAAGGCTCCCATTTCTCCATGGCCTGTCATGCATTTCTGGTTTTGACACTTTTTTCAGCATGGCCCTTTTGACCGATGGGAAGCGAGACTTCTTTGTAGCGTTGATTTGCCTTTCCAGGTTGCTTGGTTAGCCAAAAAGGGCGTATGCGTTTTTTCCTGAATATGTTCAGGAAAAAACGCATACGCCCTTTTTGGCCAAGGGCATCATTGTCAACGTTTTGCCGCTTTTCATGTGCTTTAAAGGCGATTCGAATCTACCTCCTGAAATCTGTTTCCTGCAATTCTGCCTTGATTAAAAATCCTCTTCTTTGCCTTCCCTCAATATATTTGTGGACGAGAGTTCTCATTTATAACTCTGCAGGTTTGTGAATTGCAGTGCCCTGAAGCTCCATTTTACAACTCGCGTTTTTGGGAGCTGGCCGCGAAAGCGCAGGATGGTTTCAGGCCCTGTTCTGGTTCCGGGGAGCAGGCTGAGCCTGTGGTTAATTCTTCTTCCTGATGGGAAAATAGAGTGACCTGTGCCTGTCCCAACACCAAGAGCTAGTCTCTCATTGGTTTCCCGTCTTCCCGTTCATCCTCAGGACAAATTGCAACCTGTACGGAACAGGAGGTTAAAGGTGCTGATGCTCCAAGTAGGGAGATTGCTACTAAAGCGGCTGGAATGGCGAATCCGGGCACAAGGAGATGAGAAATGAGGTGCGTTTTAGAAACCTTTCCCGATCACACGGTGTACCAACTTCTTGGTTTCTCATGCATGTTTTCGATGTAGGAAGATGCCCTTGAACCTGGAGATTTGGGACCCATGCGATGGGTACCACGGAGTATTATTTAAAGGGTCTGCGTTTGCTCACCCAACCTCACCAAACGTCTCAGCCCCAAGAGGGTCCACCCTTATGTCTCATCCAGCTGTGGGTCTAGATATGGTCAATCCAGGTTGCATCACAGCCCCTGAACGCATTGTGTAAGAATTTCTCTCTCTTTCACTGTCTTTGTTTCATGGGTTTTTCAAAGTAATTTATTTTTATAATGGGGTTTAGCTGCTTTTCACTGCTGTGTTTATGCCGCTTTACACCCACTTGACACACTAACAGAGAGATATCAATACATAGGTTTTAAGATTATTACTAGTCAGATATATTCTTGTGCGTTGAATAGGGCGTGTTGAGTCCAATTCTCTGAGCAAGGAGTAGGTCTTGCTATTACATATTGGGTTTATGGAACGGTATCTGAGCTAATTTGAAACCCTTGTTTTATGTATCACCCCACCTCACCTTTCCCGTTAAGCAGCCATAGTGTGTTTTCTGCATGTGTGACTCTGTTCTGTTTTGTAATTCAGTTCAAGTGTAACGCTTTTTACATTCCCTCTATAAGTGATACCTTATGAGAAGTGTCCTTTTCTGTGTGACTTATTTCACTTAGAATCGTCGTACCTAAATCCACTCATCATGCTGCTACTAGCCTTATGACATTGATTTCATGGCTGAGTGATATTCCATTGTACATAAGGACCACAACTTCTTTATCCATTTTTCTCTTTCCTGGGATATTTAAGGTGGAATGAAGAGGAGGTCCTTGTCAACAGAGCAGCCCTAAACTTTGGGGTGCTTGTCTCTAGCTGATTTTTAATTTTCCCAATTTATACCATCATGAGTGGAAGTGCCCTATGCTCTCTAAGCTGTGTTTTTTAGATGTTTCAGGACGCACCGTACAATTCTCCAGAGTGGCTGTTGGCAATTTACATCCCGCCCATCAGTGTAGCAAGGCTCCCATTTCTCCATGGCCTGTCCTGCATTTCTGGTTTTGACACTTTTTTCAGCATGGCCCTTTTGACCGATGGGAAGCGAGACTTCTTTTTAACGCTGATTTGCCATTCCAGGTTGCTTGGTTGGCCAAAAAGGGCGTATGCGTTTTTTCCTGAATATATTCAGGAAAAAACGCATACGCCCTTTTTGGCCAAGGGCATCATTGTCAACGTTTTGCCGCTTTTCATGTGCTTTAAAGGCGATTCGAATCTACCTCCTGAAATCTGTTTCCTGCAATTCTGCCTTGATTTCAAATCCTCTTCTTTGCCTTCCCTCAATACATTTGTGGACGAGAGTTATCATTTATAACTCTGCAGGTTTGTGAATTGCAGTGCCCGGAAGCTCCATTTTACAACTCGCGTTTTTGGGAGCTGGCCGCGAAAGCGCAGGACGGCTTCAGTCCCTGTTCTGGTTCCGGGGAGCAGGCTGAGCCTGTGGTTAATTCTTCTTCCTGATGGGAAAATAGAGTGACCTGTGTCTGTCCCAACACCAAGAGCTAGTCCGTCATTGGTTCCCCGTCTTCCTGTTCATCCTCAGGACAAATTGCAACCTGTACGGAACAGGAGGTTAAAGGTGCTGATGCTCCAAGTAGGGAGATTGCTACTAAAGCGGCTGGAATGGCGAACCCGGGCACAAGGAGATGAGAAATGAGGTGCGTTTTAGAAACCTTTCCCGATCACACGGTGTACCAACTTCTTGGTTTCTCATGCATGTTTTCGATGTAGGAAGATGCCCTTGAACCTGGAGATTTGGGACCCATGCGATGGGTACCACGGAGTATTATTTAAAGGGTCTGCGTTTGCTCACCCAACCTCACCAAACCTCTCAGCCCCAAGAGTGTCCACCCTTATGTCTCATCCAGCTGTGGGTCTAGATATGGTCAATCCAGGTTGCATCACAGCCCCTGAACGCATTGTGTAAGAATTTCTCTCTCTTTCACTGTCTTTGTTTCATGGGTGTTTCAAAGTCATTTATTTTTATAATGGGGTTTAGCTGCTTTTCACTGCTGTGTTTATGCCACTTTACACCCACTTGACACACTAACAGAGAGATATCAATACATAGGTTTTAAGATTACTACTAGTCAGATATATTCTTGTGCGGTGAATAGGGCGTGTTGAGTCCAGTTCTCTGAGCAAGGAGTAGGTCTTGTCTATTACATATTGGGTTTATGGAACGGTATCTGAGCTAATTTGAAACCCTTCTTTTATGTATCACCCCACCTCACCTTTCCCGTTAAGCAGCCATAGGGTGTTTTCTGCATGTGTGACTCTGTTCTGTTTTGTAATTCAGTTCAAGTGTAACGGTTTTTACATTCCCTCTATAAGTGATACCTTATGAGAAGTGTCCTTTTCTGTGTGACTTATTTCACTTAGAATCGTCGTACCTAAATCCACTCATCATGCTGCTACTAGCCTTATGACATTGATTTCATGGCTGAGTGATATTCCATTATACATAAGGACCACAACTTCTTTATCCATTTTTCTCTTTCCTGGGATATTTAAGGTGGAATGAAGTGGAGGTCCTTGTCAACAGAGCAGCCCTCAACTTTGGGGTGCTTGTGTCTTGCTGATGTTTAATTTTCCCAATTTTTACCACCATGAGTGGAAGTGCCCTATGCTCTCTAAGCTGTGTTTTGTATATGTTACAGGACTCACCGTACACTTCTCCAGAGTGTCTGTTGGCAATTTACATTCTGCTCATCAGTGTAACAAGGCTCCCATTTCTCCATGGCCTGTCCTGCATTCCTGGTTTTGACACTTTTTTCAGCATGGCCCTTTTGACCGATGGGAAGCGAGACTTCTTTTTAACGCTGATTTGCCATTCCAGGTTGCTTGGTCGGCCAAAAAGGGCGTATGCGTTTTTTCCTGAATATATTCAGGAAAAAACGCATACGCCCTTTTTGGCCAAGGGCATCATTGTCAACGTTTTGCCGCTTTTCATGTGCTTTAAAGGCGATTCGAATCTACCTCCTGAAATCTGTTTCCTGCAATTCTGCCTTGATTTCAAATCCTCTTCTTTGCCTTCCCTCAATATATTTGTGGACGAGAGTTATCATTTATAACTCTGCAGGTTTGTGAATTGCAGTGCCCTGAACCTCCATTTTACAAGTCGCGTTTCTGGGAGCTGGCCGCAAAAGCGCAGGATGGCTTCAGGCCCTGTTCTGGTTCCGGGGGGCAGGCTGAGCCTGTGGTTAATTCTTCTTCCTGATGGGAAAATAGAGTGACCTGTGCCTGTCCCAACACCAAGAGCTAGTCTCTCATTGGTTCCCCGTCTTCCCCTTCATCCTCAGGACAAATTGCAACCTGTACGGAACAGGAGGTTAAAGGTGCTGATGCTCCAAGTAGGGAGATTGCTAGTAAAGGGGCTGCAATGGCGAACCCGGGCACAAGGAGATGAGAAATGAGGTGCGTTTTAGAAACCTTTCCCCATCACACGGTGTACCATCTTCTTGGTTTCTCATGCATGTTTTCGATGTAGGAAGATGCCCTTGAACCTGGAGATTTGGGACCCATGCGATGGGTACCACGGAGTATTATTTAAAGGGTCTGCGTTTGCTCACCCAACCTCACCAAACCTCTCAGCCCCAAGAGTGTCCACCCTTATGTCTCATCCAGCTGTGGGTCTAGATATGGTCAATCCAGGTTGCATCACAGCCCCTGAACGCATTGTGTAAGAATTTCTCTCTCTTTCACTGTCTTTGTTTCATGGGTTTTTCAAAGTAATTTATTTTTATAATGGGGTTTAGCTGCTTTTCACTGCTGTGTTTATGCCGCTTTACACCCACTTGACACACTAACAGAGAGATATCAATACATAGGTTTTAAGATTATTACTAGTCAAATATATTCTTGTGCGTTGAATAGGGCGTGTTGAGTCCAATTCTCTGAGCAAAGAGTAGGTCTTGCTATTACATATTGGGTTTATGGAACGGTATCTGAGCTAATTTGAAACCCTTGTTTTATGTATCACCCCACCTCACCTTTCCCGTTAAGTAGCCATAGTGTGTTTTCTGCATGTGTGACTTTGTTCTGTTTTGTAATTCAGTTCAAGTGTAACGGTTTTTACATTCCCTCTATAAGTGATACCTTATGAGAAGTGTCCTTTTCTGTGTGACTTATTTCACTTAGAATCGTCATACCTAAATCCACTCATCATGCTGCTATTAGCCTTATGACATTGATTTCATGGCTGAGTGATATTCCATTGTACATAAGGACCACAACTACTTTATCCATTTTTCTCTTTCCTGGGATATTTAAGTGGAATGAAGTGGAGGTCCTTGTCAACAGAGCAGCCCTAAACTTTGGGGTGCTTGTGTCTTGCTGATGTTTAATTTTCCCAATTTTTACCCCCATGAGTGGAAGTGCCCTATGCTCTCTAAGCTGTGTTTTTTAGATGTTACAGGACTCACCGTACACTTCTCCAGAGTGGCTGTTGGCAATTTACATCCTGCTCATCAGTGTAACAAGGCTCCCATTTCTCCATGGCCTGTCATGCATTTCTGGTTTTGACACTTTTTTCAGCATGGCCCTTTTGACCGATGGGAAGCGAGACTTCTTTGTAGCGTTGATTTGCCTTTCCAGGTTGCTTGGTTAGCCAAAAAGGGCGTATGCGTTTTTTCCTGAATATATTCAGGAAAAAACGCATACGCCCTTTTTGGCCAAGGGCATCATTGTCAACGTTTTGCCGCTTTTCATGTGCTGTAAAGGCGATTCGAATCTACCTCCTGAAATCTGTTTCCTGCAATTCTGCCTTGATTAAAAATCCTCCTCTTTGCCTTCCCTCAATATATTTGTGGACGAGAGTTCTCATTTATAACTCTGCAGGTTTGTGAATTGCAGTGCCCTGAAGCTCCATTTTACAACTCGCGTTTTTGGGAGCTGGCCGCAAAAGCGCAGGATGGCTTCAGGCGCTTTTCTGGTTCCGAGGGGCAGGATGAGCCTGTGGTTATTTCTTCTTCCTGATGGGAAAATAGAGTGACCTGTGCCTGTCCCAACACCAAGAGCTAGTCTCTCATTGGTTTCCCGTCTTCCCGTTCATCCTCAGGACAAATTGCAACCTGTACGGAACAGGAGGTTAAAGGTGCTGATGCTCCAAGTAGGGAGATTGCTACTAAAGCGGCTGGAATGGCGAATCCGGGCACAAGGAGATGAGAAATGAGGTGCGTTTTAGAAACCTTTCCCAATCACACGGTGTACCAACTTCTTGGTTTCTCATGCATGTTTTCGATGTAGGAAGATGCCCTTGAACCTGGAGATTTGGGACCCATGCGATGGGTACCACGGAGTATTATTTAAAGGGTCTGCGTTTGCTCACCCAACCTCACCAAACCTCTCAGCCCCAAGAGGGTCCACCCTTATGTCTCATCCAGCTGTGGGTCTAGATATGGTCAATCCAGGTTGCATCACAGCCCCTGAACGCATTGTGTAAGAATTTCTCTCTCTTTCACTGTCTTTGTTTCATGGGTTTTTCAAAGTAATTTATTTTTATAATGGGGTTTAGCTGCTTTTCACTGCTGTGTTTATGCCGCTTTACACCCACTTGACACACTAACAGAGAGATATCAATACATAGGTTTTAAGATTATTACTAGTCAGATATATTCTTGTGCGTTGAATAGGGCGTGTTGAGTCCAATTCTCTGAGCAAGGAGTAGGTCTTGCTATTACATATTGGGTTTATGGAACGGTATCTGAGCTAATTTGAAACCCTTGTTTTATGTATCACCCCACCTCACCTTTCCCGTTAAGTAGCCATAGTGTGTTTTCTGCATGTGTGACTTTGTTCTGTTTTGTAATTCAGTTCAAGTGTAACGCTTTTTACATTCCCTCTATAAGTGATACCTTATGAGAAGTGTCCTTTTCTGTGTGACTTATTTCACTTAGAATCGTCGTACCTAAATCCACTCATCATGCTGCTACTAGCCTTATGACATTGATTTCATGGCTGAGTGATATTCCATTGTACATAAGGACCACAACTTCTTTATCCATTTTTCTCTTTCCTGGGATATTTAAGGTGGAATGAAGAGGAGGTCCTTGTCAACAGAGCAGCCCTAAACTTTGGGGTGCTTGTCTCTAGCTGATTTTTAATTTTCCCAATTTATACCATCATGAGTGGAAGTGCCCTATGCTCTCTAAGCTGTGTTTTTTAGATGTTTCAGGACGCACCGTACAATTCTCCAGAGTGGCTGTTGGCAATTTACATCCCGCCCATCAGTGTAGCAAGGCTCCCATTTCTCCATGGCCTGTCCTGCATTTCTGGTTTTGACACTTTTTTCAGCATGGCCCTTTTGACCGATGGGAAGCGAGACTTCTTTTTAACGCTGATTTGCCATTCCAGGTTGCTTGGTTGGCCAAAAAGGGCGTATGCGTTTTTTCCTGAATATATTCAGGAAAAAACGCATACGCCCTTTTTGGCCAAGGGCATCATTGTCAACGTTTTGCCGCTTTTCATGTGCTTTAAAGGCGATTCGAATCTACCTCCTGAAATCTGTTTCCTGCAATTCTGCCTTGATTTCAAATCCTCTTCTTTGCCTTCCCTCAATACATTTGTGGACGAGAGTTATCATTTATAACTCTGCAGGTTTGTGAATTGCAGTGCCCGGAAGCTCCATTTTACAACTCGC
The DNA here is from genome assembly GCF_965194805.1 of Balaenoptera borealis. Taxonomy (NCBI): domain Eukaryota; kingdom Metazoa; phylum Chordata; class Mammalia; order Artiodactyla; family Balaenopteridae; genus Balaenoptera; species Balaenoptera borealis. The sequence goes on along the minus strand of NW_028123929.1, from coordinate 342,608 downwards.
GTTTTTGGGAGCTGGCCGCGAAAGCGCAGGACGGCTTCAGGCCCTGTTCTGGTTCCGGGGAGCAGGCTGAGCCTGTGGTTAATTCTTCTTCCTGATGGGAAAATAGAGTGACCTGTGTCTGTCCCAACACCAAGAGCTAGTCCGTCATTGGTTCCCCGTCTTCCCGTTCATCCTCAGGACAAATTGCAACCTGTACGGAACAGGAGGTTAAAGGTGCTGATGCTCCAAGTAGGGAGATTGCTAGTAAAGCGGCTGGAATGGCGAACCCGGGCACAAGGAGATGAGAAATGAGGTGCGTTTTAGAAACCTTTCCCGATCACACGGTGTACCAACTTCTTGGTTTCTCATGCATGTTTTCGATGTAGGAAGATGCCCTTGAACCTGGAGATTTGGGACCCATGCCATGGGTACCACGGAGTATTATTTAAAGGGTCTGCGTTTGCTCACCCAACCTCACCAAACGTCTCAGCCCCAAGAGGGTCCACCCTTATGTCTCATCCAGCTGTGGGTCTAGATATGGTCAATCCAGGTTGCATCACAGCCCCTGAACGCATTGTGTAAGAATTTCTCTCTCTTTCACTGTCTTTGTTTCATGGGTTTTTCAAAGTAATTTATTTTTATAATGGGGTTTAGCTGCTTTTCACTGCTGTGTTTATGCCGCTTTACACCCACTTGACACACTAACAGAGAGATATCAATACATAGGTTTTAAGATTATTACTAGTCAGATATATTCTTGTGCGTTGAATAGGGCGTGTTGAGTCCAATTCTCTGAGCAAGGAGTAGGTCTTGCTATTACATATTGGGTTTATGGAACGGTATCTGAGCTAATTTGAAACCCTTGTTTTATGTATCACCCCACCTCACCTTTCCCGTTAAGTAGCCATAGTGTGTTTTCTGCATGTGTGACTTTGTTCTGTTTTGTAATTCAGTTCAAGTGTAACGCTTTTTACATTCCCTCTATAAGTGATACCTTATGAGAAGTGTCCTTTTCTGTGTGACTTATTTCACTTAGAATCGTCATACCTAAATCCACTCATCATGCTGCTATTAGCCTTATGACATTGATTTCATGGCTGAGTGATATTCCATTGTACATAAGGACCACAACTACTTTATCCATTTTTCTCTTTCCTGGGATATTTAAGTGGAATGAAGTGGAGGTCCTTGTCAACAGAGCAGCCCTAAACTTTGGGGTGCTTGTGTCTTGCTGATGTTTAATTTTCCCAATTTTTACCCCCATGAGTGGAAGTGCCCTATGCTCTCTAAGCTGTGTTTTTTAGATGTTACAGGACTCACCGTACACTTCTCCAGAGTGGCTGTTGGCAATTTACATCCTGCTCATCAGTGTAACAAGGCTCCCATTTCTCCATGGCCTGTCATGCATTTCTGGTTTTGACACTTTTTTCAGCATGGCCCTTTTGACCGATGGGAAGCGAGACTTCTTTGTAGCGTTGATTTGCCTTTCCAGGTTGCTTGGTTAGCCAAAAAGGGCGTATGCGTTTTTTCCTGAATATGTTCAGGAAAAAACGCATACGCCCTTTTTGGCCAAGGGCATCATTGTCAACGTTTTGCCGCTTTTCATGTGCTTTAAAGGCGATTCGAATCTACCTCCTGAAATCTGTTTCCTGCAATTCTGCCTTGATTAAAAATCCTCTTCTTTGCCTTCCCTCAATATATTTGTGGACGAGAGTTCTCATTTATAACTCTGCAGGTTTGTGAATTGCAGTGCCCTGAAGCTCCATTTTACAACTCGCGTTTTTGGGAGCTGGCCGCGAAAGCGCAGGATGGTTTCAGGCCCTGTTCTGGTTCCGGGGAGCAGGCTGAGCCTGTGGTTAATTCTTCTTCCTGATGGGAAAATAGAGTGACCTGTGCCTGTCCCAACACCAAGAGCTAGTCTCTCATTGGTTTCCCGTCTTCCCGTTCATCCTCAGGACAAATTGCAACCTGTACGGAACAGGAGGTTAAAGGTGCTGATGCTCCAAGTAGGGAGATTGCTACTAAAGCGGCTGGAATGGCGAATCCGGGCACAAGGAGATGAGAAATGAGGTGCGTTTTAGAAACCTTTCCCGATCACACGGTGTACCAACTTCTTGGTTTCTCATGCATGTTTTCGATGTAGGAAGATGCCCTTGAACCTGGAGATTTGGGACCCATGCGATGGGTACCACGGAGTATTATTTAAAGGGTCTGCGTTTGCTCACCCAACCTCACCAAACGTCTCAGCCCCAAGAGGGTCCACCCTTATGTCTCATCCAGCTGTGGGTCTAGATATGGTCAATCCAGGTTGCATCACAGCCCCTGAACGCATTGTGTAAGAATTTCTCTCTCTTTCACTGTCTTTGTTTCATGGGTTTTTCAAAGTAATTTATTTTTATAATGGGGTTTAGCTGCTTTTCACTGCTGTGTTTATGCCGCTTTACACCCACTTGACACACTAACAGAGAGATATCAATACATAGGTTTTAAGATTATTACTAGTCAGATATATTCTTGTGCGTTGAATAGGGCGTGTTGAGTCCAATTCTCTGAGCAAGGAGTAGGTCTTGCTATTACATATTGGGTTTATGGAACGGTATCTGAGCTAATTTGAAACCCTTGTTTTATGTATCACCCCACCTCACCTTTCCCGTTAAGTAGCCATAGTGTGTTTTCTGCATGTGTGACTTTGTTCTGTTTTGTAATTCAGTTCAAGTGTAACGCTTTTTACATTCCCTCTATAAGTGATACCTTATGAGATGTGTCCTTTTCTGTGTGACTTATTTCACTTAGAATCGTCGTACCTAAATCCACTCATCATGCTGCTACTAGCCTTATGACATTGATTTCATGGCTGAGTGATATTCCATTGTACATAAGGACCACAACTTCTTTATCCATTTTTCTCTTTCCTGGGATATTTAAGGTGGAATGAAGAGGAGGTCCTTGTCAACAGAGCAGCCCTAAACTTTGGGGTGCTTGTCTCTAGCTGATTTTTAATTTTCCCAATTTATACCATCATGAGTGGAAGTGCCCTATGCCCTCTAAGCTGTGTTTTTTAGATGTTTCAGGACGCACCGTACAATTCTCCAGAGTGGCTGCTGGCAATTTACATCCCGCCCATCAGTGTAGCAAGGCTCCCATTTCTCCATGGCCTGTCCTGCATTTCTGGTTTTGACACTTTTTTCAGCATGGCCCTTTTGACCGATGGGAAGCGAGACTTCTTTTTAACGCTGATTTGCCATTCCAGGTTGCTTGGTTGGCCAAAAAGGGCGTATGCGTTTTTTCCTGAATATATTCAGGAAAAAACACATACGCCCTTTTTGGCCAAGGGCATCATTGTCAACGTTTTGCCGCTTTTCATGTGCTTTAAAGGCGATTCGAATCTACCTCCTGAAATCTGTTTCCTGCAATTCTGCCTTGATTTCAAATCCTCTTCTTTGCCTTCCCTCAATACATTTGTGGACGAGAGTTATCATTTATAACTCTGCAGGTTTGTGAATTGCAGTGCCCGGAAGCTCCATTTTACAACTCGCGTTTTTGGGAGCTGGCCGCGAAAGCGCAGGACGGCTTCAGGCCCTGTTCTGGTTCCGGGGAGCAGGCTGAGCCTGTGGTTAATTCTTCTTCCTGATGGGAAAATAGAGTGACCTGTGTCTGTCCCAACACCAAGAGCTAGTCCGTCATTGGTTCCCCGTCTTCCCGTTCATCCTCAGGACAAATTGCAACCTGTACGGAACAGGAGGTTAAAGGTGCTGATGCTCCAAGTAGGGAGATTGCTAGTAAAGCGGCTGGAATGGCGAACCCGGGCACAAGGAGATGAGAAATGAGGTGCGTTTTAGAAACCTTTCCCGATCACACGGTGTACCAACTTCTTGGTTTCTCATGCATGTTTTCGATGTAGGAAGATGCCCTTGAACCTGGAGATTTGGGACCCATGCGATGGGTACCACGGAGTATTATTTAAAGGGTCTGCGTTTGCTCACCCAACCTCACCAAACCTCTCAGCCCCAAGAGTGTCCACCCTTATGTCTCATCCAGCTGTGGGTCTAGATATGGTCAATCCAGGTTGCATCACAGCCCCTGAACGCATTGTGTAAGAATTTCTCTCTCTTTCACTGTCTTTGTTTCATGGGTGTTTCAAAGTCATTTATTTTTATAATGGGGTTTAGCTGCTTTTCACTGCTGTGTTTAGGCCGCTTTACACCCACTTGACACACTAACAGAGAGATATCAATACATAGGTTTTAAGATTACTACTAGTCAGATATATTCTTGTGCGGTGAATAGGGCGTGTTGAGTCCAGTTCTCTGAGCAAGGAGTAGGTCTTGTCTATTACATATTGGGTTTATGGAACGGTATCTGAGCTAATTTGAAACCCTTCTTTTATGTATCACCCCACCTCACCTTTCCCGTTAAGCAGCCATAGTGTGTTTTCTGCATGTGTGACTCTGTTCTGTTTTGTAATTCAGTTCAAGTGTAACGGTTTTTACATTCCCTCTATAAGTGATACCTTATGAGAAGTGTCCTTTTCTGTGTGACTTATTTCACTTAGAATCGTCGTACCTAAATCCACTCATCATGCTGCTACTAGCCTTATGACATTGATTTCATGGCTGAGTGATATTCCATTGTACATAAGGACCACAACTTCTTTATCCATTTTTCTCTTTCCTGGGATATTTAAGGTGGAATGAAGTGGAGGTCCTTGTCAACAGAGCAGCCCTCAACTTTGGGGTGCTTGTGTCTTGCTGATGTTTAATTTTCCCAATTTTTACCCCCATGAGTGGAAGTGCCCTATGCTCTCTAAGCTGTGTTTTGTATATGTTACAGGACTCACCGTACACTTCTCCAGAGTGTCTGTTGGCAATTTACATTCTGCTCATCAGTGTAACAAGGCTCCCATTTCTCCATGGCCTGTCCTGCATTCCTGGTTTTGACACTTTTTTCAGCATGGCCCTTTTGACCGATGGGAAGCGAGACTTCTTTGTAGTGCTGATTTGCATTTCCAGGTTGCTTGGTTGGCCAAAAAGGGCGTATGCGTTTTTTCCTGAATATATTCAGGAAAAAACGCATACGCCCTTTTTGGCCAAGGGCATCATTGTCAACGTTTTGCCGCTTTTCATGTGCTTTAAAGGCGATTCGTATCTACCTCCTGAAATCTGTTTCCTGCAATTCTGCCTTGATTTCAAATCCTCTTCTTTGCCTTCCCTCAATACATTTCTGGACGAGAGTTATCATTTATAACTCTGCAGGTTTGTGAATTGCAGTGCCCGGAAGCTCCATTTTACAACTCGCGTTTTTGGGAGCTGGCCGCGAAAGCGCAGGACGGCTTCAGGCCCTGTTCTGGTTCCGGGGAGCAGGCTGAGCCTGTGGTTAATTCTTCTTCCTGATGGGAAAATAGAGTGACCTGTGTCTGTCCCAACACCAAGAGGTAGTCCGTCATTGGTTCCCCGTCTTCCCGTTCATCCTCAGGACAAATTGCAACCTGTACGGAACAGGAGGTTAAAGGTGCTGATGCTCCAAGTAGGGAGATTACTAGTAAAGCGGCTGGAATGGCGAACCCGGGCACAAGGAGATGAGAAATGAGGTGCGTTTTAGAAACCTTTCCCCATCACACGGTGTACCATCTTCTGGGTTTCTCATGCATGTTTTCGATGTAGGAAGATGCCCTTGAACCTGGAGATTTGGGACCCATGGGACGGGTACCACGCAGTATTACTTTAAAGGGTCTGCGTTTGCTCACCCAACCTCACCAAACCTCTCAGCCCCAAGAGTGTCCACCCTTATGTCTCATCCAGCTGTGCGTCTAGATATGGTCAATCCAGGTTGCATCACAGCCCCTGAACTCATTGTGTAAGAATTTCGCTCTCTTTCACTGTCGTTGTTTCATGGGTTTTTCAAAGTAATTTATTTTCATAATGGGGTTTAGCTGCTTTTCACGGCTGTGTTTATGCCGCTTTACACCCACTTGACACACTAACAGAGAGATATCAATACATAGGTTTTAATACTATTACTAGTCAGATATATTCTTGTGCTGTGAATAGGGCGTGTTGAGTCCAGATCTCTGAGCAAGAAGTAGGTCTTGTCTATTACATATTGGGTTTATGGAACGGTATCTGAGCTAATTTGATACCCTTGTTTTATGTATCACCCCACCTCACCTTTCCCGTTAAGCAGCCATAGTGTATTTTCTGCATGTGTGACTCTGTTCTGTTTTGTAAGTCAGTTCAAGTGTAACGGTTTTTACATTCCCTCTATAAGTGATACCTTATGAGAAGTGTCCTTTTCTGTGTGACTTATTTCACTTAGAATCGTCGTACCTAAATCCACTCATCATGCTGCTACTAACCTTATGACATTGATTTCATGGCTGAGTGATATTCCATTGTACATAAGGACCACAACTTCTTTATCCATTTTTCTCTTTCCTGGGATATTTAAGGTGGAATGAAGTGGAGGTCCTTGTCAACAGAGCAGCCCTCAACTTTGGGGTGCTTGTGTCTTGCTGATTTTTCATTTTCCCAATTTATACCCCCATGAGTGGAAGTGCCCTATGCTCTCTAAGCTGTGTTTTTCAGATGTTTCAGGACACACCGTACACTTCTCCAGAGTGGCTGTTGGCAATTTACATCCCGCCCATCAGTGTAGCAAGGCTCCCATTTCTCCATGGCCTGTCCTGCATTTCTGGTTTTGACACTTTTTTCAGCATGGCCCTTTTGACCGATGGGAAGCGAGACTTCTCTGTAGCGCTGATTTGCCTTTCCAGGTTGCTTGGTTGGCCAAAAAGGGCGTATGCGTTTTTTCCTGAATATATTCAGGAAAAAACGCATACGCCCTTTTTGGCCAAGGGCATCATTGTCAACGTTTTGCCGCTTTTCATGTGCTTTAAAGGCGATTCGTATCTACCTCCTGAAATCTGTTTCGTGCAATTCTGCCTTGATTTCAAATCCTCTTCTTTGCCTTCCCTCAATATATTTGTGGACGAGAGTTATCATTTATAACTCTGCAGGTTTGTGAATTGCAGTGCCCTGAACCTCCATTTTACAACTCGCTTTTTTGGGAGCTGGCCGCAAAAGCGCAGGATGGCTTCAGGCCCTGTTCTGGTTCCGGGGGGCAGGCTGAGCCTGTGGTTAATTCTTCTTCCTGATGGGAAAATAGAGTGACCTGTGCCTGTCCCAACACCAAGAGCTAGTCTCTCGTTGGTTCCCCGTCTTCCCGTTCATCCTCAGGACAAATTGCAACCTGTACGGAACAGGAGGTTAAAGGTGCTGATGCTCCAAGTAGGGAGATTGCTAGTAAAGTGGCTGGAATGGCGAACCCGGGCACAAGGAGATGAGAAATGAGGTGCGTTTTAGAAACCTTTCCCCATCACACGGTGTACCATCTTCTGGGTTTCTCAAGCATGTTTTCGATGTAGGAAGATGCCCTTGAAGCTGGAGATTTGGGACCCATGCGATGGGTACCACGCAGTATTACTTTAAAGGGTCTGCGTTTGCTCACCCAACCTCACCAAGCCTCTCAGCCCCAAGAGTGTCCACCCTTATGTCTCATCCAGCTGTGGGTCTAGATATGGTCAATCCAGGTTGCATCACAGCCCCTGAACTCATTGTGTAAGAATTTCTATCTCTTTCACTGTCGTTGTTTCATGGGTTTTTCAAAGTAATTTATTTTCATAATGGGGTTTAGCTGCTTTTCACGGCTGTGTTTATGCCGCTTTACACCCACTTGACACACTAACAGAGAGATATCAATACATAGGTTTTAAGATTATTACTAGTCAGATATATTCTTGTGCGGTGAATAGGGCGTGTTGAGTCCAGTTCTCTGAGCAAGGAGTAGGTCTTGTCTACTACATATTGGGTTTATGGAACGGTATCTGAGCTAATTTGATACCCTTGTTTTATGTATCACCCCACCTCACCTTTCCCGTTAAGCAGCCATAGTGTGTTTTCTGCATGTGTGACTCTGTTCTGTTTTGTAATTCAGTTCAAGTGTAACGGTTTTTACATTCCCTCTATAAGTGATACCTTATGAGAAGTGTCCTTTTCTGTGTGACTTATTTCACTTAGAATCGTCGTACCTAAATCCACTCATCATGCTGCTACTAACCTTATGACATTGATTTCATGGCTGAGTGATATTCCATTGTACATAAGGACCACAACTTCTTTATCCATTTTTCTCTTTCCTGGGATATTTAAGGTGGAATGAAGTGGAGGTCCCTGTCAACAGAGCAGCCCTCAACTTTGGGGTGCTTGTGTCTTGCTGATTTTTCATTTTCCCAATTTATACCCCCATGAGTGGAAGTGCCCTATGCTCTCTAAGCTGTGTTTTTCAGATGTTTCAGGACACACCGTACACTTCTCCAGAGTGGCTGTTGGCAATTTACATCCCGTCCATCAGTGTAGCAAGGCTCCCATTTCTCCATGGCCTGTCCTGCATTTCTGGTTTTGACACTTTTTTCAGCATGGCCCTTTTGACCGATGGGAAGCGAGACTTCTCTGTAGCGCTGATTTGCCTTTCCAGGTTGCTTGGTTGGCCAAAAAGGGCGTATGCGTTTTTTCCTGAATATATTCAGGAAAAAACGCATACGCCCTTTTTGGCCAAGGGCATCATTGTCAACGTTTTGCCGCTTTTCATGTGCTTTAAAGGCGATTCGTATCTACCTCCTGAAATCTGTTTCGTGCAATTCTGCCTTGATTTCAAATCCTCTTCTTTGCCTTCCCTCAATATATTTGTGGACGAGAGTTATCATTTATAACTCTGCAGGTTTGTGAATTGCAGTGCCCTGAACCTCCATTTTACAACTCGCTTTTTTGGGAGCTGGCCGCAAAAGCACAGGATGGCTTCAGGCCCTGTTCTGGTTCCGGGGGGCAGGCTGAGCCTGTGGTTAATTCTTCTTCCTGATGGGAAAATAGAGTGACCTGTGCCTGTCCCAACACCAAGCGCTAGTCTCTCATTGGTTCCCCGTCTTCCCATTCATCCTCAGGAGAAATTGCAACCTCTACGGAAGAAGATGTTAAAGGTGCTGATGCTCCAAGTAGGGAGATTGCTAGTAAAGTGGCTGGAATGGCGAACCCGGGCACAAGGAGATGAGAAATGAGGTGCGTTTTAGAAACCTTTCCCCATCACACGGTGTACCATCTTCTTGGTTTCTCATGCATGTTTTCGATGTAGGAAGATGCCCTTGAACCTGGAGATTTGGGACCCATGCGATGGGTACCACGGAGTATTATTTAAAGGGTCTGCGTTTGCTCACCCAACCTCACCAAACCTCTCAGCCCCAAGAGTGTCCACCCTTATGTCTCATCCAGCTGTGGGTCTAGATATGGTCAATCCAGGTTGCATCACAGCCCCTGAACGCATTGTGTAAGAATTTCTCTCTCTTTCACTGTCTTTGTTTCATGGGTTTTTCAAAGTAATTTATTTTTATAATGGGGTTTAGCTGCTTTTCACTGCTGTGTTTATGCCGCTTTACACCCACTTGACACACTAACAGAGAGATATCAATACATAGGTTTTAAGATTATTACTAGTCAGATATATTCTTGTGCGTTGAATAGGGCGTGTTGAGTCCAATTCTCTGAGCAAAGAGTAGGTCTTGCTATTACATATTGGGTTTATGGAACGGTATCTGAGCTAATTTGAAACCCTTGTTTTATGTATCACCCCACCTCACCTTTCCCGTTAAGTAGCCATAGTGTGTTTTCTGCATGTGTGACTTTGTTCTGTTTTGTAATTCAGTTCAAGTGTAACGCTTTTTACATTCCCTCTATAAGTGATACCTTATGAGAAGTGTCCTTTTCTGTGTGACTTATTTCACTTAGAATCGTCATACCTAAATCCACTCATCATGCTGCTATTAGCCTTATGACATTGATTTCATGGCTGAGTGATATTCCATTGTACATAAGGACCACAACTACTTTATCCATTTTTCTCTTTCCTGGGATATTTAAGTGGAATGAAGTGGAGGTCCTTGTCAACAGAGCAGCCCTAAACTTTGGGGTGCTTGTGTCTTGCTGATGTTTAATTTTCCCAATTTTTACCCCCATGAGTGGAAGTGCCCTATGCTCTCTAAGCTGTGTTTTTTAGATGTTACAGGACTCACCGTACACTTCTCCAGAGTGGCTGTTGGCAATTTACATCCTGCTCATCAGTGTAACAAGGCTCCCATTTCTCCATGGCCTGTCATGCATTTCTGGTTTTGACACTTTTTTCAGCATGGCCCTTTTGACCGATGGGAAGCGAGACTTCTTTGTAGCGTTGATTTGCCTTTCCAGGTTGCTTGGTTAGCCAAAAAGGGCGTATGCGTTTTTTCCTGAATATGTTCAGGAAAAAACGCATACGCCCTTTTTGGCCAAGGGCATCATTGTCAACGTTTTGCCGCTTTTCATGTGCTTTAAAGGCGATTCGAATCTACCTCCTGAAATCTGTTTCCTGCAATTCTGCCTTGATTAAAAATCCTCTTCTTTGCCTTCCCTCAATATATTTGTGGACGAGAGTTCTCATTTATAACTCTGCAGGTTTTTGAATTGCAGTGCCCTGAAGCTCCATTTTACAACTCGCGTTTTTGGGAGCTGGCCGCGAAAGCGCAGGATGGTTTCAGGCCCTGTTCTGGTTCCGGGGAGCAGGCTGAGCCTGTGGTTAATTCTTCTTCCTGATGGGAAAATAGAGTGACCTGTGCCTGTCCCAACACCAAGAGCTAGTCTCTCATTGGTTTCCCGTCTTCCCGTTCATCCTCAGGACAAATTGCAACCTGTACGGAACAGGAGGTTAAAGGTGCTGATGCTCCAAGTAGGGAGATTGCTACTAAAGCGGCTGGAATGGCGAATCCGGGCACAAGGAGATGAGAAATGAGGTGCGTTTTAGAAACCTTTCCCGATCACACGGTGTACCAACTTCTTGGTTTCTCATGCATGTTTTCGATGTAGGAAGATGCCCTTGAACCTGGAGATTTGGGACCCATGCGATGGGTACCACGGAGTATTATTTAAAGGGTCTGCGTTTGCTCACCCAACCTCACCAAACGTCTCAGCCCCAAGAGGGTCCACCCTTATGTCTCATCCAGCTGTGGGTCTAGATATGGTCAATCCAGGTTGCATCACAGCCCCTGAACGCATTGTGTAAGAATTTCTCTCTCTTTCACTGTCTTTGTTTCATGGGTTTTTCAAAGTAATTTATTTTTATAATGGGGTTTAGCTGCTTTTCACTGCTGTGTTTATGCCGCTTTACACCCACTTGACACACTAACAGAGAGATATCAATACATAGGTTTTAAGATTATTACTAGTCAGATATATTCTTGTGCGTTGAATAGGGCGTGTTGAGTCCAATTCTCTGAGCAAGGAGTAGGTCTTGCTATTACATATTGGGTTTATGGAACGGTATCTGAGCTAATTTGAAACCCTTGTTTTATGTATCACCCCACCTCACCTTTCCCGTTAAGTAGCCATAGTGTGTTTTCTGCATGTGTGACTTTGTTCTGTTTTGTAATTCAGTTCAAGTGTAACGCTTTTTACATTCCCTCTATAAGTGATACCTTATGAGAAGTGTCCTTTTCTGTGTGACTTATTTCACTTAGAATCGTCGTACCTAAATCCACTCATCATGCTGCTACTAGCCTTATGACATTGATTTCATGGCTGAGTGATATTCCATTGTACATAAGGACCACAACTTCTTTATCCATTTTTCTCTTTCCTGGGATATTTAAGGTGGAATGAAGAGGAGGTCCTTGTCAACAGAGCAGCCCTAAACTTTGGGGTGCTTGTCTCTAGCTGATTTTTAATTTTCCCAATTTATACCATCATGAGTGGAAGTGCCCTATGCCCTCTAAGCTGTGTTTTTTAGATGTTTCAGGACGCACTGTACAATTCTCCAGAGTGGCTGCTGGCAATTTACATCCCGCCCATCAGTGTAGCAAGGCTCCCATTTCTCCATGGCCTGTCATGCATTTCTGGTTTTGACACTTTTTTCAGCATGGCCCTTTTGACCGATGGGAAGCGAGACTTCTTTTTAACGCTGATTTGCCATTCCAGGTTGCTTGGTTGGCCAAAAAGGGCGTATGCGTTTTTTCCTGAATATATTCAGGAAAAAACACATACGCCCTTTTTGGCCAAGGGCATCATTGTCAACGTTTTGCCGCTTTTCATGTGCTTTAAAGGCGATTCGAATCTACCTCCTGAAATCTGTTTCCTGCAATTCTGCCTTGATTTCAAATCCTCTTCTTTGCCTTCCCTCAATACATTTGTGGACGAGAGTTATCATTTATAACTCTGCAGGTTTGTGAATTGCAGTGCCCGGAAGCTCCATTTTACAACTCGCGTTTTTGGGAGCTGGCCGCGAAAGCGCAGGACGGCTTCAGGCCCTGTTCTGGTTCCGGGGAGCAGGCTGAGCCTGTGGTTAATTCTTCTTCCTGATGGGAAAATAGAGTGACCTGTGTCTGTCCCAACACCAAGAGCTAGTCCGTCATTGGTTCCCCGTCTTCCCGTTCATCCTCAGGACAAATTGCAACCTGTACGGAACAGGAGGTTAAAGGTGCTGATGCTCCAAGTAGGGAGATTGCTAGTAAAGCGGCTGGAATGGCGAACCCGGGCACAAGGAGATGAGAAATGAGGTGCGTTTTAGAAACCTTTCCCGATCACACGGTGTACCAACTTCTTGGTTTCTCATGCATGTTTTCGATGTAGGAAGATGCCCTTGAACCTGGAGATTTGGGACCCATGCGATGGGTACCACGGAGTATTATTTAAAGGGTCTGCGTTTGCTCACCCAACCTCACCAAACCTCTCAGCCCCAAGAGTGTCCACCCTTATGTCTCATCCAGCTGTGGGTCTAGATATGGTCAATCCAGGTTGCATCACAGCCCCTGAACTCATTGTGTAAGAATTTCGCTCTCTTTCACTGTCGTTGTTTCATGGGTTTTTCAAAGTAATTTATTTTCATAATGGGGTTTAGCTGCTTTTCACGGCTGTGTTTATGCCGCTTTACACCCACTTGACACACTAACAGAGAGATATCAATACATAGGTTTTAATACTATTACTAGTCAGATATATTCTTGTGCTGTGAATAGGGCGTGTTGACTCCAGTTCTCTGAGCAAGAAGTAGGTCTTGTCTATTACATATTGGGTTTATGGAACGGTATCTGAGCTAATTTGATACCCTTGTTTTATGTATCACCCCACCTCACCTTTCCCGTTAAGCAGCCATAGTGTGTTTTCTGCATGTGTGACTCTGTTCTGTTTTGTAAGTCAGTTCAAGTGTAACGGTTTTTACATTCCCTCTATAAGTGATACCTTATGAGAAGTGTCCTTTTCTGTGTGACTTATTTCACTTAGAATCGTCGTACCTAAATCCACTCATCATGCTGCTACTAACCTTATGACATTGATTTCATGGCTGAGTGATATTCCATTGTACATAAGGACCACAACTTCTTTATCCATTTTTCTCTTTCCTGGGATATTTAAGGTGGAATGAAGTGGAGGTCCTTGTCAACAGAGCAGCCCTCAACTTTGGGGTGCTTGTGTCTTGCTGATTTTTCATTTTCCCAATTTATACCCCCATGAGTGGAAGTGCCCTATGCTCTCTAAGCTGTGTTTTTCAGATGTTTCAGGACACACCGTACACTTCTCCAGAGTGGCTGTTGGCAATTTACATCCCGCCCATCAGTGTAGCAAGGCTCCCATTTCTCCATGGCCTGTCCTGCATTTCTGGTTTTGACACTTTTTTCAGCATGGCCCTTTTGACCGATGGGAAGCGAGACTTCTCTGTAGCGCTGATTTGCCTTTCCAGGTTGCTTGGTTGGCCAAAAAGGGCGTATGCGTTTTTTCCTGAATATATTCAGGAAAAAACGCATACGCCCTTTTTGGCCAAGGGCATCATTGTCAACGTTTTGCCGCTTTTCATGTGCTTTAAAGGCGATTCGAATCTACCTCCTGAAATCTGTTTCCTGCAATTCTGCCTTGATTTCAAATCCTCTTCTTTGCCTTCCCTCAATATATTTGTGGACGAGAGTTATCATTTATAACTCTGCAGGTTTGTGAATTGCAGTGCCCTGAACCTCCATTTTACAACTCGCTTTTTTGGGAGCTGGCCGCAAAAGCGCAGGATGGCTTCAGGCCCTGTTCTGGTTCCGGGGGGCAGGCTGAGCCTGTGGTTAATTCTTCTTCCTGATGGGAAAATAGAGTGACCTGTGCCTGTCCCAACACCAAGAGCTAGTCTCTCGTTGGTTCCCCGTCTTCCCGTTCATCCTCAGGACAAATTGCAACCTGTACGGAACAGGAGGTTAAAGGTGCTGATGCTCCAAGTAGGGAGATTGCTAGTAAAGTGGCTGGAATGGCGAACCCGGGCACAAGGAGATGAGAAATGAGGTGCGTTTTAGAAACCTTTCCCCATCACACGGTGTACCATCTTCTGGGTTTCTCATGCATGTTTTCGATGTAGGAAGATGCCCTTGAACCTGGAGATTTGGGACCCATGGGACGGGTACCACGCAGTATTACTTTAAAGGGTCTGCGTTTGCTCACCCTACCTCACCAAACCTCTCAGCCCCAAGAGTGTCCACCCTTTTGTCTCATCCAGCTGTGGGTTTACATTTGGTCAATCCAGGTTGCATCACAGCCCCTGAACGCATTGTGTAAGAATTTCTCTCTCTTTCACTGTCTTTGTTTCATGGGTTTTTCAAAGTAATTTATTTTTATAATGGGGTTTAGCTGCTTTTCACTGCTGTGTTTATGCCGCTTTACACCCACTTGACACACTAACAGAGAGATATCAGTACATAGGTTTTAAGATTATTCCTAGTCAGATATATTCTTGTGCGGTGAATAGGGCGTGTTGAGTCCAGTTCTCTGAGCAAGGAGTAGGTCTTGTCTATTACATATTGGGTTTATGGAACGGTATCTGAGCTAATTTGAAACCCTTGTTTTATGTATCACCCCACCTCACCATTCCCGTTAAGCGGCCATAGTGTGTTTTCTGCATGTGTGACTCTGTTCTGTTTTGTAATTCAGTTCAAGTGTAACGGTTTTTACATTCCCTCTATAATTGATACCTTATGAGAAGTGTCCTTTTCTGTGTGACTTATTTCACTTAGAATCGTCGTACCTAAATCCACTCATCATGCTGCTACTCACCTTATGACATTGATTTCATGGCTGAGTGATATTCCATTGTACATAAGGACCACAACTTCTTTATCCATTTTTCTCTTTCCTGGGATATTTAAGGTGGAATGAAGTGGAGGTCCTTGTCAACAGAGCAGCCCTAACCTTTGGGGTGCTTGTGTCTTGCTGATTTTAAATTTTCGCAATTTATACCCCCATGAGTGGAAGTGCCCTATGCTCTCTAAGCTGTGTTTTTTAGATGTTTCAGGACTCACCCTAGACTTCTCCAGAGTGGCTGTTGGCAATTTACATCCCGCCCATCAGTGTAGCAAGGCTCCCATTTCTCCATGGCCTGTCCTGCATTTCTGGTTTTGACACTTTTTTCAGCATGGCCCTTTTGACCGATGGGTAGCGAGTCTTCTCTGTAGCGCTGATTTGCCTTTCCAGGTTGCTTGGTTGGCCAAAAAGGGCATATGCGTTTTTTAGTGAATATATTCAGGAAAAAACGCATACGCCCTTTTTGGCCAAGGGCATCATTGTCAACGTTTTGCCGCTTTTCATGTGCTTTAAAGGCGATTCGAATCTACCTCCTGAAATCTGTTTCCTGCAATTCTGCCTTGATTTCAAATCCTCTTCTTTGCCTTCCCTCAATATATTTGTGGACGAGAGTTATCATTTATAACTCTGCAGGTTTGTGAATTGCAGTGCCCTGAACTTCCATTTTACAACTCGCTTTTTTGGGAGATGGCCGCAAAAGCGCAGGATGGCTTCAGGCCCTGTTCTGGTTCCGGGGGGCAGGCTGAGCCTGTGGTTAATTCTTCTTCCTGATGGTAAAATAGTGTGACCTGTGCCTGTCCCAACACCAAGAGCTAGTCTCTCATTGGTTCCCCGTCTTCCTGTTCATCCTCAGGACAAATTGCAACCTGTACGGAACAGGAGGTTAAAGGTGCTGATGCTCCAAGTAGGGAGATTGCTACTAAAGCGGCTGGAATGGCGAACCCAGGCACAAGGAGATGAGAAATGAGGTGCGTTTTAGAAACCTTTCCCCATCACACGGTGTACCATCCTCTGGGTTTCTCATGCATGTTTTCGATGTAGGAAGATGCCCTTGAACCTGGAGATTTGGGACCCATGGGACGGGTACCACGCAGTATTACTTTAGAGGGTCTGGGTTTGCTCACCCTACCTCACCAAACCTCTCAGGCCCAAGAGTGTCCACCCTTATGTCTCATCCAGCTGTGCGTCTAGATATGGTCAATCCAGGTTGCATCACAGTCCCTGAACGCATTGTGTAAGAATTTCTCTCTCTTTCACTGTGTTTGTTTCATGGGTTTTTCAAAGTAATTTATTTTTATAATGGGGTTTAGCTGCTTTTCACTGCTGTGTTTATGCCGCTTTACACCCACTTGACACACTAACAGAGAGATATCAATACATAGGTTTTAAGATTATTCCTAGTCAGATATATTCTTGTGCGTTGAATAGGGCGTGTTGCGTCCAGTTCTCTGAGCAAGGAGTAGGTCTTGTCTATTAAATTTTGGGTTTATGGAACGGTATCTGAGCTAATTTGAAACCCTTGTTTTATGTATCACGCCACCTCACCTTTCCCGTTAAGCAGCCATAGTGTGTTTTCTGCATGTGTGACTCTGTTCTGTTTTGTAATTCAGTTCAATTGTAACGGTTTTTACATTCCCTCTATAAGTGATACCTTATGAGAAGTGTCCTTTTCTGTGTGACTTATTTCACTTAGAATCGTCGTACCTAAATCCACTCATCCTGCTACTACTAGCCTTATGACATTGATTTCATGGCTGAGTGATATTCCATTGTACATAAGGACCACAACTTCTTTATCCATTTTTCTCTTTCCTGGGATATTGAAGGTGGAATGAAGTGGAGGTCCTTGTCAACAGAGCAGCCCTAAACTTTGGGGTGCTTGTGTCTTGCTGATGTTTAATTTTCCTTATTTATACCCCCATGAGTGGAAGTACCCTATGCTCTACAAGCTGTGTTTTTTAGATGTTTCAGGACTCACCGTACACTTCTTCAGAGTGGCTGTTGGCAATTTACATCCCGCCCATCAGTGTAGCAAGGCTCCCATTTCTCCATGGCCTGTCCTGCATTTCTGGTTTTGACACTTTTTTCAGCATGGCCCTTTTGACCGATGGGAAGCGAGACTTCTTTGTAGCGCTGATTTGCCTTTCCAGGTTGCTTGGTTGGCCAAAAAGGGCGTATGCGTTTTTTCCTGAATATATTCAGGAAAAAACGCATACGCCCTTTTTGGCCAAGGGCATCATTGTCAACGTTTTGCCGCTTTTCATGTGCTTTAAAGGCGATTCGAATCTACCTACTGAAATCTGTTTCCTGCAATTCTGCCTTGATTTCAAATCCTCTTCTTTGCCTTCCCTCAATATATTTGTGGACGAGAGTTATCATTTATAACTCTGCAGGTTTGTGAATTGCAGTGCCCGGAAGCTCCATTTTACAACTCGCGTTTTTGGGAGCTGGCCGCGAAAGCGCAGGATGGTTTCAGGCCCTGTTCTGGTTCCGGGGAGCAGGCTGAGCCTGTGGTTAATTCTTCTTCCTGATGGGAAAATAGAGTGACCTGTGTCTGTCCCAACACCAAGAGCTAGTCCCTCATTGGTTCCCCATCTCCCCGTTCATCGTCAGGACAAATTGCAACCTGTACGGAACAGGAGGTTAAAGGTGCTGATGCTCCAAGTAGGGAGATTGCTAGTAAAGCAGCTGGAATGGCGAACCGGGGCACAAGGAGATGAGAAATGAGGTGCGTTTCAGAAACCTTTCCCCATCACATGGTGTACCATCGTCTGGGTTTCTCATGCATGTTTTCAATGTAGCAGGATTCCCTTGAACCTGGAGATTTGGGACCCATGCGATGGGTACCACTCAGTATTACTTTAAAGGGTCTGCGTTTGCTCACCCAACCTCACCAAACCTCTCAGCCCCAAGAGTGTCCACCCTTATGTCTCATCCAGCTGTGCGTCTAGATATGGTCAATCCAGGTTGCATCACAGCCCCTGAAGGCATTGTGTAAGAATTTCTATCTCTTTCACTGTCGTTGTTTTATGGATTTTTCAAAGTAATTTATTTTCATAATGGGGTTTAGCTGCTTTTCACGGCTGTGTTTATGCCGCTTTACACCCACTTGACACACTAACAGAGAGATATCAATACATAGGTTTTAAGATTATTACTAGTCACATATATTCTTGTGCGGTGAATAGGGCGTGTTGAGTCCAGTTCTCTGAGCAAGGAGTAGGTCTTGTCTACTACATATTGGGTTTATGGAACGGTATCTGAGCTAATTTGAAACCCTTGTTTTATGTATCACCCCACCTCACCTTTCCCGTTAAGCAGCCATAGTGTGTTTTCTGCATGTGTGACTCTGTTCTGTTTTGTAATTCAGTTCAAGTGTAACGGTTTTTACATTCCCTCTATAAGTGATACCTTATGAGAAGTGTCCTTTTCTGTGTGACTTATTTCACTTAGAATCGTCGTACCTAAATCCACTCATCATGCTGCTACTAACCTTATGACATTGATTTCATGGCTGAGTGATATTCCATTGTACATAAGGACCACAGCTTCTTTATCCATTTTTCTCTTTCCTGGGATATTTAAGGTGGAATGAAGTGGAGGTCCTTGTCAACAGAGCAGCCCTCAACTTTGGGGTGCTTGTGTCTTGCTGATTTTTCATTTTCCCAATTTATACCCCCATGAGTGGAAGTGCCCTATGCTCTCTAAGCTGTGTTTTTCAGATGTTTCAGGACACACCGTACACTTCTCCAGAGTGGCTGTTGGCAATTTACATCCCGTCCATCAGTGTAGCAAGGCTCCCATTTCTCCATGGCCTGTCCTGCATTTCTGGTTTTGACACTTTTTTCAGCACGGCCCTTTTGACCGATGGGAAGCGAGACTTCTCTGTAGCGCTGATTTGCCTTTCCAGGTTGCTTGGTTGGCCAAAAAGGGCGTATGCGTTTTTTCCTGAATATATTCAGGAAAAAACGCATACGCCCTTTTTGGCCAAGGGCATCATTGTCAACGTTTTGCCGCTTTTCATGTGCTTTAAAGGCGATTCGTATCTACCTCCTGAAATCTGTTTCGTGCAATTCTGCCTTGATTTCAAATCCTCTTCTTTGCCTTCCCTCAATATATTTGTGGACGAGAGTTATCATTTATAACTCTGCAGGTTTGTGAATTGCAGTGCCCTGAACCTCCATTTTACAACTCGCTTTTTTGGGAGCTGGCCGCAAAAGCGCAGGATGGCTTCAGGCCCTGTTCTGGTTCCGGGGGGCAGGCTGAGCCTGTGGTTAATTCTTCTTCCTGATGGGAAAATAGAGTGACCTGTGCCTGTCCCAACACCAAGCGCTAGTCTCTCATTGGTTCCCCGTCTTCCCATTCATCCTCAGGACAAATTGCAACCTCTACGGAAGAAGATGTTAAAGGTGCTGATGCTCCAAGTAGGGAGACTGCTAGTAAAGTGGCTGGAATGGCGAACCCGGGCACAAGGAGATGAGAAATGAGGTGCGTTTTAGAAACCTTTCCCCATCACATGGTTTACCATCTTCTGCGTTTCTCATGCATGTTTTTGATGTAGGAAGATGCCCTTGAACCTGGAGATTTGGGACCCATGGGACGGGTACCACGCAGTATTACTTTAAAGGGTCTGCGTTTGCTCACCCTACCTCACCAAACTTCTCAGCCCCAAGAGTGTCCACCCTTATGTCTCATCCAGCTGTGGGTCTAGATATGGTCAATCCAGGTTGCATCACAGCCCGTGAACACGTTGTGTAAGAATTTCTCTCTCTTTCACTGTCTTTGTTTCATGGGTTTTTCAAAGTAATTTATTTTTATAATGCGGTTTAGCTGCTTTTCACTGCTGTGTTTATGCCGCTTTACACCCACTTGACACACTAACAGAGAGATATCAGTACATAGATTTTAAGATTATTTCTAGTCAGATATATTCTTGTGCGGTGAATAGGGCGTGTTGAGTCCAGATCTCTGAGCAAGGAGTAGGTCTTGTCTATTACATATTGGGTTTATGGAACGGTATCTGAGCTAATTTGAAACCCTTGTTTTATGTATCACCCCACCTCACCTTTCCCGTTAAGCAGCCATAGTGTGTTTTCTGCATGTGTGACTCTGTTCTGTTTTGTAATTCAGTTCAAGTTTAACGGTTTTTACATTCCCTCTATAAGTGATACCTTATGAGAAGTGTCCATTTCTGTGTGACTTATTTCACTTAGAATCTTCGTACCTAAATCCACTCATCATGCTGCTACTAGCCTTATGACATTGATTTCATGGCTGAGTGATATTCCATTGTACATAAGGACCACAACTTCTTAATCCATTTTTCTCTTTCCTGGGAGATTTAAGGTGGAATGAAGTGGAGGTCCTTGTCAACAGAGCAGCCCTAAACTTTGGGGTGCTTGTGTCTTGCTGATTTTTCATTTTCCCAATTTATACCCCCATGAGTGGAAGTGCCCTATGCTCTCTAAGCTGTGTTTTTTATGTGTTTCAGGACACACCGTACACTTCTCCAGAGTGGCTGTTGGCCATTTACATCCCGCCCATCAGTGTAGCAAGGCTCCCATTTCTCCATGGCCTGTCCTGCATTTCTGGTTTTGACAAGTTTTTCAGCATGGCCCTTTTGACCGATGGGTAGCGAGTCTTCTTTGTAGCCCTGATTTGCCTTTCCAGGTTGCTTGGTTGGCCAAAAAGGGCGTATGCGTTTTTTCCTGAATATATTCAGGAAAAAACGCATACGCCCTTTTTGGCCAAGGGCATCATTGTCAACGTTTTGCCGCTTTTCATGTGCTTTAAAGGCGATTCGAATCTACCTCCTGAAATCTGTTTCCTGCAATTCTGCCTTGATTTCAAATCCTCTTCTTTGCCTTCCCTCAATATATTTGTGGACGAGAGTTATCATTTATAACTCTGCAGGTTTGTGAATTGCAGTGCCCTGAAGCTCCATTTTACAACTCGCTTTTTTGGGAGCTGGCCGCAAAAGCGCATGATGGTTTCACGCCCTGTTCTGGTTCCGGGGGGCAGGCTGAGCCTGTGGTTAATTCTTCTTCCTGATGGGAAAATAGAGTGACCTGTGCCTGTGTCCACACCAAGCGCTAGTCTCTCATTGGTTCCCCGTCTTCCCATTCATCCTCAGGACAAATTGCAACCTGTACGGAACAGGAGGTTAAAGGTGCTGATGCTCCAAGTAGGGAGTTTGCTAGTAAAGCCGCTGGAATGGCGAACCCAGGCACAAGGAGATGAGAAATGAGGTGCGTTTTAGAAACCTTTCCCCATCACACGGTGTACCATCTTCTGGGTTTCTCATGCATGTTTTCGATGTAGGAAGATGCCCTTGAACCTGGAGATTTGGGACCCATGGGACGGGTACCACGCAGTATTACTTTAAAGGGTCTGCGTTTGCTCACCCTACCTCACCAAACCTCTCAGCCCCAAGAGTGTCCACCCTTTTGTCTCATCCAGCTGTGGGTTTACATTTGGTCAATCCAGGTTGCATCATAGCCCCTGAACGCATTGTGTAAGAATTTCTCTCTCTTTCACTGTCTTTGTTTCATGGGTTTTTCAAAGTAATTTATTTTCATAATGGGGTTTAGCTGCTTTTCACGGCTGTGTTTATGCCGCTTTACACCCACTTGACACACTAACAGAGAGATATCAGTACATAGGTTTTAAGATTATTCCTAGTCAGATATATTCTTGTGCGGTGAATAGGGCGTGTTGAGTCCAGTTCTCTGAGCAAGGAGTAGGTCTTGTCTATTACATATTGGGTTTATGGAACGGTATCTGAGCTAATTTGAAACCCTTGTTTTATGTATCACCCCACCTCACCATTCCCGTTAAGCGGCCATAGTGTGTTTTCTGCATGTGTGACTCTGTTCTGTTTTGTAATTCAGTTCAAGTGTAACGGTTTTTACATTCCCTCTATAAGTGATACCTTATGAGAAGTGTCCTTTTCTGTGTGACTTATTTCACTTAGAATCGTCGTACCTAAATCCACTCATCATGCTGCTACTCACCTTATGACATTGATTTCATGGCTGAGTGATATTCCATTGTACATAAGGACCACAACTTCTTTATCCATTTTTCTCTTTCCTGGGATATTTAAGGTGGAATGAAGTGGAGGTCCTTGTCAACAGAGCAGCCCTAACATTTGGGGTGCTTGTGTCTTGCTGATTTTAAATTTTCGCAATTTATACCCCCATGAGTGGAAGTGCCCTATGCTCTCTAAGCTGTGTTTTTTAGATGTTTCAGGACTCACCCTAGACTTCTCCAGAGTGGCTGTTGGCAATTTACATCCCGCCCATCAGTGTAGCAAGGCTCCCATTTCTCCATGGCCTGTCCTGCATTTCTGGTTTTGACACTTTTTTCAGCATGGCCCTTTTGACCGATGGGTAGCGAGTCTTCTCTGTAGCACTGATTTGCCTTTCCAGGTTGCTTGGTTGGCCAAAAAGGGCATATGCGTTTTTTAGTGAATATATTCAGGAAAAAACGCATACGCCCTTTTTGGCCAAGGGCATCATTGTCAACGTTTTGCCGCTTTTCATGTGCTTTAAAGGCGATTCGAATCTACCTCCTGAAATCTGTTTCCTGCAATTCTGCCTTGATTTCAAATCCTCTTCTTTGCCTTCCCTCAATATATTTGTGGACGAGAGTTATCATTTATAACTCTGCAGGTTTGTGAATTGCAGTGCCCTGAACTTCCATTTTACAACTCGCTTTTTTGGGAGCTGGCCGCAAAAGCGCAGGATGGCTTCAGGCCCTGTTCTGGTTCCGGGGGGCAGGCTGAGCCTGTGGTTAATTCTTCTTCCTGATGGTAAAATAGTGTGACCTGTGCCTGTCCCAACACCAAGAGCTAGTCTCTCATTGGTTCCCCATCTTCCCGTTCATCCTCAGGACAAATTGCAACCTGTACGGAACAGGAGGTTAAAGGTGCTGATGCTCCAAGTAGGGAGATTGCTAGTAAAGCGGCTGGAATGGCGAACCCAGGCACAAGGAGATGAGAAATGAGGTGCGTTTTAGAAACCTTTCCCCATCACACGGTGTACCATCCTCTGGGTTTCTCATGCATGTTTTCGATGTAGGAAGATGCCCTTGAACCTGGAGATTTGGGACCCATGGGACGGGTACCACGCAGTATTACTTTAGAGGGTCTGGGTTTGCTCACCCTACCTCACCAAACCTCTCAGGCCCAAGAGTGTCCACCCTTATGTCTCATCCAGCTGTGCGTCTAGATATGGTCAATCCAGGTTGCATCACAGTCCCTGAACGCATTGTGTAAGAATTTCACTCTCTTTCACTGTGTTTGTTTCATGGGTTTTTCAAAGTAATTTATTTTTATAATGGGGTTTAGCTGCTTTTCACTGCTGTGTTTATGCCGCTTTACACCCACTTGACACACTAACAGAGAGATATCAATACATAGGTTTTAAGATTATTCCTAGTCAGATATATTCTTGTGCGGTGAATAGGGCATGTTGAGTCCAGTTCTCTGAGCAAGGAGTAGGTCTTGTCTATTACATATTGGGTTTATGGAACGGTATCTGAGCTAATTTGAAACCCTTGTTTTATGTATCACGCCACCTCACCTTTCCCGTTAAGCAGCCATAGTGTGTTTTCTGCATGTGTGACTCTGTTCTGTTTTGTAATTCAGTTCAATTGTAACGGTTTTTACATTCCCTCTATAAGTGATACCTTATGAGAAGTGTCCTTTTCTGTGTGACTTATTTCACTTAGAATCGTCGTACCTAAATCCACTCATCCTGCTACTACTAGCCTTATGACATTGATTTCATGGCTGAGTGATATTCCATTGTACATAAGGACCACAACTTCTTTATCCATTTTTCTCTTTCCTGGGATATTGAAGGTGGAATGAAGTGGAGGTCCTTGTCAACAGAGCAGCCCTAAACTTTGGGGTGCTTGTGTCTTGCTGATGTTTAATTTTCCCAATTTATACCCCCATGAGTGGAAGTACCCTATGCTCTATAAGCTGTGTTTTTTAGATGTTTCAGGACTCACCGTACACTTCTTCAGAGTGGCTGTTGGCAATTTACATCCCGCCCATCAGTGTAGCAAGGCTCCCATTTCTCCATGGCCTGTCCTGCATTTCTGGTTTTGACACTTTTTTCAGCATGGCCCTTTTGACCGATGGGAAGCGAGACTTCTTTGTAGCGCTGATTTGCCTTTCCAGGTTGCTTGGTTGGCCAAAAAGGGCGTATGCGTTTTTTCCTGAATATATTCAGGAAAAAACGCATACGCCCTTTTTGGCCAAGGGCATCATTGTCAACGTTTTGCCGCTTTTCATGTGCTTTTAAGGCGATTCGAATCTACCTACTGAAATCTGTTTCCTGCAATTCTGCCTTGATTTCAAATCCTCTTCTTTGCCTTCCCTCAATATATTTGTGGACGAGAGTTATCATTTATAACTCTGCAGGTTTGTGAATTGCAGTGCCCGGAAGCTCCATTTTACAACTCGCGTTTTTGGGAGCTGGCCGCGAAAGCGCAGGATGGTTTCAGGCCCTGTTCTGGTTCCGGGGAGCAGGCTGAGCCTGTGGTTAATTCTTCTTCCTGATGGGAAAATAAAGTGACCTGTGTCTGTCCCAACACCAAGAGCTAGTCCCTCATTGGTTCCCCATCTCCCTGTTCATCGTCAGGACAAATTGCAACCTGTACGGAACAGGAGGTTAAAGGTGCTGATGCTCCAAGTAGGGAGATTGCTAGTAAAGCAGCTGGAATGGCGAACCCGGGCACAAGGAGATGAGAAATGAGGTGCGTTTCAGAAACCTTTCCCCATCACATGGTGTACCATCGTCTGGGTTTCTCATGCATGTTTTCAATGTAGCAGGATTCCCTTGAACCTGGAGATTTGGGACCCATGCGATGGGTACCACTCAGTATTACTTTAAAGGGTCTGCGTTTGCTCACCCAACCTCACCAAACCTCTCAGCCCCAAGAGTGTCCACCCTTATGTCTCATCCAGCTGTGGGTCTAGATATGGTCAATCCAGGTTGCATCACAGCCCCTGAACGCATTGTGTAAGAATTTCGCTCTCTTTCACTGTCTTTGTTTCATGGGTTTTTCAAAGTAATTTATTTTTATAATGGGGTTTAGCTGCTTTTCACTGCTGTGTTTATGCCGCTTTACACTCACTTGACACACTAACAGACAGATATCAATACATAGGTTTTAAGATTATTACTAGTCAGATATATTCTTGTGCGGTGAATAGGCCGTGTTGAGTCCAGTTCTCTGAGCAAGGAGTAGGTCTTGTCTATTACATATTGGGTTTATGGAACGGTATCTGAGCTAATTTGAAACCCTTGTTTTATGTATCACCCCACTTCACCTTTCCCGTTAAACAGCCATAGTGTGTTTTCTGCATGTGAGACTCTGTTCTGTTTTGTAATTCAGTTCAAGTGTAACGGTTTTTACATTCCCTCTATAAGTGATACCTTATGAGAAGTGTCCTTTTCTGTGTGACTTATTTCACTTAGAATCGTCGTACCTAAATCCATTCATCATGCTGCTACTAACCTTATGACATTGATTTCATGGCTGAGTGATATTCCATTGTACATAAGGACCACAACTTCTTTATCCATTTTTCTCTTTCCTGGGATATTGAAGGTGGAATAAAGTGGAGGTCCTTGTCAACAGAGCAGCCCTAAACTTTGGGGTGCTTGTGTCTTGCTGATTTTTAATTTTCCCAATTTATACCCCCATGAGTGGAAGTGCCCTATGCTCTCTAAGCTGTGTTTTTTAGATGTTTCAGGACTCACCGTACACTTCTCCAGAGTGGCTGTTGGCAATTTACATCCCGCCCATCAGTGTAGCAAGGCTCCCATTTCTCCATGGCCTGTCCTGCATTTCTGGTTTTGACAAGTTTTTCAGCATGGCCCTTTTGACCGATGGGTAGCGAGTCTTCTTTGTAGCCCTGATTTGCCTTTCCAGGTTGCTTGGTTGGCCAAAAAGGGCGTATGCGTTTTTTCCTGAATATATTCAGGAAAAAACGCATACGCCCTTTTTGGCCAAGGGCATCATTGTCAACGTTTTGCCGCTTTTCATGTGCTTTAAAGGCGATTCGAATCTACCTCCTGAAATCTGTTTCCTGCAATTCTGCCTTGATTTCAAATCCTCTTCTTTGCCTTCCCTCAATATATTTGTGGACGAGAGTTATCATTTATAACTCTGCAGGTTTGTGAATTGCAGTGCCCGGAAGCTCCATTTTACAACTCGCTTTTTTGGGAGCTGGCCGCAAAAGCGCATGATGGTTTCACGCCCTGTTCTGGTTCCGGGGGGCAGGCTGAGCCTGTGGTTAATTCTTCTTCCTGATGGGAAAATAGAGTGACCTGTGCCTGTGTCCACACCAAGCGCTAGTCTCTCATTGGTTCCCCGTCTTCCCATTCATCCTCAGGACAAATTGCAACCTGTACGGAACAGGAGGTTAAAGGTGCTGATGCTCCAAGTAGGGAGTTTGCTAGTAAAGCCGCTGGAATGGCGAACCCAGGCACAAGGAGATGAGAAATGAGGTGCGTTTTAGAAACCTTTCCCCATCACACGGTGTACCATCTTCTGGGTTTCTCATGCATGTTTTCGATGTAGGAAGATGCCCTTGAACCTGGAGATTTGGGACCCATGGGACGGGTACCACGCAGTATTACTTTAAAGGGTCTGCGTTTGCTCACCCTACCTCACCAAACCTCTCAGCCCCAAGAGTGTCCACCCTTTTGTCTCATCCAGCTGTGGGTTTACATTTGGTCAATCCAGGTTGCATCATAGCCCCTGAACGCATTGTGTAAGAATTTCTCTCTCTTTCACTGTCTTTGTTTCATGGGTTTTTCAAAGTAATTTATTTTCATAATGGGGTTTAGCTGCTTTTCACGGCTGTGTTTATGCCGCTTTACACCCACTTGACACACTAACAGAGAGATATCAGTACATAGGTTTTAAGATTATTCCTAGTCAGATATATTCTTGTGCGGTGAATAGGGCGTGTTGAGTCCAGTTCTCTGAGCAAGGAGTAGGTCTTGTCTATTACATATTGGGTTTATGGAACGGTATCTGAGCTAATTTGAAACCCTTGTTTTATGTATCACCCCACCTCACCATTCCCGTTAAGCGGCCATAGTGTGTTTTCTGCATGTGTGACTCTGTTCTGTTTTGTAATTCAGTTCAAGTGTAACGGTTTTTACATTCCCTCTATAAGTGATACCTTATGAGAAGTGTCCTTTTCTGTGTGACTTATTTCACTTAGAATCGTCGTACCTAAATCCACTCATCATGCTGCTACTCACCTTATGACATTGATTTCATGGCTGAGTGATATTCCATTGTACATAAGGACCACAACTTCTTTATCCATTTTTCTCTTTCCTGGGATATTTAAGGTGGAATGAAGTGGAGGTCCTTGTCAACAGAGCAGCCCTAACCTTTGGGGTGCTTGTGTCTTGCTGATTTTAAATTTTCGCAATTTATACCCCCATGAGTGGAAGTGCCCTATGCTCTCTAAGCTGTGTTTTTTAGATGTTTCAGGACTCACCCTAGACTTCTCCAGAGTGGCTGTTGGCAATTTACATCCCGCCCATCAGTGTAGCAAGGCTCCCATTTCTCCATGGCCTGTCCTGCATTTCTGGTTTTGACACTTTTTTCAGCATGGCCCTTTTGACCGATGGGTAGCGAGTCTTCTCTGTAGCACTGATTTGCCTTTCCAGGTTGCTTGGTTGGCCAAAAAGGGCATATGCGTTTTTTAGTGAATATATTCAGGAAAAAACGCATACGCCCTTTTTGGCCAAGGGCATCATTGTCAACGTTTTGCCGCTTTTCATGTGCTTTAAAGGCGATTCGAATCTACCTCCTGAAATCTGTTTCCTGCAATTCTGCCTTGATTTCAAATCCTCTTCTTTGCCTTCCCTCAATATATTTGTGGACGAGAGTTATCATTTATAACTCTGCAGGTTTGTGAATTGCAGTGCCCTGAACTTCCATTTTACAACTCGCTTTTTTGGGAGCTGGCCGCAAAAGCGCAGGATGGCTTCAGGCCCTGTTCTGGTTCCGGGGGGCAGGCTGAGCCTGTGGTTAATTCTTCTTCCTGATGGTAAAATAGTGTGACCTGTGCCTGTCCCAACACCAAGAGCTAGTCTCTCATTGGTTCCCCATCTTCCCGTTCATCCTCAGGACAAATTGCAACCTGTACGGAACAGGAGGTTAAAGGTGCTGATGCTCCAAGTAGGGAGATTGCTAGTAAAGCGGCTGGAATGGCGAACCCAGGCACAAGGAGATGAGAAATGAGGTGCGTTTTAGAAACCTTTCCCCATCACACGGTGTACCATCCTCTGGGTTTCTCATGCATGTTTTCGATGTAGGAAGATGCCCTTGAACCTGGAGATTTGGGACCCATGGGACGGGTACCACGCAGTATTACTTTAGAGGGTCTGGGTTTGCTCACCCTACCTCACCAAACCTCTCAGGCCCAAGAGTGTCCACCCTTATGTCTCATCCAGCTGTGCGTCTAGATATGGTCAATCCAGGTTGCATCACAGTCCCTGAACGCATTGTGTAAGAATTTCACTCTCTTTCACTGTGTTTGTTTCATGGGTTTTTCAAAGTAATTTATTTTTATAATGGGGTTTAGCTGCTTTTCACTGCTGTGTTTATGCCGCTTTACACCCACTTGACACACTAACAGAGAGATATCAATACATAGGTTTTAAGATTATTCCTAGTCAGATATATTCTTGTGCGGTGAATAGGGCGTGTTGAGTCCAGTTCTCTGAGCAAGGAGTAGGTCTTGTCTATTACATATTGGGTTTATGGAACGGTATCTGAGCTAATTTGAAACCCTTGTTTTATGTATCACGCCACCTCACCTTTCCCGTTAAGCAGCCATAGTGTGTTTTCTGCATGTGTGACTCTGTTCTGTTTTGTAATTCAGTTCAATTGTAACGGTTTTTACATTCCCTCTATAAGTGATACCTTATGAGAAGTGTCCTTTTCTGTGTGACTTATTTCACTTAGAATCGTCGTACCTAAATCCACTCATCCTGCTACTACTAGCCTTATGACATTGATTTCATGGCTGAGTGATATTCCATTGTACATAAGGACCACAACTTCTTTATCCATTTTTCTCTTTCCTGGGATATTGAAGGTGGAATGAAGTGGAGGTCCTTGTCAACAGAGCAGCCCTAAACTTTGGGGTGCTTGTGTCTTGCTGATGTTTAATTTTCCCAATTTATACCCCCATGAGTGGAAGTACCCTATGCTCTATAAGCTGTGTTTTTTAGATGTTTCAGGACTCACCGTACACTTCTTCAGAGTGGCTGTTGGCAATTTACATCCCGCCCATCAGTGTAGCAAGGCTCCCATTTCTCCATGGCCTGTCCTGCATTTCTGGTTTTGACACTTTTTTCAGCATGGCCCTTTTGACCGATGGGAAGCGAGACTTCTTTGTAGCGCTGATTTGCCTTTCCAGGTTGCTTGGTTGGCCAAAAAGGGCGTATGCGTTTTTTCCTGAATATATTCAGGAAAAAACGCATACGCCCTTTTTGGCCAAGGGCATCATTGTCAACGTTTTGCCGCTTTTCATGTGCTTTTAAGGCGATTCGAATCTACCTACTGAAATCTGTTTCCTGCAATTCTGCCTTGATTTCAAATCCTCTTCTTTGCCTTCCCTCAATATATTTGTGGACGAGAGTTATCATTTATAACTCTGCAGGTTTGTGAATTGCAGTGCCCGGAAGCTCCATTTTACAACTCGCGTTTTTGGGAGCTGGCCGCGAAAGCGCAGGATGGTTTCAGGCCCTGTTCTGGTTCCGGGGAGCAGGCTGAGCCTGTGGTTAATTCTTCTTCCTGATGGGAAAATAGAGTGACCTGTGTCTGTCCCAACACCAAGAGCTAGTCCCTCATTGGTTCCCCATCTCCCTGTTCATCGTCAGGACAAATTGCAACCTGTACGGAACAGGAGGTTAAAGGTGCTGATGCTCCAAGTAGGGAGATTGCTAGTAAAGCAGCTGGAATGGCGAACCCGGGCACAAGGAGATGAGAAATGAGGTGCGTTTCAGAAACCTTTCCCCATCACATGGTGTACCATCATCTGGGTTTCTCATGCATGTTTTCAATGTAGCAGGATTCCCTTGAACCTGGAGATTTGGGACCCATGCGATGGGTACCACTCAGTATTACTTTAAAGGGTCTGCGTTTGCTCACCCAACCTCACCAAACCTCTCAGCCCCAAGAGTGTCCACCCTTATGTCTCATCCAGCTGTGGGTCTAGATATGGTCAATCCAGGTTGCATCACAGCCCCTGAACGCATTGTGTAAGAATTTCGCTCTCTTTCACTGTCTTTGTTTCATGGGTTTTTCAAAGTAATTTATTTTTATAATGGGGTTTAGCTGCTTTTCACTGCTGTGTTTATGCCGCTTTACACTCACTTGACACACTAACAGAGAGATATCAATACATAGGTTTTAAGATTATTACTAGTCAGATATATTCTTGTGCGGTGAATAGGCCGTGTTGAGTCCAGTTCTCTGAGCAAGGAGTAGGTCTTGTCTATTACATATTGGGTTTATGGAACGGTATCTGAGCTAATTTGAAACCCTTGTTTTATGTATCAACCCACTTCACCTTTCCCGTTAAACAGCCATAGTGTGTTTTCTGCATGTGAGACTCTGTTCTGTTTTGTAATTCAGTTCAAGTGTAACGGTTTTTACATTCCCTCTATAAGTGATACCTTATGAGAAGTGTCCTTTTCTGTGTGACTTATTTCACTTAGAATCGTCGTACCTAAATCCATTCATCATGCTGCTACTAACCTTATGACATTGATTTCATGGCTGAGTGATATTCCATTGTACATAAGGACCACAACTTCTTTATCCATTTTTCTCTTTCCTGGGATATTGAAGGTGGAATAAAGTGGAGGTCCTTGTCAACAGAGCAGCCCTAAACTTTGGGGTGCTTGTGTCTTGCTGATTTTTAATTTTCCCAATTTATACCCCCATGAGTGGAAGTGCCCTATGCTCTCTAAGCTGTGTTTTTTAGATGTTTCAGGACTCACCGTACACTTCTCCAGAGTGGCTGTTGGCAATTTACATCCCGCCCATCAGTGTAGCAAGGCTCCCATTTCTCCATGGCCTGTCCTGCATTTCTGGTTTTGACACTTTTTTCAGCATGGCCCTTTTGACCGATGGGAAGCGAGACTTCTTTGTAGCGCTGATTTGCCTTTCCAGGTTGCTTGGTTGGCCAAAAAGGGCGTATGCACTTTTTCCTGAATATATTCAGGAAAAAAAGCATACGCCCTTTTTGGCCAAGGGCATCATTGTCAACGTTTTGCCGCTTTTCATGTGCTTTAAAGGCAATTCGAATCTACCTCCTGAAATCTGTTTCCTGCAATTCTGCGTTGATTTCAAATCCTCTTCTTTGCCTTCCCTCAATATATTTGTGGACGAGAGTTATCATTTATAACTCTGCATGTTTGTGAATTGCAGTGCCCGGAAGCTCCATTTTACAACACGGTTTTTGGGAGCTGGCCGCAAAAGCGCAGGATGGCTTCAGGCCCTCTTCTGGTTCCGGGTGACAGAATGAGCCTGTGGTTAATTCTTCTTCCTGATGGGAAAATAGAGTGACCTGTGCCTGTCCCAACCCCAAGAGCTAGTCTCTCATTGGTTCCCCGTCTTCCCGTTCGTCCTCAGGACAAATTGCAACCTGTACGGAACAGAAGGTTAAAGGTGCTGATGCTCCAAGTAGGGAGATTGGTAGTAAAGCGGCTGGAATGGCGAACCCGGGCACACGGAGATGAGAAATGAGGTGCGTTTTAGAAACCTTTCCCCATCACAAGGTGTACCATCTTCTTGGTTTCTCATGCATGTGTTCGATGTAGGAAGATGCCCTTGAACCTGGAGATTTGGGACCCATGCGATGGGTACCACGTAGTATTATTTAAATGGTCTGCATTTGCTCACCCAACCTCACCAAAACTCTCAGCCCCAAGAGTGTCCACCCTTATGTCTCATCCAGCTGTGGGTCTAGATATGGTCAATCCAGGTTGCCTCACTGCCCCTGAACGCATTGTGTAAGAATTTCTCTCTCTTACACTGTGTTTGTTTCATGGGTTTTTTAAAGTCATTTATTTTTATAATGGGGTTTAGCTGCTTTTCACTGCTGTGTTTATGCCGCTTTACACCCACTTGACACACTAACAGAGAGATATCAATACATAGGTTTTAAGATTATTACTAGTCAGATATATTCTCGTGCGGTGAATAGGGCATGTTGAGTCCAGTTCTCTGAGCAAGGAGTAGGTCTTGTCTATTACATATTGGGTTTATGGAACGGTATCTGAGCTAATTTGAAACCCTTGTTTTATGTATCACCCCACCTCACCTTTCCCGTTAAGCAGCCATAGTGTGTTTTCTGCATGTGAGACTCTGTTCTGTTTTGTAATTCAGTTCAAGTGTAACGGTTTTTACATTCCCTCTATCAGTGATACCTTAGGAGAACTGTCCTTTTCTGTGTGACTTATTTCACTTAGAATCGTCATACCTAAATCCACTCATCATGCTGCTAATAGCCTTATGACATTGATTTCATGGCTGAGTGATATTCCATTGTACATAAGGACCACAACTTCTTTATCCATTTTTCTCTTTCCTGGGATATTGAAGGTGGAATGAAGTGGAGGTCCCTGTCAACAGAGCAGCCCTAAACTTTGGGGTGCTTGTGTCTTGCTGATGTTTAATTTTCCCAATTTATACCCCCATGAGTGGAAGTGCCCTATGCTCTCTAAGCTGTGTTTTTTAGATGTTTCAGGACTCACTGTACACTTCTTCAGAGTGGCTGTTGGCAATTTACATCCCGCCCATCAGTGTAGCAAGGCTCCCATTTCTCCATGGCCTGTCCTGCATTTCTGGTTTTGACACTTTTTTCAGCATGGCCCTTTTGACCGATGGGAAGCGAGACTTCTCTGTAGCGCTGATTTGCCTTTCCAGGTTGCTTGGTTGGCCAAAAAGGGCGTATGCGCTTTTTCCTGAATATATTCAGGAAAAAACGCATACGCCCTTTTTGGCCAAGGGCATCATTGTCAACGTTTTGCCGCTTTTCATGTGCTTTAAAGGCGATTCGAATCTACCTCCTGAAATCTGTTTCCTGCAATTCTGCCTTGATTTCAAATCCTCTTCTTTGCCTTCCCTCAATATATTTGTGGACGAGAGTTATCATTTATAACTCTGCAGGTTTGTGAATTGCAGTGCCCTGAACCTCCATTTTACTACTCGCTTTTTTGGGAGCTGGCCGCAAAAGCACAGGATGGCTTCAGGCCCTGTTCTGGTTCCGGGGGGCAGGCTGAGCCTGTGGTTAATTCTTCTTCCTGATGGGAAAATAGAGTGACCTGTGCCTGTCCCAACACCAAGCGCTAGTCTCTCATTGGTTCCCCGTCTTCCCATTCATCCTCAGGACAAATTGCAACCTCTATGGAAGAAGATGTTAAAGGTGCTGATGCTCCAAGTAGGGAGATTGCTAGTAAAGCGGCTGGAATGGCGAACCCAGGCACAAGGAGATGAGAAATGAGGTGCGTTTTAGAAACCTTTCCCCATCACACGGTGTACCATCCTCTGGGTTTCTCATGCATGTTTTCGATGTAGGAAGATGCCCTTGAACCTGGAGATTTGGGACCCATGGGACGGGTACCACGCAGTATTACTTTAGAGGGTCTGGGTTTGCTCACCCTACCTCACCAAACCTCTCAGGCCCAAGAGTGTCCACCCTTATGTCTCATCCAGCTGTGCGTCTAGATATGGTCAATCCAGGTTGCATCACAGTCCCTGAACGCATTGTGTAAGAATTTCACTCTCTTTCTCTGTGTTTGTTTCATGGGTTTTTCAAAGTAATTTATTTTTATAATGGGGTTTAGCTGCTTTTCACTGCTGTGTTTATGCCGCTTTACACCCACTTGACACACTAACAGAGAGATATCAATACATAGGTTTTAAGATTATTCCTAGTCAGATATATTCTTGTGCGGTGAATAGGGCGTGTTGAGTCCAGTTCTCTGAGCAAGGAGTAGGTCTTGTCTATTAAATTTTGGGTTTATGGAACGGTATCTGAGCTAATTTGAAACCCTTGTTTTATGTATCACCCCACCTCACCTTTCCCGTTAAGCAGCCATAGTGTGTTTTCTGCATGTGTGACTCTGTTCTGTTTTGTAATTCAGTTCAATTGTAACGGTTTTTACATTCCCTCTATAAGTGATACCTTATGAGAAGTGTCCTTTTCTGTGTGACTTATTTCACTTAGAATCGTCGTACCTAAATCCACTCATCCTGCTACTACTAGCCTTATGACATTGATTTCATGGCTGAGTGATATTCCATTGTACATAAGGACCACAACTTCTTTATCCATTTTTCTCTTTCCTGGGATATTGAAGGTGGAATGAAGTGGAGGTCCTTGTCAACAGAGCAGCCCTAAACTTTGGGGTGCTTGTGTCTTGCTGATGTTTAATTTTCCCAATTTATACCCCCATGAGTGGAAGTACCCTATGCTCTATAAGCTGTGTTTTTTAGATGTTTCAGGACTCACCGTACACTTCTTCAGAGTGGCTGTTGGCAATTTACATCCCGCCCATCAGTGTAGCAAGGCTCCCATTTCTCCATGGCCTGTCCTGCATTTCTGGTTTTGACACTTTTTTCAGCATGGCCCTTTTGACCGATGGGAAGCGAGACTTCTTTGTAGCGCTGATTTGCCTTTCCAGGTTGCTTGGTTGGCCAAAAAGGGCGTATGCGTTTTTTCCTGAATATATTCAGGAAAAAACGCATACGCCCTTTTTGGCCAAGGGCATCATTGTCAACGTTTTGCCGCTTTTCATGTGCTTTAAAGGCGATTCGAATCTACCTACTGAAATCTGTTTCCTGCAATTCTGCCTTGATTTCAAATCCTCTTCTTTGCCTTCCCTCAATATATTTGTGGACGAGAGTTATCATTTATAACTCTGCAGGTTTGTGAATTGCAGTGCCCGGAAGCTCCATTTTACAACTCG
Source organism: Balaenoptera borealis (assembly GCF_965194805.1). Lineage (NCBI taxonomy): Eukaryota > Metazoa > Chordata > Mammalia > Artiodactyla > Balaenopteridae > Balaenoptera > Balaenoptera borealis. Next base: position 307,423 of record NW_028123929.1, on the reverse strand, counting down.
CGTTTTTGGGAGCTGGCCGCGAAAGCGCAGGATGGTTTCAGGCCCTGTTCTGGTTCCGGGGAGCAGGCTGAGCCTGTGGTTAATTCTTCTTCCTGATGGGAAAATAGAGTGACCTGTGTCTGTCCCAACACCAAGAGCTAGTCCCTCATTGGTTCCCCATCTCCCCGTTCATCATCAGGACAAATTGCAACCTGTACGGAACAGGAGGTTAAAGGTGCTGATGCTCCAAGTAGGGAGATTGCTAGTAAAGCAGCTGGAATGGCGAACCGGGGCACAAGGAGATGAGAAATGAGGTGCGTTTCAGAAACCTTTCCCCATCACATGGTGTACCATCGTCTGGGTTTCTCATGCATGTTTTCAATGTAGCAGGATTCCCTTGAACCTGGAGATTTGGGACCCATGCGATGGGTACCACTCAGTATTACTTTAAAGGGTCTGCGTTTGCTCACCCAACCTCACCAAACCTCTCAGCCCCAAGAGTGTCCACCCTTATGTCTCATCCAGCTGTGGGTCTAGATATGGTCAATCCAGGTTGCATCACAGCCCCTGAACGCATTGTGTAAGAATTTCGCTCTCTTTCACTGTCTTTGTTTCATGGGTTTTTCAAAGTAATTTATTTTTATAATGGGGTTTAGCTGCTTTTCACTGCTGTGTTTATGCCGCTTTACACTCACTTGACACACTAACAGACAGATATCAATACATAGGTTTTAAGATTATTACTAGTCAGATATATTCTTGTGCGGTGAATAGGCCGTGTTGAGTCCAGTTCTCTGAGCAAGGAGTAGGTCTTGTCTATTACATATTGGGTTTATGGAACGGTATCTGAGCTAATTTGAAACCCTTGTTTTATGTATCAACCCACTTCACCTTTCCCGTTAAACAGCCATAGTGTGTTTTCTGCATGTGAGACTCTGTTCTGTTTTGTAATTCAGTTCAAGTGTAACGGTTTTTACATTCCCTCTATAAGTGATACCTTATGAGAAGTGTCCTTTTCTGTGTGACTTATTTCACTTAGAATCGTCGTACCTAAATCCATTCATCATGCTGCTACTACCCTTATGACATTGATTTCATGGCTGAGTGATATTCCATTGTACATAAGGACCACAACTTCTTTATCCATTTTTCTCTTTCCTGGGATATTGAAGGTGGAATAAAGTGGAGGTCCTTGTCAACAGAGCAGCCCTAAACTTTGGGGTGCTTGTGTCTTGCTGATTTTTAATTTTCCCAATTTATACCCCCATGAGTGGAAGTGCCCTATGCTCTCTAAGCTGTGTTTTTTAGATGTTTCAGGACTCACCGTACACTTCTCCAGAGTGGCTGTTGGCAATTTACATCCCGCCCATCAGTGTAGCAAGGCTCCCATTTCTCCATGGCCTGTCCTGCATTTCTGGTTTTGACACTTTTTTCAGCATGGCCCTTTTGACCGATGGGAAGCGAGACTTCTTTGTAGCGCTGATTTGCCTTTCCAGGTTGCTTTGTTGGCCAAAAAGGGCGTATGCACTTTTTCCTGAATATATTCAGGAAAAAACGCATACGCCCTTTTTGGCCAAGGGCATCATTGTCAACGTTTTGCCGCTTTTCATGTGCTTTAAAGGCAATTCGAATCTACCTCCTGAAATCTGTTTCCTGCAATTCTGCGTTGATTTCAAATCCTCTTCTTTGCCTTCCCTCAATATATTTGTGGACGAGAGTTATCATTTATAACTCTGCATGTTTGTGAATTGCAGTGCCCGGAAGCTCCATTTTACAACACGGTTTTTGGGAGCTGGCCGCAAAAGCGCAGGATGGCTTCAGGCCCTCTTCTGGTTCCGGGTGGCAGAATGAGCCTGTGGTTAATTCTTCTTCCTGATGGGAAAATAGAGTGACCTGTGCCTGTCCCAACACCAAGAGCTAGTCTCTCATTGGTTCCCCGTCTTCCCGTTCGTCCTCAGGACAAATTGCAACCTGTACGGAACAGAAGGTTAAAGGTGCTGATGCTCCAAGTAGGGAGATTGGTAGTAAAGCGGCTGGAATGGCGAACCCGGGCACACGGAGATGAGAAATGAGGTGCGTTTTAGAAACCTTTCCCCATCACAAGGTGTACCATCTTCTTGGTTTCTCATGCATGTTTTCGATGTAGGAAGATGCCCTTGAACCTGGAGATTTGGGACCCATGCGATGGGTACCACGTAGTATTATTTAAATGGTCTGCATTTGCTCACCCAACCTCACCAAAACTCTCAGCCCCAAGAGTGTCCACCCTTATGTCTCATCCAGCTGTGGGTCTAGATATGGTCAATCCAGGTTGCCTCACTGCCCCTGAACGCATTGTGTAAGAATTTCTCTCTCTTACACTGTGTTTGTTTCATGGGTTTTTTAAAGTCATTTATTTTTATAATGGGGTTTAGCTGCTTTTCACTGCTGTGTTTATGCCGCTTTACACCCACTTGACACACTAACAGAGAGATATCAATACATAGGTTTTAAGATTATTACTAGTCAGATATATTCTCGTGCGGTGAATAGGGCATGTTGAGTCCAGTTCTCTGAGCAAGGAGTAGGTCTTGTCTATTACATATTGGGTTTATGGAACGGTATCTGAGCTAATTTGAAACCCTTGTTTTATGTATCACCCCACCTCACCTTTCCCGTTAAGCAGCCATAGTGTGTTTTCTGCATGTGAGACTCTGTTCTGTTTTGTAATTCAGTTCAAGTGTAACGGTTTTTACATTTCCTCTATAAGTGATACCTTATGAGAACTGTCCTTTTCTGTGTGACTTATTTCACTTAGAATCGTCATACCTAAATCCACTCATCATGCTGCTAATAGCCTTATGACATTGATTTCATGGCTGGGTGATATTCCATTGTACATAAGGACCACAACTTCTTTATCCATTTTTCTCTTTCCTGGGATATTGAAGGTGGAATGAAGTGGAGGTCCCTGTCAACAGAGCAGCCCTAAACTTTGGGGTGCTTGTGTCTTGCTGATGTTTAATTTTCCCAATTTATACCCCCATGAGTGGAAGTGCCCTATGCTCTCTAAGCTGTGTTTTTTAGATGTTTCAGGACTCACTGTACACTTCTTCAGAGTGGCTGTTGGCAATTTACATCCCGCCCATCAGTGTAGCAAGGCTCCCATTTCTCCATGGCCTGTCCTGCATTTCTGGTTTTGACACTTTTTTCAGCATGGCCCTTTTGACCGATGGGAAGCGAGACTTCTTTGTAGCGCTGATTTGCCTTTCCAGGTTGCTTGGTTGGCCAAAAAGGGCGTATGCGCTTTTTCCTGAATATATTCAGGAAAAAACGCATACGCCCTTTTTGGCCAAGGGCATCATTGTCAACGTTTTGCCGCTTTTCATGTGCTTTAAAGGCGATTCGAATCTACCTCCTGAAATCTGTTTCCTGCAATTCTGCCTTGATTTCAAATCCTCTTCTTTGCCTTCCCTCAATATATTTGTGGACGAGAGTTATCATTTATAACTCTGCAGGTTTGTGAATTGCAGTGCCCGGAAGCTCCATTTTACAACTCGGTTTTTGGGAGCAGGCCGCAAAAGCGCAGGATGGCTTCAGGCCCTGTTCTGGTTCCGGGGGGCAGGCTGAGCCTGTGGTTAATTCTTCTTCCTGATGGGAAAATAGAGTGACCTGTGCCTGTCCCAACACGAAGAGCCAGTCTCTCATTGGTTCCCCGTTTTCCCTTTCATCCTCAGGACAAATTGCAACCTGTACGGAACAGAAGGTTAAAGGTGCTGATGCTCCAAGTAGGGAGATTGCTAGTAAAGCAGCTGGAATGGGGAACCCGGGCACAAGGAGAAGAGAAATGAGGTGCGTTTTAGAAACCTTTCCCCATCACATGTTGTACCATCTTCTGGGTTTCTCATGCATGATTTCGATGTAGGAAGAAGCCCTTGAACCTGGAGATTTGGGACCCATGCGATGGGTACCACTTAGTATTATTTAAAGGGTCTGCATTTGCTCACCCAACCTCACCAACCCTCTCAGCCCCAAGAGTGTCCACCCTTATGTCTCATCCAACTGTGGGTCTAGATATGGTCAATCCAGGTTGCATCACAGCCCCTGAACGCATTGTGTAAGAATTTCTCTCTCTTACAATGTCTTTGTTTCATGGGTTTTTTAAAGTCATTTATTTTTATAATGGGGTTTAGCTGCTTTTCACTGCTGTGTTTATGCCGCTTTACACCCACTTGACACACTAACAGAGAGATATCAATACATAGGTTTTAAGATTATTACTAGTCAGATATATTCTCGCGCGGTGAATAGGGCGTGTTGAGTCCAGTTCTCTGAGCAAGGAGTAGATCTTGTCTATTACATATTGGGTTTCTGGAACGGTATCTGAGCTAATTTGATACCCTTGTTTTATGTATCACCCCACCTCAACTTTCCCGTTAAGCAGCCATAGTGTGTTTTCTGCATGTGTGACTCTGTTCTGTTTTGTAATTCAGTTCAAGTGTAACGGTTTTTACATTCCCTCTATCAGTGATACCTTATGAGAAGTGTCCTTTTCTGTGTGACTTATTTCACTTAGAATCGTCGTACCTAAATCCACTCATCATGCTGCTACTAACATTATGACATTGATTTCATGGCTGAGTGATATTCCATTGTACATAAGGACCACAACTTCTTTATCCATTTTTCTGTTTCCTGGGATATTTAAGGTGGAATGAAGTGGAGGTCCTTGTCAACAGAGCAGCCCTCAACTTTGGGGTGCTTGTGTCTTGCTGATTTTTAATTTTCCCAATTTATACCCCCATGAGTGGAAGTGCCCTATGCTCTCTAAGCTGTGTTTTTTAGGTGTTTCAGGACACACCGTACACTTCCCCAGAGTGGCTGTTGGCAATTTACATCCCTCCCATCAGTGCAGCACGGCTCCCATTTCTCCATGGCCTGTCCTGCATTTCTGGTTTTGACACTTTTTTCAGCATGGCCCTTTTGACCGATGGGAAGCGAGACTTCTCTGTAGCGCTGATTTGCCTTTCCAGGTTGCTTGGTTGGCCAAAAAGGGCGTATGCGTTTTTTCCTGAATATATTCAGGAAAAAACGCATACGCCCTTTTTGGCCAAGGGCCTCATTGTCAACGTTTTGCCGCTTTTCATGTGCTTTAAAGGCGATTCGTATCTACCTCCTGAAATCTGTTTCGTGCAATTCTGCCTTGATTTCAAATCCTCTTCTTTGCCTTCCCTCAATATATTTGTGGACGAGAGTTATCATTTATAACTCTGCAGGTTTGTGAATTGCAGTGCCCTGAACCTCCATTTTACACCTCGCTTTTTTGGGAGCTGGCCGCAAAAGCGCAGGATGGCTTCAGGCCCTGTTCTGGTTCCGGGGGGCAGGCTGAGCCTGTGGTTAATTCTTCTTCCTGATGGGAAAATAGAGTGACCTGTGCCTGTCCCGACACCAAGAGCTAGTCTCTCGTTGGTTCCCCGTCTTCCCGTTCATCCTCAGGACAAATTGCAACCTGTACGGAACAGGAGGTTAAAGGTGCTGATGCTCCAAGTAGGGAGATTGCTAGTAAAGTGGCTGGAATGGCGAACCCGGGCACAAGGAGATGAGAAATGAGGTGCGTTTTAGAAACCTTTCCCCATCACACGGTGTACCATCTTCTGGGTTTCTCATGCATGTTTTCGATGTAGGAAGATGCCCTTGAAGCTGGAGATTTGGGACCCATGCGATGGGTACCACGCAGTATTACTTTAAAGGGTCTGCGTTTGCTCACCCAACCTCACCAAACCTCTCAGCCCCAAGAGTGTCCACCCTTATGTCTCATCCAGCTGTGGGTCTAGATATGGTCAATCCAGGTTGCATCACAGCCCCTGAACTCATTGTGTAAGAATTTCTATCTCTTTCACTGTCGTTGTTTCATGGGTTTTTCAAAGTAATTTATTTTCATAATGGGGTTTAGCTGCTTTTCACGGCTGTGTTTATGCCGCTTTCCACCCACTTGACACACTAACAGAGAGATATCAATACATAGGCTTTAAGATTATTACTAGTCAGATATATTCTTGTGCGGTGAATAGGGCGTGTTGAGTCCAGTTCTCTGAGCAAGGAGTAGGTCTTGTCTACTACATATTGGGTTTATGGAACGGTATCTGAGCTAATTTGATACCCTTGTTTTATGTATCACCCCACCTCACCTTTCCCGTTAAGCAGCCATAGTGTGTTTTCTGCATGTGTGACTCTGTTCTGTTTTGTAATTCAGTTCAAGTGTAACGGTTTTTACATTCCCTCTATCAGTGATACCTTATGAGAAGTGTCCTTTTCTGTGTGACTTATTTCACTTAGAATCGTCGTACCTAAATCCACTCATCATGCTGCTACTAACATTATGACATTGATTTCATGGCTGAGTGATATTCCATTGTACATAAGGACCACAACTTCTTTATCCATTTTTCTCTTTCCTGGGATATTTAAGGTGGAATGAAGTGGAGGTCCTTGTCAACAGAGCAGCCCTCAACTTTGGGGTGCTTGTGTCTTGCTGATTTTTCATTTTCCCAATTTATACCCCCATGAGTGGAAGTGCCCTATGCTCTCTAAGCTGTGTTTTTCAGATGTTTCAGGACACACCGTACACTTCTCCAGAGTGGCTGTTGGCAATTTACATCCCGCCCATCAGTGTAGCAAGGCTCCCATTTCTCCATGGCCTGTCCTGCATTTCTGGTTTTGACACTTTTTTCAGCATGGCCCTTTTGACCGATGGGAAGCGAGACTTCTCTGTAGCGCTGATTTGCCTTTCCAGGTTGCTTGGTTGGCCAAAAAGGGCGTATGCGTTTTTTCCTGAATATATTCAGGAAAAAACGCATACGCCCTTTTTGGCCAAGGGCCTCATTGTCAACGTTTTGCCGCTTTTCATGTGCTTTAAAGGCGATTCGTATCTACCTCCTGAAATCTGTTTCGTGCAATTCTGCCTTGATTTCAAATCCTCTTCTTTGCCTTCCCTCAATATATTTGTGGACGAGAGTTATCATTTATAACTCTGCAGGTTTGTGAATTGCAGTGCCCTGAACCTCCATTTTACACCTCGCTTTTTTGGGAGCTGGCCGCAAAAGCGCAGGATGGCTTCAGGCCCTGTTCTGGTTCCGGGGGGCAGGCTGAGCCTGTGGTTAATTCTTCTTCCTGATGGGAAAATAGAGTGACCTGTGCCTGTCCCGACACCAAGAGCTAGTCTCTCGTTGGTTCCCCGTCTTCCCGTTCATCCTCAGGACAAATTGCAACCTGTACGGAACAGGAGGTTAAAGGTGCTGATGCTCCAAGTAGGGAGATTGCTAGTAAAGTGGCTGGAATGGCGAACCCGGGCACAAGGAGATGAGAAATGAGGTGCGTTTTAGAAACCTTTCCCCATCACACGGTGTACCATCTTCTGGGTTTCTCATGCATGTTTTCGATGTAGGAAGATGCCCTTGAAGCTGGAGATTTGGGACCCATGCGATGGGTACCACGCAGTATTACTTTAAAGGGTCTGCGTTTGCTCACCCAACCTCACCAAACCTCTCAGCCCCAAGAGTGTCCACCCTTATGTCTCATCCAGCTGTGGGTCTAGATATGGTCAATCCAGGTTGCATCACAGCCCCTGAACTCATTGTGTAAGAATTTCTATCTCTTTCACTGTCGTTGTTTCATGGGTTTTTCAAAGTAATTTATTTTCATAATGGGGTTTAGCTGCTTTTCACGGCTGTGTTTATGCCGCTTTCCACCCACTTGACACACTAACAGAGAGATATCAATACATAGGCTTTAAGATTATTACTAGTCAGATATATTCTTGTGCGGTGAATAGGGCGTGTTGAGTCCAGTTCTCTGAGCAAGGAGTAGGTCTTGTCTACTACATATTGGGTTTATGGAACGGTATCTGAGCTAATTTGATACCCTTGTTTTATGTATCACCCCACCTCACCTTTCCCGTTAAGCAGCCATAGTGTGTTTTCTGCATGTGTGACTCTGTTCTGTTTTGTAATTCAGTTCAAGTGTAACGGTTTTTACATTCCCTCTATCAGTGATACCTTATGAGAAGTGTCCTTTTCTGTGTGACTTATTTCACTTAGAATCGTCGTACCTAAATCCACTCATCATGCTGCTACTAACATTATGACATTGATTTCATGGCTGAGTGATATTCCATTGTACATAAGGACCACAACTTCTTTATCCATTTTTCTCTTTCCTGGGATATTTAAGGTGGAATGAAGTGGGGGTCCTTGTCAACAGAGCAGCCCTCAACTTTGGGGTGCTTGTGTCTTGCTGATTTTTCATTTTCCCAATTTATACCCCCATGAGTGGAAGTGCCCTATGCTCTCTAAGCTGTGTTTTTCAGATGTTTCAGGACACACCGTACACTTCTCCAGAGTGGCTGTTGGCAATTTACATCCCGCCCATCAGTGTAGCAAGGCTCCCATTTCTCCATGGCCTGTCCTGCATTTCTGGTTTTGACACTTTTTTCAGCATGGCCCTTTTGACCGATGGGAAGCGAGACTTCTCTGTAGCGCTGATTTGCCTTTCCAGGTTGCTTGGTTGGCCAAAAAGGGCGTATGCGTTTTTTCCTGAATATATTCAGGAAAAAACGCATACGCCCTTTTTGGCCAAGGGCCTCATTGTCAACGTTTTGCCGCTTTTCATGTGCTTTTAAGGCGATTCGAATCTACCTACTGAAATCTGTTTCCTGCAATTCTGCCTTGATTTCAAATCCTCTTCTTTGCCTTCCCTCAATATATTTGTGGACGAGAGTTATCATTTATAACTCTGCAGGTTTGTGAATTGCAGTGCCCGGAAGCTCCATTTTACAACTCGCGTTTTTGGGAGCTGGCCGCGAAAGCGCAGGATGGTTTCAGGCCCTGTTCTGGTTCCGGGGAGCAGGCTGAGCCTGTGGTTAATTCTTCTTCCTGATGGGAAAATAGAGTGACCTGTGTCTGTCCCAACACCAAGAGCTAGTCCCTCATTGGTTCCCCATCTCCCTGTTCATCGTCAGGACAAATTGCAACCTGTACGGAACAGGAGGTTAAAGGTGCTGATGCTCCAAGTAGGGAGATTGCTAGTAAAGCAGCTGGAATGGCGAACCGGGGCACAAGGAGATGAGAAATGAGGTGCGTTTCAGAAACCTTTCCCCATCACATGGTGTACCATCGTCTGGGTTTCTCATGCATGTTTTCAATGTAGCAGGATTCCCTTGAACCTGGAGATTTGGGACCCATGCGATGGGTACCACTCAGTATTACTTTAAAGGGTCTGCGTTTGCTCACCCAACCTCACCAAACCTCTCAGCCCCAAGAGTGTCCACCCTTATGTCTCATCCAGCTGTGGGTCTAGATATGGTCAATCCAGGTTGCATCACAGCCCCTGAACGCATTGTGTAAGAATTTCGCTCTCTTTCACTGTCTTTGTTTCATGGGTTTTTCAAAGTAATTTATTTTTATAATGGGGTTTAGCTGCTTTTCACTGCTGTGTTTATGCCGCTTTACACTCACTTGACACACTAACAGAGAGATATCAATACATAGGTTTTAAGATTATTACTAGTCAGATATATTCTTGTGCGGTGAATAGGCCGTGTTGAGTCCAGTTCTCTGAGCAAGGAGTAGGTCTTGTCTATTACATATTGGGTTTATGGAACGGTATCTGAGCTAATTTGAAACCCTTGTTTTATGTATCACCCCACTTCACCTTTCCCATTAAACAGCCATAGTGTGTTTTCTGCATGTGAGACTCTGTTCTGTTTTGTAATTCAGTTCAAGTGTAACGGTTTTTACATTCCCTCTATAAGTGATACCTTATGAGAAGTGTCCTTTTCTGTGTGACTTATTTCACTTAGAATCGTCGTACCTAAATCCATTCATCATGCTGCTACTACCCTTATGACATTGATTTCATGGCTGAGTGATATTCCATTGTACATAAGGACCACAACTTCTTTATCCATTTTTCTCTTTCCTGGGATATTGAAGGTGGAATAAAGTGGAGGTCCTTGTCAACAGAGCAGCCCTAAACTTTGGGGTGCTTGTGTCTTGCTGATTTTTAATTTTCCCAATTTATACCCCCATGAGTGGAAGTGCCCTATGCTCTCTAAGCTGTGTTTTTTAGATGTTTCAGGACTCACCGTACACTTCTCCAGAGTGGCTGTTGGCAATTTACATCCCGCCCATCAGTGTAGCAAGGCTCCCATTTCTCCATGGCCTGTCCTGCATTTCTGGTTTTGACACTTTTTTCAGCATGGCCCTTTTGACCGATGGGAAGCGAGACTTCTTTGTAGCGCTGATTTGCCTTTCCAGGTTGCTTGGTTGGCCAAAAAGGGCGTATGCACTTTTTCCTGAATATATTCAGGAAAAAAAGCATACGCCCTTTTTGGCCAAGGGCATCATTGTCAACGTTTTGCCGCTTTTCATGTGCTTTAAAGGCAATTCGAATCTACCTCCTGAAATCTGTTTCCTGCAATTCTGCGTTGATTTCAAATCCTCTTCTTTGCCTTCCCTCAATATATTTGTGGACGAGAGTTATCATTTATAACTCTGCATGTTTGTGAATTGCAGTGCCCGGAAGCTCCATTTTACAACACGGTTTTTGGGAGCTGGCCGCAAAAGCGCAGGATGGCTTCAGGCCCTCTTCTGGTTCCGGGTGACAGAATGAGCCTGTGGTTAATTCTTCTTCCTGATGGGAAAATAGAGTGACCTGTGCCTGTCCCAACACCAAGAGCTAGTCTCTCATTGGTTCCCCGTCTTCCCGTTCGTCCTCAGGACAAATTGCAACCTGTACGGAACAGAAGGTTAAAGGTGCTGATGCTCCAAGTAGGGAGATTGGTAGTAAAGCGGCTGGAATGGCGAACCCGGGCACACGGAGATGAGAAATGAGGTGCGTTTTAGAAACCTTTCCCCATCACAAGGTGTACCATCTTCTTGGTTTCTCATGCATGTGTTCGATGTAGGAAGATGCCCTTGAACCTGGAGATTTGGGACCCATGCGATGGGTACCACATAGTATTATTTAAATGGTCTGCATTTGCTCACCCAACCTCACCAAAACTCTCAGCCCCAAGAGTGTCCACCCTTATGTCTCATCCAGCTGTGGGTCTAGATATGGTCAATCCAGGTTGCCTCACTGCCCCTGAACGCATTGTGTAAGAATTTCTCTCTCTTACACTGTGTTTGTTTCATGGGTTTTTTAAAGTCATTTATTTTTATAATGGGGTTTAGCTGCTTTTCACTGCTGTGTTTATGCCGCTTTACACCCACTTGACACACTAACAGAGAGATATCAATACATAGGTTTTAAGATTATTACTAGTCAGATATATTCTCGTGCGGTGAATAGGGCATGTTGAGTCCAGTTCTCTGAGCAAGGAGTAGGTCTTGTCTATTACATATTGGGTTTATGGAACGGTATCTGAGCTAATTTGAAACCCTTGTTTTATGTATCACCCCACCTCACCTTTCCCGTTAAGCAGCCATAGTGTGTTTTCTGCATGTGAGACTCTGTTCTGTTTTGTAATTCAGTTCAAGTGTAACGGTTTTTACATTCCCTCTATAAGTGATACCTTATGAGAACTGTCCTTTTCTGTGTGACTTATTTCACTTAGAATCGTCATACCTAAATCCACTCATCATGCTGCTAATAGCCTTATGACATTGATTTCATGGCTGAGTGATATTCCATTGTACATAAGGACCACAACTTCTTTATCCATTTTTCTCTTTCCTGGGATATTGAAGGTGGAATGAAGTGGAGGTCCCTGTCAACAGAGCAGCCCTAAACTTTGGGGTGCTTGTGTCTTGCTGATGTTTAATTTTCCCAATTTATACCCCCATGAGTGGAAGTGCCCTATGCTCTCTAAGCTGTGTTTTTTAGATGTTTCAGGACTCACTGTACACTTCTTCAGAGTGGCTGTTGGCAATTTACATCCCGCCCATCAGTGTAGCAAGGCTCCCATTTCTCCATGGCCTGTCCTGCATTTCTGGTTTTGACACTTTTTTCAGCATGGCCCTTTTGACCGATGGGAAGCGAGACTTCTTTGTAGCGCTGATTTGCCTTTCCAGGTTGCTTGGTTGGCCAAAAAGGGCGTATGCGCTTTTTCCTGAATATATTCAGGAAAAAACGCATACGCCCTTTTTGGCCAAGGGCATCATTGTCAACGTTTTGCCGCTTTTCATGTGCTTTAAAGGCGATTCGAATCTACCTCCTGAAATCTGTTTCCTGCAATTCTGCCTTGATTTCAAATCCTCTTCTTTGCCTTCCCTCAATATATTTGTGGACGAGAGTTATCATTTATAACTCTGCAGGTTTGTGAATTGCAGTGCCCTGAACCTCCATTTTACAACTCGCTTTTTTGGGAGCTGGCCGCAAAAGCACAGGATGGCTTCAGGCCCTGTTCTGGTTCCGGGGGGCAGGCTGAGCCTGTGGTTAATTCTTCTTCCTGATGGGAAAATAGAGTGACCTGTGCCTGTCCCAACACCAAGCGCTAGTCTCTCATTGGTTCCCCGTCTTCCCATTCATCCTCAGGACAAATTGCAACCTCTATGGAAGAAGATGTTAAAGGTGCTGATGCTCCAAGTAGGGAGACTGCTAGTAAAGTGGCTGGAATGGCGAACCCGGGCACAAGGAGATGAGAAATGAGGTGCGTTTTAGAAACCTTTCCCCATCACATGGTGTACCATCTTCTGCGTTTCTCATGCATGTTTTTGATGTAGGAAGATGCCCTTGAACCTGGAGATTTGGGACCCATGGGACGGGTACCACGCAGTATTACTTTAAAGGGTCTGCGTTTGCTCACCCTACCTCACCAAACTTCTCAGCCCCAAGAGTGTCCACCCTTATGTCTCATCCAGCTGTGGGTCTAGATATGGTCAATCCAGGTTGCATCACAGCCCGTGAACACATTGTGTAAGAATTTCTCTCTCTTTCACTGTCTTTGTTTCATGGGTTTTTCAAAGTAATTTATTTTTATAATACGGTTTAGCTGCTTTTCACTGCTGTGTTTATGCCGCTTTACACCCACTTGACACACTAACAGAGAGATATCAGTACATAGATTTTAAGATTATTTCTAGTCAGATATATTCTTGTGCGGTGAATAGGGCGTGTTGAGTCCAGATCTCTGAGCAAGGAGTAGGTCTTGTCTATTACATATTGGGTTTATGGAACGGTATCTGAGCTAATTTGAAACCCTTGTTTTATGTATCACCCCACCTCACCTTTCCCGTTAAGCAGCCATAGTGTGTTTTCTGCATGTGTGACTCTGTTCTGTTTTGTAATTCAGTTCAAGTTTAACGGTTTTTACATTCCCTCTATAAGTGATACCTTATGAGAAGTGTCCATTTCTGTGTGACTTATTTCACTTAGAATCTTCGTACCTAAATCCACTCATCATGCTGCTACTAGCCTTATGACATTGATTTCATGGCTGAGTGATATTCCATTGTACATAAGGACCACAACTTCTTTATCCATTTTTCTCTTTCCTGGGATATTTAAGGTGGAATGAAGTGGAGGTCCTTGTCAACAGAGCAGCCCTAACCTTTGGGGTGCTTGTGTCTTGCTGATTTTAAATTTTCGCAATTTATACCCCCATGAGTGGAAGTGCCCTATGCTCTCTAAGCTGTGTTTTTTAGATGTTTCAGGACTCACCCTAGACTACTCCAGAGTGGCTGTTGGCAATTTACATCCCGCCCATCAGTGTAGCAAGGCTCCCATTTCTCCATGGCCTGTCCTGCATTTCTGGTTTTGACACTTTTTTCAGCATGGCCCTTTTGACCGATGGGTAGCGAGTCTTCTCTGTAGCGCTGATTTGCCTTTCCAGGTTGCTTGGTTGGCCAAAAAGGGCATATGCGTTTTTTCGTGAATATATTCAGGAAAAAACGCATACGCCCTTTTTGGCCAAGGGCATCATTGTCAACGTTTTGCCGCTTTTCATGTGCTTTAAAGGCGATTCGAATCTACCTCCTGAAATCTGTTTCCTGCAATTCTGCCTTGATTTCAAATCCTCTTCTTTGCCTTCCCTCAATATATTTGTGGACGAGAGTTATCATTTATAACTCTGCAGGTTTGTGAATTGCAGTGCCCTGAACTTCCATTTTACAACTCGCTTTTTTGGGAGCTGGCCGCAAAAGCGCAGGATGGCTTCAGGCCCTGTTCTGGTTCCGGGGGGCAGGCTGAGCCTGTGGTTAATTCTTCTTCCTGATGGTAAAATAGTGTGACCTGTGCCTGTCCCAACACCAAGAGCTAGTCTCTCATTGGTTCCCCATCTTCCCGTTCATCCTCAGGACAAATTGCAACCTGTACGGAACAGGAGGTTAAAGGTGCTGATGCTCCAAGTAGGGAGATTGCTAGTAAAGCGGCTGGAATGGCGAACCCAGGCACAAGGAGATGAGAAATGAGGTGCGTTTTAGAAACCTTTCCCCATCACACGGTGTACCATCCTCTGGGTTTCTCATGCATGTTTTCGATGTAGGAAGATGCCCTTGAACCTGGAGATTTGGGACCCATGGGACGGGTACCACGCAGTATTACTTTAGAGGGTCTGGGTTTGCTCACCCTACCTCACCAAACCTCTCAGGCCCAAGAGTGTCCACCCTTATGTCTCATCCAGCTGTGCGTCTAGATATGGTCAATCCAGGTTGCATCACAGTCCCTGAACGCATTGTGTAAGAATTTCACTCTCTTTCTCTGTGTTTGTTTCATGGGTTTTTCAAAGTAATTTATTTTTATAATGGGGTTTAGCTGCTTTTCACTGCTGTGTTTATGCCGCTTTACACCCACTTGACACACTAACAGAGAGATATCAATACATAGGTTTTAAGATTATTCCTAGTCAGATATATTCTTGTGCGGTGAATAGGGCGTGTTGAGTCCAGTTCTCTGAGCAAGGAGTAGGTCTTGTCTATTAAATTTTGGGTTTATGGAACGGTATCTGAGCTAATTTGAAACCCTTGTTTTATGTATCACCCCACCTCACCTTTCCCGTTAAGCAGCCATAGTGTGTTTTCTGCATGTGTGACTCTGTTCTGTTTTGTAATTCAGTTCAATTGTAACGGTTTTTACATTCCCTCTATAAGTGATACCTTATGAGAAGTGTCCTTTTCTGTGTGACTTATTTCACTTAGAATCGTCGTACCTAAATCCATTCATCCTGCTACTACTAGCCTTATGACATTGATTTCATGGCTGAGTGATATTCCATTGTACATAAGGACCACAACTTCTTTATCCATTTTTCTCTTTCCTGGGATATTGAAGGTGGAATGAAGTGGAGGTCCTTGTCAACAGAGCAGCCCTAAACTTTGGGGTGCTTGTGTCTTGCTGATGTTTAATTTTCCCAATTTATACCCCCATGAGTGGAAGTACCCTATGCTCTATAAGCTGTGTTTTTTAGATGTTTCAGGACTCACCGTACACTTCTTCAGAGTGGCTGTTGGCAATTTACATCCCGCCCATCAGTGTAGCAAGGCTCCCATTTCTCCATGGCCTGTCCTGCATTTCTGGTTTTGACACTTTTTTCAGCATGGCCCTTTTGACCGATGGGAAGCGAGACTTCTTTGTAGCGCTGATTTGCCTTTCCAGGTTGCTTGGTTGGCCAAAAAGGGCGTATGCGTTTTTTCCTGAATATATTCAGGAAAAAACGCATACGCCCTTTTTGGCCAAGGGCATCATTGTCAACGTTTTGCCGCTTTTCATGTGCTTTAAAGGCGATTCGAATCTACCTACTGAAATCTGTTTCCTGCAATTCTGCCTTGATTTCAAATCCTCTTCTTTGCCTTCCCTCAATATATTTGTGGACGAGAGTTATCATTTATAACTCTGCAGGTTTGTGAATTGCAGTGCCCGGAAGCTCCATTTTACAACTCGCGTTTTTGGGAGCTGGCCGCGAAAGCGCAGGATGGTTTCAGGCCCTGTTCTGGTTCCGGGGAGCAGGCTGAGCCTGTGGTTAATTCTTCTTCCTGATGGGAAAATAGAGTGACCTGTGTCTGTCCCAACACCAAGAGCTAGTCCCTCATTGGTTCCCCATCTCCCCGTTCATCATCAGGACAAATTGCAACCTGTACGGAACAGGAGGTTAAAGGTGCTGATGCTCCAAGTAGGGAGATTGCTAGTAAAGCAGCTGGAATGGCGAACCGGGGCACAAGGAGATGAGAAATGAGGTGCGTTTCAGAAACCTTTCCCCATCACATGGTGTACCATCGTCTGGGTTTCTCATGCATGTTTTCAATGTAGCAGGATTCCCTTGAACCTGGAGATTTGGGACCCATGCGTTGGGTACCACTCAGTATTACTTTAAAGGGTCTGCGTTTGCTCACCCAACCTCACCAAACCTCTCAGCCCCAAGAGTGTCCACCCTTATGTCTCATCCAGCTGTGGGTCTAGATATGGTCAATCCAGGTTGCATCACAGCCCCTGAACGCATTGTGTAAGAATTTCGCTCTCTTTCACTGTCTTTGTTTCATGGGTTTTTCAAAGTAATTTATTTTTATAATGGGGTTTAGCTGCTTTTCACTGCTGTGTTTATGCCGCTTTACACTCACTTGACACACTAACAGACAGATATCAATACATAGGTTTTAAGATTATTAGTAGTCAAATATATTCTTGTGCGGTGAATAGGCCGTGTTGAGTCCAGTTCTCTGAGCAAGGAGTAGGTCTTGTCTATTACATATTGGGTTTATGGAACGGTATCTGAGCTAATTTGAAACCCTTGTTTTATGTATCAACCCACTTCACCTTTCCCGTTAAACAGCCATAGTGTGTTTTCTGCATGTGAGACTCTGTTCTGTTTTGTAATTCAGTTCAAGTGTAACGGTTTTTACATTCCCTCTATAAGTGATACCTTATGAGAAGTGTCCTTTTCTGTGTGACTTATTTCACTTAGAATCGTCGTACCTAAATCCATTCATCATGCTGCTACTACCCTTATGACATTGATTTCATGGCTGAGTGATATTCCATTGTACATAAGGACCACAACTTCTTTATCCATTTTTCTCTTTCCTGGGATATTTAAGGTGGAATGAAGTGGAGGTCCTTGTCAACAGAGCAGCCCTAAACTTTGGGGTGCTTGTGTCTTGCTGATTTTTAATTTTCCCAATTTATACCCCCATGAGTGGAAGTGCCCTATGCTCTCTAAGCTGTGTTTTTTAGATGTTTCAGGACTCACCGTACACTTCTCCAGAGTGGCTGTTGGCAATTTACATCCCGCCCATCAGTGTAGCAAGGCTCCCATTTCTCCATGGCCTGTCCTGCATTTCTGGTTTTGACACTTTTTTCAGCATGGCCCTTTTGACCGATGGGAAGCGAGACTTCTTTGTAGCGCTGATTTGCCTTTCCAGGTTGCTTTGTTGGCCAAAAAGGGCGTATGCACTTTTTCCTGAATATATTCAGGAAAAAACGCATACGCCCTTTTTGGCCAAGGGCATCATTGTCAACGTTTTGCCGCTTTTCATGTGCTTTAAAGGCAATTCGAATCTACCTCCTGAAATCTGTTTCCTGCAATTCTGCGTTGATTTCAAATCCTCTTCTTTGCCTTCCCTCAATATATTTGTGGACGAGAGTTATCATTTATAACTCTGCATGTTTGTGAATTGCAGTGCCCGGAAGCTCCATTTTACAACACGGTTTTTGGGAGCTGGCCGCAAAAGCGCAGGATGGCTTCAGGCCCTCTTCTGGTTCCGGGTGGCAGAATGAGCCTGTGGTTAATTCTTCTTCCTGATGGGAAAATAGAGTGACCTGTGCCTGTCCCAACACCAAGAGCTAGTCTCTCATTGGTTCCCCGTCTTCCCGTTCGTCCTCAGGACAAATTGCAACCTGTACGGAACAGAAGGTTAAAGGTGCTGATGCTCCAAGTAGGGAGATTGGTAGTAAAGCGGCTGGAATGGCGAACCCGGGCACACGGAGATGAGAAATGAGGTGCGTTTTAGAAACCTTTCCCCATCACAAGGTGTACCATCTTCTTGGTTTCTCATGCATGTTTTCGATGTAGGAAGATGCCCTTGAACCTGGAGATTTGGGACCCATGCGATGGGTACCACGTAGTATTATTTAAATGGTCTGCATTTGCTCACCCAACCTCACCAAAACTCTCAGCCCCAAGAGTGTCCACCCTTATGTCTCATCCAGCTGTGGGTCTAGATATGGTCAATCCAGGTTGCCTCACTGCCCCTGAACGCATTGTGTAAGAATTTCTCTCTCTTACACTGTGTTTGTTTCATGGGTTTTTTAAAGTCATTTATTTTTATAATGGGGTTTAGCTGCTTTTCACTGCTGTGTTTATGCCGCTTTACACCCACTTGACACACTAACAGAGAGATATCAATACATAGGTTTTAAGATTATTACTAGTCAGATATATTCTCGTGCGGTGAATAGGGCATGTTGAGTCCAGTTCTCTGAGCAAGGAGTAGGTCTTGTCTATTACATATTGGGTTTATGGAACGGTATCTGAGCTAATTTGAAACCCTTGTTTTATGTATCACCCCACCTCACCTTTCCCGTTAAGCAGCCATAGTGTGTTTTCTGCATGTGAGACTCTGTTCTGTTTTGTAATTCAGTTCAAGTGTAACGGTTTTTACATTTCCTCTATAAGTGATACCTTATGAGAACTGTCCTTTTCTGTGTGACTTATTTCACTTAGAATCGTCATACCTAAATCCACTCATCATGCTGCTAATAGCCTTATGACATTGATTTCATGGCTGAGTGATATTCCATTGTACATAAGGACCACAACTTCTTTATCCATTTTTCTCTTTCCTGGGATATTGAAGGTGGAATGAAGTGGAGGTCCCTGTCAACAGAGCAGCCCTAAACTTTGGGGTGCTTGTGTCTTGCTGATGTTTAATTTTCCCAATTTATACCCCCATGAGTGGAAGTGCCCTATGCTCTCTAAGCTGTGTTTTTTAGATGTTTCAGGACTCACTGTACACTTCTTCAGAGTGGCTGTTGGCAATTTACATCCCGCCCATCAGTGTAGCAAGGCTCCCATTTCTCCATGGCCTGTCCTGCATTTCTGGTTTTGACACTTTTTTCAGCATGGCCCTTTTGACCGATGGGAAGCGAGACTTCTTTGTAGCGCTGATTTGCCTTTCCAGGTTGCTTGGTTGGCCAAAAAGGGCGTATGCGCTTTTTCCTGAATATATTCAGGAAAAAACGCATACGCCCTTTTTGGCCAAGGGCATCATTGTCAACGTTTTGCCGCTTTTCATGTGCTTTAAAGGCGATTCGAATCTACCTCCTGAAATCTGTTTCCTGCAATTCTGCCTTGATTTCAAATCCTCTTCTTTGCCTTCCCTCAATATATTTGTGGACGAGAGTTATCATTTATAACTCTGCAGGTTTGTGAATTGCAGTGCCCGGAAGCTCCATTTTACAACTCGGTTTTTGGGAGCAGGCCGCAAAAGCGCAGGATGGCTTCAGGCCCTGTTCTGGTTCCGGGGGGCAGGCTGAGCCTGTGGTTAATTCTTCTTCCTGATGGGAAAATAGAGTGACCTGTGCCTGTCCCAACACGAAGAGCCAGTCTCTCATTGGTTCCCCGTTTTCCCTTTCATCCTCAGGACAAATTGCAACCTGTACGGAACAGAAGGTTAAAGGTGCTGATGCTCCAAGTAGGGAGATTGCTAGTAAAGCAGCTGGAATGGGGAACCCGGGCACAAGGAGAAGAGAAATGAGGTGCGTTTTAGAAACCTTTCCCCATCACATGTTGTACCATCTTCTGGGTTTCTCATGCATGATTTCGATGTAGGAAGAAGCCCTTGAACCTGGAGATTTGGGACCCATGCGATGGGTACCACTTAGTATTATTTAAAGGGTCTGCATTTGCTCACCCAACCTCACCAACCCTCTCAGCCCCAAGAGTGTCCACCCTTATGTCTCATCCAACTGTGGGTCTAGATATGGTCAATCCAGGTTGCATCACAGCCCCTGAACGCATTGTGTAAGAATTTCTCTCTCTTACAATGTCTTTGTTTCATGGGTTTTTTAAAGTCATTTATTTTTATAATGGGGTTTAGCTGCTTTTCACTGCTGTGTTTATGCCGCTTTACACCCACTTGACACACTAACAGAGAGATATCAATACATAGGTTTTAAGATTATTACTAGTCAGATATATTCTCGCGCGGTGAATAGGGCGTGTTGAGTCCAGTTCTCTGAGCAAGGAGTAGATCTTGTCTATTACATATTGGGTTTCTGGAACGGTATCTGAGCTAATTTGATACCCTTGTTTTATGTATCACCCCACCTCAACTTTCCCGTTAAGCAGCCATAGTGTGTTTTCTGCATGTGTGACTCTGTTCTGTTTTGTAATTCAGTTCAAGTGTAACGGTTTTTACATTCCCTCTATCAGTGATACCTTATGAGAAGTGTCCTTTTCTGTGTGACTTATTTCACTTAGAATCGTCGTACCTAAATCCACTCATCATGCTGCTACTAACATTATGACATTGATTTCATGGCTGAGTGATATACCATTGTACATAAGGACCACAACTTCTTTATCCATTTTTCTCTTTCCTGGGATATTTAAGGTGGAATGAAGTGGAGGTCCTTGTCAACAGAGCAGCCCTCAACTTTGGGGTGCTTGTGTCTTGCTGATTTTTAATTTTCCCAATTTATACCCCCATGAGTGGAAGTGCCCTATGCTCTCTAAGCTGTGTTTTTTAGGTGTTTCAGGACACACCGTACACTTCCCCAGAGTGGCTGTTGGCAATTTACATCCCTCCCATCAGTGCAGCACGGCTCCCATTTCTCCATGGCCTGTCCTGCATTTCTGGTTTTGACACTTTTTTCAGCATGGCCCTTTTGACCGATGGGAAGCGAGACTTCTCTGTAGCGCTGATTTGCCTTTCCAGGTTGCTTGGTTGGCCAAAAAGGGCGTATGCGTTTTTTCCTGAATATATTCAGGAAAAAACGCATACGCCCTTTTTGGCCAAGGGCCTCATTGTCAACGTTTTGCCGCTTTTCATGTGCTTTAAAGGCGATTCGTATCTACCTCCTGAAATCTGTTTCGTGCAATTCTGCCTTGATTTCAAATCCTCTTCTTTGCCTTCCCTCAATATATTTGTGGACGAGAGTTATCATTTATAACTCTGCAGGTTTGTGAATTGCAGTGCCCTGAACCTCCATTTTACACCTCGCTTTTTTGGGAGCTGGCCGCAAAAGCGCAGGATGGCTTCAGGCCCTGTTCTGGTTCCGGGGGGCAGGCTGAGCCTGTGGTTAATTCTTCTTCCTGATGGGAAAATAGAGTGACCTGTGCCTGTCCCGACACCAAGAGCTAGTCTCTCGTTGGTTCCCCGTCTTCCCGTTCATCCTCAGGACAAATTGCAACCTGTACGGAACAGGAGGTTAAAGGTGCTGATGCTCCAAGTAGGGAGATTGCTAGTAAAGTGGCTGGAATGGCGAACCCGGGCACAAGGAGATGAGAAATGAGGTGCGTTTTAGAAACCTTTCCCCATCACACGGTGTACCATCTTCTGGGTTTCTCATGCATGTTTTCGATGTAGGAAGATGCCCTTGAAGCTGGAGATTTGGGACCCATGCGATGGGTACCACGCAGTATTACTTTAAAGGGTCTGCGTTTGCTCACCCAACCTCACCAAACCTCTCAGCCCCAAGAGTGTCCACCCTTATGTCTCATCCAGCTGTGGGTCTAGATATGGTCAATCCAGGTTGCATCACAGCCCCTGAACTCATTGTGTAAGAATTTCTATCTCTTTCACTGTCGTTGTTTCATGGGTTTTTCAAAGTAATTTATTTTCATAATGGGGTTTAGCTGCTTTTCACGGCTGTGTTTATGCCGCTTTCCACCCACTTGACACACTAACAGAGAGATATCAATACATAGGCTTTAAGATTATTACTAGTCAGATATATTCTTGTGCGGTGAATAGGGCGTGTTGAGTCCAGTTCTCTGAGCAAGGAGTAGGTCTTGTCTACTACATATTGGGTTTATGGAACGGTATCTGAGCTAATTTGATACCCTTGTTTTATGTATCACCCCACCTCACCTTTCCCGTTAAGCAGCCATAGTGTGTTTTCTGCATGTGTGACTCTGTTCTGTTTTGTAATTCAGTTCAAGTGTAACGGTTTTTACATTCCCTCTATCAGTGATACCTTAGGAGAAGTGTCCTTTTCTGTGTGACTTATTTCACTTAGAATCGTCGTACCTAAATCCACTCATCATGCTGCTACTAACATTATGACATTGATTTCATGGCTGAGTGATATTCCATTGTACATAAGGACCACAACTTCTTTATCCATTTTTCTCTTTCCTGGGATATTTAAGGTGGAATGAAGTGGGGGTCCTTGTCAACAGAGCAGCCCTCAACTTTGGGGTGCTTGTGTCTTGCTGATTTTTCATTTTCCCAATTTATACCCCCATGAGTGGAAGTGCCCTATGCTCTCTAAGCTGTGTTTTTCAGATGTTTCAGGACACACCGTACACTTCTCCAGAGTGGCTGTTGGCAATTTACATCCCGCCCATCAGTGTAGCAAGGCTCCCATTTCTCCATGGCCTGTCCTGCATTTCTGGTTTTGACACTTTTTTCAGCATGGCCCTTTTGACCGATGGGAAGCGAGACTTCTCTGTAGCGCTGATTTGCCTTTCCAGGTTGCTTGGTTGGCCAAAAAGGGCGTATGCGTTTTTTCCTGAATATATTCAGGAAAAAACGCATACGCCCTTTTTGGCCAAGGGCCTCATTGTCAACGTTTTGCCGCTTTTCATGTGCTTTTAAGGCGATTCGAATCTACCTACTGAAATCTGTTTCCTGCAATTCTGCCTTGATTTCAAATCCTCTTCTTTGCCTTCCCTCAATATATTTGTGGACGAGAGTTATCATTTATAACTCTGCAGGTTTGTGAATTGCAGTGCCCGGAAGCTCCATTTTACAACTCGCGTTTTTGGGAGCTGGCCGCGAAAGCGCAGGATGGTTTCAGGCCCTGTTCTGGTTCCGGGGAGCAGGCTGAGCCTGTGGTTAATTCTTCTTCCTGATGGGAAAATAGAGTGACCTGTGTCTGTCCCAACACCAAGAGCTAGTCCCTCATTGGTTCCCCATCTCCCTGTTCATCGTCAGGACAAATTGCAACCTGTACGGAACAGGAGGTTAAAGGTGCTGATGCTCCAAGTAGGGAGATTGCTAGTAAAGCAGCTGGAATGGCGAACCGGGGCACAAGGAGATGAGAAATGAGGTGCGTTTCAGAAACCTTTCCCCATCACATGGTGTACCATCGTCTGGGTTTCTCATGCATGTTTTCAATGTAGCAGGATTCCCTTGAACCTGGAGATTTGGGACCCATGCGATGGGTACCACTCAGTATTACTTTAAAGGGTCTGCGTTTGCTCACCCAACCTCACCAAACCTCTCAGCCCCAAGAGTGTCCACCCTTATGTCTCATCCAGCTGTGGGTCTAGATATGGTCAATCCAGGTTGCATCACAGCCCCTGAACGCATTGTGTAAGAATTTCGCTCTCTTTCACTGTCTTTGTTTCATGGGTTTTTCAAAGTAATTTATTTTTATAATGGGGTTTAGCTGCTTTTCACTGCTGTGTTTATGCCGCTTTACACTCACTTGACACACTAACAGAGAGATATCAATACATAGGTTTTAAGATTATTACTAGTCAGATATATTCTTGTGCGGTGAATAGGCCGTGTTGAGTCCAGTTCTCTGAGCAAGGAGTAGGTCTTGTCTATTACATATTGGGTTTATGGAACGGTATCTGAGCTAATTTGAAACCCTTGTTTTATGTATCACCCCACTTCACCTTTCCCATTAAACAGCCATAGTGTGTTTTCTGCATGTGAGACTCTGTTCTGTTTTGTAATTCAGTTCAAGTGTAACGGTTTTTACATTCCCTCTATAAGTGATACCTTATGAGAAGTGTCCTTTTCTGTGTGACTTATTTCACTTAGAATCGTCGTACCTAAATCCATTCATCATGCTGCTACTACCCTTATGACATTGATTTCATGGCTGAGTGATATTCCATTGTACATAAGGACCACAACTTCTTTATCCATTTTTCTCTTTCCTGGGATATTGAAGGTGGAATAAAGTGGAGGTCCTTGTCAACAGAGCAGCCCTAAACTTTGGGGTGCTTGTGTCTTGCTGATTTTTAATTTTCCCAATTTATACCCCCATGAGTGGAAGTGCCCTATGCTCTCTAAGCTGTGTTTTTTAGATGTTTCAGGACTCACCGTACACTTCTCCAGAGTGGCTGTTGGCAATTTACATCCCGCCCATCAGTGTAGCAAGGCTCCCATTTCTCCATGGCCTGTCCTGCATTTCTGGTTTTGACACTTTTTTCAGCATGGCCCTTTTGACCGATGGGAAGCGAGACTTCTTTGTAGCGCTGATTTGCCTTTCCAGGTTGCTTGGTTGGCCAAAAAGGGCGTATGCACTTTTTCCTGAATATATTCAGGAAAAAAAGCATACGCCCTTTTTGGCCAAGGGCATCATTGTCAACGTTTTGCCGCTTTTCATGTGCTTTAAAGGCAATTCGAATCTACCTCCTGAAATCTGTTTCCTGCAATTCTGCGTTGATTTCAAATCCTCTTCTTTGCCTTCCCTCAATATATTTGTGGACGAGAGTTATCATTTATAACTCTGCATGTTTGTGAATTGCAGTGCCCGGAAGCTCCATTTTACAACACGGTTTTTGGGAGCTGGCCGCAAAAGCGCAGGATGGCTTCAGGCCCTCTTCTGGTTCCGGGTGACAGAATGAGCCTGTGGTTAATTCTTCTTCCTGATGGGAAAATAGAGTGACCTGTGCCTGTCCCAACACCAAGAGCTAGTCTCTCATTGGTTCCCCGTCTTCCCGTTCGTCCTCAGGACAAATTGCAACCTGTACGGAACAGAAGGTTAAAGGTGCTGATGCTCCAAGTAGGGAGATTGGTAGTAAAGCGGCTGGAATGGCGAACCCGGGCACACGGAGATGAGAAATGAGGTGCGTTTTAGAAACCTTTCCCCATCACAAGGTGTACCATCTTCTTGGTTTCTCATGCATGTGTTCGATGTAGGAAGATGCCCTTGAACCTGGAGATTTGGGACCCATGCGATGGGTACCACATAGTATTATTTAAATGGTCTGCATTTGCTCACCCAACCTCACCAAAACTCTCAGCCCCAAGAGTGTCCACCCTTATGTCTCATCCAGCTGTGGGTCTAGATATGGTCAATCCAGGTTGCCTCACTGCCCCTGAACGCATTGTGTAAGAATTTCTCTCTCTTACACTGTGTTTGTTTCATGGGTTTTTTAAAGTCATTTATTTTTATAATGGGGTTTAGCTGCTTTTCACTGCTGTGTTTATGCCGCTTTACACCCACTTGACACACTAACAGAGAGATATCAATACATAGGTTTTAAGATTATTACTAGTCAGATATATTCTCGTGCGGTGAATAGGGCATGTTGAGTCCAGTTCTCTGAGCAAGGAGTAGGTCTTGTCTATTACATATTGGGTTTATGGAACGGTATCTGAGCTAATTTGAAACCCTTGTTTTATGTATCACCCCACCTCACCTTTCCCGTTAAGCAGCCATAGTGTGTTTTCTGCATGTGAGACTCTGTTCTGTTTTGTAATTCAGTTCAAGTGTAACGGTTTTTACATTCCCTCTATAAGTGATACCTTATGAGAACTGTCCTTTTCTGTGTGACTTATTTCACTTAGAATCGTCATACCTAAATCCACTCATCATGCTGCTAATAGCCTTATGACATTGATTTCATGGCTGAGTGATATTCCATTGTACATAAGGACCACAACTTCTTTATCCATTTTTCTCTTTCCTGGGATATTGAAGGTGGAATGAAGTGGAGGTCCCTGTCAACAGAGCAGCCCTAAACTTTGGGGTGCTTGTGTCTTGCTGATGTTTAATTTTCCCAATTTATACCCCCATGAGTGGAAGTGCCCTATGCTCTCTAAGCTGTGTTTTTTAGATGTTTCAGGACTCACTGTACACTTCTTCAGAGTGGCTGTTGGCAATTTACATCCCGCCCATCAGTGTAGCAAGGCTCCCATTTCTCCATGGCCTGTCCTGCATTTCTGGTTTTGACACTTTTTTCAGCATGGCCCTTTTGACCGATGGGAAGCGAGACTTCTTTGTAGCGCTGATTTGCCTTTCCAGGTTGCTTGGTTGGCCAAAAAGGGCGTATGCGCTTTTTCCTGAATATATTCAGGAAAAAACGCATACGCCCTTTTTGGCCAAGGGCATCATTGTCAACGTTTTGCCGCTTTTCATGTGCTTTAAAGGCGATTCGAATCTACCTCCTGAAATCTGTTTCCTGCAATTCTGCCTTGATTTCAAATCCTCTTCTTTGCCTTCCCTCAATATATTTGTGGACGAGAGTTATCATTTATAACTCTGCAGGTTTGTGAATTGCAGTGCCCTGAACCTCCATTTTACAACTCGCTTTTTTGGGAGCTGGCCGCAAAAGCACAGGATGGCTTCAGGCCCTGTTCTGGTTCCGGGGGGCAGGCTGAGCCTGTGGTTAATTCTTCTTCCTGATGGGAAAATAGAGTGACCTGTGCCTGTCCCAACACCAAGCGCTAGTCTCTCATTGGTTCCCCGTCTTCCCATTCATCCTCAGGACAAATTGCAACCTCTATGGAAGAAGATGTTAAAGGTGCTGATGCTCCAAGTAGGGAGACTGCTAGTAAAGTGGCTGGAATGGCGAACCCGGGCACAAGGAGATGAGAAATGAGGTGCGTTTTAGAAACCTTTCCCCATCACATGGTGTACCATCTTCTGCGTTTCTCATGCATGTTTTTGATGTAGGAAGATGCCCTTGAACCTGGAGATTTGGGACCCATGGGACGGGTACCACGCAGTATTACTTTAAAGGGTCTGCGTTTGCTCACCCTACCTCACCAAACTTCTCAGCCCCAAGAGTGTCCACCCTTATGTCTCATCCAGCTGTGGGTCTAGATATGGTCAATCCAGGTTGCATCACAGCCCGTGAACACATTGTGTAAGAATTTCTCTCTCTTTCACTGTCTTTGTTTCATGGGTTTTTCAAAGTAATTTATTTTTATAATACGGTTTAGCTGCTTTTCACTGCTGTGTTTATGCCGCTTTACACCCACTTGACACACTAACAGAGAGATATCAGTACATAGATTTTAAGATTATTTCTAGTCAGATATATTCTTGTGCGGTGAATAGGGCGTGTTGAGTCCAGATCTCTGAGCAAGGAGTAGGTCTTGTCTATTACATATTGGGTTTATGGAACGGTATCTGAGCTAATTTGAAACCCTTGTTTTATGTATCACCCCACCTCACCTTTCCCGTTAAGCAGCCATAGTGTGTTTTCTGCATGTGTGACTCTGTTCTGTTTTGTAATTCAGTTCAAGTTTAACGGTTTTTACATTCCCTCTATAAGTGATACCTTATGAGAAGTGTCCATTTCTGTGTGACTTATTTCACTTAGAATCTTCGTACCTAAATCCACTCATCATGCTGCTACTAGCCTTATGACATTGATTTCATGGCTGAGTGATATTCCATTGTACATAAGGACCACAACTTCTTTATCCATTTTTCTCTTTCCTGGGATATTTAAGGTGGAATGAAGTGGAGGTCCTTGTCAACAGAGCAGCCCTAACCTTTGGGGTGCTTGTGTCTTGCTGATTTTAAATTTTCGCAATTTATACCCCCATGAGTGGAAGTGCCCTATGCTCTCTAAGCTGTGTTTTTTAGATGTTTCAGGACTCACCCTAGACTACTCCAGAGTGGCTGTTGGCAATTTACATCCCGCCCATCAGTGTAGCAAGGCTCCCATTTCTCCATGGCCTGTCCTGCATTTCTGGTTTTGACACTTTTTTCAGCATGGCCCTTTTGACCGATGGGTAGCGAGTCTTCTCTGTAGCGCTGATTTGCCTTTCCAGGTTGCTTGGTTGGCCAAAAAGGGCATATGCGTTTTTTCGTGAATATATTCAGGAAAAAACGCATACGCCCTTTTTGGCCAAGGGCATCATTGTCAACGTTTTGCCGCTTTTCATGTGCTTTAAAGGCGATTCGAATCTACCTCCTGAAATCTGTTTCCTGCAATTCTGCCTTGATTTCAAATCCTCTTCTTTGCCTTCCCTCAATATATTTGTGGACGAGAGTTATCATTTATAACTCTGCAGGTTTGTGAATTGCAGTGCCCTGAACTTCCATTTTACAACTCGCTTTTTTGGGAGCTGGCCGCAAAAGCGCAGGATGGCTTCAGGCCCTGTTCTGGTTCCGGGGGGCAGGCTGAGCCTGTGGTTAATTCTTCTTCCTGATGGTAAAATAGTGTGACCTGTGCCTGTCCCAACACCAAGAGCTAGTCTCTCATTGGTTCCCCATCTTCCCGTTCATCCTCAGGACAAATTGCAACCTGTACGGAACAGGAGGTTAAAGGTGCTGATGCTCCAAGTAGGGAGATTGCTAGTAAAGCGGCTGGAATGGCGAACCCAGGCACAAGGAGATGAGAAATGAGGTGCGTTTTAGAAACCTTTCCCCATCACACGGTGTACCATCCTCTGGGTTTCTCATGCATGTTTTCGATGTAGGAAGATGCCCTTGAACCTGGAGATTTGGGACCCATGGGACGGGTACCACGCAGTATTACTTTAGAGGGTCTGGGTTTGCTCACCCTACCTCACCAAACCTCTCAGGCCCAAGAGTGTCCACCCTTATGTCTCATCCAGCTGTGCGTCTAGATATGGTCAATCCAGGTTGCATCACAGTCCCTGAACGCATTGTGTAAGAATTTCACTCTCTTTCTCTGTGTTTGTTTCATGGGTTTTTCAAAGTAATTTATTTTTATAATGGGGTTTAGCTGCTTTTCACTGCTGTGTTTATGCCGCTTTACACCCACTTGACACACTAACAGAGAGATATCAATACATAGGTTTTAAGATTATTCCTAGTCAGATATATTCTTGTGCGGTGAATAGGGCGTGTTGAGTCCAGTTCTCTGAGCAAGGAGTAGGTCTTGTCTATTAAATTTTGGGTTTATGGAACGGTATCTGAGCTAATTTGAAACCCTTGTTTTATGTATCACCCCACCTCACCTTTCCCGTTAAGCAGCCATAGTGTGTTTTCTGCATGTGTGACTCTGTTCTGTTTTGTAATTCAGTTCAATTGTAACGGTTTTTACATTCCCTCTATAAGTGATACCTTATGAGAAGTGTCCTTTTCTGTGTGACTTATTTCACTTAGAATCGTCGTACCTAAATCCATTCATCCTGCTACTACTAGCCTTATGACATTGATTTCATGGCTGAGTGATATTCCATTGTACATAAGGACCACAACTTCTTTATCCATTTTTCTCTTTCCTGGGATATTGAAGGTGGAATGAAGTGGAGGTCCTTGTCAACAGAGCAGCCCTAAACTTTGGGGTGCTTGTGTCTTGCTGATGTTTAATTTTCCCAATTTATACCCCCATGAGTGGAAGTACCCTATGCTCTATAAGCTGTGTTTTTTAGATGTTTCAGGACTCACCGTACACTTCTTCAGAGTGGCTGTTGGCAATTTACATCCCGCCCATCAGTGTAGCAAGGCTCCCATTTCTCCATGGCCTGTCCTGCATTTCTGGTTTTGACACTTTTTTCAGCATGGCCCTTTTGACCGATGGGAAGCGAGACTTCTTTGTAGCGCTGATTTGCCTTTCCAGGTTGCTTGGTTGGCCAAAAAGGGCGTATGCGTTTTTTCCTGAATATATTCAGGAAAAAACGCATACGCCCTTTTTGGCCAAGGGCATCATTGTCAACGTTTTGCCGCTTTTCATGTGCTTTAAAGGCGATTCGAATCTACCTACTGAAATCTGTTTCCTGCAATTCTGCCTTGATTTCAAATCCTCTTCTTTGCCTTCCCTCAATATATTTGTGGACGAGAGTTATCATTTATAACTCTGCAGGTTTGTGAATTGCAGTGCCCGGAAGCTCCATTTTACAACTCGCGTTTTTGGGAGCTGGCCGCGAAAGCGCAGGATGGTTTCAGGCCCTGTTCTGGTTCCGGGGAGCAGGCTGAGCCTGTGGTTAATTCTTCTTCCTGATGGGAAAATAGAGTGACCTGTGTCTGTCCCAACACCAAGAGCTAGTCCCTCATTGGTTCCCCATCTCCCCGTTCATCATCAGGACAAATTGCAACCTGTACGGAACAGGAGGTTAAAGGTGCTGATGCTCCAAGTAGGGAGATTGCTAGTAAAGCAGCTGGAATGGCGAACCGGGGCACAAGGAGATGAGAAATGAGGTGCGTTTCAGAAACCTTTCCCCATCACATGGTGTACCATCGTCTGGGTTTCTCATGCATGTTTTCAATGTAGCAGGATTCCCTTGAACCTGGAGATTTGGGACCCATGCGTTGGGTACCACTCAGTATTACTTTAAAGGGTCTGCGTTTGCTCACCCAACCTCACCAAACCTCTCAGCCCCAAGAGTGTCCACCCTTATGTCTCATCCAGCTGTGGGTCTAGATATGGTCAATCCAGGTTGCATCACAGCCCCTGAACGCATTGTGTAAGAATTTCGCTCTCTTTCACTGTCTTTGTTTCATGGGTTTTTCAAAGTAATTTATTTTTATAATGGGGTTTAGCTGCTTTTCACTGCTGTGTTTATGCCGCTTTACACTCACTTGACACACTAACAGACAGATATCAATACATAGGTTTTAAGATTATTAGTAGTCAAATATATTCTTGTGCGGTGAATAGGCCGTGTTGAGTCCAGTTCTCTGAGCAAGGAGTAGGTCTTGTCTATTACATATTGGGTTTATGGAACGGTATCTGAGCTAATTTGAAACCCTTGTTTTATGTATCAACCCACTTCACCTTTCCCGTTAAACAGCCATAGTGTGTTTTCTGCATGTGAGACTCTGTTCTGTTTTGTAATTCAGTTCAAGTGTAACGGTTTTTACATTCCCTCTATAAGTGATACCTTATGAGAAGTGTCCTTTTCTGTGTGACTTATTTCACTTAGAATCGTCGTACCTAAATCCATTCATCATGCTGCTACTACCCTTATGACATTGATTTCATGGCTGAGTGATATTCCATTGTACATAAGGACCACAACTTCTTTATCCATTTTTCTCTTTCCTGGGATATTTAAGGTGGAATGAAGTGGAGGTCCTTGTCAACAGAGCAGCCCTAAACTTTGGGGTGCTTGTGTCTTGCTGATTTTTAATTTTCCCAATTTATACCCCCATGAGTGGAAGTGCCCTATGCTCTCTAAGCTGTGTTTTTTAGATGTTTCAGGACTCACCGTACACTTCTCCAGAGTGGCTGTTGGCAATTTACATCCCGCCCATCAGTGTAGCAAGGCTCCCATTTCTCCATGGCCTGTCCTGCATTTCTGGTTTTGACACTTTTTTCAGCATGGCCCTTTTGACCGATGGGAAGCGAGACTTCTTTGTAGCGCTGATTTGCCTTTCCAGGTTGCTTTGTTGGCCAAAAAGGGCGTATGCACTTTTTCCTGAATATATTCAGGAAAAAACGCATACGCCCTTTTTGGCCAAGGGCATCATTGTCAACGTTTTGCCGCTTTTCATGTGCTTTAAAGGCAATTCGAATCTACCTCCTGAAATCTGTTTCCTGCAATTCTGCGTTGATTTCAAATCCTCTTCTTTGCCTTCCCTCAATATATTTGTGGACGAGAGTTATCATTTATAACTCTGCATGTTTGTGAATTGCAGTGCCCGGAAGCTCCATTTTACAACACGGTTTTTGGGAGCTGGCCGCAAAAGCGCAGGATGGCTTCAGGCCCTCTTCTGGTTCCGGGTGGCAGAATGAGCCTGTGGTTAATTCTTCTTCCTGATGGGAAAATAGAGTGACCTGTGCCTGTCCCAACACCAAGAGCTAGTCTCTCATTGGTTCCCCGTCTTCCCGTTCGTCCTCAGGACAAATTGCAACCTGTACGGAACAGAAGGTTAAAGGTGCTGATGCTCCAAGTAGGGAGATTGGTAGTAAAGCGGCTGGAATGGCGAACCCGGGCACACGGAGATGAGAAATGAGGTGCGTTTTAGAAACCTTTCCCCATCACAAGGTGTACCATCTTCTTGGTTTCTCATGCATGTTTTCGATGTAGGAAGATGCCCTTGAACCTGGAGATTTGGGACCCATGCGATGGGTACCACGTAGTATTATTTAAATGGTCTGCATTTGCTCACCCAACCTCACCAAAACTCTCAGCCCCAAGAGTGTCCACCCTTATGTCTCATCCAGCTGTGGGTCTAGATATGGTCAATCCAGGTTGCCTCACTGCCCCTGAACGCATTGTGTAAGAATTTCTCTCTCTTACACTGTGTTTGTTTCATGGGTTTTTTAAAGTCATTTATTTTTATAATGGGGTTTAGCTGCTTTTCACTGCTGTGTTTATGCCGCTTTACACCCACTTGACACACTAACAGAGAGATATCAATACATAGGTTTTAAGATTATTACTAGTCAGATATATTCTCGTGCGGTGAATAGGGCATGTTGAGTCCAGTTCTCTGAGCAAGGAGTAGGTCTTGTCTATTACATATTGGGTTTATGGAACGGTATCTGAGCTAATTTGAAACCCTTGTTTTATGTATCACCCCACCTCACCTTTCCCGTTAAGCAGCCATAGTGTGTTTTCTGCATGTGAGACTCTGTTCTGTTTTGTAATTCAGTTCAAGTGTAACGGTTTTTACATTTCCTCTATAAGTGATACCTTATGAGAACTGTCCTTTTCTGTGTGACTTATTTCACTTAGAATCGTCATACCTAAATCCACTCATCATGCTGCTAATAGCCTTATGACATTGATTTCATGGCTGAGTGATATTCCATTGTACATAAGGACCACAACTTCTTTATCCATTTTTCTCTTTCCTGGGATATTGAAGGTGGAATGAAGTGGAGGTCCCTGTCAACAGAGCAGCCCTAAACTTTGGGGTGCTTGTGTCTTGCTGATGTTTAATTTTCCCAATTTATACCCCCATGAGTGGAAGTGCCCTATGCTCTCTAAGCTGTGTTTTTTAGATGTTTCAGGACTCACTGTACACTTCTTCAGAGTGGCTGTTGGCAATTTACATCCCGCCCATCAGTGTAGCAAGGCTCCCATTTCTCCATGGCCTGTCCTGCATTTCTGGTTTTGACACTTTTTTCAGCATGGCCCTTTTGACCGATGGGAAGCGAGACTTCTTTGTAGCGCTGATTTGCCTTTCCAGGTTGCTTGGTTGGCCAAAAAGGGCGTATGCGCTTTTTCCTGAATATATTCAGGAAAAAACGCATACGCCCTTTTTGGCCAAGGGCATCATTGTCAACGTTTTGCCGCTTTTCATGTGCTTTAAAGGCGATTCGAATCTACCTCCTGAAATCTGTTTCCTGCAATTCTGCCTTGATTTCAAATCCTCTTCTTTGCCTTCCCTCAATATATTTGTGGACGAGAGTTATCATTTATAACTCTGCAGGTTTGTGAATTGCAGTGCCCGGAAGCTCCATTTTACAACTCGGTTTTTGGGAGCAGGCCGCAAAAGCGCAGGATGGCTTCAGGCCCTGTTCTGGTTCCGGGGGGCAGGCTGAGCCTGTGGTTAATTCTTCTTCCTGATGGGAAAATAGAGTGACCTGTGCCTGTCCCAACACGAAGAGCCAGTCTCTCATTGGTTCCCCGTTTTCCCTTTCATCCTCAGGACAAATTGCAACCTGTACGGAACAGAAGGTTAAAGGTGCTGATGCTCCAAGTAGGGAGATTGCTAGTAAAGCAGCTGGAATGGGGAACCCGGGCACAAGGAGAAGAGAAATGAGGTGCGTTTTAGAAACCTTTCCCCATCACATGTTGTACCATCTTCTGGGTTTCTCATGCATGATTTCGATGTAGGAAGAAGCCCTTGAACCTGGAGATTTGGGACCCATGCGATGGGTACCACTTAGTATTATTTAAAGGGTCTGCATTTGCTCACCCAACCTCACCAACCCTCTCAGCCCCAAGAGTGTCCACCCTTATGTCTCATCCAACTGTGGGTCTAGATATGGTCAATCCAGGTTGCATCACAGCCCCTGAACGCATTGTGTAAGAATTTCTCTCTCTTACAATGTCTTTGTTTCATGGGTTTTTTAAAGTCATTTATTTTTATAATGGGGTTTAGCTGCTTTTCACTGCTGTGTTTATGCCGCTTTACACCCACTTGACACACTAACAGAGAGATATCAATACATAGGTTTTAAGATTATTACTAGTCAGATATATTCTCGCGCGGTGAATAGGGCGTGTTGAGTCCAGTTCTCTGAGCAAGGAGTAGATCTTGTCTATTACATATTGGGTTTCTGGAACGGTATCTGAGCTAATTTGATACCCTTGTTTTATGTATCACCCCACCTCAACTTTCCCGTTAAGCAGCCATAGTGTGTTTTCTGCATGTGTGACTCTGTTCTGTTTTGTAATTCAGTTCAAGTGTAACGGTTTTTACATTCCCTCTATCAGTGATACCTTATGAGAAGTGTCCTTTTCTGTGTGACTTATTTCACTTAGAATCGTCGTACCTAAATCCACTCATCATGCTGCTACTAACATTATGACATTGATTTCATGGCTGAGTGATATACCATTGTACATAAGGACCACAACTTCTTTATCCATTTTTCTCTTTCCTGGGATATTTAAGGTGGAATGAAGTGGAGGTCCTTGTCAACAGAGCAGCCCTCAACTTTGGGGTGCTTGTGTCTTGCTGATTTTTAATTTTCCCAATTTATACCCCCATGAGTGGAAGTGCCCTATGCTCTCTAAGCTGTGTTTTTTAGGTGTTTCAGGACACACCGTACACTTCCCCAGAGTGGCTGTTGGCAATTTACATCCCTCCCATCAGTGCAGCACGGCTCCCATTTCTCCATGGCCTGTCCTGCATTTCTGGTTTTGACACTTTTTTCAGCATGGCCCTTTTGACCGATGGGAAGCGAGACTTCTCTGTAGCGCTGATTTGCCTTTCCAGGTTGCTTGGTTGGCCAAAAAGGGCGTATGCGTTTTTTCCTGAATATATTCAGGAAAAAACGCATACGCCCTTTTTGGCCAAGGGCCTCATTGTCAACGTTTTGCCGCTTTTCATGTGCTTTAAAGGCGATTCGTATCTACCTCCTGAAATCTGTTTCGTGCAATTCTGCCTTGATTTCAAATCCTCTTCTTTGCCTTCCCTCAATATATTTGTGGACGAGAGTTATCATTTATAACTCTGCAGGTTTGTGAATTGCAGTGCCCTGAACCTCCATTTTACACCTCGCTTTTTTGGGAGCTGGCCGCAAAAGCGCAGGATGGCTTCAGGCCCTGTTCTGGTTCCGGGGGGCAGGCTGAGCCTGTGGTTAATTCTTCTTCCTGATGGGAAAATAGAGTGACCTGTGCCTGTCCCGACACCAAGAGCTAGTCTCTCGTTGGTTCCCCGTCTTCCCGTTCATCCTCAGGACAAATTGCAACCTGTACGGAACAGGAGGTTAAAGGTGCTGATGCTCCAAGTAGGGAGATTGCTAGTAAAGTGGCTGGAATGGCGAACCCGGGCACAAGGAGATGAGAAATGAGGTGCGTTTTAGAAACCTTTCCCCATCACACGGTGTACCATCTTCTGGGTTTCTCATGCATGTTTTCGATGTAGGAAGATGCCCTTGAAGCTGGAGATTTGGGACCCATGCGATGGGTACCACGCAGTATTACTTTAAAGGGTCTGCGTTTGCTCACCCAACCTCACCAAACCTCTCAGCCCCAAGAGTGTCCACCCTTATGTCTCATCCAGCTGTGGGTCTAGATATGGTCAATCCAGGTTGCATCACAGCCCCTGAACTCATTGTGTAAGAATTTCTATCTCTTTCACTGTCGTTGTTTCATGGGTTTTTCAAAGTAATTTATTTTCATAATGGGGTTTAGCTGCTTTTCACGGCTGTGTTTATGCCGCTTTCCACCCACTTGACACACTAACAGAGAGATATCAATACATAGGCTTTAAGATTATTACTAGTCAGATATATTCTTGTGCGGTGAATAGGGCGTGTTGAGTCCAGTTCTCTGAGCAAGGAGTAGGTCTTGTCTACTACATATTGGGTTTATGGAACGGTATCTGAGCTAATTTGATACCCTTGTTTTATGTATCACCCCACCTCACCTTTCCCGTTAAGCAGCCATAGTGTGTTTTCTGCATGTGTGACTCTGTTCTGTTTTGTAATTCAGTTCAAGTGTAACGGTTTTTACATTCCCTCTATCAGTGATACCTTAGGAGAAGTGTCCTTTTCTGTGTGACTTATTTCACTTAGAATCGTCGTACCTAAATCCACTCATCATGCTGCTACTAACATTATGACATTGATTTCATGGCTGAGTGATATTCCATTGTACATAAGGACCACAACTTCTTTATCCATTTTTCTCTTTCCTGGGATATTTAAGGTGGAATGAAGTGGGGGTCCTTGTCAACAGAGCAGCCCTCAACTTTGGGGTGCTTGTGTCTTGCTGATTTTTCATTTTCCCAATTTATACCCCCATGAGTGGAAGTGCCCTATGCTCTCTAAGCTGTGTTTTTCAGATGTTTCAGGACACACCGTACACTTCTCCAGAGTGGCTGTTGGCAATTTACATCCCGCCCATCAGTGTAGCAAGGCTCCCATTTCTCCATGGCCTGTCCTGCATTTCTGGTTTTGACACTTTTTTCAGCATGGCCCTTTTGACCGATGGGAAGCGAGACTTCTCTGTAGCGCTGATTTGCCTTTCCAGGTTGCTTGGTTGGCCAAAAAGGGCGTATGCGTTTTTTCCTGAATATATTCAGGAAAAAACGCATACGCCCTTTTTGGCCAAGGGCCTCATTGTCAACGTTTTGCCGCTTTTCATGTGCTTTAAAGGCGATTCGTATCTACCTCCTGAAATCTGTTTCGTGCAATTCTGCCTTGATTTCAAATCCTCTTCTTTGCCTTCCCTCAATATATTTGTGGACGAGAGTTATCATTTATAACTCTGCAGGTTTGTGAATTGCAGTGCCCTGAACCTCCATTTTACACCTCGCTTTTTTGGGAGCTGGCCGCAAAAGCGCAGGATGGCTTCAGGCCCTGTTCTGGTTCCGGGGGGCAGGCTGAGCCTGTGGTTAATTCTTCTTCCTGATGGGAAAATAGAGTGACCTGTGCCTGTCCCGACACCAAGAGCTAGTCTCTCGTTGGTTCCCCGTCTTCCCGTTCATCCTCAGGACAAATTGCAACCTGTACGGAACAGGAGGTTAAAGGTGCTGATGCTCCAAGTAGGGAGATTGCTAGTAAAGTGGCTGGAATGGCGAACCCGGGCACAAGGAGATGAGAAATGAGGTGCGTTTTAGAAACCTTTCCCCATCACACGGTGTACCATCTTCTGGGTTTCTCATGCATGTTTTCGATGTAGGAAGATGCCCTTGAAGCTGGAGATTTGGGACCCATGCGATGGGTACCACGCAGTATTACTTTAAAGGGTCTGCGTTTGCTCACCCAACCTCACCAAACCTCTCAGCCCCAAGAGTGTCCACCCTTATGTCTCATCCAGCTGTGGGTCTAGATATGGTCAATCCAGGTTGCATCACAGCCCCTGAACTCATTGTGTAAGAATTTCTATCTCTTTCACTGTCGTTGTTTCATGGGTTTTTCAAAGTAATTTATTTTCATAATGGGGTTTAGCTGCTTTTCACGGCTGTGTTTATGCCGCTTTCCACCCACTTGACACACTAACAGAGAGATATCAATACATAGGCTTTAAGATTATTACTAGTCAGATATATTCTTGTGCGGTGAATAGGGCGTGTTGAGTCCAGTTCTCTGAGCAAGGAGTAGGTCTTGTCTACTACATATTGGGTTTATGGAACGGTATCTGAGCTAATTTGATACCCTTGTTTTATGTATCACCCCACCTCACCTTTCCCGTTAAGCAGCCATAGTGTGTTTTCTGCATGTGTGACTCTGTTCTGTTTTGTAATTCAGTTCAAGTGTAACGGTTTTTACATTCCCTCTATCAGTGATACCTTATGAGAAGTGTCCTTTTCTGTGTGACTTATTTCACTTAGAATCGTCGTACCTAAATCCACTCATCATGCTGCTACTAACATTATGACATTGATTTCATGGCTGAGTGATATTCCATTGTACATAAGGACCACAACTTCTTTATCCATTTTTCTCTTTCCTGGGATATTGAAGGTGGAATGAAGTGGAGGTCCTTGTCAACAGAGCAGCCCTCAACTTTGGGGTGCTTGTGTCTTGCTGATTTTTCATTTTCCCAATTTATACCCCCATGAGTGGAAGTGCCCTATGCTCGCTAAGCTGTGTTTTTCAGATGTTTCAGGACACACCGTACACTTCTCCAGAGTGGCTGTTGGCAATTTACATCCCGCCCATCAGTGTAGCAAGGCTCCCATTTCTCCATGGCCTGTCCTGCATTTCTGGTTTTGACACTTTTTTCAGCATGGCCCTTTTGACCGATGGGAAGCGAGACTTCTCTGTAGCGCTGATTTGCCTTTCCAGGTTGCTTGGTTGGCCAAAAAGGGCGTATGCGTTTTTTCCTGAATATATTCAGGAAAAAACCCATACGCCCTTTTTGGCCAAGGGCCTCATTGTCAACGTTTTGCCGCTTTTCATGTGCTTTAAAGGCGATTCGTATCTACCTCCTGAAATCTGTTTCGTGCAATTCTGCCTTGATTTCAAATCCTCTTTTTGCCTTCCCTCAATATATTTGTGGACGAGAGTTATCATTTATAACTCTGCAGGTTTGTGAATTGCAGTGCCCTGAACCTCCATTTTACACCTCGCTTTTTTGGGAGCTGGCCGCAAAAGCGCAGGATGGCTTCAGGCCCTGTTCTGGTTCCGGGGGGCAGGCTGAGCCTGTGGTTAATTCTTCTTCCTGATGGGAAAATAGAGTGACCTGTGCCTGTCCCGACACCAAGAGCTAGTCTCTCGTTGGTTCCCCGTCTTCCCGTTCATCCTCAGGACAAATTGCAACCTGTACGGAACAGGAGGTTAAAGGTGCTGATGCTCCAAGTAGGGAGATTGCTAGTAAAGTGGCTGGAATGGCGAACCCGGGCACAAGGAGATGAGAAATGAGGTGCGTTTTAGAAACCTTTCCCCATCACACGGTGTACCATCTTCTGGGTTTCTCATGCATGTTTTCGATGTAGGAAGATGCCCTTGAAGCTGGAGATTTGGGACCCATGCGATGGGTACCACGCAGTATTACTTTAAAGGGTCTGCGTTTGCTCACCCAACCTCACCAAACCTCTCAGCCCCAAGAGTGTCCACCCTTATGTCTCATCCAGCTGTGGGTCTAGATATGGTCAATCCAGGTTGCATCACAGCCCCTGAACTCATTGTGTAAGAATTTCTATCTCTTTCACTGTCGTTGTTTCATGGGTTTTTCAAAGTAATTTATTTTCATAATGGGGTTTAGCTGCTTTTCACGGCTGTGTTTATGCTGCTTTCCACCCACTTGACACACTAACAGAGAGATATCAATACATAGGCTTTAAGATTATTACTAGTCAGATATATTCTTGTGCGGTGAATAGGGCGTGTTGAGTCCAGTTCTCTGAGCAAGGAGTAGGTCTTGTCTACTACATATTGGGTTTATGGAACGGTATCTGAGCTAATTTGATACCCTTGTTTTATGTATCACCCCACCTCACCTTTCCCGTTAAGCAGCCATAGTGTGTTTTCTGCATGTGTGACTCTGTTCTGTTTTGTAATTCAGTTCAAGTGTAACGGTTTTTACATTCCCTCTATCAGTGATACCTTAGGAGAAGTGTCCTTTTCTGTGTGACTTATTTCACTTAGAATCGTCGTACCTAAATCCACTCATCATGCTGCTACTAACATTATGACATTGATTTCATGGCTGAGTGATATTCCATTGTACATAAGGACCACAACTTCTTTATCCATTTTTCTCTTTCCTGGGATATTGAAGGTGGAATGAAGTGGAGGTCCTTGTCAACAGAGCAGCCCTCAACTTTGGGGTGCTTGTGTCTTGCTGATTTTTCATTTTCCCAATTTATACCCCCATGAGTGGAAGTGCCCTATGCTCTCTAAGCTGTGTTTTTCAGATGTTTCAGGACACACCGTACACTTCTCCAGAGTGGCTGTTGGCAATTTACATCCCGCCCATCAGTGTAGCAAGGCTCCCATTTCTCCATGGCCTGTCCTGCATTTCTGGTTTTGACACTTTTTTCAGCATGGCCCTTTTGACCGATGGGAAGCGAGACTTCTCTGTAGCGCTGATTTGCCTTTCCAGGTTGCTTGGTTGGCCAAAAAGGGCGTATGCGTTTTTTCCTGAATATATTCAGGAAAAAACGCATACGCCCTTTTTGGCCAAGGGCCTCATTGTCAACGTTTTGCCGCTTTTCATGTGCTTTAAAGGCGATTCGTATCTACCTCCTGAAATCTGTTTCGTGCAATTCTGCCTTGATTTCAAATCCTCTTCTTTGCCTTCCCTCAATATATTTGTGGACGAGAGTTATCATTTATAACTCTGCAGGTTTGTGAATTGCAGTGCCCTGAACCTCCATTTTACACCTCGCTTTTTTGGGAGCTGGCCGCAAAAGCGCAGGATGGCTTCAGGCCCTGTTCTGGTTCCGGGGGGCAGGCTGAGCCTGTGGTTAATTCTTCTTCCTGATGGGAAAATAGAGTGACCTGTGCCTGTCCCGACACCAAGAGCTAGTCTCTCGTTGGTTCCCCGTCTTCCCGTTCATCCTCAGGACAAATTGCAACCTGTACGGAACAGGAGGTTAAAGGTGCTGATGCTCCAAGTAGGGAGATTGCTAGTAAAGTGGCTGGAATGGCGAACCCGGGCACAAGGAGATGAGAAATGAGGTGCGTTTTAGAAACCTTTCCCCATCACACGGTGTACCATCTTCTGGGTTTCTCATGCATGTTTTCGATGTAGGAAGATGCCCTTGAAGCTGGAGATTTGGGACCCATGCGATGGGTACCACGCAGTATTACTTTAAAGGGTCTGCGTTTGCTCACCCAACCTCACCAAACCTCTCAGCCCCAAGAGTGTCCACCCTTATGTCTCATCCAGCTCTGGGTCTAGATATGGTCAATCCAGGTTGCATCACAGCCCCTGAACTCATTGTGTAAGAATTTCTATCTCTTTCACTGTCGTTGTTTCATGGGTTTTTCAAAGTAATTTATTTTCATAATGGGGTTTAGCTGCTTTTCACGGCTGTGTTTATGCCGCTTTCCACCCACTTGACACACTAACAGAGAGATATCAATACATAGGCTTTAAGATTATTACTAGTCAGATATATTCTTGTGCGGTGAATAGGGCGTGTTGAGTCCAGTTCTCTGAGCAAGGAGTAGGTCTTGTCTACTACATATTGGGTTTATGGAACGGTATCTGAGCTAATTTGATACCCTTGTTTTATGTATCACCCCACCTCACCTTTCCCGTTAAGCAGCCATAGTGTGTTTTCTGCATGTGTGACTCTGTTCTGTTTTGTAATTCAGTTCAAGTGTAACGGTTTTTACATTCCCTCTATCAGTGATACCTTAGGAGAAGTGTCCTTTTCTGTGTGACTTATTTCACTTAGAATCGTCGTACCTAAATCCACTCATCATGCTGCTACTAACATTATGACATTGATTTCATGGCTGAGTGATATTCCATTGTACATAAGGACCACAACTTCTTTATCCATTTTTCTCTTTCCTGGGATATTGAAGGTGGAATGAAGTGGAGGTCCTTGTCAACAGAGCAGCCCTCAACTTTGGGGTGCTTGTGTCTTGCTGATTTTTCATTTTCCCAATTTATACCCCCATGAGTGGAAGTGCCCTATGCTCTCTAAGCTGTGTTTTTCAGATGTTTCAGGACACACCGTACACTTCTCCAGAGTGGCTGTTGGCAATTTACATCCCGCCCATCAGTGTAGCAAGGCTCCCATTTCTCCATGGCCTGTCCTGCATTTCTGGTTTTGACACTTTTTTCAGCATGGCCCTTTTGACCGATGGGAAGCGAGACTTCTCTGTAGCGCTGATTTGCCTTTCCAGGTTGCTTGGTTGGCCAAAAAGGGCGTATGCGTTTTTTCCTGAATATATTCAGGAAAAAACGCATACGCCCTTTTTGGCCAAGGGCATCATTGTCAACGTTTTGCCGCTTTTCATGTGCTTTAAAGGCGATTCGAATCTACCTCCTGAAATCTGTTTCGTGCAATTCTGCCTTGATTTCAAATCCTCTTCTTTGCCTTCCCTCAATATATTTGTGGACGAGAGTTATCATTTATAACTCTGCAGGTTTGTGAATTGCAGTGCCCTGAACCTCCATTTTACACCTCGCTTTTTTGGGAGCTGGCCGCAAAAGCGCAGGATGGCTTCAGGCCCTCTTCTGGTTCCGGGGGGCAGGCTGAGCCTGTGGTTAATTCTTCTTCCTGATGGGAAAATAGAGTGACCTGTGCCTGTCCCGACACCAAGAGCTAGTCTCTCGTTGGTTCCCCATCTTCCCGTTCATCCTCAGGACAAATTGCAACCTGTACGGAACAGGAGGTTAAAGGTGCTGATGCTCCAAGTAGGGAGATTGCTAGTAAAGTGGCTGGAATGGCGAACCCGGGCACAAGGAGATGAGAAATGAGGTGCGTTTTAGAAACCTTTCCCCATCACACGGTGTACCATCTTCTGGGTTTCTCATGCATGTTTTCGATGTAGGAAGATGCCCTTGAAGCTGGAGATTTGGGACCCATGCGATGGGTACCACGCAGTATTACTTTAAAGGGTCTGCGTTTGCTCACCCAACCTCACCAAACCTCTCAGCCCCAAGAGTGTCCACCCTTATGTCTCATCCAGCTGTGGGTCTAGATATGGTCAATCCAGGTTGCATCACAGCCCCTGAACTCATTGTGTAAGAATTTCTATCTCTTTCACTGTCGTTGTTTCATGGGTTTTTCAAAGTAATTTATTTTCATAATGGGGTTTAGCTGCTTTTCACGGCTGTGTTTATGCCGCTTTCCACCCACTTGACACACTAACAGAGAGATATCAATACATA
Organism: Balaenoptera borealis; assembly: GCF_965194805.1. Lineage (NCBI taxonomy): Eukaryota > Metazoa > Chordata > Mammalia > Artiodactyla > Balaenopteridae > Balaenoptera > Balaenoptera borealis. Next base: position 264,494 of record NW_028123929.1, on the reverse strand, counting down.
GGCTTTAAGATTATTACTAGTCAGATATATTCTTGTGCGGTGAATAGGGCGTGTTGAGTCCAGTTCTCTGAGCAAGGAGTAGGTCTTGTCTACTACATATTGGGTTTATGGAACGGTATCTGAGCTAATTTGATACCCTTGTTTTATGTATCACCCCACCTCACCTTTCCCGTTAAGCAGCCATAGTGTGTTTTCTGCATGTGTGACTCTGTTCTGTTTTGTAATTCAGTTCAAGTGTAACGGTTTTTACATTCCCTCTATCAGTGATACCTTAGGAGAAGTGTCCTTTTCTGTGTGACTTATTTCACTTAGAATCGTCGTACCTAAATCCACTCATCATGCTGCTACTAACATTATGACATTGATTTCATGGCTGAGTGATATTCCATTGTACATAAGGACCACAACTTCTTTATCCATTTTTCTCTTTCCTGGGATATTGAAGGTGGAATGAAGTGGAGGTCCTTGTCAACAGAGCAGCCCTCAACTTTGGGGTGCTTGTGTCTTGCTGATTTTTCATTTTCCCAATTTATACCCCCATGAGTGGAAGTGCCCTATGCTCGCTAAGCTGTGTTTTTCAGATGTTTCAGGACACACCGTACACTTCTCCAGAGTGGCTGTTGGCAATTTACATCCCGCCCATCAGTGTAGCAAGGCTCCCATTTCTCCATGGCCTGTCCTGCATTTCTGGTTTTGACACTTTTTTCAGCATGGCCCTTTTGACCGATGGGAAGCGAGACTTCTCTGTAGCGCTGATTTGCCTTTCCAGGTTGCTTGGTTGGCCAAAAAGGGCGTATGCGTTTTTTCCTGAATATATTCAGGAAAAAACGCATACGCCCTTTTTGGCCAAGGGCCTCATTGTCAACGTTTTGCCGCTTTTCATGTGCTTTAAAGGCGATTCGTATCTACCTCCTGAAATCTGTTTCGTGCAATTCTGCCTTGATTTCAAATCCTCTTCTTTGCCTTCCCTCAATATATTTGTGGACGAGAGTTATCATTTATAACTCTGCAGGTTTGTGAATTGCAGTGCCCTGAACCTCCATTTTACAACTCGCTTTTTTGGGAGCTGGCCGCAAAAGCGCAGGATGGCTTCAGGCCCTCTTCTGGTTCCGGGGGGCAGGCTGAGCCTGTGGTTAATTCTTCTTCCTGATGGGAAAATAGAGTGACCTGTGCCTGTCCCGACACCAAGAGCTAGTCTCTCGTTGGTTCCCCGTCTTCCCGTTCATCCTCAGGACAAATTGCAACCTGTACGGAACAGGAGGTTAAAGGTGCTGATGCTCCAAGTAGGGAGATTGCTAGTAAAGTGGCTGGAATGGCGAACCCGGGCACAAGGAGATGAGAAATGAGGTGCGTTTTAGAAACCTTTCCCCATCACACGGTGTACCATCTTCTGGGTTTCTCATGCATGTTTTCGATGTAGGAAGATGCCCTTGAAGCTGGAGATTTGGGACCCATGCGATGGGTACCACGCAGTATTCCTTTAAAGGGTCTGCGTTTGCTCACCCAACCTCACCAAACCTCTCAGCCCCAAGAGTGTCCACCCTTATGTCTCATCCAGCTGTGGGTCTAGATATGGTCAATCCAGGTTGCATCACAGCCCCTGAACTCATTGTGTAAGAATTTCTATCTCTTTCACTGTCGTTGTTTCATGGGTTTTTCAAAGTAATTTATTTTCATAATGGGGTTTAGCTGCTTTCCAAGGCTGTGTTTATGCCGCTTTCCACCCACTTGACACACTAACAGAGCGATATCAATACATAGGCTTTAAGATTATTACTAGTCAGATATATTCTTGTGCGGTGAATAAGGCGTGTTGAGTCCAGTTCTCTGAGCAAGGAGTAGGTCTTGTCTACTACATATTGGGTTTATGGAACGGTATCTGAGCTAATTTGATACCCTTGTTTTATGTATCACCCCACCTCACCTTTCCCGTTAAGCAGCCATAGTGTGTTTTCTGCATGTGTGACTCTGTTCTGTTTTGTAATTCAGTTCAAGTGTAACGGTTTTTACATTCCCTCTATCAGTGATACCTTATGAGAAGTGTCCTTTTCTGTGTGACTTATTTCACTTAGAATCGTCGTACCTAAATCCACTCATCATGCTGCTACTAACATTATGACATTGATTTCATGGCTGAGTGATATTCCATTGTACATAAGGACCACAACTTCTTTATCCATTTTTCTCTTTCCTGGGATATTTAAGGTGGAATGAAGTGGGGGTCCTTGTCAACAGAGCAGCCCTCAACTTTGGGGTGCTTGTGTCTTGCTGATTTTTCATTTTCCCAATTTATACCCCCATGAGTGGAAGTGCCCTATGCTCGCTAAGCTGTGTTTTTCAGATGTTTCAGGACACACCGTACACTTCTCCAGAGTGGCTGTTGGCAATTTACATCCCGCCCATCAGTGTAGCAAGGCTCCCATTTCTCCATGGCCTGTCCTGCATTTCTGGTTTTGACACTTTTTTCAGCATGGCCCTTTTGACCGATGGGAAGCGAGACTTCTCTGTAGCGCTGATTTGCCTTTCCAGGTTGCTTGGTTGGCCAAAAAGGGCGTATGCGTTTTTTCCTGAATATATTCAGGAAAAAACGCATACGCCCTTTTTGGCCAAGGGCCTCATTGTCAACGTTTTGCCGCTTTTCATGTGCTTTAAAGGCGATTCGTATCTACCTCCTGAAATCTGTTTCGTGCAATTCTGCCTTGATTTCAAATCCTCTTCTTTGCCTTCCCTCAATATATTTGTGGACGAGAGTTATCATTTATAACTCTGCAGGTTTGTGAATTGCAGTGCCCTGAACCTCCATTTTACACCTCGCTTTTTTGGGAGCTGGCCGCAAAAGCGCAGGATGGCTTCAGGCCCTGTTCTGGTTCCGGGGGGCAGGCTGAGCCTGTGGTTAATTCTTCTTCCTGATGGGAAAATAGAGTGACCTGTGCCTGTCCCGACACCAAGAGCTAGTCTCTCGTTGGTTCCCCGTCTTCCCGTTCATCCTCAGGACAAATTGCAACCTGTACGGAACAGGAGGTTAAAGGTGCTGATGCTCCAAGTAGGGAGACTGCTAGTAAAGTGGCTGGAATGGCGAACCCGGGCACAAGGAGATGAGAAATGAGGTGCGTTTTAGAAACCTTTCCCCATCACACGGTGTACCATCTTCTGGGTTTCTCATGCATGTTTTCGATGTAGGAAGATGCCCTTGAAGCTGGAGATTTGGGACCCATGCGATGGGTACCACGCAGTATTACTTTAAAGGGTCTGCGTTTGCTCACCCAACCTCACCAAACCTCTCAGCCCCAAGAGTGTCCACCCTTATGTCTCATCCAGCTGTGGGTCTAGATATGGTCAATCCAGGTTGCATCACAGCCCCTGAACTCATTGTGTAAGAATTTCTATCTCTTTCACTGTCGTTGTTTCATGGGTTTTTCAAAGTAATTTATTTTCATAATGGGGTTTAGCTGCTTTTCACGGCTGTGTTTATGCCGCTTTCCACCCACTTGACACACTAACAGAGAGATATCAATACATAGGCTTTAAGATTATTACTAGTCAGATATATTCTTGTGCGGTGAATAGGGCGTGTTGAGTCCAGTTCTCTGAGCAAGGAGTAGGTCTTGTCTACTACATATTGGGTTTATGGAACGGTATCTGAGCTAATTTGATACCCTTGTTTTATGTATCACCCCACCTCACCTTTCCCGTTAAGCAGCCATAGTGTGTTTTCTGCATGTGTGACTCTGTTCTGTTTTGTAATTCAGTTCAAGTGTAACGGTTTTTACATTCCCTCTATCAGTGATACCTTAGGAGAAGTGTCCTTTTCTGTGTGACTTATTTCACTTAGAATCGTCGTACCTAAATCCACTCATCATGCTGCTACTAACATTATGACATTGATTTCATGGCTGAGTGATATTCCATTGTACATAAGGACCACAACTTCTTTATCCATTTTTCTCTTTCCTGGGATATTGAAGGTGGAATGAAGTGGAGGTCCTTGTCAACAGAGCAGCCCTCAACTTTGGGGTGCTTGTGTCTTGCTGATTTTTCATTTTCCCAATTTATACCCCCATGAGTGGAAGTGCCCTATGCTCTCTAAGCTGTGTTTTTCAGATGTTTCAGGACACACCGTACACTTCTCCAGAGTGGCTGTTGGCAATTTACATCCCGCCCATCAGTGTAGCAAGGCTCCCATTTCTCCATGGCCTGTCCTGCATTTCTGGTTTTGACACTTTTTTCAGCATGGCCCTTTTGACCGATGGGAAGCGAGACTTCTCTGTAGCGCTGATTTGCCTTTCCAGGTTGCTTGGTTGGCCAAAAAGGGCGTATGCGTTTTTTCCTGAATATATTCAGGAAAAAACGCATACGCCCTTTTTGGCCAAGGGCCTCATTGTCAACGTTTTGCCGCTTTTCATGTGCTTTAAAGGCGATTCGTATCTACCTCCTGAAATCTGTTTCGTGCAATTCTGCCTTGATTTCAAATCCTCTTCTTTGCCTTCCCTCAATATATTTGTGGACGAGAGTTATCATTTATAACTCTGCAGGTTTGTGAATTGCAGTGCCCTGAACCTCCATTTTACACCTCGCTTTTTTGGGAGCTGGCCGCAAAAGCGCAGGATGGCTTCAGGCCCTGTTCTGGTTCCGGGGGGCAGGCTGAGCCTGTGGTTAATTCTTCTTCCTGATGGGAAAATAGAGTGACCTGTGCCTGTCCCGACACCAAGAGCTAGTCTCTCGTTGGTTCCCCGTCTTCCCGTTCATCCTCAGGACAAATTGCAACCTGTACGGAACAGGAGGTTAAAGGTGCTGATGCTCCAAGTAGGGAGATTGCTAGTAAAGTGGCTGGAATGGCGAACCCGGGCACAAGGAGATGAGAAATGAGGTGCGTTTTAGAAACCTTTCCCCATCACACGGTGTACCATCTTCTGGGTTTCTCATGCATGTTTTCGATGTAGGAAGATGCCCTTGAAGCTGGAGATTTGGGACCCATGCGATGGGTACCACGCAGTATTCCTTTAAAGGGTCTGCGTTTGCTCACCCAACCTCACCAAACCTCTCAGCCCCAAGAGTGTCCACCCTTATGTCTCATCCAGCTGTGGGTCTAGATATGGTCAATCCAGGTTGCATCACAGCCCCTGAACTCATTGTGTAAGAATTTCTATCTCTTTCACTGTCGTTGTTTCATGGGTTTTTCAAAGTAATTTATTTTCATAATGGGGTTTAGCTGCTTTTCACGGCTGTGTTTATGCCGCTTTCCACCCACTTGACACACTAACAGAGAGATATCAATACATAGGCTTTAAGATTATTACTAGTCAGATATATTCTTGTGCGGTGAATAGGGCGTGTTGAGTCCAGTTCTCTGAGCAAGGAGTAGGTCTTGTCTACTACATATTGGGTTTATGGAACGGTATCTGAGCTAATTTGATACCCTTGTTTTATGTATCACCCCACCTCACCTTTCCCGTTAAGCAGCCATAGTGTGTTTTCTGCATGTGTGACTCTGTTCTGTTTTGTAATTCAGTTCAAGTGTAACGGTTTTTACATTCCCTCTATCAGTGATACCTTAGGAGAAGTGTCCTTTTCTGTGTGACTTATTTCACTTAGAATCGTCGTACCTAAATCCACTCATCATGCTGCTACTAACATTATGACATTGATTTCATGGCTGAGTGATATTCCATTGTACATAAGGACCACAACTTCTTTATCCATTTTTCTCTTTCCTGGGATATTGAAGGTGGAATGAAGTGGAGGTCCTTGTCAACAGAGCAGCCCTCAACTTTGGGGTGCTTGTGTCTTGCTGATTTTTCATTTTCCCAATTTATACCCCCATGAGTGGAAGTGCCCTATGCTCGCTAAGCTGTGTTTTTCAGATGTTTCAGGACACACCGTACACTTCTCCAGAGTGGCTGTTGGCAATTTACATCCCGCCCATCAGTGTAGCAAGGCTCCCATTTCTCCATGGCCTGTCCTGCATTTCTGGTTTTGACACTTTTTTCAGCATGGCCCTTTTGACCGATGGGAAGCGAGACTTCTCTGTAGCGCTGATTTGCCTTTCCAGGTTGCTTGGTTGGCCAAAAAGGGCGTATGCGTTTTTTTCCTGAATATATTCAGGAAAAAACGCATACGCCCTTTTTGGCCAAGGGCCTCATTGTCAACGTTTTGCCGCTTTTCATGTGCTTTAAAGGCGATTCGTATCTACCTCCTGAAATCTGTTTCGTGCAATTCTGCCTTGATTTCAAATCCTCTTCTTTGCCTTCCCTCAATATATTTGTGGACGAGAGTTATCATTTATAACTCTGCAGGTTTGTGAATTGCAGTGCCCTGAACCTCCATTTTACAACTCGCTTTTTTGGGAGCTGGCCGCAAAAGCGCAGGATGGCTTCAGGCCCTCTTCTGGTTCCGGGGGGCAGGCTGAGCCTGTGGTTAATTCTTCTTCCTGATGGGAAAATAGAGTGACCTGTGCCTGTCCCGACACCAAGAGCTAGTCTCTCGTTGGTTCCCCGTCTTCCCGTTCATCCTCAGGACAAATTGCAACCTGTACGGAACAGGAGGTTAAAGGTGCTGATGCTCCAAGTAGGGAGATTGCTAGTAAAGTGGCTGGAATGGCGAACCCGGGCACAAGGAGATGAGAAATGAGGTGCGTTTTAGAAACCTTTCCCCATCACACGGTGTACCATCTTCTGGGTTTCTCATGCATGTTTTCGATGTAGGAAGATGCCCTTGAAGCTGGAGATTTGGGACCCATGCGATGGGTACCACGCAGTATTACTTTAAAGGGTCTGCGTTTGCTCACCCAACCTCACCAAACCTCTCAGCCCCAAGAGTGTCCACCCTTATGTCTCATCCAGCTGTGGGTCTAGATATGGTCAATCCAGGTTGCATCACAGCCCCTGAACTCATTGTGTAAGAATTTCTATCTCTTTCACTGTCGTTGTTTCATGGGTTTTTCAAAGTAATTTATTTTCATAATGGGGTTTAGCTGCTTTTCACGGCTGTGTTTATGCCGCTTTCCACCCACTTGACACACTAACAGAGAGATATCAATACATAGGCTTTAAGATTATTACTAGTCAGATATATTCTTGTGCGGTGAATAGGGCGTGTTGAGTCCAGTTCTCTGAGCAAGGAGTAGGTCTTGTCTACTACATATTGGGTTTATGGAACGGTATCTGAGCTAATTTGATACCCTTGTTTTATGTATCACCCCACCTCACCTTTCCCGTTAAGCAGCCATAGTGTGTTTTCTGCATGTGTGACTCTGTTCTGTTTTGTAATTCAGTTCAAGTGTAACGGTTTTTACATTCCCTCTATCAGTGATACCTTAGGAGAAGTGTCCTTTTCTGTGTGACTTATTTCACTTAGAATCGTCGTACCTAAATCCACTCATCATGCTGCTACTAACATTATGACATTGATTTCATGGCTGAGTGATATTCCATTGTACATAAGGACCACAACTTCTTTATCCATTTTTCTCTTTCCTGGGATATTGAAGGTGGAATGAAGTGGAGGTCCTTGTCAACAGAGCAGCCCTCAACTTTGGGGTGCTTGTGTCTTGCTGATTTTTCATTTTCCCAATTTATACCCCCATGAGTGGAAGTGCCCTATGCTCGCTAAGCTGTGTTTTTCAGATGTTTCAGGACACACCGTACACTTCTCCAGAGTGGCTGTTGGCAATTTACATCCCGCCCATCAGTGTAGCAAGGCTCCCATTTCTCCATGGCCTGTCCTGCATTTCTGGTTTTGACACTTTTTTCAGCATGGCCCTTTTGACCGATGGGAAGCGAGACTTCTCTGTAGCGCTGATTTGCCTTTCCAGGTTGCTTGGTTGGCCAAAAAGGGCGTATGCGTTTTTTCCTGAATATATTCAGGAAAAAACGCATACGCCCTTTTTGGCCAAGGGCCTCATTGTCAACGTTTTGCCGCTTTTCATGTGCTTTAAAGGCGATTCGTATCTACCTCCTGAAATCTGTTTCGTGCAATTCTGCCTTGATTTCAAATCCTCTTCTTTGCCTTCCCTCAATATATTTGTGGACGAGAGTTATCATTTATAACTCTGCAGGTTTGTGAATTGCAGTGCCCTGAACCTCCATTTTACACCTCGCTTTTTTGGGAGCTGGCCGCAAAAGCGCAGGATGGCTTCAGGCCCTGTTCTGGTTCCGGGGGGCAGGCTGAGCCTGTGGTTAATTCTTCTTCCTGATGGGAAAATAGCGTGACCTGTGCCTGTCCCGACACCAAGAGCTAGTCTCTCGTTGGTTCCCCGTCTTCCCGTTCATCCTCAGGACAAATTGCAACCTGTACGGAACAGGAGGTTAAAGGTGCTGATGCTCCAAGTAGGGAGACTGCTAGTAAAGTGGCTGGAATGGCGAACCCGGGCACAAGGAGATGAGAAATGAGGTGCGTTTTAGAAACCTTTCCCCATCACACGGTGTACCATCTTCTGGGTTTCTCATGCATGTTTTCGATGTAGGAAGATGCCCTTGAAGCTGGAGATTTGGGACCCATGCGATGGGTACCACGCAGTATTACTTTAAAGGGTCTGCGTTTGCTCACCCAACCTCACCAAACCTCTCAGCCCCAAGAGTGTCCACCCTTATGTCTCATCCAGCTGTGGGTCTAGATATGGTCAATCCAGGTTGCATCACAGCCCCTGAACTCATTGTGTAAGAATTTCTATCTCTTTCACTGTCGTTGTTTCATGGGTTTTTCAAAGTAATTTATTTTCATAATGGGGTTTAGCTGCTTTTCACGGCTGTGTTTATGCCGCTTTCCACCCACTTGACACACTAACAGAGAGATATCAATACATAGGCTTTAAGATTATTACTAGTCAGATATATTCTTGTGCGGTGAATAGGGCGTGTTGAGTCCAGTTCTCTGAGCAAGGAGTAGGTCTTGTCTACTACATATTGGGTTTATGGAACGGTATCTGAGCTAATTTGATACCCTTGTTTTATGTATCACCCCACCTCACCTTTCCCGTTAAGCAGCCATAGTGTGTTTTCTGCATGTGTGACTCTGTTCTGTTTTGTAATTCAGTTCAAGTGTAACGGTTTTTACATTCCCTCTATCAGTGATACCTTATGAGAAGTGTCCTTTTCTGTGTGACTTATTTCACTTAGAATCGTCGTACCTAAATCCACTCATCATGCTGCTACTAACATTATGACATTGATTTCATGGCTGAGTGATATTCCATTGTACATAAGGACCACAACTTCTTTATCCATTTTTCTCTTTCCTGGGATATTTAAGGTGGAATGAAGTGGAGGTCCTTGTCAACAGAGCAGCCCTCAACTTTGGGGTGCTTGTGTCTTGCTGATTTTTCATTTTCCCAATTTATACCCCCATGAGTGGAAGTGCCCTATGCTCTCTAAGCTGTGTTTTTCAGATGTTTCAGGACACACCGTACACTTCTCCAGAGTGGCTGTTGGCAATTTACATCCCGCCCATCAGTGTAGCAAGGCTCCCATTTCTCCATGGCCTGTCCTGCATTTCTGGTTTTGACACTTTTTTCAGCATGGCCCTTTTGACCGATGGGAAGCGAGACTTCTCTGTAGCGCTGATTTGCCTTTCCAGGTTGCTTGGTTGGCCAAAAAGGGCGTATGCGTTTTTTCCTGAATATATTCAGGAAAAAACGCATACGCCCTTTTTGGCCAAGGGCCTCATTGTCAACGTTTTGCCGCTTTTCATGTGCTTTAAAGGCGATTCGTATCTACCTCCTGAAATCTGTTTCGTGCAATTCTGCCTTGATTTCAAATCCTCTTCTTTGCCTTCCCTCAATATATTTGTGGACGAGAGTTATCATTTATAACTCTGCAGGTTTGTGAATTGCAGTGCCCTGAACCTCCATTTTACACCTCGCTTTTTTGGGAGCTGGCCGCAAAAGCGCAGGATGGCTTCAGGCCCTGTTCTGGTTCCGGGGGGCAGGCTGAGCCTGTGGTTAATTCTTCTTCCTGATGGGAAAATAGAGTGACCTGTGCCTGTCCCGACACCAAGAGCTAGTCTCTCGTTGGTTCCCCGTCTTCCCGTTCATCCTCAGGACAAATTGCAACCTGTACGGAACAGGAGGTTAAAGGTGCTGATGCTCCAAGTAGGGAGACTGCTAGTAAAGTGGCTGGAATGGCGAACCCGGGCACAAGGAGATGAGAAATGAGGTGCGTTTTAGAAACCTTTCCCCATCACACGGTGTACCATCTTCTGGGTTTCTCATGCATGTTTTCGATGTAGGAAGATGCCCTTGAAGCTGGAGATTTGGGACCCATGCGATGGGTACCACGCAGTATTACTTTAAAGGGTCTGCGTTTGCTCACCCAACCTCACCAAACCTCTCAGCCCCAAGAGTGTCCACCCTTATGTCTCATCCAGCTGTGGGTCTAGATATGGTCAATCCAGGTTGCATCACAGCCCCTGAACTCATTGTGTAAGAATTTCTATCTCTTTCACTGTCGTTGTTTCATGGGTTTTTCAAAGTAATTTATTTTCATAATGGGGTTTAGCTGCTTTTCACGGCTGTGTTTATGCCGCTTTCCACCCACTTGACACACTAACAGAGAGATATCAATACATAGGCTTTAAGATTATTACTAGTCAGATATATTCTTGTGCGGTGAATAGGGCGTGTTGAGTCCAGTTCTCTGAGCAAGGAGTAGGTCTTGTCTACTACATATTGGGTTTATGGAACGGTATCTGAGCTAATTTGATACCCTTGTTTTATGTATCACCCCACCTCACCTTTCCCGTTAAGCAGCCATAGTGTGTTTTCTGCATGTGTGACTCTGTTCTGTTTTGTAATTCAGTTCAAGTGTAACGGTTTTTACATTCCCTCTATCAGTGATACCTTAGGAGAAGTGTCCTTTTCTGTGTGACTTATTTCACTTAGAATCGTCGTACCTAAATCCACTCATCATGCTGCTACTAACATTATGACATTGATTTCATGGCTGAGTGATATTCCATTGTACATAAGGACCACAACTTCTTTATCCATTTTTCTCTTTCCTGGGATATTGAAGGTGGAATGAAGTGGAGGTCCTTGTCAACAGAGCAGCCCTCAACTTTGGGGTGCTTGTGTCTTGCTGATTTTTCATTTTCCCAATTTATACCCCCATGAGTGGAAGTGCCCTATGCTCGCTAAGCTGTGTTTTTCAGATGTTTCAGGACACACCGTACACTTCTCCAGAGTGGCTGTTGGCAATTTACATCCCGCCCATCAGTGTAGCAAGGCTCCCATTTCTCCATGGCCTGTCCTGCATTTCTGGTTTTGACACTTTTTTCAGCATGGCCCTTTTGACCGATGGGAAGCGAGACTTCTCTGTAGCGCTGATTTGCCTTTCCAGGTTGCTTGGTTGGCCAAAAAGGGCGTATGCGTTTTTTCCTGAATATATTCAGGAAAAAACGCATACGCCCTTTTTGGCCAAGGGCCTCATTGTCAACGTTTTGCCGCTTTTCATGTGCTTTAAAGGCGATTCGTATCTACCTCCTGAAATCTGTTTCGTGCAATTCTGCCTTGATTTCAAATCCTCTTCTTTGCCTTCCCTCAATATATTTGTGGACGAGAGTTATCATTTATAACTCTGCAGGTTTGTGAATTGCAGTGCCCTGAACCTCCATTTTACACCTCGCTTTTTTGGGAGCTGGCCGCAAAAGCGCAGGATGGCTTCAGGCCCTGTTCTGGTTCCGGGGGGCAGGCTGAGCCTGTGGTTAATTCTTCTTCCTGATGGGAAAATAGCGTGACCTGTGCCTGTCCCGACACCAAGAGCTAGTCTCTCGTTGGTTCCCCGTCTTCCCGTTCATCCTCAGGACAAATTGCAACCTGTACGGAACAGGAGGTTAAAGGTGCTGATGCTCCAAGTAGGGAGACTGCTAGTAAAGTGGCTGGAATGGCGAACCCGGGCACAAGGAGATGAGAAATGAGGTGCGTTTTAGAAACCTTTCCCCATCACACGGTGTACCATCTTCTGGGTTTCTCATGCATGTTTTCGATGTAGGAAGATGCCCTTGAAGCTGGAGATTTGGGACCCATGCGATGGGTACCACGCAGTATTACTTTAAAGGGTCTGCGTTTGCTCACCCAACCTCACCAAACCTCTCAGCCCCAAGAGTGTCCACCCTTATGTCTCATCCAGCTGTGGGTCTAGATATGGTCAATCCAGGTTGCATCACAGCCCCTGAACTCATTGTGTAAGAATTTCTATCTCTTTCACTGTCGTTGTTTCATGGGTTTTTCAAAGTAATTTATTTTCATAATGGGGTTTAGCTGCTTTTCACGGCTGTGTTTATGCCGCTTTCCACCCACTTGACACACTAACAGAGAGATATCAATACATAGGCTTTAAGATTATTACTAGTCAGATATATTCTTGTGCGGTGAATAGGGCGTGTTGAGTCCAGTTCTCTGAGCAAGGAGTAGGTCTTGTCTACTACATATTGGGTTTATGGAACGGTATCTGAGCTAATTTGATACCCTTGTTTTATGTATCACCCCACCTCACCTTTCCCGTTAAGCAGCCATAGTGTGTTTTCTGCATGTGTGACTCTGTTCTGTTTTGTAATTCAGTTCAAGTGTAACGGTTTTTACATTCCCTCTATCAGTGATACCTTATGAGAAGTGTCCTTTTCTGTGTGACTTATTTCACTTAGAATCGTCGTACCTAAATCCACTCATCATGCTGCTACTAACATTATGACATTGATTTCATGGCTGAGTGATATTCCATTGTACATAAGGACCACAACTTCTTTATCCATTTTTCTCTTTCCTGGGATATTGAAGGTGGAATGAAGTGGAGGTCCTTGTCAACAGAGCAGCCCTCAACTTTGGGGTGCTTGTGTCTTGCTGATTTTTCATTTTCCCAATTTATACCCCCATGAGTGGAAGTGCCCTATGCTCGCTAAGCTGTGTTTTTCAGATGTTTCAGGACACACCGTACACTTCTCCAGAGTGGCTGTTGGCAATTTACATCCCGCCCATCAGTGTAGCAAGGCTCCCATTTCTCCATGGCCTGTCCTGCATTTCTGGTTTTGACACTTTTTTCAGCATGGCCCTTTTGACCGATGGGAAGCGAGACTTCTCTGTAGCGCTGATTTGCCTTTCCAGGTTGCTTGGTTGGCCAAAAAGGGCGTATGCGTTTTTTTCCTGAATATATTCAGGAAAAAACGCATACGCCCTTTTTGGCCAAGGGCCTCATTGTCAACGTTTTGCCGCTTTTCATGTGCTTTAAAGGCGATTCGTATCTACCTCCTGAAATCTGTTTCGTGCAATTCTGCCTTGATTTCAAATCCTCTTCTTTGCCTTCCCTCAATATATTTGTGGACGAGAGTTATCATTTATAACTCTGCAGGTTTGTGAATTGCAGTGCCCTGAACCTCCATTTTACAACTCGCTTTTTTGGGAGCTGGCCGCAAAAGCGCAGGATGGCTTCAGGCCCTCTTCTGGTTCCGGGGGGCAGGCTGAGCCTGTGGTTAATTCTTCTTCCTGATGGGAAAATAGAGTGACCTGTGCCTGTCCCGACACCAAGAGCTAGTCTCTCGTTGGTTCCCCGTCTTCCCGTTCATCCTCAGGACAAATTGCAACCTGTACGGAACAGGAGGTTAAAGGTGCTGATGCTCCAAGTAGGGAGATTGCTAGTAAAGTGGCTGGAATGGCGAACCCGGGCACAAGGAGATGAGAAATGAGGTGCGTTTTAGAAACCTTTCCCCATCACACGGTGTACCATCTTCTGGGTTTCTCATGCATGTTTTCGATGTAGGAAGATGCCCTTGAAGCTGGAGATTTGGGACCCATGCGATGGGTACCACGCAGTATTACTTTAAAGGGTCTGCGTTTGCTCACCCAACCTCACCAAACCTCTCAGCCCCAAGAGTGTCCACCCTTATGTCTCATCCAGCTGTGGGTCTAGATATGGTCAATCCAGGTTGCATCACAGCCCCTGAACTCATTGTGTAAGAATTTCTATCTCTTTCACTGTCGTTGTTTCATGGGTTTTTCAAAGTAATTTATTTTCATAATGGGGTTTAGCTGCTTTTCACGGCTGTGTTTATGCCGCTTTCCACCCACTTGACACACTAACAGAGAGATATCAATACATAGGCTTTAAGATTATTACTAGTCAGATATATTCTTGTGCGGTGAATAGGGCGTGTTGAGTCCAGTTCTCTGAGCAAGGAGTAGGTCTTGTCTACTACATATTGGGTTTATGGAACGGTATCTGAGCTAATTTGATACCCTTGTTTTATGTATCACCCCACCTCACCTTTCCCGTTAAGCAGCCATAGTGTGTTTTCTGCATGTGTGACTCTGTTCTGTTTTGTAATTCAGTTCAAGTGTAACGGTTTTTACATTCCCTCTATCAGTGATACCTTAGGAGAAGTGTCCTTTTCTGTGTGACTTATTTCACTTAGAATCGTCGTACCTAAATCCACTCATCATGCTGCTACTAACATTATGACATTGATTTCATGGCTGAGTGATATTCCATTGTACATAAGGACCACAACTTCTTTATCCATTTTTCTCTTTCCTGGGATATTGAAGGTGGAATGAAGTGGAGGTCCTTGTCAACAGAGCAGCCCTCAACTTTGGGGTGCTTGTGTCTTGCTGATTTTTCATTTTCCCAATTTATACCCCCATGAGTGGAAGTGCCCTATGCTCGCTAAGCTGTGTTTTTCAGATGTTTCAGGACACACCGTACACTTCTCCAGAGTGGCTGTTGGCAATTTACATCCCGCCCATCAGTGTAGCAAGGCTCCCATTTCTCCATGGCCTGTCCTGCATTTCTGGTTTTGACACTTTTTTCAGCATGGCCCTTTTGACCGATGGGAAGCGAGACTTCTCTGTAGCGCTGATTTGCCTTTCCAGGTTGCTTGGTTGGCCAAAAAGGGCGTATGCGTTTTTTCCTGAATATATTCAGGAAAAAACGCATACGCCCTTTTTGGCCAAGGGCCTCATTGTCAACGTTTTGCCGCTTTTCATGTGCTTTAAAGGCGATTCGTATCTACCTCCTGAAATCTGTTTCGTGCAATTCTGCCTTGATTTCAAATCCTCTTCTTTGCCTTCCCTCAATATATTTGTGGACGAGAGTTATCATTTATAACTCTGCAGGTTTGTGAATTGCAGTGCCCTGAACCTCCATTTTACACCTCGCTTTTTTGGGAGCTGGCCGCAAAAGCGCAGGATGGCTTCAGGCCCTGTTCTGGTTCCGGGGGGCAGGCTGAGCCTGTGGTTAATTCTTCTTCCTGATGGGAAAATAGCGTGACCTGTGCCTGTCCCGACACCAAGAGCTAGTCTCTCGTTGGTTCCCCGTCTTCCCGTTCATCCTCAGGACAAATTGCAACCTGTACGGAACAGGAGGTTAAAGGTGCTGATGCTCCAAGTAGGGAGACTGCTAGTAAAGTGGCTGGAATGGCGAACCCGGGCACAAGGAGATGAGAAATGAGGTGCGTTTTAGAAACCTTTCCCCATCACACGGTGTACCATCTTCTGGGTTTCTCATGCATGTTTTCGATGTAGGAAGATGCCCTTGAAGCTGGAGATTTGGGACCCATGCGATGGGTACCACGCAGTATTACTTTAAAGGGTCTGCGTTTGCTCACCCAACCTCACCAAACCTCTCAGCCCCAAGAGTGTCCACCCTTATGTCTCATCCAGCTGTGGGTCTAGATATGGTCAATCCAGGTTGCATCACAGCCCCTGAACTCATTGTGTAAGAATTTCTATCTCTTTCACTGTCGTTGTTTCATGGGTTTTTCAAAGTAATTTATTTTCATAATGGGGTTTAGCTGCTTTTCACGGCTGTGTTTATGCCGCTTTCCACCCACTTGACACACTAACAGAGAGATATCAATACATAGGCTTTAAGATTATTACTAGTCAGATATATTCTTGTGCGGTGAATAGGGCGTGTTGAGTCCAGTTCTCTGAGCAAGGAGTAGGTCTTGTCTACTACATATTGGGTTTATGGAACGGTATCTGAGCTAATTTGATACCCTTGTTTTATGTATCACCCCACCTCACCTTTCCCGTTAAGCAGCCATAGTGTGTTTTCTGCATGTGTGACTCTGTTCTGTTTTGTAATTCAGTTCAAGTGTAACGGTTTTTACATTCCCTCTATCAGTGATACCTTATGAGAAGTGTCCTTTTCTGTGTGACTTATTTCACTTAGAATCGTCGTACCTAAATCCACTCATCATGCTGCTACTAACATTATGACATTGATTTCATGGCTGAGTGATATTCCATTGTACATAAGGACCACAACTTCTTTATCCATTTTTCTCTTTCCTGGGATATTTAAGGTGGAATGAAGTGGAGGTCCTTGTCAACAGAGCAGCCCTCAACTTTGGGGTGCTTGTGTCTTGCTGATTTTTCATTTTCCCAATTTATACCCCCATGAGTGGAAGTGCCCTATGCTCTCTAAGCTGTGTTTTTCAGATGTTTCAGGACACACCGTACACTTCTCCAGAGTGGCTGTTGGCAATTTACATCCCGCCCATCAGTGTAGCAAGGCTCCCATTTCTCCATGGCCTGTCCTGCATTTCTGGTTTTGACACTTTTTTCAGCATGGCCCTTTTGACCGATGGGAAGCGAGACTTCTCTGTAGCGCTGATTTGCCTTTCCAGGTTGCTTGGTTGGCCAAAAAGGGCGTATGCGTTTTTTCCTGAATATATTCAGGAAAAAACGCATACGCCCTTTTTGGCCAAGGGCCTCATTGTCAACGTTTTGCCGCTTTTCATGTGCTTTAAAGGCGATTCGTATCTACCTCCTGAAATCTGTTTCGTGCAATTCTGCCTTGATTTCAAATCCTCTTCTTTGCCTTCCCTCAATATATTTGTGGACGAGAGTTATCATTTATAACTCTGCAGGTTTGTGAATTGCAGTGCCCTGAACCTCCATTTTACACCTCGCTTTTTTGGGAGCTGGCCGCAAAAGCGCAGGATGGCTTCAGGCCCTGTTCTGGTTCCGGGGGGCAGGCTGAGCCTGTGGTTAATTCTTCTTCCTGATGGGAAAATAGAGTGACCTGTGCCTGTCCCGACACCAAGAGCTAGTCTCTCGTTGGTTCCCCGTCTTCCCGTTCATCCTCAGGACAAATTGCAACCTGTACGGAACAGGAGGTTAAAGGTGCTGATGCTCCAAGTAGGGAGACTGCTAGTAAAGGGGCTGGAATGGCGAACCCGGGCACAAGGAGATGAGAAATGAGGTGCGTTTTAGAAACCTTTCCCCATCACACGGTGTACCATCTTCTGGGTTTCTCATGCATGTTTTCGATGTAGGAAGATGCCCTTGAAGCTGGAGATTTGGGACCCATGCGATGGGTACCACGCAGTATTACTTTAAAGGGTCTGCGTTTGCTCACCCAACCTCACCAAACCTCTCAGCCCCAAGAGTGTCCACCCTTATGTCTCATCCAGCTGTGGGTCTAGATATGGTCAATCCAGGTTGCATCACAGCCCCTG
The DNA here is from genome assembly GCF_965194805.1 of Balaenoptera borealis. Lineage (NCBI taxonomy): Eukaryota > Metazoa > Chordata > Mammalia > Artiodactyla > Balaenopteridae > Balaenoptera > Balaenoptera borealis. The sequence goes on along the minus strand of NW_028123929.1, from coordinate 247,049 downwards.
AACTCATTGTGTAAGAATTTCTATCTCTTTCACTGTCGTTGTTTCATGGGTTTTTCAAAGTAATTTATTTTCATAATGGGGTTTAGCTGCTTTTCACGGCTGTGTTTATGCCGCTTTCCACCCACTTGACACACTAACAGAGAGATATCAATACATAGGCTGTAAGATTATTACTAGTCAGATATATTCTTGTGCGGTGAATAGGGCGTGTTGAGTCCAGTTCTCTGAGCAAGGAGTAGGTCTTGTCTACTACATATTGGGTTTATGGAACGGTATCTGAGCTAATTTGATACCCTTGTTTTATGTATCACCCCACCTCACCTTTCCCGTTAAGCAGCCATAGTGTGTTTTCTGCATGTGTGACTCTGTTCTGTTTTGTAATTCAGTTCAAGTGTAACGGTTTTTACATTCCCTCTATCAGTGATACCTTAGGAGAAGTGTCCTTTTCTGTGTGACTTATTTCACTTAGAATCGTCGTACCTAAATCCACTCATCATGCTGCTACTAACATTATGACATTGATTTCATGGCTGAGTGATATTCCATTGTACATAAGGACCACAACTTCTTTATCCATTTTTCTCTTTCCTGGGATATTGAAGGTGGAATGAAGTGGAGGTCCTTGTCAACAGAGCAGCCCTCAACTTTGGGGTGCTTGTGTCTTGCTGATTTTTCATTTTCCCAATTTATACCCCCATGAGTGGAAGTGCCCTATGCTCTCTAAGCTGTGTTTTTCAGATGTTTCAGGACACACCGTACACTTCTCCAGAGTGGCTGTTGGCAATTTACATCCCGCCCATCAGTGTAGCAAGGCTCCCATTTCTCCATGGCCTGTCCTGCATTTCTGGTTTTGACACTTTTTTCAGCATGGCCCTTTTGACCGATGGGAAGCGAGACTTCTCTGTAGCGCTGATTTGCCTTTCCAGGTTGCTTGGTTGGCCAAAAAGGGCGTATGCGTTTTTTCCTGAATATATTCAGGAAAAAACGCATACGCCCTTTTTGGCCAAGGGCCTCATTGTCAACGTTTTGCCGCTTTTCATGTGCTTTAAAGGCGATTCGTATCTACCTCCTGAAATCTGTTTCGTGCAATTCTGCCTTGATTTCAAATCCTCTTCTTTGCCTTCCCTCAATATATTTGTGGACGAGAGTTATCATTTATAACTCTGCAGGTTTGTGAATTGCAGTGCCCTGAACCTCCATTTTACAACTCGCTTTTTTGGGAGCTGGCCGCAAAAGCGCAGGATGGCTTCAGGCCCTCTTCTGGTTCCGGGGGGCAGGCTGAGCCTGTGGTTAATTCTTCTTCCTGATGGGAAAATAGAGTGACCTGTGCCTGTCCCGACACCAAGAGCTAGTCTCTCGTTGGTTCCCCGTCTTCCCGTTCATCCTCAGGACAAATTGCAACCTGTACGGAACAGGAGGTTAAAGGTGCTGATGCTCCAAGTAGGGAGACTGCTAGTAAAGGGGCTGGAATGGCGAACCCGGGCACAAGGAGATGAGAAATGAGGTGTGTTTTAGAAACCTTTCCCCATCACACGGTGTACCATCTTCTGGGTTTCTCATGCATGTTTTCGATGTAGGAAGATGCCCTTGAAGCTGGAGATTTGGGACCCATGCGATGGGTACCACGCAGTATTCCTTTAAAGGGTCTGCGTTTGCTCACCCAACCTCACCAAACCTCTCAGCCCCAAGAGTGTCCACCCTTATGTCTCATCCAGCTGTGGGTCTAGATATGGTCAATCCAGGTTGCATCACAGCCCCTGAACTCATTGTGTAAGAATTTCTATCTCTTTCACTGTCGTTGTTTCATGGGTTTTTCAAAGTAATTTATTTTCATAATGGGGTTTAGCTGCTTTTCACGGCTGTGTTTATGCCGCTTTCCACCCACTTGACACACTAACAGAGAGATATCAATACATAGGCTGTAAGATTATTACTAGTCAGATATATTCTTGTGCGGTGAATAGGGCGTGTTGAGTCCAGTTCTCTGAGCAAGGAGTAGGTCTTGTCTACTACATATTGGGTTTATGGAACGGTATCTGAGCTAATTTGATACCCTTGTTTTATGTATCACCCCACCTCACCTTTCCCGTTAAGCAGCCATAGTGTGTTTTCTGCATGTGTGACTCTGTTCTGTTTTGTAATTCAGTTCAAGTGTAACGGTTTTTACATTCCCTCTATCAGTGATACCTTAGGAGAAGTGTCCTTTTCTGTGTGACTTATTTCACTTAGAATCGTCGTACCTAAATCCACTCATCATGCTGCTACTAACATTATGACATTGATTTCATGGCTGAGTGATATTCCATTGTACATAAGGACCACAACTTCTTTATCCATTTTTCTCTTTCCTGGGATATTGAAGGTGGAATGAAGTGGAGGTCCTTGTCAACAGAGCAGCCCTCAACTTTGGGGTGCTTGTGTCTTGCTGATTTTTCATTTTCCCAATTTATACCCCCATGAGTGGAAGTGCCCTATGCTCTCTAAGCTGTGTTTTTCAGATGTTTCAGGACACACCGTACACTTCTCCAGAGTGGCTGTTGGCAATTTACATCCCGCCCATCAGTGTAGCAAGGCTCCCATTTCTCCATGGCCTGTCCTGCATTTCTGGTTTTGACACTTTTTTCAGCATGGCCCTTTTGACCGATGGGAAGCGAGACTTCTCTGTAGCGCTGATTTGCCTTTCCAGGTTGCTTGGTTGGCCAAAAAGGGCGTATGCGTTTTTTCCTGAATATATTCAGGAAAAAACGCATACGCCCTTTTTGGCCAAGGGCCTCATTGTCAACGTTTTGCCGCTTTTCATGTGCTTTAAAGGCGATTCGTATCTACCTCCTGAAATCTGTTTCGTGCAATTCTGCCTTGATTTCAAATCCTCTTCTTTGCCTTCCCTCAATATATTTGTGGACGAGAGTTATCATTTATAACTCTGCAGGTTTGTGAATTGCAGTGCCCTGAACCTCCATTTTACAACTCGCTTTTTTGGGAGCTGGCCGCAAAAGCGCAGGATGGCTTCAGGCCCTGTTCTGGTTCCGGGGGGCAGGCTGAGCCTGTGGTTAATTCTTCTTCCTGATGGGAAAATAGAGTGACCTGTGCCTGTCCCAAAACCAAGAGCTAGTCTCTCGTTGGTTCCCCGTCTTCCCGTTCATCCTCAGGACAAATTGCAACCTGTACGGAACAGGAGGTTAAAGGTGCTGATGCTCCAAGTAGGGAGATTGCTAGTAAAGTGGCTGGAATGGCGAACCCGGGCACAAGGAGATGAGAAATGAGGTGCGTTTTAGAAACCTTTCCCCATCACACGGTGTACCATCTTCTGGGTTTCTCATGCATGTTTTCGATGTAGGAAGATGCCCTTGAAGCTGGAGATTTGGGACCCATGCGATGGGTACCACGCAGTATTCCTTTAAAGGGTCTGCGTTTGCTCACCCAACCTCACCAAACCTCTCAGCCCCAAGAGTGTCCACCCTTATGTCTCATCCAGCTGTGGGTCTAGATATGGTCAATCCAGGTTGCATCACAGCCCCTGAACTCATTGTGTAAGAATTTCTATCTCTTTCACTGTCGTTGTTTCATGGGTTTTTCAAAGTAATTTATTTTCATAATGGGGTTTAGCTGCTTTTCACGGCTGTGTTTATGCCGCTTTCCACCCACTTGACACACTAACAGAGAGATATCAATACATAGGCTTTAAGATTATTACTAGTCAGATATATTCTTGTGCGGTGAATAGGGCGTGTTGAGTCCAGTTCTCTGAGCAAGGAGTAGGTCTTGTCTACTACATATTGGGTTTATGGAACGGTATCTGAGCTAATTTGATACCCTTGTTTTATGTATCACCCCACCTCACCTTTCCCGTTAAGCAGCCATAGTGTGTTTTCTGCATGTGTGACTCTGTTCTGTTTTGTAATTCAGTTCAAGTGTAACGGTTTTTACATTCCCTCTATCAGTGATACCTTAGGAGAAGTGTCCTTTTCTGTGTGACTTATTTCACTTAGAATCGTCGTACCTAAATCCACTCATCATGCTGCTACTAACATTATGACATTGATTTCATGGCTGAGTGATATTCCATTGTACATAAGGACCACAACTTCTTTATCCATTTTTCTCTTTCCTGGGATATTTAAGGTGGAATGAAGTGGAGGTCCTTGTCAACAGAGCAGCCCTCAACTTTGGGGTGCTTGTGTCTTGCTGATTTTTCATTTTCCCAATTTATACCCCCATGAGTGGAAGTGCCCTATGCTCTCTAAGCTGTGTTTTTCAGATGTTTCAGGACACACCGTACACTTCTCCAGAGTGGCTGTTGGCAATTTACATCCCGCCCATCAGTGTAGCAAGGCTCCCATTTCTCCATGGCCTGTCCTGCATTTCTGGTTTTGACACTTTTTTCAGCATGGCCCTTTTGACCGATGGGAAGCGAGACTTCTCTGTAGCGCTGATTTGCCTTTCCAGGTTGCTTGGTTGGCCAAAAAGGGCGTATGCGTTTTTTCCTGAATATATTCAGGAAAAAACGCATACGCCCTTTTTGGCCAAGGGCCTCATTGTCAACGTTTTGCCGCTTTTCATGTGCTTTAAAGGCGATTCGTATCTACCTCCTGAAATCTGTTTCGTGCAATTCTGCCTTGATTTCAAATCCTCTTCTTTGCCTTCCCTCAATATATTTGTGGACGAGAGTTATCATTTATAACTCTGCAGGTTTGTGAATTGCAGTGCCCTGAACCTCCATTTTACAACTCGCTTTTTTGGGAGCTGGCCGCAAAAGCGCAGGATGGCTTCAGGCCCTCTTCTGGTTCCGGGGGGCAGGCTGAGCCTGTGGTTAATTCTTCTTCCTGATGGGAAAATAGAGTGACCTGTGCCTGTCCCGACACCAAGAGCTAGTCTCTCGTTGGTTCCCCGTCTTCCCGTTCATCCTCAGGACAAATTGCAACCTGTACGGAACAGGAGGTTAAAGGTGCTGATGCTCCAAGTAGGGAGATTGCTAGTAAAGGGGCTGGAATGGCGAACCCGGGCACAAGGAGATGAGAAATGAGGTGCGTTTTAGAAACCTTTCCCCATCACACGGTGTACCATCTTCTGGGTTTCTCATGCATGTTTTCGATGTAGGAAGATGCCCTTGAAGCTGGAGATTTGGGACCCATGCGATGGGTACCACGCAGTATTCCTTTAAAGGGTCTGCGTTTGCTCACCCAACCTCACCAAACCTCTCAGCCCCAAGAGTGTCCACCCTTATGTCTCATCCAGCTGTGGGTCTAGATATGGTCAATCCAGGTTGCATCACAGCCCCTGAACTCATTGTGTAAGAATTTCTATCTCTTTCACTGTCGTTGTTTCATGGGTTTTTCAAAGTAATTTATTTTCATAATGGGGTTTAGCTGCTTTTCACGGCTGTGTTTATGCCGCTTTCCACCCACTTGACACACTAACAGAGAGATATCAATACATAGGCTTTAAGATTATTACTAGTCAGATATATTCTTGTGCGGTGAATAGGGCGTGTTGAGTCCAGTTCTCTGAGCAAGGAGTAGGTCTTGTCTACTACATATTGGGTTTATGGAACGGTATCTGAGCTAATTTGATACCCTTGTTTTATGTATCACCCCACCTCACCTTTCCCGTTAAGCAGCCATAGTGTGTTTTCTGCATGTGTGACTCTGTTCTGTTTTGTAATTCAGTTCAAGTGTAACGGTTTTTACATTCCCTCTATCAGTGATACCTTAGGAGAAGTGTCCTTTTCTGTGTGACTTATTTCACTTAGAATCGTCGTACCTAAATCCACTCATCATGCTGCTACTAACCTTATGACATTGATTTCATGGCTGAGTGATATTCCATTGTACATAAGGACCACAACTTCTTTATCCATTTTTCTCTTTCCTGGGATATTGAAGGTGGAATGAAGTGGAGGTCCTTGTCAACAGAGCAGCCCTCAACTTTGGGGTGCTTGTGTCTTGCTGATTTTTCATTTTCCCAATTTATACCCCCATGAGTGGAAGTGCCCTATGCTCTCTAAGCTGTGTTTTTCAGATGTTTCAGGACACACCGTGCACTTCTCCAGAGTGGCTGTTGCCAATTTACATCCCGCCCATCAGCGTAGCAAGGCTCCCATTTCTCCATGGCCTGTCCTGCATTTCTGGTTTTGACACTTTTTTCAGCATGGCCCTTTTGACCGACGGGAAGCGAGACTTCTCTGTAGCGCTGATTTGCCTTTCCAGGTTGATTGGTTGGCCAAAAAGGGCGTATGCGTTTTTTCCTGAATATATTCAGGAAAAAACGCATACGCCCTTTTTGGCCAAGGGCATCATTGTCAACGTTTTGCCGCTTTTCATGTGCTTTAAAGGCGATTCGTATCTACCTCCTGAAATCTGTTTCGTGCAATTCTGCCTTGATTTCAAATCCTCTTCTTTGCCTTCCCTCAATATATTTGTGGACGAGAGTTATCATTTATAACTCTGCAGGTTTGTGAATTGCAGTGCCCTGAACCTCCATTTTACAACTCGCTTTTTTGGGAGCTGGCCGCAAAAGCGCAGGATGGCTTCAGGCCCTGTTCTGGTTCCGGGGGGCAGGCTGAGCCTGTGGTTAATTCTTCTTCCTGATGGGAAAATAGAGTGACCTGTGCCTGTCCCGACACCAAGAGCTAGTCTCTCGTTGGTTCCCCGTCTTCCCGTTCATCCTCAGGACAAATTGCAACCTGTACGGAACAGGAGGTTAAAGGTGCTGATGCTCCAAGTAGGGAGATTGCTAGTAAAGTGGCTGGAATGGCGAACCCGGGCACAAGGAGATGAGAAATGAGGTGCGTTTTAGAAACCTTTCCCCATCACACGGTGTACCATCTTCTGGGTTTCTCATGCATGTTTTCGATGTAGGAAGATGCCCTTGAAGCTGGAGATTTGGGACCCATGCGATGGGTACCACGCAGTATTCCTTTAAAGGGTCTGCGTTTGCTCACCCAACCTCACCAAACCTCTCAGCCCCAAGAGTGTCCACCCTTATGTCTCATCCAGCTGTGGGTCTAGATATGGTCAATCCAGGTTGCATCACAGCCCCTGAACTCATTGTGTAAGAATTTCTATCTCTTTCACTGTCGTTGTTTCATGGGTTTTTCAAAGTAATTTATTTTCATAATGGGGTTTAGCTGCTTTTCACGGCTGTGTTTATGCCGCTTTCCACCCACTTGACACACTAACAGAGAGATATCAATACATAGGCTTTAAGATTATTACTAGTCAGATATATTCTTGTGCGGTGAATAGGGCGTGTTGAGTCCAGTTCTCTGAGCAAGGAGTAGGTCTTGTCTACTACATATTGGGTTTATGGAACGGTATCTGAGCTAATTTGATACCCTTGTTTTATGTATCACCCCACCTCACCTTTCCCGTTAAGCAGCCATAGTGTGTTTTCTGCATGTGTGACTCTGTTCTGTTTTGTAATTCAGTTCAAGTGTAACGGTTTTTACATTCCCTCTATCAGTGATACCTTAGGAGAAGTGTCCTTTTCTGTGTGACTTATTTCACTTAGAATCGTCGTACCTAAATCCACTCATCATGCTGCTACTAACCTTATGACATTGATTTCATGGCTGAGTGATATTCCATTGTACATAAGGACCACAACTTCTTTATCCATTTTTCTCTTTCCTGGGATATTGAAGGTGGAATGAAGTGGAGGTCCTTGTCAACAGAGCAGCCCTCAACTTTGGGGTGCTTGTGTCTTGCTGATTTTTCATTTTCCCAATTTATACCCCCATGAGTGGAAGTGCCCTATGCTCTCTAAGCTGTGTTTTTCAGATGTTTCAGGACACACCGTGCACTTCTCCAGAGTGGCTGTTGCCAATTTACATCCCGCCCATCAGCGTAGCAAGGCTCCCATTTCTCCATGGCCTGTCCTGCATTTCTGGTTTTGACACTTTTTTCAGCATGGCCCTTTTGACCGACGGGAAGCGAGACTTCTCTGTAGCGCTGATTTGCCTTTCCAGGTTGCTTGGTTGGCCAAAAAGGGCGTATGCGTTTTTTCCTGAATATATTCAGGAAAAAACGCATACGCCCTTTTTGGCCAAGGGCCTCATTGTCAACGTTTTGCCGCTTTTCATGTGCTTTAAAGGCGATTCGTATCTACCTCCTGAAATCTGTTTCGTGCAATTCTGCCTTGATTTCAAATCCTCTTCTTTGCCTTCCCTCAATATATTTGTGGACGAGAGTTATCATTTATAACTCTGCAGGTTTGTGAATTGCAGTGCCCTGAACCTCCATTTTACAACTCGCTTTTTTGGGAGCTGGCCGCAAAAGCGCAGGATGGCTTCAGGCCCTCTTCTGGTTCCGGGGGGCAGGCTGAGCCTGTGGTTAATTCTTCTTCCTGATGGGAAAATAGAGTGACCTGTGCCTGTCCCGACACCAAGAGCTAGTCTCTCGTTGGTTCCCCGTCTTCCCGTTCATCCTCAGGACAAATTGCAACCTGTACGGAACAGGAGGTTAAAGGTGCTGATGCTCCAAGTAGGGAGACTGCTAGTAAAGGGGCTGGAATGGCGAACCCGGGCACAAGGAGATGAGAAATGAGGTGCGTTTTAGAAACCTTTCCCCATCACACGGTGTACCATCTTCTGGGTTTCTCATGCATGTTTTCGATGTAGGAAGATGCCCTTGAAGCTGGAGATTTGGGACCCATGCGATGGGTACCACGCAGTATTCCTTTAAAGGGTCTGCGTTTGCTCACCCAACCTCACCAAACCTCTCAGCCCCAAGAGTGTCCACCCTTATGTCTCATCCAGCTGTGGGTCTAGATATGGTCAATCCAGGTTGCATCACAGCCCCTGAACTCATTGTGTAAGAATTTCTATCTCTTTCACTGTCGTTGTTTCATGGGTTTTTCAAAGTAATTTATTTTCATAATGGGGTTTAGCTGCTTTTCACGGCTGTGTTTATGCCGCTTTCCACCCACTTGACACACTAACAGAGAGATATCAATACATAGGCTGTAAGATTATTACTAGTCAGATATATTCTTGTGCGGTGAATAGGGCGTGTTGAGTCCAGTTCTCTGAGCAAGGAGTAGGTCTTGTCTACTACATATTGGGTTTATGGAACGGTATCTGAGCTAATTTGATACCCTTGTTTTATGTATCACCCCACCTCACCTTTCCCGTTAAGCAGCCATAGTGTGTTTTCTGCATGTGTGACTCTGTTCTGTTTTGTAATTCAGTTCAAGTGTAACGGTTTTTACATTCCCTCTATCAGTGATACCTTATGAGAAGTGTCCTTTTCTGTGTGACTTATTTCACTTAGAATCGTCGTACCTAAATCCACTCATCATGCTGCTACTAACATTATGACATTGATTTCATGGCTGAGTGATATTCCATTGTACATAAGGACCACAACTTCTTTATCCATTTTTCTCTTTCCTGGGATATTGAAGGTGGAATGAAGTGGAGGTCCTTGTCAACAGAGCAGCCCTCAACTTTGGGGTGCTTGTGTCTTGCTGATTTTTCATTTTCCCAATTTATACCCCCATGAGTGGAAGTGCCCTATGCTCTCTAAGCTGTGTTTTTCAGATGTTTCAGGACACACCGTACACTTCTCCAGAGTGGCTGTTGGCAATTTACATCCCGCCCATCAGTGTAGCAAGGCTCCCATTTCTCCATGGCCTGTCCTGCATTTCTGGTTTTGACACTTTTTTCAGCATGGCCCTTTTGACCGATGGGAAGCGAGACTTCTCTGTAGCGCTGATTTGCCTTTCCAGGTTGCTTGGTTGGCCAAAAAGGGCGTATGCATTTTTTCCTGAATATATTCAGGAAAAAACGCATACGCCCTTTTTGGCCAAGGGCCTCATTGTCAACGTTTTGCCGCTTTTCATGTGCTTTAAAGGCGATTCGTATCTACCTCCTGAAATCTGTTTCGTGCAATTCTGCCTTGATTTCAAATCCTCTTCTTTGCCTTCCCTCAATATATTTGTGGACGAGAGTTATCATTTATAACTCTGCAGGTTTGTGAATTGCAGTGCCCTGAACCTCCATTTTACAACTCGCTTTTTTGGGAGCTGGCCGCAAAAGCGCAGGATGGCTTCAGGCCCTGTTCTGGTTCCGGGGGGCAGGCTGAGCCTGTGGTTAATTCTTCTTCCTGATGGGAAAATAGAGTGACCTGTGCCTGTCCCAAAACCAAGAGCTAGTCTCTCGTTGGTTCCCCGTCTTCCCGTTCATCCTCAGGACAAATTGCAACCTGTACGGAACAGGAGGTTAAAGGTGCTGATGCTCCAAGTAGGGAGATTGCTAGTAAAGTGGCTGGAATGGCGAACCCGGGCACAAGGAGATGAGAAATGAGGTGCGTTTTAGAAACCTTTCCCCATCACACGGTGTACCATCTTCTGGGTTTCTCATGCATGTTTTCGATGTAGGAAGATGCCCTTGAAGCTGGAGATTTGGGACCCATGCGATGGGTACCACGCAGTATTCCTTTAAAGGGTCTGCGTTTGCTCACCCAACCTCACCAAACCTCTCAGCCCCAAGAGTGTCCACCCTTATGTCTCATCCAGCTGTGGGTCTAGATATGGTCAATCCAGGTTGCATCACAGCCCCTGAACTCATTGTGTAAGAATTTCTATCTCTTTCACTGTCGTTGTTTCATGGGTTTTTCAAAGTAATTTATTTTCATAATGGGGTTTAGCTGCTTTTCACGGCTGTGTTTATGCCGCTTTCCACCCACTTGACACACTAACAGAGAGATATCAATACATAGGCTTTAAGATTATTACTAGTCAGATATATTCTTGTGCGGTGAATAGGGCGTGTTGAGTCCAGTTCTCTGAGCAAGGAGTAGGTCTTGTCTACTACATATTGGGTTTATGGAACGGTATCTGAGCTAATTTGATACCCTTGTTTTATGTATCACCCCACCTCACCTTTCCCGTTAAGCAGCCATAGTGTGTTTTCTGCATGTGTGACTCTGTTCTGTTTTGTAATTCAGTTCAAGTGTAACGGTTTTTACATTCCCTCTATCAGTGATACCTTAGGAGAAGTGTCCTTTTCTGTGTGACTTATTTCACTTAGAATCGTCGTACCTAAATCCACTCATCATGCTGCTACTAACATTATGACATTGATTTCATGGCTGAGTGATATTCCATTGTACATAAGGACCACAACTTCTTTATCCATTTTTCTCTTTCCTGGGATATTTAAGGTGGAATGAAGTGGAGGTCCTTGTCAACAGAGCAGCCCTCAACTTTGGGGTGCTTGTGTCTTGCTGATTTTTCATTTTCCCAATTTATACCCCCATGAGTGGAAGTGCCCTATGCTCTCTAAGCTGTGTTTTTCAGATGTTTCAGGACACACCGTACACTTCTCCAGAGTGGCTGTTGGCAATTTACATCCCGCCCATCAGTGTAGCAAGGCTCCCATTTCTCCATGGCCTGTCCTGCATTTCTGGTTTTGACACTTTTTTCAGCATGGCCCTTTTGACCGATGGGAAGCGAGACTTCTCTGTAGCGCTGATTTGCCTTTCCAGGTTGCTTGGTTGGCCAAAAAGGGCGTATGCGTTTTTTCCTGAATATATTCAGGAAAAAACGCATACGCCCTTTTTGGCCAAGGGCCTCATTGTCAACGTTTTGCCGCTTTTCATGTGCTTTAAAGGCGATTCGTATCTACCTCCTGAAATCTGTTTCGTGCAATTCTGCCTTGATTTCAAATCCTCTTCTTTGCCTTCCCTCAATATATTTGTGGACGAGAGTTATCATTTATAACTCTGCAGGTTTGTGAATTGCAGTGCCCTGAACCTCCATTTTACAACTCGCTTTTTTGGGAGCTGGCCGCAAAAGCGCAGGATGGCTTCAGGCCCTCTTCTGGTTCCGGGGGGCAGGCTGAGCCTGTGGTTAATTCTTCTTCCTGATGGGAAAATAGAGTGACCTGTGCCTGTCCCGACACCAAGAGCTAGTCTCTCGTTGGTTCCCCGTCTTCCCGTTCATCCTCAGGACAAATTGCAACCTGTACGGAACAGGAGGTTAAAGGTGCTGATGCTCCAAGTAGGGAGATTGCTAGTAAAGGGGCTGGAATGGCGAACCCGGGCACAAGGAGATGAGAAATGAGGTGCGTTTTAGAAACCTTTCCCCATCACACGGTGTACCATCTTCTGGGTTTCTCATGCATGTTTTCGATGTAGGAAGATGCCCTTGAAGCTGGAGATTTGGGACCCATGCGATGGGTACCACGCAGTATTCCTTTAAAGGGTCTGCGTTTGCTCACCCAACCTCACCAAACCTCTCAGCCCCAAGAGTGTCCACCCTTATGTCTCATCCAGCTGTGGGTCTAGATATGGTCAATCCAGGTTGCATCACAGCCCCTGAACTCATTGTGTAAGAATTTCTATCTCTTTCACTGTCGTTGTTTCATGGGTTTTTCAAAGTAATTTATTTTCATAATGGGGTTTAGCTGCTTTTCACGGCTGTGTTTATGCCGCTTTCCACCCACTTGACACACTAACAGAGAGATATCAATACATAGGCTTTAAGATTATTACTAGTCAGATATATTCTTGTGCGGTGAATAGGGCGTGTTGAGTCCAGTTCTCTGAGCAAGGAGTAGGTCTTGTCTACTACATATTGGGTTTATGGAACGGTATCTGAGCTAATTTGATACCCTTGTTTTATGTATCACCCCACCTCACCTTTCCCGTTAAGCAGCCATAGTGTGTTTTCTGCATGTGTGACTCTGTTCTGTTTTGTAATTCAGTTCAAGTGTAACGGTTTTTACATTCCCTCTATCAGTGATACCTTAGGAGAAGTGTCCTTTTCTGTGTGACTTATTTCACTTAGAATCGTCGTACCTAAATCCACTCATCATGCTGCTACTAACCTTATGACATTGATTTCATGGCTGAGTGATATTCCATTGTACATAAGGACCACAACTTCTTTATCCATTTTTCTCTTTCCTGGGATATTGAAGGTGGAATGAAGTGGAGGTCCTTGTCAACAGAGCAGCCCTCAACTTTGGGGTGCTTGTGTCTTGCTGATTTTTCATTTTCCCAATTTATACCCCCATGAGTGGAAGTGCCCTATGCTCTCTAAGCTGTGTTTTTCAGATGTTTCAGGACACACCGTGCACTTCTCCAGAGTGGTTGTTGCCAATTTACATCCCGCCCATCAGCGTAGCAAGGCTCCCATTTCTCCATGGCCTGTCCTGCATTTCTGGTTTTGACACTTTTTTCAGCATGGCCCTTTTGACCGACGGGAAGCGAGACTTCTCTGTAGCGCTGATTTGCCTTTCCAGGTTGCTTGGTTGGCCAAAAAGGGCGTATGCGTTTTTTCCTGAATATATTCAGGAAAAAACGCATACGCCCTTTTTGGCCAAGGGCATCATTGTCAACGTTTTGCCGCTTTTCATGTGCTTTAAAGGCGATTCGTATCTACCTCCTGAAATCTGTTTCGTGCAATTCTGCCTTGATTTCAAATCCTCTTCTTTGCCTTCCCTCAATATATTTGTGGACGAGAGTTATCATTTATAACTCTGCAGGTTTGTGAATTGCAGTGCCCTGAACCTCCATTTTACAACTCGCTTTTTTGGGAGCTGGCCGCAAAAGCGCAGGATGGCTTCAGGCCCTGTTCTGGTTCCGGGGGGCAGGCTGAGCCTGTGGTTAATTCTTCTTCCTGATGGGAAAATAGAGTGACCTGTGCCTGTCCCGACACCAAGAGCTAGTCTCTCGTTGGTTCCCCGTCTTCCCGTTCATCCTCAGGACAAATTGCAACCTGTACGGAACAGGAGGTTAAAGGTGCTGATGCTCCAAGTAGGGAGATTGCTAGTAAAGTGGCTGGAATGGCGAACCCGGGCACAAGGAGATGAGAAATGAGGTGCGTTTTAGAAACCTTTCCCCATCACACGGTGTACCATCTTCTGGGTTTCTCATGCATGTTTTCGATGTAGGAAGATGCCCTTGAAGCTGGAGATTTGGGACCCATGCGATGGGTACCACGCAGTATTCCTTTAAAGGGTCTGCGTTTGCTCACCCAACCTCACCAAACCTCTCAGCCCCAAGAGTGTCCACCCTTATGTCTCATCCAGCTGTGGGTCTAGATATGGTCAATCCAGGTTGCATCACAGCCCCTGAACTCATTGTGTAAGAATTTCTATCTCTTTCACTGTCGTTGTTTCATGGGTTTTTCAAAGTAATTTATTTTCATAATGGGGTTTAGCTGCTTTTCACGGCTGTGTTTATGCCGCTTTCCACCCACTTGACACACTAACAGAGAGATATCAATACATAGGCTTTAAGATTATTACTAGTCAGATATATTCTTGTGCGGTGAATAGGGCGTGTTGAGTCCAGTTCTCTGAGCAAGGAGTAGGTCTTGTCTACTACATATTGGGTTTATGGAACGGTATCTGAGCTAATTTGATACCCTTGTTTTATGTATCACCCCACCTCACCTTTCCCGTTAAGCAGCCATAGTGTGTTTTCTGCATGTGTGACTCTGTTCTGTTTTGTAATTCAGTTCAAGTGTAACGGTTTTTACATTCCCTCTATCAGTGATACCTTAGGAGAAGTGTCCTTTTCTGTGTGACTTATTTCACTTAGAATCGTCGTACCTAAATCCACTCATCATGCTGCTACTAACCTTATGACATTGATTTCATGGCTGAGTGATATTCCATTGTACATAAGGACCACAACTTCTTTATCCATTTTTCTCTTTCCTGGGATATTGAAGGTGGAATGAAGTGGAGGTCCTTGTCAACAGAGCAGCCCTCAACTTTGGGGTGCTTGTGTCTTGCTGATTTTTCATTTTCCCAATTTATACCCCCATGAGTGGAAGTGCCCTATGCTCTCTAAGCTGTGTTTTTCAGATGTTTCAGGACACACCGTGCACTTCTCCAGAGTGGCTGTTGCCAATTTACATCCCGCCCATCAGCGTAGCAAGGCTCCCATTTCTCCATGGCCTGTCCTGCATTTCTGGTTTTGACACTTTTTTCAGCATGGCCCTTTTGACCGACGGGAAGCGAGACTTCTCTGTAGCGCTGATTTGCCTTTCCAGGTTGCTTGGTTGGCCAAAAAGGGCGTATGCGTTTTTTCCTGAATATATTCAGGAAAAAACGCATACGCCCTTTTTGGCCAAGGGCATCATTGTCAACGTTTTGCCGCTTTTCATGTGCTTTAAAGGCGATTCGTATCTACCTCCTGAAATCTGTTTCGTGCAATTCTGCCTTGATTTCAAATCCTCTTCTTTGCCTTCCCTCAATATATTTGTGGACGAGAGTTATCATTTATAACTCTGCAGGTTTGTGAATTGCAGTGCCCTGAACCTCCATTTTACAACTCGCTTTTTTGGGAGCTGGCCGCAAAAGCGCAGGATGGCTTCAGGCCCTGTTCTGGTTCCGGGGGGCAGGCTGAGCCTGTGGTTAATTCTTCTTCCTGATGGGAAAATAGAGTGACCTGTGCCTGTCCCGACACCAAGAGCTAGTCTCTCGTTGGTTCCCCGTCTTCCCGTTCATCCTCAGGACAAATTGCAACCTGTACGGAACAGGAGGTTAAAGGTGCTGATGCTCCAAGTAGGGAGATTGCTAGTAAAGTGGCTGGAATGGCGAACCCGGGCACAAGGAGATGAGAAATGAGGTGCGTTTTAGAAACCTTTCCCCATCACACGGTGTACCATCTTCTGGGTTTCTCATGCATGTTTTCGATGTAGGAAGATGCCCTTGAAGCTGGAGATTTGGGACCCATGCGATGGGTACCACGCAGTATTCCTTTAAAGGGTCTGCGTTTGCTCACCCAACCTCACCAAACCTCTCAGCCCCAAGAGTGTCCACCCTTATGTCTCATCCAGCTGTGGGTCTAGATATGGTCAATCCAGGTTGCATCACAGCCCCTGAACTCATTGTGTAAGAATTTCTATCTCTTTCACTGTCGTTGTTTCATGGGTTTTTCAAAGTAATTTATTTTCATAATGGGGTTTAGCTGCTTTTCACGGCTGTGTTTATGCCGCTTTCCACCCACTTGACACACTAACAGAGAGATATCAATACATAGGCTTTAAGATTATTACTAGTCAGATATATTCTTGTGCGGTGAATAGGGCGTGTTGAGTCCAGTTCTCTGAGCAAGGAGTAGGTCTTGTCTACTACATATTGGGTTTATGGAACGGTATCTGAGCTAATTTGATACCCTTGTTTTATGTATCACCCCACCTCACCTTTCCCGTTAAGCAGCCATAGTGTGTTTTCTGCATGTGTGACTCTGTTCTGTTTTGTAATTCAGTTCAAGTGTAACGGTTTTTACATTCCCTCTATCAGTGATACCTTAGGAGAAGTGTCCTTTTCTGTGTGACTTATTTCACTTAGAATCGTCGTACCTAAATCCACTCATCATGCTGCTACTAACATTATGACATTGATTTCATGGCTGAGTGATATTCCATTGTACATAAGGACCACAACTTCTTTATCCATTTTTCTCTTTCCTGGGATATTTAAGGTGGAATGAAGTGGAGGTCCTTGTCAACAGAGCAGCCCTCAACTTTGGGGTGCTTGTGTCTTGCTGATTTTTCATTTTCCCAATTTATACCCCCATGAGTGGAAGTGCCCTATGCTCTCTAAGCTGTGTTTTTCAGATGTTTCAGGACACACCGTACACTTCTCCAGAGTGGCTGTTGGCAATTTACATCCCGCCCATCAGTGTAGCAAGGCTCCCATTTCTCCATGGCCTGTCCTGCATTTCTGGTTTTGACACTTTTTTCAGCATGGCCCTTTTGACCGATGGGAAGCGAGAGTTCTCTGTAGCGCTGATTTGCCTTTCCAGGTTGCTTGGTTGGCCAAAAAGGGCGTATGCGTTTTTTCCTGAATATATTCAGGAAAAAACGCATACGCCCTTTTTGGCCAAGGGCCTCATTGTCAACGTTTTGCCGCTTTTCATGTGCTTTAAAGGCGATTCGTATCTACCTCCTGAAATCTGTTTCGTGCAATTCTGCCTTGATTTCAAATCCTCTTCTTTGCCTTCCCTCAATATATTTGTGGACGAGAGTTATCATTTATAACTCTGCAGGTTTGTGAATTGCAGTGCCCTGAACCTCCATTTTACAACTCGCTTTTTTGGGAGCTGGCCGCAAAAGCGCAGGATGGCTTCAGGCCCTGTTCTGGTTCCGGGGGGCAGGCTGAGCCTGTGGTTAATTCTTCTTCCTGATGGGAAAATAGAGTGACCTGTGCCTGTCCCGACACCAAGAGCTAGTCTCTCGTTGGTTCCCCGTCTTCCCGTTCATCCTCAGGACAAATTGCAACCTGTACGGAACAGGAGGTTAAAGGTGCTGATGCTCCAAGTAGGGAGATTGCTAGTAAAGTGGCTGGAATGGCGAACCCGGGCACAAGGAGATGAGAAATGAGGTGCGTTTTAGAAACCTTTCCCCATCACACGGTGTACCATCTTCTGGGTTTCTCATGCATGTTTTCGATGTAGGAAGATGCCCTTGAAGCTGGAGATTTGGGACCCATGCGATGGGTACCACGCAGTATTCCTTTAAAGGGTCTGCGTTTGCTCACCCAACCTCACCAAACCTCTCAGCCCCAAGAGTGTCCACCCTTATGTCTCATCCAGCTGTGGGTCTAGATATGGTCAATCCAGGTTGCATCACAGCCCCTGAACTCATTGTGTAAGAATTTCTATCTCTTTCACTGTCGTTGTTTCATGGGTTTTTCAAAGTAATTTATTTTCATAATGGGGTTTAGCTGCTTTTCACGGCTGTGTTTATGCCGCTTTCCACCCACTTGACACACTAACAGAGAGATATCAATACATAGGCTTTAAGATTATTACTAGTCAGATATATTCTTGTGCGGTGAATAGGGCGTGTTGAGTCCAGTTCTCTGAGCAAGGAGTAGGTCTTGTCTACTACATATTGGGTTTATGGAACGGTATCTGAGCTAATTTGATACCCTTGTTTTATGTATCACCCCACCTCACCTTTCCCGTTAAGCAGCCATAGTGTGTTTTCTGCATGTGTGACTCTGTTCTGTTTTGTAATTCAGTTCAAGTGTAACGGTTTTTACATTCCCTCTATCAGTGATACCTTAGGAGAAGTGTCCTTTTCTGTGTGACTTATTTCACTTAGAATCGTCGTACCTAAATCCACTCATCATGCTGCTACTAACCTTATGACATTGATTTCATGGCTGAGTGATATTCCATTGTATATAAGGACCACAACTTCTTTATCCATTTTTCTCTTTCCTGGGATATTGAAGGTGGAATGAAGTGGAGGTCCTTGTCAACAGAGCAGCCCTCAACTTTGGGGTGCTTGTGTCTTGCTGATTTTTCATTTTCCCAATTTATACCCCCATGAGTGGAAGTGCCCTATGCTCTCTAAGCTGTGTTTTTCAGATGTTTCAGGACACACCGTGCACTTCTCCAGAGTGGCTGTTGCCAATTTACATCCCGCCCATCAGCGTAGCAAGGCTCCCATTTCTCCATGGCCTGTCCTGCATTTCTGGTTTTGACACTTTTTTCAGCATGGCCCTTTTGACCGACGGGAAGCGAGACTTCTCTGTAGCGCTGATTTGCCTTTCCAGGTTGCTTGGTTGGCCAAAAAGGGCGTATGCGTTTTTTCCTGAATATATTCAGGAAAAAACGCATACGCCCTTTTTGGCCAAGGGCATCATTGTCAACGTTTTGCCGCTTTTCATGTGCTTTAAAGGCGATTCGTATCTACCTCCTGAAATCTGTTTCGTGCAATTCTGCCTTGATTTCAAATCCTCTTCTTTGCCTTCCCTCAATATATTTGTGGACGAGAGTTATCATTTATAACTCTGCAGGTTTGTGAATTGCAGTGCCCTGAACCTCCATTTTACAACTCGCTTTTTTGGGAGCTGGCCGCAAAAGCGCAGGATGGCTTCAGGCCCTGTTCTGGTTCCGGGGGGCAGGCTGAGCCTGTGGTTAATTCTTCTTCCTGATGGGAAAATAGAGTGACCTGTGCCTGTCCCGACACCAAGAGCTAGTCTCTCGTTGGTTCCCCGTCTTCCCGTTCATCCTCAGGACAAATTGCAACCTGTACGGAACAGGAGGTTAAAGGTGCTGATGCTCCAAGTAGGGAGATTGCTAGTAAAGTGGCTGGAATGGCGAACCCGGGCACAAGGAGATGAGAAATGAGGTGCGTTTTAGAAACCTTTCCCCATCACACGGTGTACCATCTTCTGGGTTTCTCATGCATGTTTTCGATGTAGGAAGATGCCCTTGAAGCTGGAGATTTGGGACCCATGCGATGGGTACCACGCAGTATTACTTTAAAGGGTCTGCGTTTGCTCACCCAACCTCACCAAACCTCTCAGCCCCAAGAGTGTCCACCCTTATGTCTCATCCAGCTGTGGGTCTAGATATGGTCAATCCAGGTTGCATCACAGCCCCTGAACTCATTGTGTAAGAATTTCTATCTCTTTCACTGTCGTTGTTTCATGGGTTTTTCAAAGTAATTTATTTTCATAATGGGGTTTAGCTGCTTTTCACGGCTGTGTTTATGCCGCTTTCCACCCACTTGACACACTAACAGAGAGATATCAATACATAGGCTTTAAGATTATTACTAGTCAGATATATTCTTGTGCGGTGAATAGGGCGTGTTGAGTCCAGTTCTCTGAGCAAGGAGTAGGTCTTGTCTACTACATATTGGGTTTATGGAACGGTATCTGAGCTAATTTGATACCCTTGTTTTATGTATCACCCCACCTCACCTTTCCCGTTAAGCAGCCATAGTGTGTTTTCTGCATGTGTGACTCTGTTCTGTTTTGTAATTCAGTTCAAGTGTAACGGTTTTTACATTCCCTCTATCAGTGATACCTTAGGAGAAGTGTCCTTTTCTGTGTGACTTATTTCACTTAGAATCGTCGTACCTAAATCCACTCATCATGCTGCTACTAACCTTATGACATTGATTTCATGGCTGAGTGATATTCCATTGTACATAAGGACCACAACTTCTTTATCCATTTTTCTCTTTCCTGGGATATTGAAGGTGGAATGAAGTGGAGGTCCTTGTCAACAGAGCAGCCCTCAACTTTGGGGTGCTTGTGTCTTGCTGATTTTTCATTTTCCCAATTTATACCCCCATGAGTGGAAGTGCCCTATGCTCTCTAAGCTGTGTTTTTCAGATGTTTCAGGACACACCGTGCACTTCTCCAGAGTGGCTGTTGCCAATTTACATCCCGCCCATCAGCGTAGCAAGGCTCCCATTTCTCCATGGCCTGTCCTGCATTTCTGGTTTTGACACTTTTTTCAGCATGGCCCTTTTGACCGACGGGAAGCGAGACTTCTCTGTAGCGCTGATTTGCCTTTCCAGGTTGCTTGGTTGGCCAAAAAGGGCGTATGCGTTTTTTCCTGAATATATTCAGGAAAAAACGCATACGCCCTTTTTGGCCAAGGGCATCATTGTCAACGTTTTGCCGCTTTTCATGTGCTTTAAAGGCGATTCGTATCTACCTCCTGAAATCTGTTTCGTGCAATTCTGCCTTGATTTCAAATCCTCTTCTTTGCCTTCCCTCAATATATTTGTGGACGAGAGTTATCATTTATAACTCTGCAGGTTTGTGAATTGCAGTGCCCTGAACCTCCATTTTACAACTCGCTTTTTTGGGAGCTGGCCGCAAAAGCACAGGATGGCTTCAGGCCCTGTTCTGGTTCCGGGGGGCAGGCTGAGCCTGTGGTTAATTCTTCTTCCTGATGGGAAAATAGAGTGACCTGTGCCTGTCCCGACACCAAGAGCTAGTCTCTCGTTGGTTCCCCGTCTTCCCGTTCATCCTCAGGACAAATTGCAACCTGTACGGAACAGGAGGTTAAAGGTGCTGATGCTCCAAGTAGGGAGATTGCTAGTAAAGTGGCTGGAATGGCGAACCCGGGCACAAGGAGATGAGAAATGAGGTGCGTTTTAGAAACCTTTCCCCATCACACGGTGTACCATCTTCTGGGTTTCTCATGCATGTTTTCGATGTAGGAAGATGCCCTTGAAGCTGGAGATTTGGGACCCATGCGATGGGTACCACGCAGTATTCCTTTAAAGGGTCTGCGTTTGCTCACCCAACCTCACCAAACCTCTCAGCCCCAAGAGTGTCCACCCTTATGTCTCATCCAGCTGTGGGTCTAGATATGGTCAATCCAGGTTGCATCACAGCCCCTGAACTCATTGTGTAAGAATTTCTATCTCTTTCACTGTCGTTGTTTCATGGGTTTTTCAAAGTAATTTATTTTCATAATGGGGTTTAGCTGCTTTTCACGGCTGTGTTTATGCCGCTTTCCACCCACTTGACACACTAACAGAGAGATATCAATACATAGGCTTTAAGATTATTACTAGTCAGATATATTCTTGTGCGGTGAATAGGGCGTGTTGAGTCCAGTTCTCTGAGCAAGGAGTAGGTCTTGTCTACTACATATTGGGTTTATGGAACGGTATCTGAGCTAATTTGATACCCTTGTTTTATGTATCACCCCACCTCACCTTTCCCGTTAAGCAGCCATAGTGTGTTTTCTGCATGTGTGACTCTGTTCTGTTTTGTAATTCAGTTCAAGTGTAACGGTTTTTACATTCCCTCTATCAGTGATACCTTAGGAGAAGTGTCCTTTTCTGTGTGACTTATTTCACTTAGAATCGTCGTACCTAAATCCACTCATCATGCTGCTACTAACATTATGACATTGATTTCATGGCTGAGTGATATTCCATTGTACATAAGGACCACAACTTCTTTATCCATTTTTCTCTTTCCTGGGATATTGAAGGTGGAATGAAGTGGAGGTCCTTGTCAACAGAGCAGCCCTCAACTTTGGGGTGCTTGTGTCTTGCTGATTTTTCATTTTCCCAATTTATACCCCCATGAGTGGAAGTGCCCTATGCTCTCTAAGCTGTGTTTTTCAGATGTTTCAGGACACACCGTACACTTCTCCAGAGTGGCTGTTGGCAATTTACATCCCGCCCATCAGTGTAGCAAGGCTCCCATTTCTCCATGGCCTGTCCTGCATTTCTGGTTTTGACACTTTTTTCAGCATGGCCCTTTTGACCGATGGGAAGCGAGACTTCTCTGTAGCGCTGATTTGCCTTTCCAGGTTGCTTGGTTGGCCAAAAAGGGCGTATGCGTTTTTTCCTGAATATATTCAGGAAAAAACGCATACGCCCTTTTTGGCCAAGGGCCTCATTGTCAACGTTTTGCCGCTTTTCATGTGCTTTAAAGGCGATTCGTATCTACCTCCTGAAATCTGTTTCGTGCAATTCTGCCTTGATTTCAAATCCTCTTCTTTGCCTTCCCTCAATATATTTGTGGACGAGAGTTATCATTTATAACTCTGCAGGTTTGTGAATTGCAGTGCCCTGAACCTCCATTTTACAACTCGCTTTTTTGGGAGCTGGCCGCAAAAGCGCAGGATGGCTTCAGGCCCTGTTCTGGTTCCGGGGGGCAGGCTGAGCCTGTGGTTAATTCTTCTTCCTGATGGGAAAATAGAGTGACCTGTGCCTGTCCCGACACCAAGAGCTAGTCTCTCGTTGGTTCCCCGTCTTCCCGTTCATCCTCAGGACAAATTGCAACCTGTACGGAACAGGAGGTTAAAGGTGCTGATGCTCCAAGTAGGGAGATTGCTAGTAAAGTGGCTGGAATGGCGAACCCGGGCACAAGGAGATGAGAAATGAGGTGCGTTTTAGAAACCTTTCCCCATCACACGGTGTACCATCTTCTGGGTTTCTCATGCATGTTTTCGATGTAGGAAGATGCCCTTGAAGCTGGAGATTTGGGACCCATGCGATGGGTACCACGCAGTATTCCTTTAAAGGGTCTGCGTTTGCTCACCCAACCTCACCAAACCTCTCAGCCCCAAGAGTGTCCACCCTTATGTCTCATCCAGCTGTGGGTCTAGATATGGTCAATCCAGGTTGCATCACAGCCCCTGAACTCATTGTGTAAGAATTTCTATCTCTTTCACTGTCGTTGTTTCATGGGTTTTTCAAAGTAATTTATTTTCATAATGGGGTTTAGCTGCTTTTCACGGCTGTGTTTATGCCGCTTTCCACCCACTTGACACACTAACAGAGAGATATCAATACATAGGCTTTAAGATTATTACTAGTCAGATATATTCTTGTGCGGTGAATAGGGCGTGTTGAGTCCAGTTCTCTGAGCAAGGAGTAGGTCTTGTCTACTACATATTGGGTTTATGGAACGGTATCTGAGCTAATTTGATACCCTTGTTTTATGTATCACCCCACCTCACCTTTCCCGTTAAGCAGCCATAGTGTGTTTTCTGCATGTGTGACTCTGTTCTGTTTTGTAATTCAGTTCAAGTGTAACGGTTTTTACATTCCCTCTATCAGTGATACCTTAGGAGAAGTGTCCTTTTCTGTGTGACTTATTTCACTTAGAATCGTCGTACCTAAATCCACTCATCATGCTGCTACTAACCTTATGACATTGATTTCATGGCTGAGTGATATTCCATTGTACATAAGGACCACAACTTCTTTATCCATTTTTCTCTTTCCTGGGATATTGAAGGTGGAATGAAGTGGAGGTCCTTGTCAACAGAGCAGCCCTCAACTTTGGGGTGCTTGTGTCTTGCTGATTTTTCATTTTCCCAATTTATACCCCCATGAGTGGAAGTGCCCTATGCTCTCTAAGCTGTGTTTTTCAGATGTTTCAGGACACACCGTGCACTTCTCCAGAGTGGCTGTTGCCAATTTACATCCCGCCCATCAGCGTAGCAAGGCTCCCATTTCTCCATGGCCTGTCCTGCATTTCTGGTTTTGACACTTTTTTCAGCATGGCCCTTTTGACCGATGGGAAGCGAGACTTCTCTGTAGCGCTGATTTGCCTTTCCAGGTTGATTGGTTGGCCAAAAAGGGCGTATGCGTTTTTTCCTGAATATATTCAGGAAAAAACGCATACGCCCTTTTTGGCCAAGGGCATCATTGTCAACGTTTTGCCGCTTTTCATGTGCTTTAAATGCGATTCGTATCTACCTCCTGAAATCTGTTTCGTGCAATTCTGCCTTGATTTCAAATCCTCTTCTTTGCCTTCCCTCAATATATTTGTGGACGAGAGTTATCATTTATAACTCTGCAGGTTTGTGAATTGCAGTGCCCTGAACCTCCATTTTACAACTCGCTTTTTTGGGAGCTGGCCGCAAAAGCGCAGGATGGCTTCAGGCCCTGTTCTGGTTCCGGGGGGCAGGCTGAGCCTGTGGTTAATTCTTCTTCCTGATGGGAAAATAGAGTGACCTGTGCCTGTCCCGACACCAAGAGCTAGTCTCTCGTTGGTTCCCCGTCTTCCCGTTCATCCTCAGGACAAATTGCAACCTGTACGGAACAGGAGGTTAAAGGTGCTGATGCTCCAAGTAGGGAGATTGCTAGTAAAGTGGCTGGAATGGCGAACCCGGGCACAAGGAGATGAGAAATGAGGTGCGTTTTAGAAACCTTTCCCCATCACACGGTGTACCATCTTCTGGGTTTCTCATGCATGTTTTCGATGTAGGAAGATGCCCTTGAAGCTGGAGATTTGGGACCCATGCGATGGGTACCACGCAGTATTCCTTTAAAGGGTCTGCGTTTGCTCACCCAACCTCACCAAACCTCTCAGCCCCAAGAGTGTCCACCCTTATGTCTCATCCAGCTGTGGGTCTAGATATGGTCAATCCAGGTTGCATCACAGCCCCTGAACTCATTGTGTAAGAATTTCTATCTCTTTCACTGTCGTTGTTTCATGGGTTTTTCAAAGTAATTTATTTTCATAATGGGGTTTAGCTGCTTTTCACGGCTGTGTTTATGCCGCTTTCCACCCACTTGACACACTAACAGAGAGATATCAATACATAGGCTTTAAGATTATTACTAGTCAGATATATTCTTGTGCGGTGAATAGGGCGTGTTGAGTCCAGTTCTCTGAGCAAGGAGTAGGTCTTGTCTACTACATATTGGGTTTATGGAACGGTATCTGAGCTAATTTGATACCCTTGTTTTATGTATCACCCCACCTCACCTTTCCCGTTAAGCAGCCATAGTGTGTTTTCTGCATGTGTGACTCTGTTCTGTTTTGTAATTCAGTTCAAGTGTAACGGTTTTTACATTCCCTCTATCAGTGATACCTTAGGAGAAGTGTCCTTTTCTGTGTGACTTATTTCACTTAGAATCGTCGTACCTAAATCCACTCATCATGCTGCTACTAACATTATGACATTGATTTCATGGCTGAGTGATATTCCATTGTACATAAGGACCACAACTTCTTTATCCATTTTTCTCTTTCCTGGGATATTGAAGGTGGAATGAAGTGGAGGTCCTTGTCAACAGAGCAGCCCTCAACTTTGGGGTGCTTGTGTCTTGCTGATTTTTCATTTTCCCAATTTATACCCCCATGAGTGGAAGTGCCCTATGCTCTCTAAGCTGTGTTTTTCAGATGTTTCAGGACACACCGTACACTTCTCCAGAGTGGCTGTTGGCAATTTACATCCCGCCCATCAGTGTAGCAAGGCTCCCATTTCTCCATGGCCTGTCCTGCATTTCTGGTTTTGACACTTTTTTCAGCATGGCCCTTTTGACCGATGGGAAGCGAGACTTCTCTGTAGCGCTGATTTGCCTTTCCAGGTTGCTTGGTTGGCCAAAAAGGGCGTATGCGTTTTTTCCTGAATATATTCAGGAAAAAACGCATACGCCCTTTTTGGCCAAGGGCCTCATTGTCAACGTTTTGCCGCTTTTCATGTGCTTTAAAGGCGATTCGTATCTACCTCCTGAAATCTGTTTCGTGCAATTCTGCCTTGATTTCAAATCCTCTTCTTTGCCTTCCCTCAATATATTTGTGGACGAGAGTTATCATTTATAACTCTGCAGGTTTGTGAATTGCAGTGCCCTGAACCTCCATTTTACAACTCGCTTTTTTGGGAGCTGGCCGCAAAAGCGCAGGATGGCTTCAGGCCCTGTTCTGGTTCCGGGGGGCAGGCTGAGCCTGTGGTTAATTCTTCTTCCTGATGGGAAAATAGAGTGACCTGTGCCTGTCCCGACACCAAGAGCTAGTCTCTCGTTGGTTCCCCGTCTTCCCGTTCATCCTCAGGACAAATTGCAACCTGTACGGAACAGGAGGTTAAAGGTGCTGATGCTCCAAGTAGGGAGATTGCTAGTAAAGTGGCTGGAATGGCGAACCCGGGCACAAGGAGATGAGAAATGAGGTGCGTTTTAGAAACCTTTCCCCATCACACGGTGTACCATCTTCTGGGTTTCTCATGCATGTTTTCGATGTAGGAAGATGCCCTTGAAGCTGGAGATTTGGGACCCATGCGATGGGTACCACGCAGTATTCCTTTAAAGGGTCTGCGTTTGCTCACCCAACCTCACCAAACCTCTCAGCCCCAAGAGTGTCCACCCTTATGTCTCATCCAGCTGTGGGTCTAGATATGGTCAATCCAGGTTGCATCACAGCCCCTGAACTCATTGTGTAAGAATTTCTATCTCTTTCACTGTCGTTGTTTCATGGGTTTTTCAAAGTAATTTATTTTCATAATGGGGTTTAGCTGCTTTTCACGGCTGTGTTTATGCCGCTTTCCACCCACTTGACACACTAACAGAGAGATATCAATACATAGGCTTTAAGATTATTACTAGTCAGATATATTCTTGTGCGGTGAATAGGGCGTGTTGAGTCCAGTTCTCTGAGCAAGGAGTAGGTCTTGTCTACTACATATTGGGTTTATGGAACGGTATCTGAGCTAATTTGATACCCTTGTTTTATGTATCACCCCACCTCACCTTTCCCGTTAAGCAGCCATAGTGTGTTTTCTGCATGTGTGACTCTGTTCTGTTTTGTAATTCAGTTCAAGTGTAACGGTTTTTACATTCCCTCTATCAGTGATACCTTAGGAGAAGTGTCCTTTTCTGTGTGACTTATTTCACTTAGAATCGTCGTACCTAAATCCACTCATCATGCTGCTACTAACCTTATGACATTGATTTCATGGCTGAGTGATATTCCATTGTACATAAGGACCACAACTTCTTTATCCATTTTTCTCTTTCCTGGGATATTGAAGGTGGAATGAAGTGGAGGTCCTTGTCAACAGAGCAGCCCTCAACTTTGGGGTGCTTGTGTCTTGCTGATTTTTCATTTTCCCAATTTATACCCCCATGAGTGGAAGTGCCCTATGCTCTCTAAGCTGTGTTTTTCAGATGTTTCAGGACACACCGTGCACTTCTCCAGAGTGGCTGTTGCCAATTTACATCCCGCCCATCAGCGTAGCAAGGCTCCCATTTCTCCATGGCCTGTCCTGCATTTCTGGTTTTGACACTTTTTTCAGCATGGCCCTTTTGACCGACGGGAAGCGAGACTTCTCTGTAGCGCTGATTTGCCTTTCCAGGTTGATTGGTTGGCCAAAAAGGGCGTATGCGTTTTTTCCTGAATATATTCAGGAAAAAACGCATACGCCCTTTTTGGCCAAGGGCATCATTGTCAACGTTTTGCCGCTTTTCATGTGCTTTAAAGGCGATTCGTATCTACCTCCTGAAATCTGTTTCGTGCAATTCTGCCTTGATTTCAAATCCTCTTCTTTGCCTTCCCTCAATATATTTGTGGACGAGAGTTATCATTTATAACTCTGCAGGTTTGTGAATTGCAGTGCCCTGAACCTCCATTTTACAACTCGCTTTTTTGGGAGCTGGCCGCAAAAGCGCAGGATGGCTTCAGGCCCTGTTCTGGTTCCGGGGGGCAGGCTGAGCCTGTGGTTAATTCTTCTTCCTGATGGGAAAATAGAGTGACCTGTGCCTGTCCCGACACCAAGAGCTAGTCTCTCGTTGGTTCCCCGTCTTCCCGTTCATCCTCAGGACAAATTGCAACCTGTACGGAACAGGAGGTTAAAGGTGCTGATGCTCCAAGTAGGGAGATTGCTAGTAAAGTGGCTGGAATGGCGAACCCGGGCACAAGGAGATGAGAAATGAGGTGCGTTTTAGAAACCTTTCCCCATCACACGGTGTACCATCTTCTGGGTTTCTCATGCATGTTTTCGATGTAGGAAGATGCCCTTGAAGCTGGAGATTTGGGACCCATGCGATGGGTACCACGCAGTATTCCTTTAAAGGGTCTGCGTTTGCTCACCCAACCTCACCAAACCTCTCAGCCCCAAGAGTGTCCACCCTTATGTCTCATCCAGCTGTGGGTCTAGATATGGTCAATCCAGGTTGCATCACAGCCCCTGAACTCATTGTGTAAGAATTTCTATCTCTTTCACTGTCGTTGTTTCATGGGTTTTTCAAAGTAATTTATTTTCATAATGGGGTTTAGCTGCTTTTCACGGCTGTGTTTATGCCGCTTTCCACCCACTTGACACACTAACAGAGAGATATCAATACATAGGCTTTAAGATTATTACTAGTCAGATATATTCTTGTGCGGTGAATAGGGCGTGTTGAGTCCAGTTCTCTGAGCAAGGAGTAGGTCTTGTCTACTACATATTGGGTTTATGGAACGGTATCTGAGCTAATTTGATACCCTTGTTTTATGTATCACCCCACCTCACCTTTCCCGTTAAGCAGCCATAGTGTGTTTTCTGCATGTGTGACTCTGTTCTGTTTTGTAATTCAGTTCAAGTGTAACGGTTTTTACATTCCCTCTATCAGTGATACCTTAGGAGAAGTGTCCTTTTCTGTGTGACTTATTTCACTTAGAATCGTCGTACCTAAATCCACTCATCATGCTGCTACTAACCTTATGACATTGATTTCATGGCTGAGTGATATTCCATTGTACATAAGGACCACAACTTCTTTATCCATTTTTCTCTTTCCTGGGATATTGAAGGTGGAATGAAGTGGAGGTCCTTGTCAACAGAGCAGCCCTCAACTTTGGGGTGCTTGTGTCTTGCTGATTTTTCATTTTCCCAATTTATACCCCCATGAGTGGAAGTGCCCTATGCTCTCTAAGCTGTGTTTTTCAGATGTTTCAGGACACACCGTGCACTTCTCCAGAGTGGCTGTTGCCAATTTACATCCCGCCCATCAGCGTAGCAAGGCTCCCATTTCTCCATGGCCTGTCCTGCATTTCTGGTTTTGACACTTTTTTCAGCATGGCCCTTTTGACCGACGGGAAGCGAGACTTCTCTGTAGCGCTGATTTGCCTTTCCAGGTTGCTTGGTTGGCCAAAAAGGGCGTATGCGTTTTTTCCTGAATATATTCAGGAAAAAACGCATACGCCCTTTTTGGCCAAGGGCATCATTGTCAACGTTTTGCCGCTTTTCATGTGCTTTAAATGCGATTCGTATCTACCTCCTGAAATCTGTTTCGTGCAATTCTGCCTTGATTTCAAATCCTCTTCTTTGCCTTCCCTCAATATATTTGTGGACGAGAGTTATCATTTATAACTCTGCAGGTTTGTGAATTGCAGTGCCCTGAACCTCCATTTTACAACTCGCTTTTTTGGGAGCTGGCCGCAAAAGCGCAGGATGGCTTCAGGCCCTGTTCTGGTTCCGGGGGGCAGGCTGAGCCTGTGGTTAATTCTTCTTCCTGATGGGAAAATAGAGTGACCTGTGCCTGTCCCGACACCAAGAGCTAGTCTCTCGTTGGTTCCCCGTCTTCCCGTTCATCCTCAGGACAAATTGCAACCTGTACGGAACAGGAGGTTAAAGGTGCTGATGCTCCAAGTAGGGAGATTGCTAGTAAAGTGGCTGGAATGGCGAACCCGGGCACAAGGAGATGAGAAATGAGGTGCGTTTTAGAAACCTTTCCCCATCACACGGTGTACCATCTTCTGGGTTTCTCATGCATGTTTTCGATGTAGGAAGATGCCCTTGAAGCTGGAGATTTGGGACCCATGCGATGGGTACCACGCAGTATTCCTTTAAAGGGTCTGCGTTTGCTCACCCAACCTCACCAAACCTCTCAGCCCCAAGAGTGTCCACCCTTATGTCTCATCCAGCTGTGGGTCTAGATATGGTCAATCCAGGTTGCATCACAGCCCCTGAACTCATTGTGTAAGAATTTCTATCTCTTTCACTGTCGTTGTTTCATGGGTTTTTCAAAGTAATTTATTTTCATAATGGGGTTTAGCTGCTTTTCACGGCTGTGTTTATGCCGCTTTCCACCCACTTGACACACTAACAGAGAGATATCAATACATAGGCTTTAAGATTATTACTAGTCAGATATATTCTTGTGCGGTGAATAGGGCGTGTTGAGTCCAGTTCTCTGAGCAAGGAGTAGGTCTTGTCTACTACATATTGGGTTTATGGAACGGTATCTGAGCTAATTTGATACCCTTGTTTTATGTATCACCCCACCTCACCTTTCCCGTTAAGCAGCCATAGTGTGTTTTCTGCATGTGTGACTCTGTTCTGTTTTGTAATTCAGTTCAAGTGTAACGGTTTTTACATTCCCTCTATCAGTGATACCTTAGGAGAAGTGTCCTTTTCTGTGTGACTTATTTCACTTAGAATCGTCGTACCTAAATCCACTCATCATGCTGCTACTAACCTTATGACATTGATTTCATGGCTGAGTGATATTCCATTGTACATAAGGACCACAACTTCTTTATCCATTTTTCTCTTTCCTGGGATATTGAAGGTGGAATGAAGTGGAGGTCCTTGTCAACAGAGCAGCCCTCAACTTTGGGGTGCTTGTGTCTTGCTGATTTTTCATTTTCCCAATTTATACCCCCATGAGTGGAAGTGCCCTATGCTCTCTAAGCTGTGTTTTTCAGATGTTTCAGGACACACCGTGCACTTCTCCAGAGTGGCTGTTGGCAATTTACATCCCGCCCATCAGCGTAGCAAGGCTCCCATTTCTCCATGGCCTGTCCTGCATTTCTGGTTTTGACAGTTTTTTCAGCATGGCCCTTTTGACCGATGGGAAGCGAGACTTCTCTGTAGCGCTGATTTGCCTTTCCAGGTTGCTTGGTTGGCCAAAAAGGGCGTATGCGTTTTTTCCTGAATATATTCAGGAAAAAACGCATACGCCCTTTTTGGCCAAGGGCATCATTGTCAACGTTTTGCCGCTTTTCATGTGCTTTAAAGGCGATTCGTATCTACCTCCTGAAATCTGTTTCGTGCAATTCTGCCTTGATTTCAAATCCTCTTCTTTGCCTTCCCTCAATATATTTGTGGACGAGAGTTATCATTTATAACTCTGCAGGTTTGTGAATTGCAGTGCCCTGAACCTCCATTTTACAACTCGCTTTTTTGGGAGCTGGCCGCAAAAGCGCAGGATGGCTTCAGGCCCTGTTCTGGTTCCGGGGGGCAGGCTGAGCCTGTGGTTAATTCTTCTTCCTGATGGGAAAATAGAGTGACCTGTGCCTGTCCCGACACCAAGAGCTAGTCTCTCGTTGGTTCCCCGTCTTCCCGTTCATCCTCAGGACAAATTGCAACCTGTACGGAACAGGAGGTTAAAGGTGCTGATGCTCCAAGTAGGGAGATTGCTAGTAAAGTGGCTGGAATGGCGAACCCGGGCACAAGGAGATGAGAAATGAGGTGCGTTTTAGAAACCTTTCCCCATCACACGGTGTACCATCTTCTGGGTTTCTCATGCATGTTTTCGATGTAGGAAGATGCCCTTGAAGCTGGAGATTTGGGACCCATGCGATGGGTACCACGCAGTATTCCTTTAAAGGGTCTGCGTTTGCTCACCCAACCTCACCAAACCTCTCAGCCCCAAGAGTGTCCACCCTTATGTCTCATCCAGCTGTGGGTCTAGATATGGTCAATCCAGGTTGCATCACAGCCCCTGAACTCATTGTGTAAGAATTTCTATCTCTTTCACTGTCGTTGTTTCATGGGTTTTTCAAAGTAATTTATTTTCATAATGGGGTTTAGCTGCTTTTCACGGCTGTGTTTATGCCGCTTTCCACCCACTTGCCACACTAACAGAGAGATATCAATACATAGGCTTTAAGATTATTACTAGTCAGATATATTCTTGTGCGGTGAATAGGGCGTGTTGAGTCCAGTTCTCTGAGCAAGGAGTAGGTCTTGTCTACTACATATTGGGTTTATGGAACGGTATCTGAGCTAATTTGATACCCTTGTTTTATGTATCACCCCACCTCACCTTTCCCGTTAAGCAGCCATAGTGTGTTTTCTGCATGTGTGACTCTGTTCTGTTTTGTAATTCAGTTCAAGTGTAACGGTTTTTACATTCCCTCTATCAGTGATACCTTAGGAGAAGTGTCCTTTTCTGTGTGACTTATTTCACTTAGAATCGTCGTACCTAAATCCACTCATCATGCTGCTACTAACCTTATGACATTGATTTCATGGCTGAGTGATATTCCATTGTACATAAGGACCACAACTTCTTTATCCATTTTTCTCTTTCCTGGGATATTGAAGGTGGAATGAAGTGGAGGTCCTTGTCAACAGAGCAGCCCTCAACTTTGGGGTGCTTGTGTCTTGCTGATTTTTCATTTTCCCAATTTATACCCCCATGAGTGGAAGTGCCCTATGCTCTCTAAGCTGTGTTTTTCAGATGTTTCAGGACACACCGTGCACTTCTCCAGAGTGGCTGTTGCCAATTTACATCCCGCCCATCAGCGTAGCAAGGCTCCCATTTCTCCATGGCCTGTCCTGCATTTCTGGTTTTGACACTTTTTTCAGCATGGCCCTTTTGACCGACGGGAAGCGAGACTTCTCTGTAGCGCTGATTTGCCTTTCCAGGTTGCTTGGTTGGCCAAAAAGGGCGTATGCGTTTTTTCCTGAATATATTCAGGAAAAAACGCATACGCCCTTTTTGGCCAAGGGCATCATTGTCAACGTTTTGCCGCTTTTCATGTGCTTTAAAGGCGATTCGTATCTACCTCCTGAAATCTGTTTCGTGCAATTCTGCCTTGATTTCAAATCCTCTTCTTTGCCTTCCCTCAATATATTTGTGGACGAGAGTTATCATTTATAACTCTGCAGGTTTGTGAATTGCAGTGCCCTGAACCTCCATTTTACAACTCGCTTTTTTGGGAGCTGGCCGCAAAAGCGCAGGATGGCTTCAGGCCCTGTTCTGGTTCCGGGGGGCAGGCTGAGCCTGTGGTTAATTCTTCTTCCTGATGGGAAAATAGAGTGACCTGTGCCTGTCCCGACACCAAGAGCTAGTCTCTCGTTGGTTCCCCGTCTTCCCGTTCATCCTCAGGACAAATTGCAACCTGTACGGAACAGGAGGTTAAAGGTGCTGATGCTCCAAGTAGGGAGATTGCTAGTAAAGTGGCTGGAATGGCGAACCCGGGCACAAGGAGATGAGAAATGAGGTGCGTTTTAGAAACCTTTCCCCATCACACGGTGTACCATCTTCTGGGTTTCTCATGCATGTTTTCGATGTAGGAAGATGCCCTTGAAGCTGGAGATTTGGGACCCATGCGATGGGTACCACGCAGTATTCCTTTAAAGGGTCTGCGTTTGCTCACCCAACCTCACCAAACCTCTCAGCCCCAAGAGTGTCCACCCTTATGTCTCATCCAGCTTTGGGTCTAGATATGGTCAATCCAGGTTGCATCACAGCCCCTGAACTCATTGTGTAAGAATTTCTATCTCTTTCACTGTCGTTGTTTCATGGGTTTTTCAAAGTAATTTATTTTCATAATGGGGTTTAGCTGCTTTTCACGGCTGTGTTTATGCCGCTTTCCACCCACTTGACACACTAACAGAGAGATATCAATACATAGGCTTTAAGATTATTACTAGTCAGATATATTCTTGTGCGGTGAATAGGGCGTGTTGAGTCCAGTTCTCTGAGCAAGGAGTAGGTCTTGTCTACTACATATTGGGTTTATGGAACGGTATCTGAGCTAATTTGATACCCTTGTTTTATGTATCACCCCACCTCACCTTTCCCGTTAAGCAGCCATAGTGTGTTTTCTGCATGTGTGACTCTGTTCTGTTTTGTAATTCAGTTCAAGTGTAACGGTTTTTACATTCCCTCTATCAGTGATACCTTAGGAGAAGTGTCCTTTTCTGTGTGACTTATTTCACTTAGAATCGTCGTACCTAAATCCACTCATCATGCTGCTACTAACCTTATGACATTGATTTCATGGCTGAGTGATATTCCATTGTACATAAGGACCACAACTTCTTTATCCATTTTTCTCTTTCCTGGGATATTGAAGGTGGAATGAAGTGGAGGTCCTTGTCAACAGAGCAGCCCTCAACTTTGGGGTGCTTGTGTCTTGCTGATTTTTCATTTTCCCAATTTATACCCCCATGAGTGGAAGTGCCCTATGCTCTCTAAGCTGTGTTTTTCAGATGTTTCAGGACACACCGTGCACTTCTCCAGAGTGGCTGTTGCCAATTTACATCCCGCCCATCAGCGTAGCAAGGCTCCCATTTCTCCATGGCCTGTCCTGCATTTCTGGTTTTGACACTTTTTTCAGCATGGCCCTTTTGACCGACGGGAAGCGAGACTTCTCTGTAGCGCTGATTTGCCTTTCCAGGTTGCTTGGTTGGCCAAAAAGGGCGTATGCGTTTTTTCCTGAATATATTCAGGAAAAAACGCATACGCCCTTTTTGGCCAAGGGCCTCATTGTCAACGTTTTGCCGCTTTTCATGTGCTTTAAAGGCGATTCGTATCTACCTCCTGAAATCTGTTTCGTGCAATTCTGCCTTGATTTCAAATCCTCTTCTTTGCCTTCCCTCAATATATTTGTGGACGAGAGTTATCATTTATAACTCTGCAGGTTTGTGAATTGCAGTGCCCTGAACCTCCATTTTACAACTCGCTTTTTTGGGAGCTGGCCGCAAAAGCGCAGGATGGCTTCAGGCCCTGTTCTGGTTCCGGGGGGCAGGCTGAGCCTGTGGTTAATTCTTCTTCCTGATGGGAAAATAGAGTGACCTGTGCCTGTCCCGACACCAAGAGCTAGTCTCTCGTTGGTTCCCCGTCTTCCCGTTCATCCTCAGGACAAATTGCAACCTGTACGGAACAGGAGGTTAAAGGTGCTGATGCTCCAAGTAGGGAGATTGCTAGTAAAGTGGCTGGAATGGCGAACCCGGGCACAAGGAGATGAGAAATGAGGTGCGTTTTAGAAACCTTTCCCCATCACACGGTGTACCATCTTCTGGGTTTCTCATGCATGTTTTCGATGTAGGAAGATGCCCTTGAAGCTGGAGATTTGGGACCCATGCGATGGGTACCACGCAGTATTCCTTTAAAGGGTCTGTGTTTGCTCACCCAACCTCACCAAACCTCTCAGCCCCAAGAGTGTCCACCCTTATGTCTCATCCAGCTGTGGGTCTAGATATGGTCAATCCAGGTTGCATCACAGCCCCTGAACTCATTGTGTAAGAATTTCTATCTCTTTCACTGTCGTTGTTTCATGGGTTTTTCAAAGTAATTTATTTTCATAATGGGGTTTAGCTGCTTTTCACGGCTGTGTTTATGCCGCTTTCCACCCACTTGACACACTAACAGAGAGATATCAATACATAGGCTTTAAGATTATTACTAGTCAGATATATTCTTGTGCGGTGAATAGGGCGTGTTGAGTCCAGTTCTCTGAGCAAGGAGTAGGTCTTGTCTACTACATATTGGGTTTATGGAACGGTATCTGAGCTAATTTGATACCCTTGTTTTATGTATCACCCCACCTCACCTTTCCCGTTAAGCAGCCATAGTGTGTTTTCTGCATGTGTGACTCTGTTCTGTTTTGTAATTCAGTTCAAGTGTAACGGTTTTTACATTCCCTCTATCAGTGATACCTTAGGAGAAGTGTCCTTTTCTGTGTGACTTATTTCACTTAGAATCGTCGTACCTAAATCCACTCATCATGCTGCTACTAACATTATGACATTGATTTCATGGCTGAGTGATATTCCATTGTACATAAGGACCACAACTTCTTTATCCATTTTTCTCTTTCCTGGGATATTGAAGGTGGAATGAAGTGGAGGTCCTTGTCAACAGAGCAGCCCTCAACTTTGGGGTGCTTGTGTCTTGCTGATTTTTCATTTTCCCAATTTATACCCCCATGAGTGGAAGTGCCCTATGCTCTCTAAGCTGTGTTTTTCAGATGTTTCAGGACACACCGTGCACTTCTCCAGAGTGGCTGTTGGCAATTTACATCCCGCCCATCAGCGTAGCAAGGCTCCCATTTCTCCATGGCCTGTCCTGCATTTCTGGTTTTGACAGTTTTTTCAGCATGGCCCTTTTGACCGATGGGAAGCGAGACTTCTCTGTAGCGCTGATTTGCCTTTCCAGGTTGCTTGGTTGGCCAAAAAGGGCGTATGCGTTTTTTCCTGAATATATTCAGGAAAAAACGCATACGCCCTTTTTGGCCAAGGGCCTCATTGTCAACGTTTTGCCGCTTTTCATGTGCTTTAAAGGCGATTCGTATCTACCTCCTGAAATCTGTTTCGTGCAATTCTGCCTTGATTTCAAATCCTCTTCTTTGCCTTCCCTCAATATATTTGTGGACGAGAGTTATCATTTATAACTCTGCAGGTTTGTGAATTGCAGTGCCCTGAACCTCCATTTTACAACTCGCTTTTTTGGGAGCTGGCCGCAAAAGCGCAGGATGGCTTCAGGCCCTGTTCTGGTTCCGGGGGGCAGGCTGAGCCTGTGGTTAATTCTTCTTCCTGATGGGAAAATAGAGTGACCTGTGCCTGTCCCGACACCAAGAGCTAGTCTCTCGTTGGTTCCCCGTCTTCCCGTTCATCCTCAGGACAAATTGCAACCTGTACGGAACAGGAGGTTAAAGGTGCTGATGCTCCAAGTAGGGAGATTGCTAGTAAAGTGGCTGGAATGGCGAACCCGGGCACAAGGAGATGAGAAATGAGGTGCGTTTTAGAAACCTTTCCCCATCACACGGTGTACCATCTTCTGGGTTTCTCATGCATGTTTTCGATGTAGGAAGATGCCCTTGAAGCTGGAGATTTGGGACCCATGCGATGGGTACCACGCAGTATTCCTTTAAAGGGTCTGCGTTTGCTCACCCAACCTCACCAAACCTCTCAGCCCCAAGAGTGTCCACCCTTATGTCTCATCCAGCTGTGGGTCTAGATATGGTCAATCCAGGTTGCATCACAGCCCCTGAACTCATTGTGTAAGAATTTCTATCTCTTTCACTGTCGTTGTTTCATGGGTTTTTCAAAGTAATTTATTTTCATAATGGGGTTTAGCTGCTTTTCACGGCTGTGTTTATGCCGCTTTCCACCCACTTGACACACTAACAGAGAGATATCAATACATAGGCTTTAAGATTATTACTAGTCAGATATATTCTTGTGCGGTGAATAGGGCGTGTTGAGTCCAGTTCTCTGAGCAAGGAGTAGGTCTTGTCTACTACATATTGGGTTTATGGAACGGTATCTGAGCTAATTCGATACCCTTGTTTTATGTATCACCCCACCTCACCTTTCCCGTTAAGCAGCCATAGTGTGTTTTCTGCATGTGTGACTCTGTTCTGTTTTGTAATTCAGTTCAAGTGTAACGGTTTTTACATTCCCTCTATCAGTGATACCTTAGGAGAAGTGTCCTTTTCTGTGTGACTTATTTCACTTAGAATCGTCGTACCTAAATCCACTCATCATGCTGCTACTAACCTTATGACATTGATTTCATGGCTGAGTGATATTCCATTGTACATAAGGACCACAACTTCTTTATCCATTTTTCTCTTTCCTGGGATATTGAAGGTGGAATGAAGTGGAGGTCCTTGTCAACAGAGCAGCCCTCAACTTTGGGGTGCTTGTGTCTTGCTGATTTTTCATTTTCCCAATTTATACCCCCATGAGTGGAAGTGCCCTATGCTCTCTAAGCTGTGTTTTTCAGATGTTTCAGGACACACCGTGCACTTCTCCAGAGTGGCTGTTGGCAATTTACATCCCGCCCATCAGTGTAGCAAGGCTCCCATTTCTCCATGGCCTGTCCTGCATTTCTGGTTTTGACACTTTTTTCAGCATGGCCCTTTTGACCGACGGGAAGCGAGACTTCTCTGTAGCGCTGATTTGCCTTTCCAGGTTGCTTGGTTGGCCAAAAAGGGCGTATGCGTTTTTTCCTGAATATATTCAGGAAAAAACGCATACGCCCTTTTTGGCCAAGGGCCTCATTGTCAACGTTTTGCCGCTTTTCATGTGCTTTAAAGGCGATTCGTATCTACCTCCTGAAATCTGTTTCGTGCAATTCTGCCTTGATTTCAAATCCTCTTCTTTGCCTTCCCTCAATATATTTGTGGACGAGAGTTATCATTTATAACTCTGCAGGTTTGTGAATTGCAGTGCCCTGAACCTCCATTTTACAACTCGCTTTTTTGGGAGCTGGCCGCAAAAGCGCAGGATGGCTTCAGGCCCTGTTCTGGTTCCGGGGGGCAGGCTGAGCCTGTGGTTAATTCTTCTTCCTGATGGGAAAATGGAGTGACCTGTGCCTGTCCCGACACCAAGAGCTAGTCTCTCGTTGGTTCCCCGTCTTCCCGTTCATCCTCAGGACAAATTGCAACCTGTACGGAACAGGAGGTTAAAGGTGCTGATGCTCCAAGTAGGGAGATTGCTAGTAAAGTGGCTGGAATGGCGAACCCGGGCACAAGGAGATGAGAAATGAGGTGCGTTTTAGAAACCTTTCCCCATCACACGGTGTACCATCTTCTGGGTTTCTCATGCATGTTTTCGATGTAGGAAGATGCCCTTGAAGCTGGAGATTTGGGACCCATGCGATGGGTACCACGCAGTATTCCTTTAAAGGGTCTGCGTTTGCTCACCCAACCTCACCAAACCTCTCAGCCCCAAGAGTGTCCACCCTTATGTCTCATCCAGCTGTGGGTCTAGATATGGTCAATCCAGGTTGCATCACAGCCCCTGAACTCATTGTGTAAGAATTTCTATCTCTTTCACTGTCGTTGTTTCATGGGTTTTTCAAAGTAATTTATTTTCATAATGGGGTTTAGCTGCTTTTCACGGCTGTGTTTATGCCGCTTTCCACCCACTTGACACACTAACAGAGAGATATCAATACATAGGCTTTAAGATTATTACTAGTCAGATATATTCTTGTGCGGTGAATAGGGCGTGTTGAGTCCAGTTCTCTGAGCAAGGAGTAGGTCTTGTCTACTACATATTGGGTTTATGGAACGGTATCTGAGCTAATTTGATACCCTTGTTTTATGTATCACCCCACCTCACCTTTCCCGTTAAGCAGCCATAGTGTGTTTTCTGCATGTGTGACTCTGTTCTGTTTTGTAATTCAGTTCAAGTGTAACGGTTTTTACATTCCCTCTATCAGTGATACCTTAGGAGAAGTGTCCTTTTCTGTGTGACTTATTTCACTTAGAATCGTCGTACCTAAATCCACTCATCATGCTGCTACTAACATTATGACATTGATTTCATGGCTGAGTGATATTCCATTGTACATAAGGACCACAACTTCTTTATCCATTTTTCTCTTTCCTGGGATATTGAAGGTGGAATGAAGTGGAGGTCCTTGTCAACAGAGCAGCCCTCAACTTTGGGGTGCTTGTGTCTTGCTGATTTTTCATTTTCCCAATTTATACCCCCATGAGTGGAAGTGCCCTATGCTCTCTAAGCTGTGTTTTTCAGATGTTTCAGGACACACCGTGCACTTCTCCAGAGTGGCTGTTGGCAATTTACATCCCGCCCATCAGTGTAGCAAGGCTCCCATTTCTCCATGGCCTGTCCTGCATTTCTGGTTTTGACACTTTTTTCAGCATGGCCCTTTTGACCGACGGGAAGCGAGACTTCTCTGTAGCGCTGATTTGCCTTTCCAGGTTGCTTGGTTGGCCAAAAAGGGCGTATGCGTTTTTTCCTGAATATATTCAGGAAAAAACGCATACGCCCTTTTTGGCCAAGGGCCTCATTGTCAACGTTTTGCCGCTTTTCATGTGCTTTAAAGGCGATTCGTATCTACCTCCTGAAATCTGTTTCGTGCAATTCTGCCTTGATTTCAAATCCTCTTCTTTGCCTTCCCTCAATATATTTGTGGACGAGAGTTATCATTTATAACTCTGCAGGTTTGTGAATTGCAGTGCCCTGAACCTCCATTTTACAACTCGCTTTTTTGGGAGCTGGCCGCAAAAGCGCAGGATGGCTTCAGGCCCTGTTCTGGTTCCGGGGGGCAGGCTGAGCCTGTGGTTAATTCTTCTTCCTGATGGGAAAATGGAGTGACCTGTGCCTGTCCCGACACCAAGAGCTAGTCTCTCGTTGGTTCCCCGTCTTCCCGTTCATCCTCAGGACAAATTGCAACCTGTACGGAACAGGAGGTTAAAGGTGCTGATGCTCCAAGTAGGGAGATTGCTAGTAAAGTGGCTGGAATGGCGAACCCGGGCACAAGGAGATGAGAAATGAGGTGCGTTTTAGAAACCTTTCCCCATCACACGGTGTACCATCTTCTGGGTTTCTCATGCATGTTTTCGATGTAGGAAGATGCCCTTGAAGCTGGAGATTTGGGACCCATGCGATGGGTACCACGCAGTATTCCTTTAAAGGGTCTGCGTTTGCTCACCCAACCTCACCAAACCTCTCAGCCCCAAGAGTGTCCACCCTTATGTCTCATCCAGCTGTGGGTCTAGATATGGTCAATCCAGGTTGCATCACAGCCCCTGAACTCATTGTGTAAGAATTTCTATCTCTTTCACTGTCGTTGTTTCATGGGTTTTTCAAAGTAATTTATTTTCATAATGGGGTTTAGCTGCTTTTCACGGCTGTGTTTATGCCGCTTTCCACCCACTTGACACACTAACAGAGAGATATCAATACATAGGCTTTAAGATTATTACTAGTCAGATATATTCTTGTGCGGTGAATAGGGCGTGTTGAGTCCAGTTCTCTGAGCAAGGAGTAGGTCTTGTCTACTACATATTGGGTTTATGGAACGGTATCTGAGCTAATTTGATACCCTTGTTTTATGTATCACCCCACCTCACCTTTCCCGTTAAGCAGCCATAGTGTGTTTTCTGCATGTGTGACTCTGTTCTGTTTTGTAATTCAGTTCAAGTGTAACGGTTTTTACATTCCCTCTATCAGTGATACCTTATGAGAAGTGTCCTTTTCTGTGTGACTTATTTCACTTAGAATCGTCGTACCTAAATCCACTCATCATGCTGCTACTAACATTATGACATTGATTTCATGGCTGAGTGATATTCCATTGTACATAAGGACCACAACTTCTTTATCCATTTTTCTCTTTCCTGGGATATTGAAGGTGGAATGAAGTGGAGGTCCTTGTCAACAGAGCAGCCCTCAACTTTGGGGTGCTTGTGTCTTGCTGATTTTTCATTTTCCCAATTTATACCCCCATGAGTGGAAGTGCCCTATGCTCTCTAAGCTGTGTTTTTCAGATGTTTCAGGACACACCGTGCACTTCTCCAGAGTGGCTGTTGGCAATTTACATCCCGCCCATCAGTGTAGCAAGGCTCCCATTTCTCCATGGCCTGTCCTGCATTTCTGGTTTTGACACTTTTTTCAGCATGGCCCTTTTGACCGACGGGAAGCGAGACTTCTCTGTAGCGCTGATTTGCCTTTCCAGGTTGCTTGGTTGGCCAAAAAGGGCGTATGCGTTTTTTCCTGAATATATTCAGGAAAAAACGCATACGCCCTTTTTGGCCAAGGGCCTCATTGTCAACGTTTTGCCGCTTTTCATGTGCTTTAAAGGCGATTCGTATCTACCTCCTGAAATCTGTTTCGTGCAATTCTGCCTTGATTTCAAATCCTCTTCTTTGCCTTCCCTCAATATATTTGTGGACGAGAGTTATCATTTATAACTCTGCAGGTTTGTGAATTGCAGTGCCCTGAACCTCCATTTTACAACTCGCTTTTTTGGGAGCTGGCCGCAAAAGCGCAGGATGGCTTCAGGCCCTGTTCTGGTTCCGGGGGGCAGGCTGAGCCTGTGGTTAATTCTTCTTCCTGATGGGAAAATGGAGTGACCTGTGCCTGTCCCGACACCAAGAGCTAGTCTCTCGTTGGTTCCCCGTCTTCCCGTTCATCCTCAGGACAAATTGCAACCTGTACGGAACAGGAGGTTAAAGGTGCTGATGCTCCAAGTAGGGAGATTGCTAGTAAAGTGGCTGGAATGGCGAACCCGGGCACAAGGAGATGAGAAATGAGGTGCGTTTTAGAAACCTTTCCCCATCACACGGTGTACCATCTTCTGGGTTTCTCATGCATGTTTTCGATGTAGGAAGATGCCCTTGAAGCTGGAGATTTGGGACCCATGCGATGGGTACCACGCAGTATTCCTTTAAAGGGTCTGCGTTTGCTCACCCAACCTCACCAAACCTCTCAGCCCCAAGAGTGTCCACCCTTATGTCTCATCCAGCTGTGGGTCTAGATATGGTCAATCCAGGTTGCATCACAGCCCCTGGACTCATTGTGTAAGAATTTCTATCTCTTTCACTGTCGTTGTTTCATGGGTTTTTCAAAGTAATTTATTTTCATAATGGGGTTTAGCTGCTTTTCACGGCTGTGTTTATGCCGCTTTCCACCCACTTGACACACTAACAGAGAGATATCAATACATAGGCTTTAAGATTATTACTAGTCAGATATATTCTTGTGCGGTGAATAGGGCGTGTTGAGTCCAGTTCTCTGAGCAAGGAGTAGGTCTTGTCTACTACATATTGGGTTTATGGAACGGTATCTGAGCTAATTTGATACCCTTGTTTTATGTATCACCCCACCTCACCTTTCCCGTTAAGCAGCCATAGTGTGTTTTCTGCATGTGTGACTCTGTTCTGTTTTGTAATTCAGTTCAAGTGTAACGGTTTTTACATTCCCTCTATCAGTGATACCTTAGGAGAAGTGTCCTTTTCTGTGTGACTTATTTCACTTAGAATCGTCGTACCTAAATCCACTCATC
Source organism: Balaenoptera borealis (assembly GCF_965194805.1). Taxonomy (NCBI): domain Eukaryota; kingdom Metazoa; phylum Chordata; class Mammalia; order Artiodactyla; family Balaenopteridae; genus Balaenoptera; species Balaenoptera borealis. Next base: position 204,314 of record NW_028123929.1, on the reverse strand, counting down.
ATGCTGCTACTAACATTATGACATTGATTTCATGGCTGAGTGATATTCCATTGTACATAAGGACCACAACTTCTTTATCCATTTTTCTCTTTCCTGGGATATTGAAGGTGGAATGAAGTGGAGGTCCTTGTCAACAGAGCAGCCCTCAACTTTGGGGTGCTTGTGTCTTGCTGATTTTTCATTTTCCCAATTTATACCCCCATGAGTGGAAGTGCCCTATGCTCTCTAAGCTGTGTTTTTCAGATGTTTCAGGACACACCGTACACTTCTCCAGAGTGGCTGTTGGCAATTTACATCCCGCCCATCAGTGTAGCAAGGCTCCCATTTCTCCATGGCCTGTCCTGCATTTCTGGTTTTGACACTTTTTTCAGCATGGCCCTTTTGACCGATGGGAAGCGAGACTTCTCTGTAGCGCTGATTTGCCTTTCCAGGTTGCTTGGTTGGCCAAAAAGGGCGTATGCGTTTTTTCCTGAATATATTCAGGAAAAAACGCATACGCCCTTTTTGGCCAAGGGCATCATTGTCAACGTTTTGCCGCTTTTCATGTGCTTTAAAGGCGATTCGTATCTACCTCCTGAAATCTGTTTCGTGCAATTCTGCCTTGATTTCAAATCCTCTTCTTTGCCTTCCCTCAATATATTTGTGGACGAGAGTTATCATTTATAACTCTGCAGGTTTGTGAATTGCAGTGCCCTGAACCTCCATTTTACAACTCGCTTTTTTGGGAGCTGGCCGCAAAAGCGCAGGATGGCTTCAGGCCCTGTTCTGGTTCCGGGGGGCAGGCTGAGCCTGTGGTTAATTCTTCTTCCTGATGGGAAAATGGAGTGACCTGTGCCTGTCCCGACACCAAGAGCTAGTCTCTCGTTGGTTCCCCGTCTTCCCGTTCATCCTCAGGACAAATTGCAACCTGTACGGAACAGGAGGTTAAAGGTGCTGATGCTCCAAGTAGGGAGATTGCTAGTAAAGTGGCTGGAATGGCGAACCCGGGCACAAGGAGATGAGAAATGAGGTGCGTTTTAGAAACCTTTCCCCATCACACGGTGTACCATCTTCTGGGTTTCTCATGCATGTTTTCGATGTAGGAAGATGCCCTTGAAGCTGGAGATTTGGGACCCATGCGATGGGTACCACGCAGTATTCCTTTAAAGGGTCTGCGTTTGCTCACCCAACCTCACCAAACCTCTCAGCCCCAAGAGTGTCCACCCTTATGTCTCATCCAGCTGTGGGTCTAGATATGGTCAATCCAGGTTGCATCACAGCCCCTGGACTCATTGTGTAAGAATTTCTATCTCTTTCACTGTCGTTGTTTCATGGGTTTTTCAAAGTAATTTATTTTCATAATGGGGTTTAGCTGCTTTTCACGGCTGTGTTTATGCCGCTTTCCACCCACTTGACACACTAACAGAGAGATATCAATACATAGGCTTTAAGATTATTACTAGTCAGATATATTCTTGTGCGGTGAATAGGGCGTGTTGAGTCCAGTTCTCTGAGCAAGGAGTAGGTCTTGTCTACTACATATTGGGTTTATGGAACGGTATCTGAGCTAATTTGATACCCTTGTTTTATGTATCACCCCACCTCACCTTTCCCGTTAAGCAGCCATAGTGTGTTTTCTGCATGTGTGACTCTGTTCTGTTTTGTAATTCAGTTCAAGTGTAACGGTTTTTACATTCCCTCTATCAGTGATACCTTAGGAGAAGTGTCCTTTTCTGTGTGACTTATTTCACTTAGAATCGTCGTACCTAAATCCACTCATCATGCTGCTACTAACATTATGACATTGATTTCATGGCTGAGTGATATTCCATTGTACATAAGGACCACAACTTCTTTATCCATTTTTCTCTTTCCTGGGATATTGAAGGTGGAATGAAGTGGAGGTCCTTGTCAACAGAGCAGCCCTCAACTTTGGGGTGCTTGTGTCTTGCTGATTTTTCATTTTCCCAATTTATACCCCCATGAGTGGAAGTGCCCTATGCTCTCTAAGCTGTGTTTTTCAGATGTTTCAGGACACACCGTACACTTCTCCAGAGTGGCTGTTGGCAATTTACATCCCGCCCATCAGTGTAGCAAGGCTCCCATTTCTCCATGGCCTGTCCTGCATTTCTGGTTTTGACACTTTTTTCAGCATGGCCCTTTTGACCGATGGGAAGCGAGACTTCTCTGTAGCGCTGATTTGCCTTTCCAGGTTGCTTGGTTGGCCAAAAAGGGCGTATGCGTTTTTTCCTGAATATATTCAGGAAAAAACGCATACGCCCTTTTTGGCCAAGGGCCTCATTGTCAACGTTTTGCCGCTTTTCATGTGCTTTAAAGGCGATTCGTATCTACCTCCTGAAATCTGTTTCGTGCAATTCTGCCTTGATTTCAAATCCTCTTCTTTGCCTTCCCTCAATATATTTGTGGACGAGAGTTATCATTTATAACTCTGCAGGTTTGTGAATTGCAGTGCCCTGAACCTCCATTTTACAACTCGCTTTTTTGGGAGCTGGCCGCAAAAGCGCAGGATGGCTTCAGGCCCTGTTCTGGTTCCGGGGGGCAGGCTGAGCCTGTGGTTAATTCTTCTTCCTGATGGGAAAATGGAGTGACCTGTGCCTGTCCCGACACCAAGAGCTAGTCTCTCGTTGGTTCCCCGTCTTCCCGTTCATCCTCAGGACAAATTGCAACCTGTACGGAACAGGAGGTTAAAGGTGCTGATGCTCCAAGTAGGGAGATTGCTAGTAAAGTGGCTGGAATGGCGAACCCGGGCACAAGGAGATGAGAAATGAGGTGCGTTTTAGAAACCTTTCCCCATCACACGGTGTACCATCTTCTGGGTTTCTCATGCATGTTTTCGATGTAGGAAGATGCCCTTGAAGCTGGAGATTTGGGACCCATGCGATGGGTACCACGCAGTATTCCTTTAAAGGGTCTGCGTTTGCTCACCCAACCTCACCAAACCTCTCAGCCCCAAGAGTGTCCACCCTTATGTCTCATCCAGCTGTGGGTCTAGATATGGTCAATCCAGGTTGCATCACAGCCCCTGAACTCATTGTGTAAGAATTTCTATCTCTTTCACTGTCGTTGTTTCATGGGTTTTTCAAAGTAATTTATTTTCATAATGGGGTTTAGCTGCTTTTCACGGCTGTGTTTATGCCGCTTTCCACCCACTTGACACACTAACAGAGAGATATCAATACATAGGCTTTAAGATTATTACTAGTCAGATATATTCTTGTGCGGTGAATAGGGCGTGTTGAGTCCAGTTCTCTGAGCAAGGAGTAGGTCTTGTCTACTACATATTGGGTTTATGGAACGGTATCTGAGCTAATTTGATACCCTTGTTTTATGTATCACCCCACCTCACCTTTCCCGTTAAGCAGCCATAGTGTGTTTTCTGCATGTGTGACTCTGTTCTGTTTTGTAATTCAGTTCAAGTGTAACGGTTTTTACATTCCCTCTATCAGTGATACCTTAGGAGAAGTGTCCTTTTCTGTGTGACTTATTTCACTTAGAATCGTCGTACCTAAATCCACTCATCATGCTGCTACTAACATTATGACATTGATTTCATGGCTGAGTGATATTCCATTGTACATAAGGACCACAACTTCTTTATCCATTTTTCTCTTTCCTGGGATATTGAAGGTGGAATGAAGTGGAGGTCCTTGTCAACAGAGCAGCCCTCAACTTTGGGGTGCTTGTGTCTTGCTGATTTTTCATTTTCCCAATTTATACCCCCATGAGTGGAAGTGCCCTATGCTCTCTAAGCTGTGTTTTTCAGATGTTTCAGGACACACCGTACACTTCTCCAGAGTGGCTGTTGGCAATTTACATCCCGCCCATCAGTGTAGCAAGGCTCCCATTTCTCCATGGCCTGTCCTGCATTTCTGGTTTTGACACTTTTTTCAGCATGGCCCTTTTGACCGATGGGAAGCGAGACTTCTCTGTAGCGCTGATTTGCCTTTCCAGGTTGCTTGGTTGGCCAAAAAGGGCGTATGCGTTTTTTCCTGAATATATTCAGGAAAAAACGCATACGCCCTTTTTGGCCAAGGGCCTCATTGTCAACGTTTTGCCGCTTTTCATGTGCTTTAAAGGCGATTCGTATCTACCTCCTGAAATCTGTTTCGTGCAATTCTGCCTTGATTTCAAATCCTCTTCTTTGCCTTCCCTCAATATATTTGTGGACGAGAGTTATCATTTATAACTCTGCAGGTTTGTGAATTGCAGTGCCCTGAACCTCCATTTTACAACTCGCTTTTTTGGGAGCTGGCCGCAAAAGCGCAGGATGGCTTCAGGCCCTGTTCTGGTTCCGGGGGGCAGGCTGAGCCTGTGGTTAATTCTTCTTCCTGATGGGAAAATGGAGTGACCTGTGCCTGTCCCGACACCAAGAGCTAGTCTCTCGTTGGTTCCCCGTCTTCCCGTTCATCCTCAGGACAAATTGCAACCTGTACGGAACAGGAGGTTAAAGGTGCTGATGCTCCAAGTAGGGAGATTGCTAGTAAAGTGGCTGGAATGGCGAACCCGGGCACAAGGAGATGAGAAATGAGGTGCGTTTTAGAAACCTTTCCCCATCACACGGTGTACCATCTTCTGGGTTTCTCATGCATGTTTTCGATGTAGGAAGATGCCCTTGAAGCTGGAGATTTGGGACCCATGCGATGGGTACCACGCAGTATTCCTTTAAAGGGTCTGCGTTTGCTCACCCAACCTCACCAAACCTCTCAGCCCCAAGAGTGTCCACCCTTATGTCTCATCCAGCTGTGGGTCTAGATATGGTCAATCCAGGTTGCATCACAGCCCCTGAACTCATTGTGTAAGAATTTCTATCTCTTTCACTGTCGTTGTTTCATGGGTTTTTCAAAGTAATTTATTTTCATAATGGGGTTTAGCTGCTTTTCACGGCTGTGTTTATGCCGCTTTCCACCCACTTGACACACTAACAGAGAGATATCAATACATAGGCTTTAAGATTATTACTAGTCAGATATATTCTTGTGCGGTGAATAGGGCGTGTTGAGTCCAGTTCTCTGAGCAAGGAGTAGGTCTTGTCTACTACATATTGGGTTTATGGAACGGTATCTGAGCTAATTTGATACCCTTGTTTTATGTATCACCCCACCTCACCTTTCCCGTTAAGCAGCCATAGTGTGTTTTCTGCATGTGTGACTCTGTTCTGTTTTGTAATTCAGTTCAAGTGTAACGGTTTTTACATTCCCTCTATCAGTGATACCTTAGGAGAAGTGTCCTTTTCTGTGTGACTTATTTCACTTAGAATCGTCGTACCTAAATCCACTCATCATGCTGCTACTAACATTATGACATTGATTTCATGGCTGAGTGATATTCCATTGTACATAAGGACCACAACTTCTTTATCCATTTTTCTCTTTCCTGGGATATTGAAGGTGGAATGAAGTGGAGGTCCTTGTCAACAGAGCAGCCCTCAACTTTGGGGTGCTTGTGTCTTGCTGATTTTTCATTTTCCCAATTTATACCCCCATGAGTGGAAGTGCCCTATGCTCTCTAAGCTGTGTTTTTCAGATGTTTCAGGACACACCGTGCACTTCTCCAGAGTGGCTGTTGCCAATTTACATCCCGCCCATCAGTGTAGCAAGGCTCCCATTTCTCCATGGCCTGTCCTGCATTTCTGGTTTTGACACTTTTTTCAGCATGGCCCTTTTGACCGACGGGAAGCGAGACTTCTCTGTAGCGCTGATTTGCCTTTCCAGGTTGCTTGGTTGGCCAAAAAGGGCGTATGCGTTTTTTCCTGAATATATTCAGGAAAAAACGCATACGCCCTTTTTGGCCAAGGGCCTCATTGTCAACGTTTTGCCGCTTTTCATGTGCTTTAAAGGCGATTCGTATCTACCTCCTGAAATCTGTTTCGTGCAATTCTGCCTTGATTTCAAATCCTCTTCTTTGCCTTCCCTCAATATATTTGTGGACGAGAGTTATCATTTATAACTCTGCAGGTTTGTGAATTGCAGTGCCCTGAACCTCCATTTTACAACTCGCTTTTTTGGGAGCTGGCCGCAAAAGCGCAGGATGGCTTCAGGCCCTGTTCTGGTTCCGGGGGGCAGGCTGAGCCTGTGGTTAATTCTTCTTCCTGATGGGAAAATGGAGTGACCTGTGCCTGTCCCGACACCAAGAGCTAGTCTCTCGTTGGTTCCCCGTCTTCCCGTTCATCCTCAGGACAAATTGCAACCTGTACGGAACAGGAGGTTAAAGGTGCTGATGCTCCAAGTAGGGAGATTGCTAGTAAAGTGGCTGGAATGGCGAACCCGGGCACAAGGAGATGAGAAATGAGGTGCGTTTTAGAAACCTTTCCCCATCACACGGTGTACCATCTTCTGGGTTTCTCATGCATGTTTTCGATGTAGGAAGATGCCCTTGAAGCTGGAGATTTGGGACCCATGCGATGGGTACCACGCAGTATTCCTTTAAAGGGTCTGCGTTTGCTCACCCAACCTCACCAAACCTCTCAGCCCCAAAAGTGTCCACCCTTATGTCTCATCCAGCTGTGGGTCTAGATATGGTCAATCCAGGTTGCATCACAGCCCCTGAACTCATTGTGTAAGAATTTCTATCTCTTTCACTGTCGTTGTTTCATGGGTTTTTCAAAGTAATTTATTTTCATAATGGGGTTTAGCTGCTTTTCACGGCTGTGTTTATGCCGCTTTCCACCCACTTGACACACTAACAGAGAGATATCAATACATAGGCTTTAAGATTATTACTAGTCAGATATATTCTTGTGCGGTGAATAGGGCGTGTTGAGTCCAGTTCTCTGAGCAAGGAGTAGGTCTTGTCTACTACATATTGGGTTTATGGAACGGTATCTGAGCTAATTTGATACCCTTGTTTTATGTATCACCCCACCTCACCTTTCCCGTTAAGCAGCCATAGTGTGTTTTCTGCATGTGTGACTCTGTTCTGTTTTGTAATTCAGTTCAAGTGTAACGGTTTTTACATTCCCTCTATCAGTGATACCTTAGGAGAAGTGTCCTTTTCTGTGTGACTTATTTCACTTAGAATCGTCGTACCTAAATCCACTCATCATGCTGCTACTAACATTATGACATTGATTTCATGGCTGAGTGATATTCCATTGTACATAAGGACCACAACTTCTTTATCCATTTTTCTCTTTCCTGGGATATTGAAGGTGGAATGAAGTGGAGGTCCTTGTCAACAGAGCAGCCCTCAACTTTGGGGTGCTTGTGTCTTGCTGATTTTTCATTTTCCCAATTTATACCCCCATGAGTGGAAGTGCCCTATGCTCTCTAAGCTGTGTTTTTCAGATGTTTCAGGACACACCGTACACTTCTCCAGAGTGGCTCTTGGCAATTTACATCCCGCCCATCAGTGTAGCAAGGCTCCCATTTCTCCATGGCCTGTCCTGCATTTCTGGTTTTGACACTTTTTTCAGCATGGCCCTTTTGACCGATGGGAAGCGAGACTTCTCTGTAGCGCTGATTTGCCTTTCCAGGTTGCTTGGTTGGCCAAAAAGGGCGTATGCGTTTTTTCCTGAATATATTCAGGAAAAAACGCATACGCCCTTTTTGGCCAAGGGCATCATTGTCAACGTTTTGCCGCTTTTCATGTGCTTTAAAGGCGATTCGTATCTACCTCCTGAAATCTGTTTCGTGCAATTCTGCCTTGATTTCAAATCCTCTTCTTTGCCTTCCCTCAATATATTTGTGGACGAGAGTTATCATTTATAACTCTGCAGGTTTGTGAATTGCAGTGCCCTGAACCTCCATTTTACAACTCGCTTTTTTGGGAGCTGGCCGCAAAAGCGCAGGATGGCTTCAGGCCCTGTTCTGGTTCCGGGGGGCAGGCTGAGCCTGTGGTTAATTCTTCTTCCTGATGGGAAAATGGAGTGACCTGTGCCTGTCCCGACACCAAGAGCTAGTCTCTCGTTGGTTCCCCGTCTTCCCGTTCATCCTCAGGACAAATTGCAACCTGTACGGAACAGGAGGTTAAAGGTGCTGATGCTCCAAGTAGGGAGATTGCTAGTAAAGTGGCTGGAATGGCGAACCCGGGCACAAGGAGATGAGAAATGAGGTGCGTTTTAGAAACCTTTCCCCATCACACGGTGTACCATCTTCTGGGTTTCTCATGCATGTTTTCGATGTAGGAAGATGCCCTTGAAGCTGGAGATTTGGGACCCATGCGATGGGTACCACGCAGTATTACTTTAAAGGGTCTGCGTTTGCTCACCCAACCTCACCAAACCTCTCAGCCCCAAGAGTGTCCACCCTTATGTCTCATCCAGCTGTGGGTCTAGATATGGTCAATCCAGGTTGCATCACAGCCCCTGAACTCATTGTGTAAGAATTTCTATCTCTTTCACTGTCGTTGTTTCATGGGTTTTTCAAAGTAATTTATTTTCATAATGGGGTTTAGCTGCTTTTCACGGCTGTGTTTATGCCGCTTTCCACCCACTTGACACACTAACAGAGAGATATCAATACATAGGCTTTAAGATTATTACTAGTCAGATATATTCTTGTGCGGTGAATAGGGCGTGTTGAGTCCAGTTCTCTGAGCAAGGAGTAGGTCTTGTCTACTACATATTGGGTTTATGGAACGGTATCTGAGCTAATTCGATACCCTTGTTTTATGTATCACCCCACCTCACCTTTCCCGTTAAGCAGCCATAGTGTGTTTTCTGCATGTGTGACTCTGTTCTGTTTTGTAATTCAGTTCAAGTGTAACGGTTTTTACATTCCCTCTATCAGTGATACCTTAGGAGAAGTGTCCTTTTCTGTGTGACTTATTTCACTTAGAATCGTCGTACCTAAATCCACTCATCATGCTGCTACTAACATTATGACATTGATTTCATGGCTGAGTGATATTCCATTGTACATAAGGACCACAACTTCTTTATCCATTTTTCTCTTTCCTGGGATATTGAAGGTGGAATGAAGTGGAGGTCCTTGTCAACAGAGCAGCCCTCAACTTTGGGGTGCTTGTGTCTTGCTGATTTTTCATTTTCCCAATTTATACCCCCATGAGTGGAAGTGCCCTATGCTCTCTAAGCTGTGTTTTTCAGATGTTTCAGGACACACCGTACACTTCTCCAGAGTGGCTGTTGGCAATTTACATCCCGCCCATCAGTGTAGCAAGGCTCCCATTTCTCCATGGCCTGTCCTGCATTTCTGGTTTTGACACTTTTTTCAGCATGGCCCTTTTGACCGATGGGAAGCGAGACTTCTCTGTAGCGCTGATTTGCCTTTCCAGGTTGCTTGGTTGGCCAAAAAGGGCGTATGCGTTTTTTCCTGAATATATTCAGGAAAAAACGCATACGCCCTTTTTGGCCAAGGGCATCATTGTCAACGTTTTGCCGCTTTTCATGTGCTTTAAAGGCGATTCGTATCTACCTCCTGAAATCTGTTTCGTGCAATTCTGCCTTGATTTCAAATCCTCTTCTTTGCCTTCCCTCAATATATTTGTGGACGAGAGTTATCATTTATAACTCTGCAGGTTTGTGAATTGCAGTGCCCTGAACCTCCATTTTACAACTCGCTTTTTTGGGAGCTGGCCGCAAAAGCGCAGGATGGCTTCAGGCCCTGTTCTGGTTCCGGGGGGCAGGCTGAGCCTGTGGTTAATTCTTCTTCCTGATGGGAAAATGGAGTGACCTGTGCCTGTCCCGACACCAAGAGCTAGTCTCTCGTTGGTTCCCCGTCTTCCCGTTCATCCTCAGGACAAATTGCAACCTGTACGGAACAGGAGGTTAAAGGTGCTGATGCTCCAAGTAGGGAGATTGCTAGTAAAGTGGCTGGAATGGCGAACCCGGGCACAAGGAGATGAGAAATGAGGTGCGTTTTAGAAACCTTTCCCCATCACACGGTGTACCATCTTCTGGGTTTCTCATGCATGTTTTCGATGTAGGAAGATGCCCTTGAAGCTGGAGATTTGGGACCCATGCGATGGGTACCACGCAGTATTCCTTTAAAGGGTCTGCGTTTGCTCACCCAACCTCACCAAACCTCTCAGCCCCAAGAGTGTCCACCCTTATGTCTCATCCAGCTGTGGGTCTAGATATGGTCAATCCAGGTTGCATCACAGCCCCTGAACTCATTGTGTAAGAATTTCTATCTCTTTCACTGTCGTTGTTTCATGGGTTTTTCAAAGTAATTTATTTTCATAATGGGGTTTAGCTGCTTTTCACGGCTGTGTTTATGCCGCTTTCCACCCACTTGACACACTAACAGAGAGATATCAATACATAGGCTTTAAGATTATTACTAGTCAGATATATTCTTGTGCGGTGAATAGGGCGTGTTGAGTCCAGTTCTCTGAGCAAGGAGTAGGTCTTGTCTACTACATATTGGGTTTATGGAACGGTATCTGAGCTAATTTGATACCCTTGTTTTATGTATCACCCCACCTCACCTTTCCCGTTAAGCAGCCATAGTGTGTTTTCTGCATGTGTGACTCTGTTCTGTTTTGTAATTCAGTTCAAGTGTAACGGTTTTTACATTCCCTCTATCAGTGATACCTTAGGAGAAGTGTCCTTTTCTGTGTGACTTATTTCACTTAGAATCGTCGTACCTAAATCCACTCATCATGCTGCTACTAACATTATGACATTGATTTCATGGCTGAGTGATATTCCATTGTACATAAGGACCACAACTTCTTTATCCATTTTTCTCTTTCCTGGGATATTGAAGGTGGAATGAAGTGGAGGTCCTTGTCAACAGAGCAGCCCTCAACTTTGGGGTGCTTGTGTCTTGCTGATTTTTCATTTTCCCAATTTATACCCCCATGAGTGGAAGTGCCCTATGCTCTCTAAGCTGTGTTTTTCAGATGTTTCAGGACACACCGTACACTTCTCCAGAGTGGCTGTTGGCAATTTACATCCCGCCCATCAGTGTAGCAAGGCTCCCATTTCTCCATGGCCTGTCCTGCATTTCTGGTTTTGACACTTTTTTCAGCATGGCCCTTTTGACCGATGGGAAGCGAGACTTCTCTGTAGCGCTGATTTGCCTTTCCAGGTTGCTTGGTTGGCCAAAAAGGGCGTATGCGTTTTTTCCTGAATATATTCAGGAAAAAACGCATACGCCCTTTTTGGCCAAGGGCATCATTGTCAACGTTTTGCCGCTTTTCATGTGCTTTAAAGGCGATTCGTATCTACCTCCTGAAATCTGTTTCGTGCAATTCTGCCTTGATTTCAAATCCTCTTCTTTGCCTTCCCTCAATATATTTGTGGACGAGAGTTATCATTTATAACTCTGCAGGTTTGTGAATTGCAGTGCCCTGAACCTCCATTTTACAACTCGCTTTTTTGGGAGCTGGCCGCAAAAGCGCAGGATGGCTTCAGGCCCTGTTCTGGTTCCGGGGGGCAGGCTGAGCCTGTGGTTAATTCTTCTTCCTGATGGGAAAATGGAGTGACCTGTGCCTGTCCCGACACCAAGAGCTAGTCTCTCGTTGGTTCCCCGTCTTCCCGTTCATCCTCAGGACAAATTGCAACCTGTACGGAACAGGAGGTTAAAGGTGCTGATGCTCCAAGTAGGGAGATTGCTAGTAAAGTGGCTGGAATGGCGAACCCGGGCACAAGGAGATGAGAAATGAGGTGCGTTTTAGAAACCTTTCCCCATCACACGGTGTACCATCTTCTGGGTTTCTCATGCATGTTTTCGATGTAGGAAGATGCCCTTGAAGCTGGAGATTTGGGACCCATGCGATGGGTACCACGCAGTATTCCTTTAAAGGGTCTGCGTTTGCTCACCCAACCTCACCAAACCTCTCAGCCCCAAGAGTGTCCACCCTTATGTCTCATCCAGCTGTGGGTCTAGATATGGTCAATCCAGGTTGCATCACAGCCCCTGAACTCATTGTGTAAGAATTTCTATCTCTTTCACTGTCGTTGTTTCATGGGTTTTTCAAAGTAATTTATTTTCATAATGGGGTTTAGCTGCTTTTCACGGCTGTGTTTATGCCGCTTTCCACCCACTTGACACACTAACAGAGAGATATCAATACATAGGCTTTAAGATTATTACTAGTCAGATATATTCTTGTGCGGTGAATAGGGCGTGTTGAGTCCAGTTCTCTGAGCAAGGAGTAGGTCTTGTCTACTACATATTGGGTTTATGGAACGGTATCTGAGCTAATTTGATACCCTTGTTTTATGTATCACCCCACCTCACCTTTCCCGTTAAGCAGCCATAGTGTGTTTTCTGCATGTGTGACTCTGTTCTGTTTTGTAATTCAGTTCAAGTGTAACGGTTTTTACATTCCCTCTATCAGTGATACCTTAGGAGAAGTGTCCTTTTCTGTGTGACTTATTTCACTTAGAATCGTCGTACCTAAATCCACTCATCATGCTGCTACTAACATTATGACATTGATTTCATGGCTGAGTGATATTCCATTGTACATAAGGACCACAACTTCTTTATCCATTTTTCTCTTTCCTGGGATATTGAAGGTGGAATGAAGTGGAGGTCCTTGTCAACAGAGCAGCCCTCAACTTTGGGGTGCTTGTGTCTTGCTGATTTTTCATTTTCCCAATTTATACCCCCATGAGTGGAAGTGCCCTATGCTCTCTAAGCTGTGTTTTTCAGATGTTTCAGGACACACCGTACACTTCTCCAGAGTGGCTGTTGGCAATTTACATCCCGCCCATCAGTGTAGCAAGGCTCCCATTTCTCCATGGCCTGTCCTGCATTTCTGGTTTTGACACTTTTTTCAGCATGGCCCTTTTGACCGATGGGAAGCGAGACTTCTCTGTAGCGCTGATTTGCCTTTCCAGGTTGCTTGGTTGGCCAAAAAGGGCGTATGCGTTTTTTCCTGAATATATTCAGGAAAAAACGCATACGCCCTTTTTGGCCAAGGGCATCATTGTCAACGTTTTGCCGCTTTTCATGTGCTTTAAAGGCGATTCGTATCTACCTCCTGAAATCTGTTTCGTGCAATTCTGCCTTGATTTCAAATCCTCTTCTTTGCCTTCCCTCAATATATTTGTGGACGAGAGTTATCATTTATAACTCTGCAGGTTTGTGAATTGCAGTGCCCTGAACCTCCATTTTACAACTCGCTTTTTTGGGAGCTGGCCGCAAAAGCGCAGGATGGCTTCAGGCCCTGTTCTGGTTCCGGGGGGCAGGCTGAGCCTGTGGTTAATTCTTCTTCCTGATGGGAAAATGGAGTGACCTGTGCCTGTCCCGACACCAAGAGCTAGTCTCTCGTTGGTTCCCCGTCTTCCCGTTCATCCTCAGGACAAATTGCAACCTGTACGGAACAGGAGGTTAAAGGTGCTGATGCTCCAAGTAGGGAGATTGCTAGTAAAGCGGCTGGAATGGCGAACCCGGGCACAAGGAGATGAGAAATGAGGTGCGTTTTAGAAACCTTTCCCCATCACACGGTGTACCATCTTCTGGGTTTCTCATGCATGTTTTCGATGTAGGAAGATGCCCTTGAAGCTGGAGATTTGGGACCCATGCGATGGGTACCACGCAGTATTACTTTAAAGGGTCTGCGTTTGCTCACCCAACCTCACCAAACCTCTCAGCCCCAAGAGTGTCCACCCTTATGTCTCATCCAGCTGTGGGTCTAGATATGGTCAATCCAGGTTGCATCACAGCCCCTGAACTCATTGTGTAAGAATTTCTATCTCTTTCACTGTCGTTGTTTCATGGGTTTTTCAAAGTAATTTATTTTCATAATGGGGTTTAGCTGCTTTTCACGGCTGTGTTTATGCCGCTTTCCACCCACTTGACACACTAACAGAGAGATATCAATACATAGGCTTTAAGATTATTACTAGTCAGATATATTCTTGTGCGGTGAATAGGGCGTGTTGAGTCCAGTTCTCTGAGCAAGGAGTAGGTCTTGTCTACTACATATTGGGTTTATGGAACGGTATCTGAGCTAATTTGATACCCTTGTTTTATGTATCACCCCACCTCACCTTTCCCGTTAAGCAGCCATAGTGTGTTTTCTGCATGTGTGACTCTGTTCTGTTTTGTAATTCAGTTCAAGTGTAACGGTTTTTACATTCCCTCTATCAGTGATACCTTAGGAGAAGTGTCCTTTTCTGTGTGACTTATTTCACTTAGAATCGTCGTACCTAAATCCACTCATCATGCTGCTACTAACATTATGACATTGATTTCATGGCTGAGTGATATTCCATTGTACATAAGGACCACAACTTCTTTATCCATTTTTCTCTTTCCTGGGATATTGAAGGTGGAATGAAGTGGAGGTCCTTGTCAACAGAGCAGCCCTCAACTTTGGGGTGCTTGTGTCTTGCTGATTTTTCATTTTCCCAATTTATACCCCCATGAGTGGAAGTGCCCTATGCTCTCTAAGCTGTGTTTTTCAGATGTTTCAGGACACACCGTACACTTCTCCAGAGTGGCTGTTGGCAATTTACATCCCGCCCATCAGTGTAGCAAGGCTCCCATTTCTCCATGGCCTGTCCTGCATTTCTGGTTTTGACACTTTTTTCAGCATGGCCCTTTTGACCGATGGGAAGCGAGACTTCTCTGTAGCGCTGATTTGCCTTTCCAGGTTGCTTGGTTGGCCAAAAAGGGCGTATGCGTTTTTTCCTGAATATATTCAGGAAAAAACGCATACGCCCTTTTTGGCCAAGGGCCTCATTGTCAACGTTTTGCCGCTTTTCATGTGCTTTAAAGGCGATTCGTATCTACCTCCTGAAATCTGTTTCGTGCAATTCTGCCTTGATTTCAAATCCTCTTCTTTGCCTTCCCTCAATATATTTGTGGACGAGAGTTATCATTTATAACTCTGCAGGTTTGTGAATTGCAGTGCCCTGAACCTCCATTTTACAACTCGCTTTTTTGGGAGCTGGCCGCAAAAGCGCAGGATGGCTTCAGGCCCTGTTCTGGTTCCGGGGGGCAGGCTGAGCCTGTGGTTAATTCTTCTTCCTGATGGGAAAATGGAGTGACCTGTGCCTGTCCCGACACCAAGAGCTAGTCTCTCGTTGGTTCCCCGTCTTCCCGTTCATCCTCAGGACAAATTGCAACCTGTACGGAACAGGAGGTTAAAGGTGCTGATGCTCCAAGTAGGGAGATTGCTAGTAAAGTGGCTGGAATGGCGAACCCGGGCACAAGGAGATGAGAAATGAGGTGCGTTTTAGAAACCTTTCCCCATCACACGGTGTACCATCTTCTGGGTTTCTCATGCATGTTTTCGATGTAGGAAGATGCCCTTGAAGCTGGAGATTTGGGACCCATGCGATGGGTACCACGCAGTATTACTTTAAAGGGTCTGCGTTTGCTCACCCAACCTCACCAAACCTCTCAGCCCCAAGAGTGTCCACCCTTATGTCTCATCCAGCTGTGGGTCTAGATATGGTCAATCCAGGTTGCATCACAGCCCCTGAACTCATTGTGTAAGAATTTCTATCTCTTTCACTGTCGTTGTTTCATGGGTTTTTCAAAGTAATTTATTTTCATAATGGGGTTTAGCTGCTTTTCACGGCTGTGTTTATGCCGCTTTCCACCCACTTGACACACTAACAGAGAGATATCAATACATAGGCTTTAAGATTATTACTAGTCAGATATATTCTTGTGCGGTGAATAGGGCGTGTTGAGTCCAGTTCTCTGAGCAAGGAGTAGGTCTTGTCTACTACATATTGGGTTTATGGAACGGTATCTGAGCTAATTCGATACCCTTGTTTTATGTATCACCCCACCTCACCTTTCCCGTTAAGCAGCCATAGTGTGTTTTCTGCATGTGTGACTCTGTTCTGTTTTGTAATTCAGTTCAAGTGTAACGGTTTTTACATTCCCTCTATCAGTGATACCTTAGGAGAAGTGTCCTTTTCTGTGTGACTTATTTCACTTAGAATCGTCGTACCTAAATCCACTCATCATGCTGCTACTAACATTATGACATTGATTTCATGGCTGAGTGATATTCCATTGTACATAAGGACCACAACTTCTTTATCCATTTTTCTCTTTCCTGGGATATTGAAGGTGGAATGAAGTGGAGGTCCTTGTCAACAGAGCAGCCCTCAACTTTGGGGTGCTTGTGTCTTGCTGATTTTTCATTTTCCCAATTTATACCCCCATGAGTGGAAGTGCCCTATGCTCTCTAAGCTGTGTTTTTCAGATGTTTCAGGACACACCGTACACTTCTCCAGAGTGGCTGTTGGCAATTTACATCCCGCCCATCAGTGTAGCAAGGCTCCCATTTCTCCATGGCCTGTCCTGCATTTCTGGTTTTGACACTTTTTTCAGCATGGCCCTTTTGACCGATGGGAAGCGAGACTTCTCTGTAGCGCTGATTTGCCTTTCCAGGTTGCTTGGTTGGCCAAAAAGGGCGTATGCGTTTTTTCCTGAATATATTCAGGAAAAAACGCATACGCCCTTTTTGGCCAAGGGCATCATTGTCAACGTTTTGCCGCTTTTCATGTGCTTTAAAGGCGATTCGTATCTACCTCCTGAAATCTGTTTCGTGCAATTCTGCCTTGATTTCAAATCCTCTTCTTTGCCTTCCCTCAATATATTTGTGGACGAGAGTTATCATTTATAACTCTGCAGGTTTGTGAATTGCAGTGCCCTGAACCTCCATTTTACAACTCGCTTTTTTGGGAGCTGGCCGCAAAAGCGCAGGATGGCTTCAGGCCCTGTTCTGGTTCCGGGGGGCAGGCTGAGCCTGTGGTTAATTCTTCTTCCTGATGGGAAAATGGAGTGACCTGTGCCTGTCCCGACACCAAGAGCTAGTCTCTCGTTGGTTCCCCGTCTTCCCGTTCATCCTCAGGACAAATTGCAACCTGTACGGAACAGGAGGTTAAAGGTGCTGATGCTCCAAGTAGGCAGATTGCTAGTAAAGTGGCTGGAATGGCGAACCCGGGCACAAGGAGATGAGAAATGAGGTGCGTTTTAGAAACCTTTCCCCATCACACGGTGTACCATCTTCTGGGTTTCTCATGCATGTTTTCGATGTAGGAAGATGCCCTTGAAGCTGGAGATTTGGGACCCATGCGATGGGTACCACGCAGTATTCCTTTAAAGGGTCTGCGTTTGCTCACCCAACCTCACCAAACCTCTCAGCCCCAAGAGTGTCCACCCTTATGTCTCATCCAGCTGTGGGTCTAGATATGGTCAATCCAGGTTGCATCACAGCCCCTGAACTCATTGTGTAAGAATTTCTATCTCTTTCACTGTCGTTGTTTCATGGGTTTTTCAAAGTAATTTATTTTCATAATGGGGTTTAGCTGCTTTTCACGGCTGTGTTTATGCCGCTTTCCACCCACTTGACACACTAACAGAGAGATATCAATACATAGGCTTTAAGATTATTACTAGTCAGATATATTCTTGTGCGGTGAATAGGGCGTGTTGAGTCCAGTTCTCTGAGCAAGGAGTAGGTCTTGTCTACTACATATTGGGTTTATGGAACGGTATCTGAGCTAATTCGATACCCTTGTTTTATGTATCACCCCACCTCACCTTTCCCGTTAAGCAGCCATAGTGTGTTTTCTGCATGTGTGACTCTGTTCTGTTTTGTAATTCAGTTCAAGTGTAACGGTTTTTACATTCCCTCTATCAGTGATACCTTAGGAGAAGTGTCCTTTTCTGTGTGACTTATTTCACTTAGAATCGTCGTACCTAAATCCACTCATCATGCTGCTACTAACATTATGACATTGATTTCATGGCTGAGTGATATTCCATTGTACATAAGGACCACAACTTCTTTATCCATTTTTCTCTTTCCTGGGATATTGAAGGTGGAATGAAGTGGAGGTCCTTGTCAACAGAGCAGCCCTCAACTTTGGGGTGCTTGTGTCTTGCTGATTTTTCATTTTCCCAATTTATACCCCCATGAGTGGAAGTGCCCTATGCTCTCTAAGCTGTGTTTTTCAGATGTTTCAGGACACACCGTACACTTCTCCAGAGTGGCTGTTGGCAATTTACATCCCGCCCATCAGTGTAGCAAGGCTCCCATTTCTCCATGGCCTGTCCTGCATTTCTGGTTTTGACACTTTTTTCAGCATGGCCCTTTTGACCGATGGGAAGCGAGACTTCTCTGTAGCGCTGATTTGCCTTTCCAGGTTGCTTGGTTGGCCAAAAAGGGCGTATGCGTTTTTTCCTGAATATATTCAGGAAAAAACGCATACGCCCTTTTTGGCCAAGGGCATCATTGTCAACGTTTTGCCGCTTTTCATGTGCTTTAAAGGCGATTCGTATCTACCTCCTGAAATCTGTTTCGTGCAATTCTGCCTTGATTTCAAATCCTCTTCTTTGCCTTCCCTCAATATATTTGTGGACGAGAGTTATCATTTATAACTCTGCAGGTTTGTGAATTGCAGTGCCCTGAACCTCCATTTTACAACTCGCTTTTTTGGGAGCTGGCCGCAAAAGCGCAGGATGGCTTCAGGCCCTGTTCTGGTTCCGGGGGGCAGGCTGAGCCTGTGGTTAATTCTTCTTCCTGATGGGAAAATGGAGTGACCTGTGCCTGTCCCGACACCAAGAGCTAGTCTCTCGTTGGTTCCCCGTCTTCCCGTTCATCCTCAGGACAAATTGCAACCTGTACGGAACAGGAGGTTAAAGGTGCTGATGCTCCAAGTAGGGAGATTGCTAGTAAAGTGGCTGGAATGGCGAACCCGGGCACAAGGAGATGAGAAATGAGGTGCGTTTTAGAAACCTTTCCCCATCACACGGTGTACCATCTTCTGGGTTTCTCATGCATGTTTTCGATGTAGGAAGATGCCCTTGAAGCTGGAGATTTGGGACCCATGCGATGGGTACCACGCAGTATTACTTTAAAGGGTCTGCGTTTGCTCACCCAACCTCACCAAACCTCTCAGCCCCAAGAGTGTCCACCCTTATGTCTCATCCAGCTGTGGGTCTAGATATGGTCAATCCAGGTTGCATCACAGCCCCTGAACTCATTGTGTAAGAATTTCTATCTCTTTCACTGTCGTTGTTTCATGGGTTTTTCAAAGTAATTTATTTTCATAATGGGGTTTAGCTGCTTTTCACGGCTGTGTTTATGCCGCTTTCCACCCACTTGACACACTAACAGAGAGATATCAATACATAGGCTTTAAGATTATTACTAGTCAGATATATTCTTGTGCGGTGAATAGGGCGTGTTGAGTCCAGTTCTCTGAGCAAGGAGTAGGTCTTGTCTACTACATATTGGGTTTATGGAACGGTATCTGAGCTAATTTGATACCCTTGTTTTATGTATCACCCCACCTCACCTTTCCCGTTAAGCAGCCATAGTGTGTTTTCTGCATGTGTGACTCTGTTCTGTTTTGTAATTCAGTTCAAGTGTAACGGTTTTTACATTCCCTCTATCAGTGATACCTTAGGAGAAGTGTCCTTTTCTGTGTGACTTATTTCACTTAGAATCGTCGTACCTAAATCCACTCATCATGCTGCTACTAACATTATGACATTGATTTCATGGCTGAGTGATATTCCATTGTACATAAGGACCACAACTTCTTTATCCATTTTTCTCTTTCCTGGGATATTGAAGGTGGAATGAAGTGGAGGTCCTTGTCAACAGAGCAGCCCTCAACTTTGGGGTGCTTGTGTCTTGCTGATTTTTCATTTTCCCAATTTATACCCCCATGAGTGGAAGTGCCCTATGCTCTCTAAGCTGTGTTTTTCAGATGTTTCAGGACACACCGTACACTTCTCCAGAGTGGCTGTTGGCAATTTACATCCCGCCCATCAGTGTAGCAAGGCTCCCATTTCTCCATGGCCTGTCCTGCATTTCTGGTTTTGACACTTTTTTCAGCATGGCCCTTTTGACCGATGGGAAGCGAGACTTCTCTGTAGCGCTGATTTGCCTTTCCAGGTTGCTTGGTTGGCCAAAAAGGGCGTATGCGTTTTTTCCTGAATATATTCAGGAAAAAACGCATACGCCCTTTTTGGCCAAGGGCCTCATTGTCAACGTTTTGCCGCTTTTCATGTGCTTTAAAGGCGATTCGTATCTACCTCCTGAAATCTGTTTCGTGCAATTCTGCCTTGATTTCAAATCCTCTTCTTTGCCTTCCCTCAATATATTTGTGGACGAGAGTTATCATTTATAACTCTGCAGGTTTGTGAATTGCAGTGCCCTGAACCTCCATTTTACAACTCGCTTTTTTGGGAGCTGGCCGCAAAAGCGCAGGATGGCTTCAGGCCCTGTTCTGGTTCCGGGGGGCAGGCTGAGCCTGTGGTTAATTCTTCTTCCTGATGGGAAAATGGAGTGACCTGTGCCTGTCCCGACACCAAGAGCTAGTCTCTCGTTGGTTCCCCGTCTTCCCGTTCATCCTCAGGACAAATTGCAACCTGTACGGAACAGGAGGTTAAAGGTGCTGATGCTCCAAGTAGGGAGATTGCTAGTAAAGTGGCTGGAATGGCGAACCCGGGCACAAGGAGATGAGAAATGAGGTGCGTTTTAGAAACCTTTCCCCATCACACGGTGTACCATCTTCTGGGTTTCTCATGCATGTTTTCGATGTAGGAAGATGCCCTTGAAGCTGGAGATTTGGGACCCATGCGATGGGTACCACGCAGTATTACTTTAAAGGGTCTGCGTTTGCTCACCCAACCTCACCAAACCTCTCAGCCCCAAGAGTGTCCACCCTTATGTCTCATCCAGCTGTGGGTCTAGATATGGTCAATCCAGGTTGCATCACAGCCCCTGAACTCATTGTGTAAGAATTTCTATCTCTTTCACTGTCGTTGTTTCATGGGTTTTTCAAAGTAATTTATTTTCATAATGGGGTTTAGCTGCTTTTCACGGCTGTGTTTATGCCGCTTTCCACCCACTTGACACACTAACAGAGAGATATCAATACATAGGCTTTAAGATTATTACTAGTCAGATATATTCTTGTGCGGTGAATAGGGCGTGTTGAGTCCAGTTCTCTGAGCAAGGAGTAGGTCTTGTCTACTACATATTGGGTTTATGGAACGGTATCTGAGCTAATTCGATACCCTTGTTTTATGTATCACCCCACCTCACCTTTCCCGTTAAGCAGCCATAGTGTGTTTTCTGCATGTGTGACTCTGTTCTGTTTTGTAATTCAGTTCAAGTGTAACGGTTTTTACATTCCCTCTATCAGTGATACCTTAGGAGAAGTGTCCTTTTCTGTGTGACTTATTTCACTTAGAATCGTCGTACCTAAATCCACTCATCATGCTGCTACTAACATTATGACATTGATTTCATGGCTGAGTGATATTCCATTGTACATAAGGACCACAACTTCTTTATCCATTTTTCTCTTTCCTGGGATATTGAAGGTGGAATGAAGTGGAGGTCCTTGTCAACAGAGCAGCCCTCAACTTTGGGGTGCTTGTGTCTTGCTGATTTTTCATTTTCCCAATTTATACCCCCATGAGTGGAAGTGCCCTATGCTCTCTAAGCTGTGTTTTTCAGATGTTTCAGGACACACCGTACACTTCTCCAGAGTGGCTGTTGGCAATTTACATCCCGCCCATCAGTGTAGCAAGGCTCCCATTTCTCCATGGCCTGTCCTGCATTTCTGGTTTTGACACTTTTTTCAGCATGGCCCTTTTGACCGATGGGAAGCGAGACTTCTCTGTAGCGCTGATTTGCCTTTCCAGGTTGCTTGGTTGGCCAAAAAGGGCGTATGCGTTTTTTCCTGAATATATTCAGGAAAAAACGCATACGCCCTTTTTGGCCAAGGGCATCATTGTCAACGTTTTGCCGCTTTTCATGTGCTTTAAAGGCGATTCGTATCTACCTCCTGAAATCTGTTTCGTGCAATTCTGCCTTGATTTCAAATCCTCTTCTTTGCCTTCCCTCAATATATTTGTGGACGAGAGTTATCATTTATAACTCTGCAGGTTTGTGAATTGCAGTGCCCTGAACCTCCATTTTACAACTCGCTTTTTTGGGAGCTGGCCGCAAAAGCGCAGGATGGCTTCAGGCCCTGTTCTGGTTCCGGGGGGCAGGCTGAGCCTGTGGTTAATTCTTCTTCCTGATGGGAAAATGGAGTGACCTGTGCCTGTCCCGACACCAAGAGCTAGTCTCTCGTTGGTTCCCCGTCTTCCCGTTCATCCTCAGGACAAATTGCAACCTGTACGGAACAGGAGGTTAAAGGTGCTGATGCTCCAAGTAGGCAGATTGCTAGTAAAGTGGCTGGAATGGCGAACCCGGGCACAAGGAGATGAGAAATGAGGTGCGTTTTAGAAACCTTTCCCCATCACACGGTGTACCATCTTCTGGGTTTCTCATGCATGTTTTCGATGTAGGAAGATGCCCTTGAAGCTGGAGATTTGGGACCCATGCGATGGGTACCACGCAGTATTACTTTAAAGGGTCTGCGTTTGCTCACCCAACCTCACCAAACCTCTCAGCCCCAAGAGTGTCCACCCTTATGTCTCATCCAGCTGTGGGTCTAGATATGGTCAATCCAGGTTGCATCACAGCCCCTGAACTCATTGTGTAAGAATTTCTATCTCTTTCACTGTCGTTGTTTCATGGGTTTTTCAAAGTAATTTATTTTCATAATGGGGTTTAGCTGCTTTTCACGGCTGTGTTTATGCCGCTTTCCACCCACTTGACACACTAACAGAGAGATATCAATACATAGGCTTTAAGATTATTACTAGTCAGATATATTCTTGTGCGGTGAATAGGGCGTGTTGAGTCCAGTTCTCTGAGCAAGGAGTAGGTCTTGTCTACTACATATTGGGTTTATGGAACGGTATCTGAGCTAATTTGATACCCTTGTTTTATGTATCACCCCACCTCACCTTTCCCGTTAAGCAGCCATAGTGTGTTTTCTGCATGTGTGACTCTGTTCTGTTTTGTAATTCAGTTCAAGTGTAACGGTTTTTACATTCCCTCTATCAGTGATACCTTAGGAGAAGTGTCCTTTTCTGTGTGACTTATTTCACTTAGAATCGTCGTACCTAAATCCACTCATCATGCTGCTACTAACATTATGACATTGATTTCATGGCTGAGTGATATTCCATTGTACATAAGGACCACAACTTCTTTATCCATTTTTCTCTTTCCTGGGATATTTAAGGTGGAATGAAGTGGAGGTCCTTGTCAACAGAGCAGCCCTCAACTTTGGGGTGCTTGTGTCTTGCTGATTTTTCATTTTCCCAATTTATACCCCCATGAGTGGAAGTGCCCTATGCTCTCTAAGCTGTGTTTTTCAGATGTTTCAGGACACACCGTACACTTCTCCAGAGTGGCTGTTGGCAATTTACATCCCGCCCATCAGTGTAGCAAGGCTCCCATTTCTCCATGGCCTGTCCTGCATTTCTGGTTTTGACACTTTTTTCAGCATGGCCCTTTTGACCGATGGGAAGCGAGACTTCTCTGTAGCGCTGATTTGCATTTCCAGGTTGCTTGGTTGGCCAAAAAGGGCGTATGCGTTTTTTCCTGAATATATTCAGGAAAAAACGCATACGCCCTTTTTGGCCAAGGGCATCATTGTCAACGTTTTGCCGCTTTTCATGTGCTTTAAAGGCGATTCGTATCTACCTCCTGAAATCTGTTTCGTGCAATTCTGCCTTGATTTCAAATCCTCTTCTTTGCCTTCCCTCAATATATTTGTGGACGAGAGTTATCATTTATAACTCTGCAGGTTTGTGAATTGCAGTGCCCTGAACCTCCATTTTACAACTCGCTTTTTTGGGAGCTGGCCGCAAAAGCGCAGGATGGCTTCAGGCCCTGTTCTGGTTCCGGGGGGCAGGCTGAGCCTGTGGTTAATTCTTCTTCCTGATGGGAAAATGGAGTGACCTGTGCCTGTCCCGACACCAAGAGCTAGTCTCTCGTTGGTTCCCCGTCTTCCCGTTCATCCTCAGGACAAATTGCAACCTGTACGGAACAGGAGGTTAAAGGTGCTGATGCTCCAAGTAGGCAGATTGCTAGTAAAGTGGCTGGAATGGCGAACCCGGGCACAAGGAGATGAGAAATGAGGTGCGTTTTAGAAACCTTTCCCCATCACACGGTGTACCATCTTCTGGGTTTCTCATGCATGTTTTCGATGTAGGAAGATGCCCTTGAAGCTGGAGATTTGGGACCCATGCGATGGGTACCACGCAGTATTCCTTTAAAGGGTCTGCGTTTGCTCACCCAACCTCACCAAACCTCTCAGCCCCAAGAGTGTCCACCCTTATGTCTCATCCAGCTGTGGGTCTAGATATGGTCAATCCAGGTTGCATCACAGCCCCTGAACTCATTGTGTAAGAATTTCTATCTCTTTCACTGTCGTTGTTTCATGGGTTTTTCAAAGTAATTTATTTTCATAATGGGGTTTAGCTGCTTTTCACGGCTGTGTTTATGCCGCTTTCCACCCACTTGACACACTAACAGAGAGATATCAATACATAGGCTTTAAGATTATTACTAGTCAGATATATTCTTGTGCGGTGAATAGGGCGTGTTGAGTCCAGTTCTCTGAGCAAGGAGTAGGTCTTGTCTACTACATATTGGGTTTATGGAACGGTATCTGAGCTAATTTGATACCCTTGTTTTATGTATCACCCCACCTCACCTTTTCCGTTAAGCAGCCATAGTGTGTTTTCTGCATGTGTGACTCTGTTCTGTTTTGTAATTCAGTTCAAGTGTAACGGTTTTTACATTCCCTCTATCAGTGATACCTTAGGAGAAGTGTCCTTTTCTGTGTGACTTATTTCACTTAGAATCGTCGTACCTAAATCCACTCATCATGCTGCTACTAACATTATGACATTGATTTCATGGCTGAGTGATATTCCATTGTACATAAGGACCACAACTTCTTTATCCATTTTTCTCTTTCCTGGGATATTTAAGGTGGAATGAAGTGGAGGTCCTTGTCAACAGAGCAGCCCTCAACTTTGGGGTGCTTGTGTCTTGCTGATTTTTCATTTTCCCAATTTATACCCCCATGAGTGGAAGTGCCCTATGCTCTCTAAGCTGTGTTTTTCAGATGTTTCAGGACACACCGTACACTTCTCCAGAGTGGCTGTTGGCAATTTACATCCCGCCCATCAGTGTAGCAAGGCTCCCATTTCTCCATGGCCTGTCCTGCATTTCTGGTTTTGACACTTTTTTCAGCATGGCCCTTTTGACCGATGGGAAGCGAGACTTCTCTGTAGCGCTGATTTGCCTTTCCAGGTTGCTTGGTTGGCCAAAAAGGGCGTATGCGTTTTTTCCTGAATATATTCAGGAAAAAACGCATACGCCCTTTTTGGCCAAGGGCATCATTGTCAACGTTTTGCCGCTTTTCATGTGCTTTAAAGGCGATTCGTATCTACCTCCTGAAATCTGTTTCGTGCAATTCTGCCTTGATTTCAAATCCTCTTCTTTGCCTTCCCTCAATATATTTGTGGACGAGAGTTATCATTTATAACTCTGCAGGTTTGTGAATTGCAGTGCCCTGAACCTCCATTTTACAACTCGCTTTTTTGGGAGCTGGCCGCAAAAGCGCAGGATGGCTTCAGGCCCTGTTCTGGTTCCGGGGGGCAGGCTGAGCCTGTGGTTAATTCTTCTTCCTGATGGGAAAATGGAGTGACCTGTGCCTGTCCCGACACCAAGAGCTAGTCTCTCGTTGGTTCCCCGTCTTCCCGTTCATCCTCAGGACAAATTGCAACCTGTACGGAACAGGAGGTTAAAGGTGCTGATGCTCCAAGTAGGGAGATTGCTAGTAAAGTGGCTGGAATGGCGAACCCGGGCACAAGGAGATGAGAAATGAGGTGCGTTTTAGAAACCTTTCCCCATCACACGGTGTACCATCTTCTGGGTTTCTCATGCATGTTTTCGATGTAGGAAGATGCCCTTGAAGCTGGAGATTTGGGACCCATGCGATGGGTACCACGCAGTATTCCTTTAAAGGGTCTGCGTTTGCTCACCCAACCTCACCAAACCTCTCAGCCCCAAGAGTGTCCACCCTTATGTCTCATCCAGCTGTGGGTCTAGATATGGTCAATCCAGGTTGCATCACAGCCCCTGAACTCATTGTGTAAGAATTTCTATCTCTTTCACTGTCGTTGTTTCATGGGTTTTTCAAAGTAATTTATTTTCATAATGGGGTTTAGCTGCTTTTCACGGCTGTGTTTATGCCGCTTTCCACCCACTTGACACACTAACAGAGAGATATCAATACATAGGCTTTAAGATTATTACTAGTCAGATATATTCTTGTGCGGTGAATAGGGCGTGTTGAGTCCAGTTCTCTGAGCAAGGAGTAGGTCTTGTCTACTACATATTGGGTTTATGGAACGGTATCTGAGCTAATTTGATACCCTTGTTTTATGTATCACCCCACCTCACCTTTTCCGTTAAGCAGCCATAGTGTGTTTTCTGCATGTGTGACTCTGTTCTGTTTTGTAATTCAGTTCAAGTGTAACGGTTTTTACATTCCCTCTATCAGTGATACCTTAGGAGAAGTGTCCTTTTCTGTGTGACTTATTTCACTTAGAATCGTCGTACCTAAATCCACTCATCATGCTGCTACTAACATTATGACATTGATTTCATGGCTGAGTGATATTCCATTGTACATAAGGACCACAACTTCTTTATCCATTTTTCTCTTTCCTGGGATATTTAAGGTGGAATGAAGTGGAGGTCCTTGTCAACAGAGCAGCCCTCAACTTTGGGGTGCTTGTGTCTTGCTGATTTTTCATTTTCCCAATTTATACCCCCATGAGTGGAAGTGCCCTATGCTCTCTAAGCTGTGTTTTTCAGATGTTTCAGGACACACCGTACACTTCTCCAGAGTGGCTGTTGGCAATTTACATCCCGCCCATCAGTGTAGCAAGGCTCCCATTTCTCCATGGCCTGTCCTGCATTTCTGGTTTTGACACTTTTTTCAGCATGGCCCTTTTGACCGATGGGAAGCGAGACTTCTCTGTAGCGCTGATTTGCCTTTCCAGGTTGCTTGGTTGGCCAAAAAGGGCGTATGCGTTTTTTCCTGAATATATTCAGGAAAAAACGCATACGCCCTTTTTGGCCAAGGGCATCATTGTCAACGTTTTGCCGCTTTTCATGTGCTTTAAAGGCGATTCGTATCTACCTCCTGAAATCTGTTTCGTGCAATTCTGCCTTGATTTCAAATCCTCTTCTTTGCCTTCCCTCAATATATTTGTGGACGAGAGTTATCATTTATAACTCTGCAGGTTTGTGAATTGCAGTGCCCTGAACCTCCATTTTACAACTCGCTTTTTTGGGAGCTGGCCGCAAAAGCGCAGGATGGCTTCAGGCCCTGTTCTGGTTCCGGGGGGCAGGCTGAGCCTGTGGTTAATTCTTCTTCCTGATGGGAAAATGGAGTGACCTGTGCCTGTCCCGACACCAAGAGCTAGTCTCTCGTTGGTTCCCCGTCTTCCCGTTCATCCTCAGGACAAATTGCAACCTGTACGGAACAGGAGGTTAAAGGTGCTGATGCTCCAAGTAGGGAGATTGCTAGTAAAGTGGCTGGAATGGCGAACCCGGGCACAAGGAGATGAGAAATGAGGTGCGTTTTAGAAACCTTTCCCCATCACACGGTGTACCATCTTCTGGGTTTCTCATGCATGTTTTCGATGTAGGAAGATGCCCTTGAAGCTGGAGATTTGGGACCCATGCGATGGGTACCACGCAGTATTCCTTTAAAGGGTCTGCGTTTGCTCACCCAACCTCACCAAACCTCTCAGCCCCAAGAGTGTCCACCCTTATGTCTCATCCAGCTGTGGGTCTAGATATGGTCAATCCAGGTTGCATCACAGCCCCTGAACTCATTGTGTAAGAATTTCTATCTCTTTCACTGTCGTTGTTTCATGGGTTTTTCAAAGTAATTTATTTTCATAATGGGGTTTAGCTGCTTTTCACGGCTGTGTTTATGCCGCTTTCCACCCACTTGACACACTAACAGAGAGATATCAATACATAGGCTTTAAGATTATTACTAGTCAGATATATTCTTGTGCGGTGAATAGGGCGTGTTGAGTCCAGTTCTCTGAGCAAGGAGTAGGTCTTGTCTACTACATATTGGGTTTATGGAACGGTATCTGAGCTAATTTGATACCCTTGTTTTATGTATCACCCCACCTCACCTTTCCCGTTAAGCAGCCATAGTGTGTTTTCTGCATGTGTGACTCTGTTCTGTTTTGTAATTCAGTTCAAGTGTAACGGTTTTTACATTCCCTCTATCAGTGATACCTTAGGAGAAGTGTCCTTTTCTGTGTGACTTATTTCACTTAGAATCGTCGTACCTAAATCC
The DNA here is from genome assembly GCF_965194805.1 of Balaenoptera borealis. Classification (NCBI taxonomy): domain Eukaryota; kingdom Metazoa; phylum Chordata; class Mammalia; order Artiodactyla; family Balaenopteridae; genus Balaenoptera; species Balaenoptera borealis. The sequence goes on along the minus strand of NW_028123929.1, from coordinate 176,161 downwards.
ACTCATCATGCTGCTACTAACATTATGACATTGATTTCATGGCTGAGTGATATTCCATTGTACATAAGGACCACAACTTCTTTATCCATTTTTCTCTTTCCTGGGATATTTAAGGTGGAATGAAGTGGAGGTCCTTGTCAACAGAGCAGCCCTCAACTTTGGGGTGCTTGTGTCTTGCTGATTTTTCATTTTCCCAATTTATACCCCCATGAGTGGAAGTGCCCTATGCTCTCTAAGCTGTGTTTTTCAGATGTTTCAGGACACACCGTACACTTCTCCAGAGTGGCTGTTGGCAATTTACATCCCGCCCATCAGTGTAGCAAGGCTCCCATTTCTCCATGGCCTGTCCTGCATTTCTGGTTTTGACACTTTTTTCAGCATGGCCCTTTTGACCGATGGGAAGCGAGACTTCTCTGTAGCGCTGATTTGCCTTTCCAGGTTGCTTGGTTGGCCAAAAAGGGCGTATGCGTTTTTTCCTGAATATATTCAGGAAAAAACGCATACGCCCTTTTTGGCCAAGGGCATCATTGTCAACGTTTTGCCGCTTTTCATGTGCTTTAAAGGCGATTCGTATCTACCTCCTGAAATCTGTTTCGTGCAATTCTGCCTTGATTTCAAATCCTCTTCTTTGCCTTCCCTCAATATATTTGTGGACGAGAGTTATCATTTATAACTCTGCAGGTTTGTGAATTGCAGTGCCCTGAACCTCCATTTTACAACTCGCTTTTTTGGGAGCTGGCCGCAAAAGCGCAGGATGGCTTCAGGCCCTGTTCTGGTTCCGGGGGGCAGGCTGAGCCTGTGGTTAATTCTTCTTCCTGATGGGAAAATGGAGTGACCTGTGCCTGTCCCGACACCAAGAGCTAGTCTCTCGTTGGTTCCCCGTCTTCCCGTTCATCCTCAGGACAAATTGCAACCTGTACGGAACAGGAGGTTAAAGGTGCTGATGCTCCAAGTAGGGAGATTGCTAGTAAAGTGGCTGGAATGGCGAACCCGGGCACAAGGAGATGAGAAATGAGGTGCGTTTTAGAAACCTTTCCCCATCACACGGTGTACCATCTTCTGGGTTTCTCATGCATGTTTTCGATGTAGGAAGATGCCCTTGAAGCTGGAGATTTGGGACCCATGTGATGGGTACCACGCAGTATTCCTTTAAAGGGTCTGCGTTTGCTCACCCAACCTCACCAAACCTCTCAGCCCCAAGAGTGTCCACCCTTATGTCTCATCCAGCTGTGGGTCTAGATATGGTCAATCCAGGTTGCATCACAGCCCCTGAACTCATTGTGTAAGAATTTCTATCTCTTTCACTGTCGTTGTTTCATGGGTTTTTCAAAGTAATTTATTTTCATAATGGGGTTTAGCTGCTTTTCACGGCTGTGTTTATGCCGCTTTCCACCCACTTGACACACTAACAGAGAGATATCAATACATAGGCTTTAAGATTATTACTAGTCAGATATATTCTTGTGCGGTGAATAGGGCGTGTTGAGTCCAGTTCTCTGAGCAAGGAGTAGGTCTTGTCTACTACATATTGGGTTTATGGAACGGTATCTGAGCTAATTTGATACCCTTGTTTTATGTATCACCCCACCTCACCTTTCCCGTTAAGCAGCCATAGTGTGTTTTCTGCATGTGTGACTCTGTTCTGTTTTGTAATTCAGTTCAAGTGTAACGGTTTTTACATTCCCTCTATCAGTGATACCTTAGGAGAAGTGTCCTTTTCTGTGTGACTTATTTCACTTAGAATCGTCGTACCTAAATCCACTCATCATGCTGCTACTAACATTATGACATTGATTTCATGGCTGAGTGATATTCCATTGTACATAAGGACCACAACTTCTTTATCCATTTTTCTCTTTCCTGGGATATTTAAGGTGGAATGAAGTGGAGGTCCTTGTCAACAGAGCAGCCCTCAACTTTGGGGTGCTTGTGTCTTGCTGATTTTTCATTTTCCCAATTTATACCCCCATGAGTGGAAGTGCCCTATGCTCTCTAAGCTGTGTTTTTCAGATGTTTCAGGACACACCGTACACTTCTCCAGAGTGGCTGTTGGCAATTTACATCCCGCCCATCAGTGTAGCAAGGCTCCCATTTCTCCATGGCCTGTCCTGCATTTCTGGTTTTGACACTTTTTTCAGCATGGCCCTTTTGACTGATGGGAAGCGAGACTTCTCTGTAGCGCTGATTTGCCTTTCCAGGTTGCTTGGTTGGCCAAAAAGGGCGTATGCGTTTTTTCCTGAATATATTCAGGAAAAAACGCATACGCCCTTTTTGGACAAGGGCATCATTGTCAACGTTTTGCCGCTTTTCATGTGCTTTAAAGGCGATTCGTATCTACCTCCTGAAATCTGTTTCGTGCAATTCTGCCTTGATTTCAAATCCTCTTCTTTGCCTTCCCTCAATATATTTGTGGACGAGAGTTATCATTTATAACTCTGCAGGTTTGTGAATTGCAGTGCCCTGAACCTCCATTTTACAACTCGCTTTTTTGGGAGCTGGCCGCAAAAGCGCAGGATGGCTTCAGGCCCTGTTCTGGTTCCGGGGGGCAGGCTGAGCCTGTGGTTAATTCTTCTTCCTGATGGGAAAATGGAGTGACCTGTGCCTGTCCCGACACCAAGAGCTAGTCTCTCGTTGGTTCCCCGTCTTCCCGTTCATCCTCAGGACAAATTGCAACCTGTACGGAACAGGAGGTTAAAGGTGCTGATGCTCCAAGTAGGGAGATTGCTAGTAAAGTGGCTGGAATGGCGAACCCGGGCACAAGGAGATGAGAAATGAGGTGCGTTTTAGAAACCTTTCCCCATCACACGGTGTACCATCTTCTGGGTTTCTCATGCATGTTTTCGATGTAGGAAGATGCCCTTGAAGCTGGAGATTTGGGACCCATGCGATGGGTACCACGCAGTATTACTTTAAAGGGTCTGCGTTTGCTCACCCAACCTCACCAAACCTCTCAGCCCCAAGAGTGTCCACCCTTATGTCTCATCCAGCTGTGGGTCTAGATATGGTCAATCCAGGTTGCATCACAGCCCCTGAACTCATTGTGTAAGAATTTCTATCTCTTTCACTGTCGTTGTTTCATGGGTTTTTCAAAGTAATTTATTTTCATAATGGGGTTTAGCTGCTTTTCACGGCTGTGTTTATGCCGCTTTCCACCCACTTGACACACTAACAGAGAGATATCAATACATAGGCTTTAAGATTATTACTAGTCAGATATATTCTTGTGCGGTGAATAGGGCGTGTTGAGTCCAGTTCTCTGAGCAAGGAGTAGGTCTTGTCTACTACATATTGGGTTTATGGAACGGTATCTGAGCTAATTTGATACCCTTGTTTTATGTATCACCCCACCTCACCTTTCCCGTTAAGCAGCCATAGTGTGTTTTCTGCATGTGTGACTCTGTTCTGTTTTGTAATTCAGTTCAAGTGTAACGGTTTTTACATTCCCTCTATCAGTGATACCTTAGGAGAAGTGTCCTTTTCTGTGTGACTTATTTCACTTAGAATCGTCGTACCTAAATCCACTCATCATGCTGCTACTAACATTATGACATTGATTTCATGGCTGAGTGATATTCCATTGTACATAAGGACCACAACTTCTTTATCCATTTTTCTCTTTCCTGGGATATTTAAGGTGGAATGAAGTGGAGGTCCTTGTCAACAGAGCAGCCCTCAACTTTGGGGTGCTTGTGTCTTGCTGATTTTTCATTTTCCCAATTTATACCCCCATGAGTGGAAGTGCCCTATGCTCTCTAAGCTGTGTTTTTCAGATGTTTCAGGACACACCGTACACTTCTCCAGAGTGGCTGTTGGCAATTTACATCCCGCCCATCAGTGTAGCAAGGCTCCCATTTCTCCATGGCCTGTCCTGCATTTCTGGTTTTGACACTTTTTTCAGCATGGCCCTTTTGACCGATGGGAAGCGAGACTTCTCTGTAGCGCTGATTTGCCTTTCCAGGTTGCTTGGTTGGCCAAAAAGGGCGTATGCGTTTTTTCCTGAATATATTCAGGAAAAAACGCATACGCCCTTTTTGGACAAGGGCATCATTGTCAACGTTTTGCCGCTTTTCATGTGCTTTAAAGGCGATTCGTATCTACCTCCTGAAATCTGTTTCGTGCAATTCTGCCTTGATTTCAAATCCTCTTCTTTGCCTTCCCTCAATATATTTGTGGACGAGAGTTATCATTTATAACTCTGCAGGTTTGTGAATTGCAGTGCCCTGAACCTCCATTTTACAACTCGCTTTTTTGGGAGCTGGCCGCAAAAGCGCAGGATGGCTTCAGGCCCTGTTCTGGTTCCGGGGGGCAGGCTGAGCCTGTGGTTAATTCTTCTTCCTGATGGGAAAATGGAGTGACCTGTGCCTGTCCCGACACCAAGAGCTAGTCTCTCGTTGGTTCCCCGTCTTCCCGTTCATCCTCAGGACAAATTGCAACCTGTACGGAACAGGAGGTTAAAGGTGCTGATGCTCCAAGTAGGGAGATTGCTAGTAAAGTGGCTGGAATGGCGAACCCGGGCACAAGGAGATGAGAAATGAGGTGCGTTTTAGAAACCTTTCCCCATCACACGGTGTACCATCTTCTGGGTTTCTCATGCATGTTTTCGATGTAGGAAGATGCCCTTGAAGCTGGAGATTTGGGACCCATGCGATGGGTACCACGCAGTATTACTTTAAAGGGTCTGCGTTTGCTCACCCAACCTCACCAAACCTCTCAGCCCCAAGAGTGTCCACCCTTATGTCTCATCCAGCTGTGGGTCTAGATATGGTCAATCCAGGTTGCATCACAGCCCCTGAACTCATTGTGTAAGAATTTCTATCTCTTTCACTGTCGTTGTTTCATGGGTTTTTCAAAGTAATTTATTTTCATAATGGGGTTTAGCTGCTTTTCACGGCTGTGTTTATGCCGCTTTCCACCCACTTGACACACTAACAGAGAGATATCAATACATAGGCTTTAAGATTATTACTAGTCAGATATATTCTTGTGCGGTGAATAGGGCGTGTTGAGTCCAGTTCTCTGAGCAAGGAGTAGGTCTTGTCTACTACATATTGGGTTTATGGAACGGTATCTGAGCTAATTTGATACCCTTGTTTTATGTATCACCCCACCTCACCTTTCCCGTTAAGCAGCCATAGTGTGTTTTCTGCATGTGTGACTCTGTTCTGTTTTGTAATTCAGTTCAAGTGTAACGGTTTTTACATTCCCTCTATCAGTGATACCTTAGGAGAAGTGTCCTTTTCTGTGTGACTTATTTCACTTAGAATCGTCATACCTAAATCCACTCATCATGCTGCTACTAACATTATGACATTGATTTCATGGCTGAGTGATATTCCATTGTACATAAGGACCACAACTTCTTTATCCATTTTTCTCTTTCCTGGGATATTGAAGGTGGAATGAAGTGGAGGTCCTTGTCAACAGAGCAGCCCTCAACTTTGGGGTGCTTGTGTCTTGCTGATTTTTCATTTTCCCAATTTATACCCCCATGAGTGGAAGTGCCCTATGCTCTCTAAGCTGTGTTTTTCAGATGTTTCAGGACACACCGTACACTTCTCCAGAGTGGCTGTTGGCAATTTACATCCCGCCCATCAGTGTAGCAAGGCTCCCATTTCTCCATGGCCTGTCCTGCATTTCTGGTTTTGACACTTTTTTCAGCATGGCCCTTTTGACCGATGGGAAGCGAGACTTCTCTGTAGCGCTGATTTGCCTTTCCAGGTTGCTTGGTTGGCCAAAAAGGGCGTATGCGTTTTTTCCTGAATATATTCAGGAAAAAACGCATACGCCCTTTTTGGCCAAGGGCATCATTGTCAACGTTTTGCCGCTTTTCATGTGCTTTAAAGGCGATTCGTATCTACCTCCTGAAATCTGTTTCGTGCAATTCTGCCTTGATTTCAAATCCTCTTCTTTGCCTTCCCTCAATATATTTGTGGACGAGAGTTATCATTTATAACTCTGCAGGTTTGTGAATTGCAGTGCCCTGAACCTCCATTTTACAACTCGCTTTTTTGGGAGCTGGCCGCAAAAGCGCAGGATGGCTTCAGGCCCTGTTCTGGTTCCGGGGGGCAGGCTGAGCCTGTGGTTAATTCTTCTTCCTGATGGGAAAATGGAGTGACCTGTGCCTGTCCCAACACCAAGAGCTAGTCTCTCGTTGGTTCCCCGTCTTCCCGTTCATCCTCAGGACAAATTGCAACCTGTACGGAACAGGAGGTTAAAGGTGCTGATGCTCCAAGTAGGGAGATTGCTAGTAAAGTGGCTGGAATGGCGAACCCGGGCACAAGGAGATGAGAAATGAGGTGCGTTTTAGAAACCTTTCCCCATCACACGGTGTACCATCTTCTGGGTTTCTCATGCATGTTTTCGATGTAGGAAGATGCCCTTGAAGCTGGAGATTTGGGACCCATGCGATGGGTACCACGCAGTATTACTTTAAAGGGTCTGCGTTTGCTCACCCAACCTCACCAAACCTCTCAGCCCCAAGAGTGTCCACCCTTATGTCTCATCCAGCTGTGGGTCTAGATATGGTCAATCCAGGTTGCATCACAGCCCCTGAACTCATTGTGTAAGAATTTCTATCTCTTTCACTGTCGTTGTTTCATGGGTTTTTCAAAGTAATTTATTTTCATAATGGGGTTTAGCTGCTTTTCACGGCTGTGTTTATGCCGCTTTCCACCCACTTGACACACTAACAGAGAGATATCAATACATAGGCTTTAAGATTATTACTAGTCAGATATATTCTTGTGCGGTGAATAGGGCGTGTTGAGTCCAGTTCTCTGAGCAAGGAGTAGGTCTTGTCTACTACATATTGGGTTTATGGAACGGTATCTGAGCTAATTTGATACCCTTGTTTTATGTATCACCCCACCTCACCTTTCCCGTTAAGCAGCCATAGTGTGTTTTCTGCATGTGTGACTCTGTTCTGTTTTGTAATTCAGTTCAAGTGTAACGGTTTTTACATTCCCTCTATCAGTGATACCTTAGGAGAAGTGTCCTTTTCTGTGTGACTTATTTCACTTAGAATCGTCGTACCTAAATCCACTCATCATGCTGCTACTAACATTATGACATTGATTTCATGGCTGAGTGATATTCCATTGTACATAAGGACCACAACTTCTTTATCCATTTTTCTCTTTCCTGGGATATTGAAGGTGGAATGAAGTGGAGGTCCTTGTCAACAGAGCAGCCCTCAACTTTGGGGTGCTTGTGTCTTGCTGATTTTTCATTTTCCCAATTTATACCCCCATGAGTGGAAGTGCCCTATGCTCTCTAAGCTGTGTTTTTCAGATGTTTCAGGACACACCGTGCACTTCTCCAGAGTGGCTGTTGGCAATTTACATCCCGCCCATCAGTGTAGCAAGGCTCCCATTTCTCCATGGCCTGTCCTGCATTTCTGGTTTTGACACTTTTTTCAGCATGGCCCTTTTGACCGATGGGAAGCGAGACTTCTCTGTAGCGCTGATTTGCCTTTCCAGGTTGCTTGGTTGGCCAAAAAGGGCGTATGCGTTTTTTCCTGAATATATTCAGGAAAAAACGCATACGCCCTTTTTGGCCAAGGGCATCATTGTCAACGTTTTGCCGCTTTTCATGTGCTTTAAAGGCGATTCGTATCTACCTCCTGAAATCTGTTTCGTGCAATTCTGCCTTGATTTCAAATCCTCTTCTTTGCCTTCCCTCAATATATTTGTGGACGAGAGTTATCATTTATAACTCTGCAGGTTTGTGAATTGCAGTGCCCTGAACCTCCATTTTACAACTCGCTTTTTTGGGAGCTGGCCGCAAAAGCGCAGGATGGCTTCAGGCCCTGTTCTGGTTCCGGGGGGCAGGCTGAGCCTGTGGTTAATTCTTCTTCCTGATGGGAAAATGGAGTGACCTGTGCCTGTCCCGACACCAAGAGCTAGTCTCTCGTTGGTTCCCCGTCTTCCCGTTCATCCTCAGGACAAATTGCAACCTGTACGGAACAGGAGGTTAAAGGTGCTGATGCTCCAAGTAGGGAGATTGCTAGTAAAGTGGCTGGAATGGCGAACCCGGGCACAAGGAGATGAGAAATGAGGTGCGTTTTAGAAACCTTTCCCCATCACACGGTGTACCATCTTCTGGGTTTCTCATGCATGTTTTCGATGTAGGAAGATGCCCTTGAACCTGGAGATTTGGGACCCATGCGATGGGTACCACGCAGTATTACTTTAAAGGGTCTGCGTTTGCTCACCCAACCTCACCAAACCTCTCAGCCCCAAGAGTGTCCACCCTTATGTCTCATCCAGCTGTGGGTCTAGATATGGTCAATCCAGGTTGCATCACAGCCCCTGAACTCATTGTGTAAGAATTTCTATCTCTTTCACTGTCGTTGTTTCATGGGTTTTTCAAAGTAATTTATTTTCATAATGGGGTTTAGCTGCTTTTCACGGCTGTGTTTATGCCGCTTTCCACCCACTTGACACACTAACAGAGAGATATCAATACATAGGCTTTAAGATTATTACTAGTCAGATATATTCTTGTGCGGTGAATAGGGCGTGTTGAGTCCAGTTCTCTGAGCAAGGAGTAGGTCTTGTCTACTACATATTGGGTTTATGGAACGGTATCTGAGCTAATTTGATACTCTTGTTTTATGTATCACCCCACCTCACCTTTCCCGTTAAGCAGCCATAGTGTGTTTTCTGCATGTGTGACTCTGTTCTGTTTTGTAATTCAGTTCAAGTGTAACGGTTTTTACATTCCCTCTATCAGTGATACCTTAGGAGAAGTGTCCTTTTCTGTGTGACTTATTTCACTTAGAATCGTCATACCTAAATCCACTCATCATGCTGCTACTAACATTATGACATTGATTTCATGGCTGAGTGATATTCCATTGTACATAAGGACCACAACTTCTTTATCCATTTTTCTCTTTCCTGGGATATTGAAGGTGGAATGAAGTGGAGGTCCTTGTCAACAGAGCAGCCCTCAACTTTGGGGTGCTTGTGTCTTGCTGATTTTTCATTTTCCCAATTTATACCCCCATGAGTGGAAGTGCCCTATGCTCTCTAAGCTGTGTTTTTCAGATGTTTCAGGACACACCGTACACTTCTCCAGAGTGGCTGTTGGCAATTTACATCCCGCCCATCAGTGTAGCAAGGCTCCCATTTCTCCATGGCCTGTCCTGCATTTCTGGTTTTGACACTTTTTTCAGCATGGCCCTTTTGACCGATGGGAAGCGAGACTTCTCTGTAGCGCTGATTTGCCTTTCCAGGTTGCTTGGTTGGCCAAAAAGGGCGTATGCGTTTTTTCCTGAATATATTCAGGAAAAAACGCATACGCCCTTTTTGGCCAAGGGCCTCATTGTCAACGTTTTGCCGCTTTTCATGTGCTTTAAAGGCGATTCGTATCTACCTCCTGAAATCTGTTTCGTGCAATTCTGCCTTGATTTCAAATCCTCTTCTTTGCCTTCCCTCAATATATTTGTGGACGAGAGTTATCATTTATAACTCTGCAGGTTTGTGAATTGCAGTGCCCTGAACCTCCATTTTACAACTCGCTTTTTTGGGAGCTGGCCGCAAAAGCGCAGGATGGCTTCAGGCCCTGTTCTGGTTCCGGGGGGCAGGCTGAGCCTGTGGTTAATTCTTCTTCCTGATGGGAAAATGGAGTGACCTGTGCCTGTCCCGACACCAAGAGCTAGTCTCTCGTTGGTTCCCCGTCTTCCCGTTCATCCTCAGGACAAATTGCAACCTGTACGGAACAGGAGGTTAAAGGTGCTGATGCTCCAAGTAGGGAGATTGCTAGTAAAGTGGCTGGAATGGCGAACCCGGGCACAAGGAGATGAGAAATGAGGTGCGTTTTAGAAACCTTTCCCCATCACACGGTGTACCATCTTCTGGGTTTCTCATGCATGTTTTCGATGTAGGAAGATGCCCTTGAAGCTGGAGATTTGGGACCCATGCGATGGGTACCACGCAGTATTACTTTAAAGGGTCTGCGTTTGCTCACCCAACCTCACCAAACCTCTCAGCCCCAAGAGTGTCCACCCTTATGTCTCATCCAGCTGTGGGTCTAGATATGGTCAATCCAGGTTGCATCACAGCCCCTGAACTCATTGTGTAAGAATTTCTATCTCTTTCACTGTCGTTGTTTCATGGGTTTTTCAAAGTAATTTATTTTCATAATGGGGTTTAGCTGCTTTTCACGGCTGTGTTTATGCCGCTTTCCACCCACTTGACACACTAACAGAGAGATATCAATACATAGGCTTTAAGATTATTACTAGTCAGATATATTCTTGTGCGGTGAATAGGGCGTGTTGAGTCCAGTTCTCTGAGCAAGGAGTAGGTCTTGTCTACTACATATTGGGTTTATGGAACGGTATCTGAGCTAATTTGATACCCTTGTTTTATGTATCACCCCACCTCACCTTTCCCGTTAAGCAGCCATAGTGTGTTTTCTGCATGTGTGACTCTGTTCTGTTTTGTAATTCAGTTCAAGTGTAACGGTTTTTACATTCCCTCTATCAGTGATACCTTAGGAGAAGTGTCCTTTTCTGTGTGACTTATTTCACTTAGAATCGTCGTACCTAAATCCACTCATCATGCTGCTACTAACATTATGACATTGATTTCATGGCTGAGTGATATTCCATTGTACATAAGGACCACAACTTCTTTATCCATTTTTCTCTTTCCTGGGATATTTAAGGTGGAATGAAGTGGAGGTCCTTGTCAACAGAGCAGCCCTCAACTTTGGGGTGCTTGTGTCTTGCTGATTTTTCATTTTCCCAATTTATACCCCCATGAGTGGAAGTGCCCTATGCTCTCTAAGCTGTGTTTTTCAGATGTTTCAGGACACACCGTACACTTCTCCAGAGTGGCTGTTGGCAATTTACATCCCGCCCATCAGTGTAGCAAGGCTCCCATTTCTCCATGGCCTGTCCTGCATTTCTGGTTTTGACACTTTTTTCAGCATGGCCCTTTTGACCGATGGGAAGCGAGACTTCTCTGTAGCGCTGATTTGCCTTTCCAGGTTGCTTGGTTGGCCAAAAAGGGCGTATGCGTTTTTTCCTGAATATATTCAGGAAAAAACGCATACGCCCTTTTTGGCCAAGGGCATCATTGTCAACGTTTTGCCGCTTTTCATGTGCTTTAAAGGCGATTCGTATCTACCTCCTGAAATCTGTTTCGTGCAATTCTGCCTTGATTTCAAATCCTCTTCTTTGCCTTCCCTCAATATATTTGTGGACGAGAGTTATCATTTATAACTCTGCAGGTTTGTGAATTGCAGTGCCCTGAACCTCCATTTTACAACTCGCTTTTTTGGGAGCTGGCCGCAAAAGCGCAGGATGGCTTCAGGCCCTGTTCTGGTTCCGGGGGGCAGGCTGAGCCTGTGGTTAATTCTTCTTCCTGATGGGAAAATGGAGTGACCTGTGCCTGTCCCGACACCAAGAGCTAGTCTCTCGTTGGTTCCCCGTCTTCCCGTTCATCCTCAGGACAAATTGCAACCTGTACGGAACAGGAGGTTAAAGGTGCTGATGCTCCAAGTAGGGAGATTGCTAGTAAAGTGGCTGGAATGGCGAACCCGGGCACAAGGAGATGAGAAATGAGGTGCGTTTTAGAAACCTTTCCCCATCACACGGTGTACCATCTTCTGGGTTTCTCATGCATGTTTTCGATGTAGGAAGATGCCCTTGAAGCTGGAGATTTGGGACCCATGCGATGGGTACCACGCAGTATTACTTTAAAGGGTCTGCGTTTGCTCACCCAACCTCACCAAACCTCTCAGCCCCAAGAGTGTCCACCCTTATGTCTCATCCAGCTGTGGGTCTAGATATGGTCAATCCAGGTTGCATCACAGCCCCTGAACTCATTGTGTAAGAATTTCTATCTCTTTCACTGTCGTTGTTTCATGGGTTTTTCAAAGTAATTTATTTTCATAATGGGGTTTAGCTGCTTTTCACGGCTGTGTTTATGCCGCTTTCCACCCACTTGACACACTAACAGAGAGATATCAATACATAGGCTTTAAGATTATTACTAGTCAGATATATTCTTGTGCGGTGAATAGGGCGTGTTGAGTCCAGTTCTCTGAGCAAGGAGTAGGTCTTGTCTACTACATATTGGGTTTATGGAACGGTATCTGAGCTAATTTGATACCCTTGTTTTATGTATCACCCCACCTCACCTTTCCCGTTAAGCAGCCATAGTGTGTTTTCTGCATGTGTGACTCTGTTCTGTTTTGTAATTCAGTTCAAGTGTAACGGTTTTTACATTCCCTCTATCAGTGATACCTTAGGAGAAGTGTCCTTTTCTGTGTGACTTATTTCACTTAGAATCGTCGTACCTAAATCCACTCATCATGCTGCTACTAACATTATGACATTGATTTCATGGCTGAGTGATATTCCATTGTACATAAGGACCACAACTTCTTTATCCATTTTTCTCTTTCCTGGGATATTGAAGGTGGAATGAAGTGGAGGTCCTTGTCAACAGAGCAGCCCTCAACTTTGGGGTGCTTGTGTCTTGCTGATTTTTCATTTTCCCAATTTATACCCCCATGAGTGGAAGTGCCCTATGCTCTCTAAGCTGTGTTTTTCAGATGTTTCAGGACACACCGTGCACTTCTCCAGAGTGGCTGTTGGCAATTTACATCCCGCCCATCAGTGTAGCAAGGCTCCCATTTCTCCATGGCCTGTCCTGCATTTCTGGTTTTGACACTTTTTTCAGCATGGCCCTTTTGACCGATGGGAAGCGAGACTTCTCTGTAGCGCTGATTTGCCTTTCCAGGTTGCTTGGTTGGCCAAAAAGGGCGTATGCGTTTTTTCCTGAATATATTCAGGAAAAAACGCATACGCCCTTTTTGGCCAAGGGCATCATTGTCAACGTTTTGCCGCTTTTCATGTGCTTTAAAGGCGATTCGTATCTACCTCCTGAAATCTGTTTCGTGCAATTCTGCCTTGATTTCAAATCCTCTTCTTTGCCTTCCCTCAATATATTTGTGGACGAGAGTTATCATTTATAACTCTGCAGGTTTGTGAATTGCAGTGCCCTGAACCTCCATTTTACAACTCGCTTTTTTGGGAGCTGGCCGCAAAAGCGCAGGATGGCTTCAGGCCCTGTTCTGGTTCCGGGGGGCAGGCTGAGCCTGTGGTTAATTCTTCTTCCTGATGGGAAAATGGAGTGACCTGTGCCTGTCCCGACACCAAGAGCTAGTCTCTCGTTGGTTCCCCGTCTTCCCGTTCATCCTCAGGACAAATTGCAACCTGTACGGAACAGGAGGTTAAAGGTGCTGATGCTCCAAGTAGGGAGATTGCTAGTAAAGTGGCTGGAATGGCGAACCCGGGCACAAGGAGATGAGAAATGAGGTGCGTTTTAGAAACCTTTCCCCATCACACGGTGTACCATCTTCTGGGTTTCTCATGCATGTTTTCGATGTAGGAAGATGCCCTTGAAGCTGGAGATTTGGGACCCATGCGATGGGTACCACGCAGTATTACTTTAAAGGGTCTGCGTTTGCTCACCCAACCTCACCAAACCTCTCAGCCCCAAGAGTGTCCACCCTTATGTCTCATCCAGCTGTGGGTCTAGATATGGTCAATCCAGGTTGCATCACAGCCCCTGAACTCATTGTGTAAGAATTTCTATCTCTTTCACTGTCGTTGTTTCATGGGTTTTTCAAAGTAATTTATTTTCATAATGGGGTTTAGCTGCTTTTCACGGCTGTGTTTATGCCGCTTTCCACCCACTTGACACACTAACAGAGAGATATCAATACATAGGCTTTAAGATTATTACTAGTCAGATATATTCTTGTGCGGTGAATAGGGCGTGTTGAGTCCAGTTCTCTGAGCAAGGAGTAGGTCTTGTCTACTACATATTGGGTTTATGGAACGGTATCTGAGCTAATTTGATACCCTTGTTTTATGTATCACCCCACCTCACCTTTCCCGTTAAGCAGCCATAGTGTGTTTTCTGCATGTGTGACTCTGTTCTGTTTTGTAATTCAGTTCAAGTGTAACGGTTTTTACATTCCCTCTATCAGTGATACCTTAGGAGAAGTGTCCTTTTCTGTGTGACTTATTTCACTTAGAATCGTCGTACCTAAATCCACTCATCATGCTGCTACTAACATTATGACATTGATTTCATGGCTGAGTGATATTCCATTGTACATAAGGACCACAACTTCTTTATCCATTTTTCTCTTTCCTGGGATATTGAAGGTGGAATGAAGTGGAGGTCCTTGTCAACAGAGCAGCCCTCAACTTTGGGGTGCTTGTGTCTTGCTGATTTTTCATTTTCCCAATTTATACCCCCATGAGTGGAAGTGCCCTATGCTCTCTAAGCTGTGTTTTTCAGATGTTTCAGGACACACCGTGCACTTCTCCAGAGTGGCTGTTGGCAATTTACATCCCGCCCATCAGTGTAGCAAGGCTCCCATTTCTCCATGGCCTGTCCTGCATTTCTGGTTTTGACACTTTTTTCAGCATGGCCCTTTTGACCGATGGGAAGCGAGACTTCTCTGTAGCGCTGATTTGCCTTTCCAGGTTGCTTGGTTGGCCAAAAAGGGCGTATGCGTTTTTTCCTGAATATATTCAGGAAAAAACGCATACGCCCTTTTTGGCCAAGGGCATCATTGTCAACGTTTTGCCGCTTTTCATGTGCTTTAAAGGCGATTCGTATCTACCTCCTGAAATCTGTTTCGTGCAATTCTGCCTTGATTTCAAATCCTCTTCTTTGCCTTCCCTCAATATATTTGTGGACGAGAGTTATCATTTATAACTCTGCAGGTTTGTGAATTGCAGTGCCCTGAACCTCCATTTTACAACTCGCTTTTTTGGGAGCTGGCCGCAAAAGCGCAGGATGGCTTCAGGCCCTGTTCTGGTTCCGGGGGGCAGGCTGAGCCTGTGGTTAATTCTTCTTCCTGATGGGAAAATAGAGTGACCTGTGCCTGTCCCGACACCAAGAGCTAGTCTCTCGTTGGTTCCCCGTCTTCCCGTTCATCCTCAGGACAAATTGCAACCTGTACGGAACAGGAGGTTAAAGGTGCTGATGCTCCAAGTAGGGAGATTGCTAGTAAAGTGGCTGGAATGGCGAACCCGGGCACAAGGAGATGAGAAATGAGGTGCGTTTTAGAAACCTTTCCCCATCACACGGTGTACCATCTTCTGGGTTTCTCATGCATGTTTTCGATGTAGGAAGATGCCCTTGAAGCTGGAGATTTGGGACCCATGCGATGGGTACCACGCAGTATTACTTTAAAGGGTCTGCGTTTGCTCACCCAACCTCACCAAACCTCTCAGCCCCAAGAGTGTCCACCCTTATGTCTCATCCAGCTGTGGGTCTAGATATGGTCAATCCAGGTTGCATCACAGCCCCTGAACTCATTGTGTAAGAATTTCTATCTCTTTCACTGTCGTTGTTTCATGGGTTTTTCAAAGTAATTTATTTTCATAATGGGGTTTAGCTGCTTTTCACGGCTGTGTTTATGCCGCTTTCCACCCACTTGACACACTAACAGAGAGATATCAATACATAGGCTTTAAGATTATTACTAGTCAGATATATTCTTGTGCGGTGAATAGGGCGTGTTGAGTCCAGTTCTCTGAGCAAGGAGTAGGTCTTGTCTACTACATATTGGGTTTATGGAACGGTATCTGAGCTAATTTGATACCCTTGTTTTATGTATCACCCCACCTCACCTTTCCCGTTAAGCAGCCATAGTGTGTTTTCTGCATGTGTGACTCTGTTCTGTTTTGTAATTCAGTTCAAGTGTAACGGTTTTTACATTCCCTCTATCAGTGATACCTTAGGAGAAGTGTCCTTTTCTGTGTGACTTATTTCACTTAGAATCGTCGTACCTAAATCCACTCATCATGCTGCTACTAACATTATGACATTGATTTCATGGCTGAGTGATATTCCATTGTACATAAGGACCACAACTTCTTTATCCATTTTTCTCTTTCCTGGGATATTGAAGGTGGAATGAAGTGGAGGTCCTTGTCAACAGAGCAGCCCTCAACTTTGGGGTGCTTGTGTCTTGCTGATTTTTCATTTTCCCAATTTATACCCCCATGAGTGGAAGTGCCCTATGCTCTCTAAGCTGTGTTTTTCAGATGTTTCAGGACACACCGTACACTTCTCCAGAGTGGCTGTTGGCAATTTACATCCCGCCCATCAGTGTAGCAAGGCTCCCATTTCTCCATGGCCTGTCCTGCATTTCTGGTTTTGACACTTTTTTCAGCATGGCCCTTTTGACCGATGGGAAGCGAGACTTCTCTGTAGCGCTGATTTGCCTTTCCAGGTTGCTTGGTTGGCCAAAAAGGGCGTATGCGTTTTTTCCTGAATATATTCAGGAAAAAACGCATACGCCCTTTTTGGCCAAGGGCATCATTGTCAACGTTTTGCCGCTTTTCATGTGCTTTAAAGGCGATTCGTATCTACCTCCTGAAATCTGTTTCGTGCAATTCTGCCTTGATTTCAAATCCTCTTCTTTGCCTTCCCTCAATATATTTGTGGACGAGAGTTATCATTTATAACTCTGCAGGTTTGTGAATTGCAGTGCCCTGAACCTCCATTTTACAACTCGCTTTTTTGGGAGCTGGCCGCAAAAGCGCAGGATGGCTTCAGGCCCTGTTCTGGTTCCGGGGGGCAGGCTGAGCCTGTGGTTAATTCTTCTTCCTGATGGGAAAATGGAGTGACCTGTGCCTGTCCCGACACCAAGAGCTAGTCTCTCGTTGGTTCCCCGTCTTCCCGTTCATCCTCAGGACAAATTGCAACCTGTACGGAACAGGAGGTTAAAGGTGCTGATGCTCCAAGTAGGGAGATTGCTAGTAAAGTGGCTGGAATGGCGAACCCGGGCACAAGGAGATGAGAAATGAGGTGCGTTTTAGAAACCTTTCCCCATCACACGGTGTACCATCTTCTGGGTTTCTCATGCATGTTTTCGATGTAGGAAGATGCCCTTGAAGCTGGAGATTTGGGACCCATGCGATGGGTACCACGCAGTATTACTTTAAAGGGTCTGCGTTTGCTCACCCAACCTCACCAAACCTCTCAGCCCCAAGAGTGTCCACCCTTATGTCTCATCCAGCTGTGGGTCTAGATATGGTCAATCCAGGTTGCATCACAGCCCCTGAACTCATTGTGTAAGAATTTCTATCTCTTTCTCTGTCGTTGTTTCATGGGTTTTTCAAAGTAATTTATTTTCATAATGGGGTTTAGCTGCTTTTCACGGCTGTGTTTATGCCGCTTTCCACCCACTTGACACACTAACAGAGAGATATCAATACATAGGCTTTAAGATTATTACTAGTCAGATATATTCTTGTGCGGTGAATAGGGCGTGTTGAGTCCAGTTCTCTGAGCAAGGAGTAGGTCTTGTCTACTACATATTGGGTTTATGGAACGGTATCTGAGCTAATTTGATACCCTTGTTTTATGTATCACCCCACCTCACCTTTCCCGTTAAGCAGCCATAGTGTGTTTTCTGCATGTGTGACTCTGTTCTGTTTTGTAATTCAGTTCAAGTGTAACGGTTTTTACATTCCCTCTATCAGTGATACCTTAGGAGAAGTGTCCTTTTCTGTGTGACTTATTTCACTTAGAATCGTCGTACCTAAATCCACTCATCATGCTGCTACTAACATTATGACATTGATTTCATGGCTGAGTGATATTCCATTGTACATAAGGACCACAACTTCTTTATCCATTTTTCTCTTTCCTGGGATATTGAAGGTGGAATGAAGTGGAGGTCCTTGTCAACAGAGCAGCCCTCAACTTTGGGGTGCTTGTGTCTTGCTGATTTTTCATTTTCCCAATTTATACCCCCATGAGTGGAAGTGCCCTATGCTCTCTAAGCTGTGTTTTTCAGATGTTTCAGGACACACCGTGCACTTCTCCAGAGTGGCTGTTGCCAATTTACATCCCGCCCATCAGTGTAGCAAGGCTCCCATTTCTCCATGGCCTGTCCTGCATTTCTGGTTTTGACACTTTTTTCAGCATGGCCCTTTTGACCGATGGGAAGCGAGACTTCTCTGTAGCGCTGATTTGCCTTTCCAGGTTGCTTGGTTGGCCAAAAAGGGCGTATGCGTTTTTTCCTGAATATATTCAGGAAAAAACGCATACGCCCTTTTTGGCCAAGGGCATCATTGTCAACGTTTTGCCGCTTTTCATGTGCTTTAAAGGCGATTCGTATCTACCTCCTGAAATCTGTTTCGTGCAATTCTGCCTTGATTTCAAATCCTCTTCTTTGCCTTCCCTCAATATATTTGTGGACGAGAGTTATCATTTATAACTCTGCAGGTTTGTGAATTGCAGTGCCCTGAACCTCCATTTTACAACTCGCTTTTTTGGGAGCTGGCCGCAAAAGCGCAGGATGGCTTCAGGCCCTGTTCTGGTTCCGGGGGGCAGGCTGAGCCTGTGGTTAATTCTTCTTCCTGATGGGAAAATGGAGTGACCTGTGCCTGTCCCGACACCAAGAGCTAGTCTCTCGTTGGTTCCCCGTCTTCCCGTTCATCCTCAGGACAAATTGCAACCTGTACGGAACAGGAGGTTAAAGGTGCTGATGCTCCAAGTAGGGAGATTGCTAGTAAAGTGGCTGGAATGGCGAACCCGGGCACAAGGAGATGAGAAATGAGGTGCGTTTTAGAAACCTTTCCCCATCACACGGTGTACCATCTTCTGGGTTTCTCATGCATGTTTTCGATGTAGGAAGATGCCCTTGAAGCTGGAGATTTGGGACCCATGCGATGGGTACCACGCAGTATTACTTTAAAGGGTCTGCGTTTGCTCACCCAACCTCACCAAACCTCTCAGCCCCAAGAGTGTCCACCCTTATGTCTCATCCAGCTGTGGGTCTAGATATGGTCAATCCAGGTTGCATCACAGCCCCTGAACTCATTGTGTAAGAATTTCTATCTCTTTCACTGTCGTTGTTTCATGGGTTTTTCAAAGTAATTTATTTTCATAATGGGGTTTAGCTGCTTTTCACGGCTGTGTTTATGCCGCTTTCCACCCACTTGACACACTAACAGAGAGATATCAATACATAGGCTTTAAGATTATTACTAGTCAGATATATTCTTGTGCGGTGAATAGGGCGTGTTGAGTCCAGTTCTCTGAGCAAGGAGTAGGTCTTGTCTACTACATATTGGGTTTATGGAACGGTATCTGAGCTAATTTGATACCCTTGTTTTATGTATCACCCCACCTCACCTTTCCCGTTAAGCAGCCATAGTGTGTTTTCTGCATGTGTGACTCTGTTCTGTTTTGTAATTCAGTTCAAGTGTAACGGTTTTTACATTCCCTCTATCAGTGATACCTTAGGAGAAGTGTCCTTTTCTGTGTGACTTATTTCACTTAGAATCGTCGTACCTAAATCCACTCATCATGCTGCTACTAACATTATGACATTGATTTCATGGCTGAGTGATATTCCATTGTACATAAGGACCACAACTTCTTTATCCATTTTTCTCTTTCCTGGGATATTGAAGGTGGAATGAAGTGGAGGTCCTTGTCAACAGAGCAGCCCTCAACTTTGGGGTGCTTGTGTCTTGCTGATTTTTCATTTTCCCAATTTATACCCCCATGAGTGGAAGTGCCCTATGCTCTCTAAGCTGTGTTTTTCAGATGTTTCAGGACACACCGTGCACTTCTCCAGAGTGGCTGTTGGCAATTTACATCCCGCCCATCAGTGTAGCAAGGCTCCCATTTCTCCATGGCCTGTCCTGCATTTCTGGTTTTGACACTTTTTTCAGCATGGCCCTTTTGACCGATGGGAAGCGAGACTTCTCTGTAGCGCTGATTTGCCTTTCCAGGTTGCTTGGTTGGCCAAAAAGGGCGTATGCGTTTTTTCCTGAATATATTCAGGAAAAAACGCATACGCCCTTTTTGGCCAAGGGCATCATTGTCAACGTTTTGCCGCTTTTCATGTGCTTTAAAGGCGATTCGTATCTACCTCCTGAAATCTGTTTCGTGCAATTCTGCCTTGATTTCAAATCCTCTTCTTTGCCTTCCCTCAATATATTTGTGGACGAGTGTTATCATTTATAACTCTGCAGGTTTGTGAATTGCAGTGCCCTGAACCTCCATTTTACAACTCGCTTTTTTGGGAGCTGGCCGCAAAAGCGCAGGATGGCTTCAGGCCCTGTTCTGGTTCCGGGGGGCAGGCTGAGCCTGTGGTTAATTCTTCTTCCTGATGGGAAAATAGAGTGACCTGTGCCTGTCCCGACACCAAGAGCTAGTCTCTCGTTGGTTCCCCGTCTTCCCGTTCATCCTCAGGACAAATTGCAACCTGTACGGAACAGGAGGTTAAAGGTGCTGATGCTCCAAGTAGGGAGATTGCTAGTAAAGTGGCTGGAATGGCGAACCCGGGCACAAGGAGATGAGAAATGAGGTGCGTTTTAGAAACCTTTCCCCATCACACGGTGTACCATCTTCTGGGTTTCTCATGCATGTTTTCGATGTAGGAAGATGCCCTTGAAGCTGGAGATTTGGGACCCATGCGATGGGTACCACGCAGTATTCCTTTAAAGGGTCTGCGTTTGCTCACCCAACCTCACCAAACCTCTCAGCCCCAAGAGTGTCCACCCTTATGTCTCATCCAGCTGTGGGTCTAGATATGGTCAATCCAGGTTGCATCACAGCCCCTGAACTCATTGTGTAAGAATTTCTATCTCTTTCACTGTCGTTGTTTCATGGGTTTTTCAAAGTAATTTATTTTCATAATGGGGTTTAGCTGCTTTTCACGGCTGTGTTTATGCCGCTTTCCACCCACTTGACACACTAACAGAGAGATATCAATACATAGGCTTTAAGATTATTACTAGTCAGATATATTCTTGTGCGGTGAATAGGGCGTGTTGAGTCCAGTTCTCTGAGCAAGGAGTAGGTCTTGTCTACTACATATTGGGTTTATGGAACGGTATCTGAGCTAATTTGATACCCTTGTTTTATGTATCACCCCACCTCACCTTTCCCGTTAAGCAGCCATAGTGTGTTTTCTGCATGTGTGACTCTGTTCTGTTTTGTAATTCAGTTCAAGTGTAACGGTTTTTACATTCCCTCTATCAGTGATACCTTAGGAGAAGTGTCCTTTTCTGTGTGACTTATTTCACTTAGAATCGTCGTACCTAAATCCACTCATCATGCTGCTACTAACATTATGACATTGATTTCATGGCTGAGTGATATTCCATTGTACATAAGGACCACAACTTCTTTATCCATTTTTCTCTTTCCTGGGATATTGAAGGTGGAATGAAGTGGAGGTCCTTGTCAACAGAGCAGCCCTCAACTTTGGGGTGCTTGTGTCTTGCTGATTTTTCATTTTCCCAATTTATACCCCCATGAGTGGAAGTGCCCTATGCTCTCTAAGCTGTGTTTTTCAGATGTTTCAGGACACACCGTGCACTTCTCCAGAGTGGCTGTTGCCAATTTACATCCCGCCCATCAGTGTAGCAAGGCTCCCATTTCTCCATGGCCTGTCCTGCATTTCTGGTTTTGACACTTTTTTCAGCATGGCCCTTTTGACCGATGGGAAGCGAGACTTCTCTGTAGCGCTGATTTGCCTTTCCAGGTTGCTTGGTTGGCCAAAAAGGGCGTATGCGTTTTTTCCTGAATATATTCAGGAAAAAACGCATACGCCCTTTTTGGCCAAGGGCATCATTGTCAACGTTTTGCCGCTTTTCATGTGCTTTAAAGGCGATTCGTATCTACCTCCTGAAATCTGTTTCGTGCAATTCTGCCTTGATTTCAAATCCTCTTCTTTGCCTTCCCTCAATATATTTGTGGACGAGAGTTATCATTTATAACTCTGCAGGTTTGTGAATTGCAGTGCCCTGAACCTCCATTTTACAACTCGCTTTTTTGGGAGCTGGCCGCAAAAGCGCAGGATGGCTTCAGGCCCTGTTCTGGTTCCGGGGGGCAGGCTGAGCCTGTGGTTAATTCTTCTTCCTGATGGGAAAATGGAGTGACCTGTGCCTGTCCCGACACCAAGAGCTAGTCTCTCGTTGGTTCCCCGTCTTCCCGTTCATCCTCAGGACAAATTGCAACCTGTACGGAACAGGAGGTTAAAGGTGCTGATGCTCCAAGTAGGGAGATTGCTAGTAAAGTGGCTGGAATGGCGAACCCGGGCACAAGGAGATGAGAAATGAGGTGCGTTTTAGAAACCTTTCCCCATCACACGGTGTACCATCTTCTGGGTTTCTCATGCATGTTTTCGATGTAGGAAGATGCCCTTGAAGCTGGAGATTTGGGACCCATGCGATGGGTACCACGCAGTATTCCTTTAAAGGGTCTGCGTTTGCTCACCCAACCTCACCAAACCTCTCAGCCCCAAGAGTGTCCACCCTTATGTCTCATCCAGCTGTGGGTCTAGATATGGTCAATCCAGGTTGCATCACAGCCCCTGAACTCATTGTGTAAGAATTTCTATCTCTTTCACTGTCGTTGTTTCATGGGTTTTTCAAAGTAATTTATTTTCATAATGGGGTTTAGCTGCTTTTCACGGCTGTGTTTATGCCGCTTTCCACCCACTTGACACACTAACAGAGAGATATCAATACATAGGCTTTAAGATTATTACTAGTCAGATATATTCTTGTGCGGTGAATAGGGCGTGTTGAGTCCAGTTCTCTGAGCAAGGAGTAGGTCTTGTCTACTACATATTGGGTTTATGGAACGGTATCTGAGCTAATTTGATACCCTTGTTTTATGTATCACCCCACCTCACCTTTCCCGTTAAGCAGCCATAGTGTGTTTTCTGCATGTGTGACTCTGTTCTGTTTTGTAATTCAGTTCAAGTGTAACGGTTTTTACATTCCCTCTATCAGTGATACCTTAGGAGAAGTGTCCTTTTCTGTGTGACTTATTTCACTTAGAATCGTCGTACCTAAATCCACTCATCATGCTGCTACTAACATTATGACATTGATTTCATGGCTGAGTGATATTCCATTGTACATAAGGACCACAACTTCTTTATCCATTTTTCTCTTTCCTGGGATATTGAAGGTGGAATGAAGTGGAGGTCCTTGTCAACAGAGCAGCCCTCAACTTTGGGGTGCTTGTGTCTTGCTGATTTTTCATTTTCCCAATTTATACCCCCATGAGTGGAAGTGCCCTATGCTCTCTAAGCTGTGTTTTTCAGATGTTTCAGGACACACCGTGCACTTCTCCAGAGTGGCTGTTGCCAATTTACATCCCGCCCATCAGTGTAGCAAGGCTCCCATTTCTCCATGGCCTGTCCTGCATTTCTGGTTTTGACACTTTTTTCAGCATGGCCCTTTTGACCGATGGGAAGCGAGACTTCTCTGTAGCGCTGATTTGCCTTTCCAGGTTGCTTGGTTGGCCAAAAAGGGCGTATGCGTTTTTTCCTGAATATATTCAGGAAAAAACGCATACGCCCTTTTTGGCCAAGGGCATCATTGTCAACGTTTTGCCGCTTTTCATGTGCTTTAAAGGCGATTCGTATCTACCTCCTGAAATCTGTTTCGTGCAATTCTGCCTTGATTTCAAATCCTCTTCTTTGCCTTCCCTCAATATATTTGTGGACGAGAGTTATCATTTATAACTCTGCAGGTTTGTGAATTGCAGTGCCCTGAACCTCCATTTTACAACTCGCTTTTTTGGGAGCTGGCCGCAAAAGCGCAGGATGGCTTCAGGCCCTGTTCTGGTTCCGGGGGGCAGGCTGAGCCTGTGGTTAATTCTTCTTCCTGATGGGAAAATGGAGTGACCTGTGCCTGTCCCGACACCAAGAGCTAGTCTCTCGTTGGTTCCCCGTCTTCCCGTTCATCCTCAGGACAAATTGCAACCTGTACGGAACAGGAGGTTAAAGGTGCTGATGCTCCAAGTAGGGAGATTGCTAGTAAAGTGGCTGGAATGGCGAACCCGGGCACAAGGAGATGAGAAATGAGGTGCGTTTTAGAAACCTTTCCCCATCACACGGTGTACCATCTTCTGGGTTTCTCATGCATGTTTTCGATGTAGGAAGATGCCCTTGAAGCTGGAGATTTGGGACCCATGCGATGGGTACCACGCAGTATTCCTTTAAAGGGTCTGCGTTTGCTCACCCAACCTCACCAAACCTCTCAGCCCCAAGAGTGTCCACCCTTATGTCTCATCCAGCTGTGGGTCTAGATATGGTCAATCCAGGTTGCATCACAGCCCCTGAACTCATTGTGTAAGAATTTCTATCTCTTTCACTGTCGTTGTTTCATGGGTTTTTCAAAGTAATTTATTTTCATAATGGGGTTTAGCTGCTTTTCACGGCTGTGTTTATGCCGCTTTCCACCCACTTGACACACTAACAGAGAGATATCAATACATAGGCTTTAAGATTATTACTAGTCAGATATATTCTTGTGCGGTGAATAGGGCGTGTTGAGTCCAGTTCTCTGAGCAAGGAGTAGGTCTTGTCTACTACATATTGGGTTTATGGAACGGTATCTGAGCTAATTTGATACCCTTGTTTTATGTATCACCCCACCTCACCTTTCCCGTTAAGCAGCCATAGTGTGTTTTCTGCATGTGTGACTCTGTTCTGTTTTGTAATTCAGTTCAAGTGTAACGGTTTTTACATTCCCTCTATCAGTGATACCTTAGGAGAAGTGTCCTTTTCTGTGTGACTTATTTCACTTAGAATCGTCGTACCTAAATCCACTCATCATGCTGCTACTAACATTATGACATTGATTTCATGGCTGAGTGATATTCCATTGTACATAAGGACCACAACTTCTTTATCCATTTTTCTCTTTCCTGGGATATTGAAGGTGGAATGAAGTGGAGGTCCTTGTCAACAGAGCAGCCCTCAACTTTGGGGTGCTTGTGTCTTGCTGATTTTTCATTTTCCCAATTTATACCCCCATGAGTGGAAGTGCCCTATGCTCTCTAAGCTGTGTTTTTCAGATGTTTCAGGACACACCGTACACTTCTCCAGAGTGGCTGTTGGCAATTTACATCCCGCCCATCAGTGTAGCAAGGCTCCCATTTCTCCATGGCCTGTCCTGCATTTCTGGTTTTGACACTTTTTTCAGCATGGCCCTTTTGACCGATGGGAAGCGAGACTTCTCTGTAGCGCTGATTTGCCTTTCCAGGTTGCTTGGTTGGCCAAAAAGGGCGTATGCGTTTTTTCCTGAATATATTCAGGAAAAAACGCATACGCCCTTTTTGGCCAAGGGCCTCATTGTCAACGTTTTGCCGCTTTTCATGTGCTTTAAAGGCGATTCGTATCTACCTCCTGAAATCTGTTTCGTGCAATTCTGCCTTGATTTCAAATCCTCTTCTTTGCCTTCCCTCAATATATTTGTGGACGAGAGTTATCATTTATAACTCTGCAGGTTTGTGAATTGCAGTGCCCTGAACCTCCATTTTACAACTCGCTTTTTTGGGAGCTGGCCGCAAAAGCGCAGGATGGCTTCAGGCCCTGTTCTGGTTCCGGGGGGCAGGCTGAGCCTGTGGTTAATTCTTCTTCCTGATGGGAAAATGGAGTGACCTGTGCCTGTCCCGACACCAAGAGCTAGTCTCTCGTTGGTTCCCCGTCTTCCCGTTCATCCTCAGGACAAATTGCAACCTGTACGGAACAGGAGGTTAAAGGTGCTGATGCTCCAAGTAGGGAGATTGCTAGTAAAGTGGCTGGAATGGCGAACCCGGGCACAAGGAGATGAGAAATGAGGTGCGTTTTAGAAACCTTTCCCCATCACACGGTGTACCATCTTCTGGGTTTCTCATGCATGTTTTCGATGTAGGAAGATGCCCTTGAAGCTGGAGATTTGGGACCCATGCGATGGGTACCACGCAGTATTCCTTTAAAGGGTCTGCGTTTGCTCACCCAACCTCACCAAACCTCTCAGCCCCAAGAGTGTCCACCCTTATGTCTCATCCAGCTGTGGGTCTAGATATGGTCAATCCAGGTTGCATCACAGCCCCTGAACTCATTGTGTAAGAATTTCTATCTCTTTCACTGTCGTTGTTTCATGGGTTTTTCAAAGTAATTTATTTTCATAATGGGGTTTAGCTGCTTTTCACGGCTGTGTTTATGCCGCTTTCCACCCACTTGACACACTAACAGAGAGATATCAATACATAGGCTTTAAGATTATTACTAGTCAGATATATTCTTGTGCGGTGAATAGGGCGTGTTGAGTCCAGTTCTCTGAGCAAGGAGTAGGTCTTGTCTACTACATATTGGGTTTATGGAACGGTATCTGAGCTAATTTGATACCCTTGTTTTATGTATCACCCCACCTCACCTTTCCCGTTAAGCAGCCATAGTGTGTTTTCTGCATGTGTGACTCTGTTCTGTTTTGTAATTCAGTTCAAGTGTAACGGTTTTTACATTCCCTCTATCAGTGATACCTTAGGAGAAGTGTCCTTTTCTGTGTGACTTATTTCACTTAGAATCGTCGTACCTAAATCCACTCATCATGCTGCTACTAACATTATGACATTGATTTCATGGCTGAGTGATATTCCATTGTACATAAGGACCACAACTTCTTTATCCATTTTTCTCTTTCCTGGGATATTGAAGGTGGAATGAAGTGGAGGTCCTTGTCAACAGAGCAGCCCTCAACTTTGGGGTGCTTGTGTCTTGCTGATTTTTCATTTTCCCAATTTATACCCCCATGAGTGGAAGTGCCCTATGCTCTCTAAGCTGTGTTTTTCAGATGTTTCAGGACACACCGTGCACTTCTCCAGAGTGGCTGTTGGCAATTTACATCCCGCCCATCAGTGTAGCAAGGCTCCCATTTCTCCATGGCCTGTCCTGCATTTCTGGTTTTGACACTTTTTTCAGCATGGCCCTTTTGACCGATGGGAAGCGAGACTTCTCTGTAGCGCTGATTTGCCTTTCCAGGTTGCTTGGTTGGCCAAAAAGGGCGTATGCGTTTTTTCCTGAATATATTCAGGCAAAAACGCATACGCCCTTTTTGGCCAAGGGCCTCATTGTCAACGTTTTGCCGCTTTTCATGTGCTTTAAAGGCGATTCGTATCTACCTCCTGAAATCTGTTTCGTGCAATTCTGCCTTGATTTCAAATCCTCTTCTTTGCCTTCCCTCAATATATTTGTGGACGAGAGTTATCATTTATAACTCTGCAGGTTTGTGAATTGCAGTGCCCTGAACCTCCATTTTACAACTCGCTTTTTTGGGAGCTGGCCGCAAAAGCGCAGGATGGCTTCAGGCCCTGTTCTGGTTCCGGGGGGCAGGCTGAGCCTGTGGTTAATTCTTCTTCCTGATGGGAAAATGGAGTGACCTGTGCCTGTCCCGACACCAAGAGCTAGTCTCTCGTTGGTTCCCCGTCTTCCCGTTCATCCTCAGGACAAATTGCAACCTGTACGGAACAGGAGGTTAAAGGTGCTGATGCTCCAAGTAGGGAGATTGCTAGTAAAGTGGCTGGAATGGCGAACCCGGGCACAAGGAGATGAGAAATGAGGTGCGTTTTAGAAACCTTTCCCCATCACACGGTGTACCATCTTCTGGGTTTCTCATGCATGTTTTCGATGTAGGAAGATGCCCTTGAAGCTGGAGATTTGGGACCCATGCGATGGGTACCACGCAGTATTACTTTAAAGGGTCTGCGTTTGCTCACCCAACCTCACCAAACCTCTCAGCCCCAAGAGTGTCCACCCTTATGTCTCATCCAGCTGTGGGTCTAGATATGGTCAATCCAGGTTGCATCACAGCCCCTGAACTCATTGTGTAAGAATTTCTATCTCTTTCACTGTCGTTGTTTCATGGGTTTTTCAAAGTAATTTATTTTCATAATGGGGTTTAGCTGCTTTTCACGGCTGTGTTTATGCCGCTTTCCACCCACTTGACACACTAACAGAGAGATATCAATACATAGGCTTTAAGATTATTACTAGTCAGATATATTCTTGTGCGGTGAATAGGGCGTGTTGAGTCCAGTTCTCTGAGCAAGGAGTAGGTCTTGTCTACTACATATTGGGTTTATGGAACGGTATCTGAGCTAATTTGATACCCTTGTTTTATGTATCACCCCACCTCACCTTTCCCGTTAAGCAGCCATAGTGTGTTTTCTGCATGTGTGACTCTGTTCTGTTTTGTAATTCAGTTCAAGTGTAACGGTTTTTACATTCCCTCTATCAGTGATACCTTAGGAGAAGTGTCCTTTTCTGTGTGACTTATTTCACTTAGAATCGTCGTACCTAAATCCACTCATCATGCTGCTACTAACATTATGACATTGATTTCATGGCTGAGTGATATTCCATTGTACATAAGGACCACAACTTCTTTATCCATTTTTCTCTTTCCTGGGATATTTAAGGTGGAATGAAGTGGAGGTCCTTGTCAACAGAGCAGCCCTCAACTTTGGGGTGCTTGTGTCTTGCTGATTTTTCATTTTCCCAATTTATACCCCCATGAGTGGAAGTGCCCTATGCTCTCTAAGCTGTGTTTTTCAGATGTTTCAGGACACACCGTACACTTCTCCAGAGTGGCTGTTGGCAATTTACATCCCGCCCATCAGTGTAGCAAGGCTCCCATTTCTCCATGGCCTGTCCTGCATTTCTGGTTTTGACACTTTTTTCAGCATGGCCCTTTTGACCGATGGGAAGCGAGACTTCTCTGTAGCGCTGATTTGCCTTTCCAGGTTGCTTGGTTGGCCAAAAAGGGCGTATGCGTTTTTTCCTGAATATATTCAGGAAAAAACGCATACGCCCTTTTTGGCCAAGGGCATCATTGTCAACGTTTTGCCGCTTTTCATGTGCTTTAAAGGCGATTCGTATCTACCTCCTGAAATCTGTTTCGTGCAATTCTGCCTTGATTTCAAATCCTCTTCTTTGCCTTCCCTCAATATATTTGTGGACGAGAGTTATCATTTATAACTCTGCAGGTTTGTGAATTGCAGTGCCCTGAACCTCCATTTTACAACTCGCTTTTTTGGGAGCTGGCCGCAAAAGCGCAGGATGGCTTCAGGCCCTGTTCTGGTTCCGGGGGGCAGGCTGAGCCTGTGGTTAATTCTTCTTCCTGATGGGAAAATAGAGTGACCTGTGCCTGTCCCGACACCAAGAGCTAGTCTCTCGTTGGTTCCCCGTCTTCCCGTTCATCCTCAGGACAAATTGCAACCTGTACGGAACAGGAGGTTAAAGGTGCTGATGCTCCAAGTAGGGAGATTGCTAGTAAAGTGGCTGGAATGGCGAACCCGGGCACAAGGAGATGAGAAATGAGGTGCGTTTTAGAAACCTTTCCCCATCACACGGTGTACCATCTTCTGGGTTTCTCATGCATGTTTTCGATGTAGGAAGATGCCCTTGAAGCTGGAGATTTGGGACCCATGCGATGGGTACCACGCAGTATTCCTTTAAAGGGTCTGCGTTTGCTCACCCAACCTCACCAAACCTCTCAGCCCCAAGAGTGTCCACCCTTATGTCTCATCCAGCTGTGGGTCTAGATATGGTCAATCCAGGTTGCATCACAGCCCCTGAACTCATTGTGTAAGAATTTCTATCTCTTTCACTGTCGTTGTTTCATGGGTTTTTCAAAGTAATTTATTTTCATAATGGGGTTTAGCTGCTTTTCACGGCTGTGTTTATGCCGCTTTCCACCCACTTGACACACTAACAGAGAGATATCAATACATAGGCTTTAAGATT
The DNA here is from genome assembly GCF_965194805.1 of Balaenoptera borealis. NCBI lineage: Eukaryota > Metazoa > Chordata > Mammalia > Artiodactyla > Balaenopteridae > Balaenoptera > Balaenoptera borealis. Next base: position 146,560 of record NW_028123929.1, on the reverse strand, counting down.
ATTACTAGTCAGATATATTCTTGTGCGGTGAATAGGGCGTGTTGAGTCCAGTTCTCTGAGCAAGGAGTAGGTCTTGTCTACTACATATTGGGTTTATGGAACGGTATCTGAGCTAATTTGATACCCTTGTTTTATGTATCACCCCACCTCACCTTTCCCGTTAAGCAGCCATAGTGTGTTTTCTGCATGTGTGACTCTGTTCTGTTTTGTAATTCAGTTCAAGTGTAACGGTTTTTACATTCCCTCTATCAGTGATACCTTAGGAGAAGTGTCCTTTTCTGTGTGACTTATTTCACTTAGAATCGTCGTACCTAAATCCACTCATCATGCTGCTACTAACATTATGACATTGATTTCATGGCTGAGTGATATTCCATTGTACATAAGGACCACAACTTCTTTATCCATTTTTCTCTTTCCTTGGATATTTAAGGTGGAATGAAGTGGAGGTCCTTGTCAACAGAGCAGCCCTCAACTTTGGGGTGCTTGTGTCTTGCTGATTTTTCATTTTCCCAATTTATACCCCCATGAGTGGAAGTGCCCTATGCTCTCTAAGCTGTGTTTTTCAGATGTTTCAGGACACACCGTGCACTTCTCCAGAGTGGCTGTTGGCAATTTACATCCCGCCCATCAGTGTAGCAAGGCTCCCATTTCTCCATGGCCTGTCCTGCATTTCTGGTTTTGACACTTTTTTCAGCATGGCCCTTTTGACCGATGGGAAGCGAGACTTCTCTGTAGCGCTGATTTGCCTTTCCAGGTTGCTTGGTTGGCCAAAAAGGGCGTATGCGTTTTTTCCTGAATATATTCAGGAAAAAACGCATACGCCCTTTTTGGCCAAGGGCATCATTGTCAACGTTTTGCCGCTTTTCATGTGCTTTAAAGGCGATTCGTATCTACCTCCTGAAATCTGTTTCGTGCAATTCTGCCTTGATTTCAAATCCTCTTCTTTGCCTTCCCTCAATATATTTGTGGACGAGAGTTATCATTTATAACTCTGCAGGTTTGTGAATTGCAGTGCCCTGAACCTCCATTTTACAACTCGCTTTTTTGGGAGCTGGCCGCAAAAGCGCAGGATGGCTTCAGGCCCTGTTCTGGTTCCGGGGGGCAGGCTGAGCCTGTGGTTAATTCTTCTTCCTGATGGGAAAATAGAGTGACCTGTGCCTGTCCCGACACCAAGAGCTAGTCTCTCGTTGGTTCCCCGTCTTCCCGTTCATCCTCAGGACAAATTGCAACCTGTACGGAACAGGAGGTTAAAGGTGCTGATGCTCCAAGTAGGGAGATTGCTAGTAAAGTGGCTGGAATGGCGAACCCGGGCACAAGGAGATGAGAAATGAGGTGCGTTTTAGAAACCTTTCCCCATCACACGGTGTACCATCTTCTGGGTTTCTCATGCATGTTTTCGATGTAGGAAGATGCCCTTGAAGCTGGAGATTTGGGACCCATGCGATGGGTACCACGCAGTATTCCTTTAAAGGGTCTGCGTTTGCTCACCCAACCTCACCAAACCTCTCAGCCCCAAGAGTGTCCACCCTTATGTCTCATCCAGCTGTGGGTCTAGATATGGTCAATCCAGGTTGCATCACAGCCCCTGAACTCATTGTGTAAGAATTTCTATCTCTTTCACTGTCGTTGTTTCATGGGTTTTTCAAAGTAATTTATTTTCATAATGGGGTTTAGCTGCTTTTCACGGCTGTGTTTATGCCGCTTTCCACCCACTTGACACACTAACAGAGAGATATCAATACATAGGCTTTAAGATTATTACTAGTCAGATATATTCTTGTGCGGTGAATAGGGCGTGTTGAGTCCAGTTCTCTGAGCAAGGAGTAGGTCTTGTCTACTACATATTGGGTTTATGGAACGGTATCTGAGCTAATTTGATACCCTTGTTTTATGTATCACCCCACCTCACCTTTCCCGTTAAGCAGCCATAGTGTGTTTTCTGCATGTGTGACTCTGTTCTGTTTTGTAATTCAGTTCAAGTGTAACGGTTTTTACATTCCCTCTATCAGTGATACCTTAGGAGAAGTGTCCTTTTCTGCGTGACTTATTTCACTTAGAATCGTCGTACCTAAATCCACTCATCATGCTGCTACTAACATTATGACATTGATTTCATGGCTGAGTGATATTCCATTGTACATAAGGACCACAACTTCTTTATCCATTTTTCTCTTTCCTGGGATATTGAAGGTGGAATGAAGTGGAGGTCCTTGTCAACAGAGCAGCCCTCAACTTTGGGGTGCTTGTGTCTTGCTGATTTTTCATTTTCCCAATTTATACCCCCATGAGTGGAAGTGCCCTATGCTCTCTAAGCTGTGTTTTTCAGATGTTTCAGGACACACCGTACACTTCTCCAGAGTGGCTGTTGGCAATTTACATCCCGCCCATCAGTGTAGCAAGGCTCCCATTTCTCCATGGCCTGTCCTGCATTTCTGGTTTTGACACTTTTTTCAGCATGGCCCTTTTGACCGATGGGAAGCGAGACTTCTCTGTAGCGCTGATTTGCCTTTCCAGGTTGCTTGGTTGGCCAAAAAGGGCGTATGCGTTTTTTCCTGAATATATTCAGGAAAAAACGCATACGCCCTTTTTGGCCAAGGGCCTCATTGTCAACGTTTTGCCGCTTTTCATGTGCTTTAAAGGCGATTCGTATCTACCTCCTGAAATCTGTTTCGTGCAATTCTGCCTTGATTTCAAATCCTCTTCTTTGCCTTCCCTCAATATATTTGTGGACGAGAGTTATCATTTATAACTCTGCAGGTTTGTGAATTGCAGTGCCCTGAACCTCCATTTTACAACTCGCTTTTTTGGGAGCTGGCCGCAAAAGCGCAGGATGGCTTCAGGCCCTGTTCTGGTTCCGGGGGGCAGGCTGAGCCTGTGGTTAATTCTTCTTCCTGATGGGAAAATAGAGTGACCTGTGCCTGTCCCGACACCAAGAGCTAGTCTCTCGTTGGTTCCCCGTCTTCCCGTTCATCCTCAGGACAAATTGCAACCTGTACGGAACAGGAGGTTAAAGGTGCTGATGCTCCAAGTAGGGAGATTGCTAGTAAAGTGGCTGGAATGGCGAACCCGGGCACAAGGAGATGAGAAATGAGGTGCGTTTTAGAAACCTTTCCCCATCACACGGTGTACCATCTTCTGGGTTTCTCATGCATGTTTTCGATGTAGGAAGATGCCCTTGAAGCTGGAGATTTGGGACCCATGCGATGGGTACCACGCAGTATTCCTTTAAAGGGTCTGCGTTTGCTCACCCAACCTCACCAAACCTCTCAGCCCCAAGAGTGTCCACCCTTATGTCTCATCCAGCTGTGGGTCTAGATATGGTCAATCCAGGTTGCATCACAGCCCCTGAACTCATTGTGTAAGAATTTCTATCTCTTTCACTGTCGTTGTTTCATGGGTTTTTCAAAGTAATTTATTTTCATAATGGGGTTTAGCTGCTTTTCACGGCTGTGTTTATGCCGCTTTCCACCCACTTGACACACTAACAGAGAGATATCAATACATAGGCTTTAAGATTATTACTAGTCAGATATATTCTTGTGCGGTGAATAGGGCGTGTTGAGTCCAGTTCTCTGAGCAAGGAGTAGGTCTTGTCTACTACATATTGGGTTTATGGAACGGTATCTGAGCTAATTTGATACCCTTGTTTTATGTATCACCCCACCTCACCTTTCCCGTTAAGCAGCCATAGTGTGTTTTCTGCATGTGTGACTCTGTTCTGTTTTGTAATTCAGTTCAAGTGTAACGGTTTTTACATTCCCTCTATCAGTGATACCTTAGGAGAAGTGTCCTTTTCTGTGTGACTTATTTCACTTAGAATCGTCGTACCTAAATCCACTCATCATGCTGCTACTAACATTATGACATTGATTTCATGGCTGAGTGATATTCCATTGTACATAAGGACCACAACTTCTTTATCCATTTTTCTCTTTCCTTGGATATTTAAGGTGGAATGAAGTGGAGGTCCTTGTCAACAGAGCAGCCCTCAACTTTGGGGTGCTTGTGTCTTGCTGATTTTTCATTTTCCCAATTTATACCCCCATGAGTGGAAGTGCCCTATGCTCTCTAAGCTGTGTTTTTCAGATGTTTCAGGACACACCGTGCACTTCTCCAGAGTGGCTGTTGCCAATTTACATCCCGCCCATCAGCGTAGCAAGGCTCCCATTTCTCCATGGCCTGTCCTGCATTTCTGGTTTTGACACTTTTTTCAGCATGGCCCTTTTGACCGACGGGAAGCGAGACTTCTCTGTAGCGCTGATTTGCCTTTCCAGGTTGCTTGGTTGGCCAAAAAGGGCGTATGCGTTTTTTCCTGAATATATTCAGGAAAAAACGCATACGCCCTTTTTGGCCAAGGGCATCATTGTCAACGTTTTGCCGCTTTTCATGTGCTTTAAAGGCGATTCGTATCTACCTCCTGAAATCTGTTTCGTGCAATTCTGCCTTGATTTCAAATCCTCTTCTTTGCCTTCCCTCAATATATTTGTGGACGAGAGTTATCATTTATAACTCTGCAGGTTTGTGAATTGCAGTGCCCTGAACCTCCATTTTACACCTCGCTTTTTTGGGAGCTGGCCGCAAAAGCGCAGGATGGCTTCAGGCCCTGTTCTGGTTCCGGGGGGCAGGCTGAGCCTGTGGTTAATTCTTCTTCCTGATGGGAAAATAGAGTGACCTGTGCCTGTCCCGACACCAAGAGCTAGTCTCTCGTTGGTTCCCCGTCTTCCCGTTCATCCTCAGGACAAATTGCAACCTGTACGGAACAGGAGGTTAAAGGTGCTGATGCTCCAAGTAGGGAGATTGCTAGTAAAGTGGCTGGAATGGCGAACCCGGGCACAAGGAGATGAGAAATGAGGTGCGTTTTAGAAACCTTTCCCCATCACACGGTGTACCATCTTCTGGGTTTCTCATGCATGTTTTCGATGTAGGAAGATGCCCTTGAAGCTGGAGATTTGGGACCCATGCGATGGGTACCACGCAGTATTCCTTTAAAGGGTCTGCGTTTGCTCACCCAACCTCACCAAACCTCTCAGCCCCAAGAGTGTCCACCCTTATGTCTCATCCAGCTGTGGGTCTAGATATGGTCAATCCAGGTTGCATCACAGCCCCTGAACTCATTGTGTAAGAATTTCTATCTCTTTCACTGTCGTTGTTTCATGGGTTTTTCAAAGTAATTTATTTTCATAATGGGGTTTAGCTGCTTTTCACGGCTGTGTTTATGCCGCTTTCCACCCTCTTGACACACTAACAGAGAGATATCAATACATAGGTTTTAAGATTATTACTAGTCAGATATATTCTTGTGCGGTGAATAGGGCGTGTTGAGTCCAGTTCTCTGAGCAAGGAGTAGGTCTTGTCTACTACATATTGGGTTTATGGAACGGTATCTGAGCTAATTTGATACCCTTGTTTTATGTATCACCCCACCTCACCTTTCCCGTTAAGCAGCCATAGTGTGTTTTCTGCATGTGTGACTCTGTTCTGTTTTGTAATTCAGTTCAAGTGTAACGGTTTTTACATTCCCTCTATCAGTGATACCTTAGGAGAAGTGTCCTTTTCTGTGTGACTTATTTCACTTAGAATCGTCGTACCTAAATCCACTCATCATGCTGCTACTAACCTTATGACATTGATTTCATGGCTGAGTGATATTCCATTGTACATAAGGACCACAACTTCTTTATCCATTTTTCTCTTTCCTTGGATATTTAAGGTGGAATGAAGTGGAGGTCCTTGTCAACAGAGCAGCCCTCAACTTTGGGGTGCTTGTGTCTTGCTGATTTTTCATTTTCCCAATTTATACCCCCATGAGTGGAAGTGCCCTATGCTCTCTAAGCTGTGTTTTTCAGATGTTTCAGGACACACCGTGCACTTCTCCAGAGTGGCTGTTGCCAATTTACATCCCGCCCATCAGCGTAGCAAGGCTCCCATTTCTCCATGGCCTGTCCTGCATTTCTGGTTTTGACACTTTTTTCAGCATGGCCCTTTTGACCGACGGGAAGCGAGACTTCTCTGTAGCGCTGATTTGCCTTTCCAGGTTGCTTGGTTGGCCAAAAAGGGCGTATGCGTTTTTTCCTGAATATATTCAGGAAAAAACGCATACGCCCTTTTTGGCCAAGGGCCTCATTGTCAACGTTTTGCCGCTTTTCATGTGCTTTAAAGGCGATTCGTATCTACCTCCTGAAATCTGTTTCGTGCAATTCTGCCTTGATTTCAAATCCTCTTCTTTGCCTTCCCTCAATATATTTGTGGACGAGAGTTATCATTTATAACTCTGCAGGTTTGTGAATTGCAGTGCCCTGAACCTCCATTTTACACCTCGCTTTTTTGGGAGCTGGCCGCAAAAGCGCAGGATGGCTTCAGGCCCTGTTCTGGTTCCGGGGGGCAGGCTGAGCCTGTGGTTAATTCTTCTTCCTGATGGGAAAATAGAGTGACCTGTGCCTGTCCCGACACCAAGAGCTAGTCTCTCGTTGGTTCCCCGTCTTCCCGTTCATCCTCAGGACAAATTGCAACCTGTACGGAACAGGAGGTTAAAGGTGCTGATGCTCCAAGTAGGGAGATTGCTAGTAAAGTGGCTGGAATGGCGAACCCGGGCACAAGGAGATGAGAAATGAGGTGCGTTTTAGAAACCTTTCCCCATCACACGGTGTAACATCTTCTGGGTTTCTCATGCATGTTTTCGATGTAGGAAGATGCCCTTGAAGCTGGAGATTTGGGACCCATGCGATGGGTACCACGCAGTATTCCTTTAAAGGGTCTGCGTTTGCTCACCCAACCTCACCAAACCTCTCAGCCCCAAGAGTGTCCACCCTTATGTCTCATCCAGCTGTGGGTCTAGATATGGTCAATCCAGGTTGCATCACAGCCCCTGAACTCATTGTGTAAGAATTTCTATCTCTTTCACTGTCGTTGTTTCATGGGTTTTTCAAAGTAATTTATTTTCATAATGGGGTTTAGCTGCTTTTCACGGCTGTGTTTATGCCGCTTTCCACCCACTTGACACACTAACAGAGAGATATCAATACATAGGCTTTAAGATTATTACTAGTCAGATATATTCTTGTGCGGTGAATAGGGCGTGTTGAGTCCAGTTCTCTGAGCAAGGAGTAGGTCTTGTCTACTACATATTGGGTTTATGGAACGGTATCTGAGCTAATTTGATACCCTTGTTTTATGTATCACCCCACCTCACCTTTCCCGTTAAGCAGCCATAGTGTGTTTTCTGCATGTGTGACTCTGTTCTGTTTTGTAATTCAGTTCAAGTGTAACGGTTTTTACATTCCCTCTATCAGTGATACCTTAGGAGAAGTGTCCTTTTCTGTGTGACTTATTTCACTTAGAATCGTCGTACCTAAATCCACTCATCATGCTGCTACTAACATTATGACATTGATTTCATGGCTGAGTGATATTCCATTGTACATAAGGACCACAACTTCTTTATCCATTTTTCTCTTTCCTGGGATATTGAAGGTGGAATGAAGTGGAGGTCCTTGTCAACAGAGCAGCCCTCAACTTTGGGGTGCTTGTGTCTTGCTGATTTTTCATTTTCCCAATTTATACCCCCATGAGTGGAAGTGCCCTATGCTCTCTAAGCTGTGTTTTTCAGATGTTTCAGGACACACCGTACACTTCTCCAGAGTGGCTGTTGGCAATTTACATCCCGCCCATCAGTGTAGCAAGGCTCCCATTTCTCCATGGCCTGTCCTGCATTTCTGGTTTTGACACTTTTTTCAGCATGGCCCTTTTGACCGATGGGAAGCGAGACTTCTCTGTAGCGCTGATTTGCCTTTCCAGGTTGCTTGGTTGGCCAAAAAGGGCGTATGCGTTTTTTCCTGAATATATTCAGGAAAAAACGCATACGCCCTTTTTGGCCAAGGGCCTCATTGTCAACGTTTTGCCGCTTTTCATGTGCTTTAAAGGCGATTCGTATCTACCTCCTGAAATCTGTTTCGTGCAATTCTGCCTTGATTTCAAATCCTCTTCTTTGCCTTCCCTCAATATATTTGTGGACGAGAGTTATCATTTATAACTCTGCAGGTTTGTGAATTGCAGTGCCCTGAACCTCCATTTTACAACTCGCTTTTTTGGGAGCTGGCCGCAAAAGCGCAGGATGGCTTCAGGCCCTGTTCTGGTTCCGGGGGGCAGGCTGAGCCTGTGGTTAATTCTTCTTCCTGATGGGAAAATAGAGTGACCTGTGCCTGTCCCGACACCAAGAGCTAGTCTCTCGTTGGTTCCCCGTCTTCCCGTTCATCCTCAGGACAAATTGCAACCTGTACGGAACAGGAGGTTAAAGGTGCTGATGCTCCAAGTAGGGAGATTGCTAGTAAAGTGGCTGGAATGGCGAACCCGGGCACAAGGAGATGAGAAATGAGGTGCGTTTTAGAAACCTTTCCCCATCACACGGTGTACCATCTTCTGGGTTTCTCATGCATGTTTTCGATGTAGGAAGATGCCCTTGAAGCTGGAGATTTGGGACCCATGCGATGGGTACCACGCAGTATTCCTTTAAAGGGTCTGCGTTTGCTCACCCAACCTCACCAAACCTCTCAGCCCCAAGAGTGTCCACCCTTATGTCTCATCCAGCTGTGGGTCTAGATATGGTCAATCCAGGTTGCATCACAGCCCCTGAACTCATTGTGTAAGAATTTCTATCTCTTTCACTGTCGTTGTTTCATGGGTTTTTCAAAGTAATTTATTTTCATAATGGGGTTTAGCTGCTTTTCACGGCTGTGTTTATGCCGCTTTCCACCCACTTGACACACTAACAGAGAGATATCAATACATAGGCTTTAAGATTATTACTAGTCAGATATATTCTTGTGCGGTGAATAGGGCGTGTTGAGTCCAGTTCTCTGAGCAAGGAGTAGGTCTTGTCTACTACATATTGGGTTTATGGAACGGTATCTGAGCTAATTTGATACCCTTGTTTTATGTATCACCCCACCTCACCTTTCCCGTTAAGCAGCCATAGTGTGTTTTCTGCATGTGTGACTCTGTTCTGTTTTGTAATTCAGTTCAAGTGTAACGGTTTTTACATTCCCTCTATCAGTGATACCTTAGGAGAAGTGTCCTTTTCTGTGTGACTTATTTCACTTAGAATCGTCGTACCTAAATCCACTCATCATGCTGCTACTAACATTATGACATTGATTTCATGGCTGAGTGATATTCCATTGTACATAAGGACCACAACTTCTTTATCCATTTTTCTCTTTCCTTGGATATTGAAGGTGGAATGAAGTGGAGGTCCTTGTCAACAGAGCAGCCCTCAACTTTGGGGTGCTTGTGTCTTGCTGATTTTTCATTTTCCCAATTTATACCCCCATGAGTGGAAGTGCCCTATGCTCTCTAAGCTGTGTTTTTCAGATGTTTCAGGACACACCGTGCACTTCTCCAGAGTGGCTGTTGCCAATTTACATCCCGCCCATCAGCGTAGCAAGGCTCCCATTTCTCCATGGCCTGTCCTGCATTTCTGGTTTTGACACTTTTTTCAGCATGGCCCTTTTGACCGACGGGAAGCGAGACTTCTCTGTAGCGCTGATTTGCCTTTCCAGGTTGCTTGGTTGGCCAAAAAGGGCGTATGCGTTTTTTCCTGAATATATTCAGGAAAAAACGCATACGCCCTTTTTGGCCAAGGGCATCATTGTCAACGTTTTGCCGCTTTTCATGTGCTTTAAAGGCGATTCGTATCTACCTCCTGAAATCTGTTTCGTGCAATTCTGCCTTGATTTCAAATCCTCTTCTTTGCCTTCCCTCAATATATTTGTGGACGAGAGTTATCATTTATAACTCTGCAGGTTTGTGAATTGCAGTGCCCTGAACCTCCATTTTACAACTCGCTTTTTTGGGAGCTGGCCGCAAAAGCGCAGGATGGCTTCAGGCCCTGTTCTGGTTCCGGGGGGCAGGCTGAGCCTGTGGTTAATTCTTCTTCCTGATGGGAAAATAGAGTGACCTGTGCCTGTCCCGACACCAAGAGCTAGTCTCTCGTTGGTTCCCCGTCTTCCCGTTCATCCTCAGGACAAATTGCAACCTGTACGGAACAGGAGGTTAAAGGTGCTGATGCTCCAAGTAGGGAGATTGCTAGTAAAGTGGCTGGAATGGCGAACCCGGGCACAAGGAGATGAGAAATGAGGTGCGTTTTAGAAACCTTTCCCCATCACACGGTGTACCATCTTCTGGGTTTCTCATGCATGTTTTCGATGTAGGAAGATGCCCTTGAAGCTGGAGATTTGGGACCCATGCGATGGGTACCACGCAGTATTCCTTTAAAGGGTCTGCGTTTGCTCACCCAACCTCACCAAACCTCTCAGCCCCAAGAGTGTCCACCCTTATGTCTCATCCAGCTGTGGGTCTAGATATGGTCAATCCAGGTTGCATCACAGCCCCTGAACTCATTGTGTAAGAATTTCTATCTCTTTCACTGTCGTTGTTTCATGGGTTTTTCAAAGTAATTTATTTTCATAATGGGGTTTAGCTGCTTTTCACGGCTGTGTTTATGCCGCTTTCCACCCACTTGACACACTAACAGAGAGATATCAATACATAGGCTTTAAGATTATTACTAGTCAGATATATTCTTGTGCGGTGAATAGGGCGTGTTGAGTCCAGTTCTCTGAGCAAGGAGTAGGTCTTGTCTACTACATATTGGGTTTATGGAACGGTATCTGAGCTAATTTGATACCCTTGTTTTATGTATCACCCCACCTCACCTTTCCCGTTAAGCAGCCATAGTGTGTTTTCTGCATGTGTGACTCTGTTCTGTTTTGTAATTCAGTTCAAGTGTAACGGTTTTTACATTCCCTCTATCAGTGATACCTTAGGAGAAGTGTCCTTTTCTGTGTGACTTATTTCACTTAGAATCGTCGTACCTAAATCCACTCATCATGCTGCTACTAACATTATGACATTGATTTCATGGCTGAGTGATATTCCATTGTACATAAGGACCACAACTTCTTTATCCATTTTTCTCTTTCCTGGGATATTGAAGGTGGAATGAAGTGGAGGTCCTTGTCAACAGAGCAGCCCTCAACTTTGGGGTGCTTGTGTCTTGCTGATTTTTCATTTTCCCAATTTATACCCCCATGAGTGGAAGTGCCCTATGCTCTCTAAGCTGTGTTTTTCAGATGTTTCAGGACACACCGTACACTTCTCCAGAGTGGCTGTTGGCAATTTACATCCCGCCCATCAGTGTAGCAAGGCTCCCATTTCTCCATGGCCTGTCCTGCATTTCTGGTTTTGACACTTTTTTCAGCATGGCCCTTTTGACCGACGGGAAGCGAGACTTCTCTGTAGCGCTGATTTGCCTTTCCAGGTTGCTTGGTTGGCCAAAAAGGGCGTATGCGTTTTTTCCTGAATATATTCAGGAAAAAACGCATACGCCCTTTTTGGCCAAGGGCCTCATTGTCAACGTTTTGCCGCTTTTCATGTGCTTTAAAGGCGATTCGTATCTACCTCCTGAAATCTGTTTCGTGCAATTCTGCCTTGATTTCAAATCCTCTTCTTTGCCTTCCCTCAATATATTTGTGGACGAGAGTTATCATTTATAACTCTGCAGGTTTGTGAATTGCAGTGCCCTGAACCTCCATTTTACAACTCGCTTTTTTGGGAGCTGGCCGCAAAAGCGCAGGATGGCTTCAGGCCCTGTTCTGGTTCCGGGGGGCAGGCTGAGCCTGTGGTTAATTCTTCTTCCTGATGGGAAAATAGAGTGACCTGTGCCTGTCCCGACACCAAGAGCTAGTCTCTCGTTGGTTCCCCGTCTTCCCGTTCATCCTCAGGACAAATTGCAACCTGTACGGAACAGGAGGTTAAAGGTGCTGATGCTCCAAGTAGGGAGATTGCTAGTAAAGTGGCTGGAATGGCGAACCCGGGCACAAGGAGATGAGAAATGAGGTGCGTTTTAGAAACCTTTCCCCATCACACGGTGTACCATCTTCTGGGTTTCTCATGCATGTTTTCGATGTAGGAAGATGCCCTTGAAGCTGGAGATTTGGGACCCATGCGATGGGTACCACGCAGTATTCCTTTAAAGGGTCTGCGTTTGCTCACCCAACCTCACCAAACCTCTCAGCCCCAAGAGTGTCCACCCTTATGTCTCATCCAGCTGTGGGTCTAGATATGGTCAATCCAGGTTGCATCACAGCCCCTGAACTCATTGTGTAAGAATTTCTATCTCTTTCACTGTCGTTGTTTCATGGGTTTTTCAAAGTAATTTATTTTCATAATGGGGTTTAGCTGCTTTTCACGGCTGTGTTTATGCCGCTTTCCACCCACTTGACACACTAACAGAGAGATATCAATACATAGGCTTTAAGATTATTACTAGTCAGATATATTCTTGTGCGGTGAATAGGGCGTGTTGAGTCCAGTTCTCTGAGCAAGGAGTAGGTCTTGTCTACTACATATTGGGTTTATGGAACGGTATCTGAGCTAATTTGATACCCTTGTTTTATGTATCACCCCACCTCACCTTTCCCGTTAAGCAGCCATAGTGTGTTTTCTGCATGTGTGACTCTGTTCTGTTTTGTAATTCAGTTCAAGTGTAACGGTTTTTACATTCCCTCTATCAGTGATACCTTATGAGAAGTGTCCTTTTCTGTGTGACTTATTTCACTTAGAATCGTCGTACCTAAATCCACTCATCATGCTGCTACTAACCTTATGACATTGATTTCATGGCTGAGTGATATTCCATTGTACATAAGGACCACAACTTCTTTATCCATTTTTCTCTTTCCTGGGATATTTAAGGTGGAATGAAGTGGAGGTCCTTGTCAACAGAGCAGCCCTCAACTTTGGGGTGCTTGTGTCTTGCTGATTTTTCATTTTCCCAATTTATACCCCCATGAGTGGAAGTGCCCTATGCTCTCTAAGCTGTGTTTTTCAGATGTTTCAGGACACACCGTGCACTTCTCCAGAGTGGCTGTTGCCAATTTACATCCCGCCCATCAGCGTAGCAAGGCTCCCATTTCTCCATGGCCTGTCCTGCATTTCTGGTTTTGACACTTTTTTCAGCATGGCCCTTTTGACCGACGGGAAGCGAGACTTCTCTGTAGCGCTGATTTGCCTTTCCAGGTTGCTTGGTTGGCCAAAAAGGGCGTATGCGTTTTTTCCTGAATATATTCAGGAAAAAACGCATACGCCCTTTTTGGCCAAGGGCATCATTGTCAACGTTTTGCCGCTTTTCATGTGCTTTAAAGGCGATTCGTATCTACCTCCTGAAATCTGTTTCGTGCAATTCTGCCTTGATTTCAAATCCTCTTCTTTGCCTTCCCTCAATATATTTGTGGACGAGAGTTATCATTTATAACTCTGCAGGTTTGTGAATTGCAGTGCCCTGAACCTCCATTTTACAACTCGCTTTTTTGGGAGCTGGCCGCAAAAGCGCAGGATGGCTTCAGGCCCTGTTCTGGTTCCGGGGGGCAGGCTGAGCCTGTGGTTAATTCTTCTTCCTGATGGGAAAATAGAGTGACCTGTGCCTGTCCCGACACCAAGAGCTAGTCTCTCGTTGGTTCCCCGTCTTCCCGTTCATCCTCAGGACAAATTGCAACCTGTACGGAACAGGAGGTTAAAGGTGCTGATGCTCCAAGTAGGGAGATTGCTAGTAAAGTGGCTGGAATGGCGAACCCGGGCACAAGGAGATGAGAAATGAGGTGCGTTTTAGAAACCTTTCCCCATCACACGGTGTACCATCTTCTGGGTTTCTCATGCATGTTTTCGATGTAGGAAGATGCCCTTGAAGCTGGAGATTTGGGACCCATGCGATGGGTACCACGCAGTATTCCTTTAAAGGGTCTGCGTTTGCTCACCCAACCTCACCAAACCTCTCAGCCCCAAGAGTGTCCACCCTTATGTCTCATCCAGCTGTGGGTCTAGATATGGTCAATCCAGGTTGCATCACAGCCCCTGAACTCATTGTGTAAGAATTTCTATCTCTTTCACTGTCGTTGTTTCATGGGTTTTTCAAAGTAATTTATTTTCATAATGGGGTTTAGCTGCTTTTCACGGCTGTGTTTATGCCGCTTTCCACCCACTTGACACACTAACAGAGAGATATCAATACATAGGTTTTAAGATTATTACTAGTCAGATATATTCTTGTGCGGTGAATAGGGCGTGTTGAGTCCAGTTCTCTGAGCAAGGAGTAGGTCTTGTCTACTACATATTGGGTTTATGGAACGGTATCTGAGCTAATTTGATACCCTTGTTTTATGTATCACCCCACCTCACCTTTCCCGTTAAGCAGCCATAGTGTGTTTTCTGCATGTGTGACTCTGTTCTGTTTTGTAATTCAGTTCAAGTGTAACGGTTTTTACATTCCCTCTATCAGTGATACCTTAGGAGAAGTGTCCTTTTCTGTGTGACTTATTTCACTTAGAATCGTCGTACCTAAATCCACTCATCATGCTGCTACTAACCTTATGACATTGATTTCATGGCTGAGTGATATTCCATTGTACATAAGGACCACAACTTCTTTATCCATTTTTCTCTTTCCTTGGATATTTAAGGTGGAATGAAGTGGAGGTCCTTGTCAACAGAGCAGCCCTCAACTTTGGGGTGCTTGTGTCTTGCTGATTTTTCATTTTCCCAATTTATACCCCCATGAGTGGAAGTGCCCTATGCTCTCTAAGCTGTGTTTTTCAGATGTTTCAGGACACACCGTGCACTTCTCCAGAGTGGCTGTTGCCAATTTACATCCCGCCCATCAGCGTAGCAAGGCTCCCATTTCTCCATGGCCTGTCCTGCATTTCTGGTTTTGACACTTTTTTCAGCATGGCCCTGTTGACCGACGGGAAGCGAGACTTCTCTGTAGCGCTGATTTGCCTTTCCAGGTTGCTTGGTTGGCCAAAAAGGGCGTATGCGTTTTTTCCTGAATATATTCAGGAAAAAACGCATACGCCCTTTTTGGCCAAGGGCATCATTGTCAACGTTTTGCCGCTTTTCATGTGCTTTAAAGGCGATTCGTATCTACCTCCTGAAATCTGTTTCGTGCAATTCTGCCTTGATTTCAAATCCTCTTCTTTGCCTTCCCTCAATATATTTGTGGACGAGAGTTATCATTTATAACTCTGCAGGTTTGTGAATTGCAGTGCCCTGAACCTCCATTTTACAACTCGCTTTTTTGGGAGCTGGCCGCAAAAGCGCAGGATGGCTTCAGGCCCTGTTCTGGTTCCGGGGGGCAGGCTGAGCCTGTGGTTAATTCTTCTTCCTGATGGGAAAATGGAGTGACCTGTGCCTGTCCCGACACCAAGAGCTAGTCTCTCGTTGGTTCCCCGTCTTCCCGTTCATCCTCAGGACAAATTGCAACCTGTACGGAACAGGAGGTTAAAGGTGCTGATGCTCCAAGTAGGGAGATTGCTAGTAAAGTGGCTGGAATGGCGAACCCGGGCACAAGGAGATGAGAAATGAGGTGCGTTTTAGAAACCTTTCCCCATCACACGGTGTACCATCTTCTGGGTTTCTCATGCATGTTTTCGATGTAGGAAGATGCCCTTGAAGCTGGAGATTTGGGACCCATGCGATGGGTACCACGCAGTATTCCTTTAAAGGGTCTGCGTTTGCTCACCCAACCTCACCAAACCTCTCAGCCCCAAGAGTGTCCACCCTTATGTCTCATCCAGCTGTGGGTCTAGATATGGTCAATCCAGGTTGCATCACAGCCCCTGAACTCATTGTGTAAGAATTTCTATCTCTTTCACTGTCGTTGTTTCATGGGTTTTTCAAAGTAATTTATTTTCATAATGGGGTTTAGCTGCTTTTCACGGCTGTGTTTATGCCGCTTTCCACCCACTTGACACACTAACAGAGAGATATCAATACATAGGCTTTAAGATTATTACTAGTCAGATATATTCTTGTGCGGTGAATAGGGCGTGTTGAGTCCAGTTCTCTGAGCAAGGAGTAGGTCTTGTCTACTACATATTGGGTTTATGGAACGGTATCTGAGCTAATTTGATACCCTTGTTTTATGTATCACCCCACCTCACCTTTCCCGTTAAGCAGCCATAGTGTGTTTTCTGCATGTGTGACTCTGTTCTGTTTTGTAATTCAGTTCAAGTGTAACGGTTTTTACATTCCCTCTATCAGTGATACCTTAGGAGAAGTGTCCTTTTCTGTGTGACTTATTTCACTTAGAATCGTCGTACCTAAATCCACTCATCATGCTGCTACTAACCTTATGACATTGATTTCATGGCTGAGTGATATTCCATTGTACATAAGGACCACAACTTCTTTATCCATTTTTCTCTTTCCTTGGATATTGAAGGTGGAATGAAGTGGAGGTCCTTGTCAACAGAGCAGCCCTCAACTTTGGGGTGCTTGTGTCTTGCTGATTTTTCATTTTCCCAATTTATACCCCCATGAGTGGAAGTGCCCTATGCTCTCTAAGCTGTGTTTTTCAGATGTTTCAGGACACACCGTGCACTTCTCCAGAGTGGCTGTTGCCAATTTACATCCCGCCCATCAGCGTAGCAAGGCTCCCATTTCTCCATGGCCTGTCCTGCATTTCTGGTTTTGACACTTTTTTCAGCATGGCCCTTTTGACCGACGGGAAGCGAGACTTCTCTGTAGCGCTGATTTGCCTTTCCAGGTTGCTTGGTTGGCCAAAAAGGGCGTATGCGTTTTTTCCTGAATATATTCAGGAAAAAACGCATACGCCCTTTTTGGCCAAGGGCATCATTGTCAACGTTTTGCCGCTTTTCATGTGCTTTAAAGGCGATTCGTATCTACCTCCTGAAATCTGTTTCGTGCAATTCTGCCTTGATTTCAAATCCTCTTCTTTGCCTTCCCTCAATATATTTGTGGACGAGAGTTATCATTTATAACTCTGCAGGTTTGTGAATTGCAGTGCCCTGAACCTCCATTTTACACCTCGCTTTTTTGGGAGCTGGCCGCAAAAGCGCAGGATGGCTTCAGGCCCTGTTCTGGTTCCGGGGGGCAGGCTGAGCCTGTGGTTAATTCTTCTTCCTGATGGGAAAATAGAGTGACCTGTGCCTGTCCCGACACCAAGAGCTAGTCTCTCGTTGGTTCCCCGTCTTCCCGTTCATCCTCAGGACAAATTGCAACCTGTACGGAACAGGAGGTTAAAGGTGCTGATGCTCCAAGTAGGGAGATTGCTAGTAAAGTGGCTGGAATGGCGAACCCGGGCACAAGGAGATGAGAAATGAGGTGCGTTTTAGAAACCTTTCCCCATCACACGGTGTACCATCTTCTGGGTTTCTCATGCATGTTTTCGATGTAGGAAGATGCCCTTGAAGCTGGAGATTTGGGACCCATGCGATGGGTACCACGCAGTATTCCTTTAAAGGGTCTGCGTTTGCTCACCCAACCTCACCAAACCTCTCAGCCCCAAGAGTGTCCACCCTTATGTCTCATCCAGCTGTGGGTCTAGATATGGTCAATCCAGGTTGCATCACAGCCCCTGAACTCATTGTGTAAGAATTTCTATCTCTTTCACTGTCGTTGTTTCATGGGTTTTTCAAAGTAATTTATTTTCATAATGGGGTTTAGCTGCTTTTCACGGCTGTGTTTATGCCGCTTTCCACCCACTTGACACACTAACAGAGAGATATCAATACATAGGCTTTAAGATTATTACTAGTCAGATATATTCTTGTGCGGTGAATAGGGCGTGTTGAGTCCAGTTCTCTGAGCAAGGAGTAGGTCTTGTCTACTACATATTGGGTTTATGGAACGGTATCTGAGCTAATTTGATACCCTTGTTTTATGTATCACCCCACCTCACCTTTCCCGTTAAGCAGCCATAGTGTGTTTTCTGCATGTGTGACTCTGTTCTGTTTTGTAATTCAGTTCAAGTGTAACGGTTTTTACATTCCCTCTATCAGTGATACCTTATGAGAAGTGTCCTTTTCTGTGTGACTTATTTCACTTAGAATCGTCGTACCTAAATCCACTCATCATGCTGCTACTAACCTTATGACATTGATTTCATGGCTGAGTGATATTCCATTGTACATAAGGACCACAACTTCTTTATCCATTTTTCTCTTTCCTTGGATATTTAAGGTGGAATGAAGTGGAGGTCCTTGTCAACAGAGCAGCCCTCAACTTTGGGGTGCTTGTGTCTTGCTGATTTTTCATTTTCCCAATTTATACCCCCATGAGTGGAAGTGCCCTATGCTCTCTAAGCTGTGTTTTTCAGATGTTTCAGGACACACCGTGCACTTCTCCAGAGTGGCTGTTGCCAATTTACATCCCGCCCATCAGCGTAGCAAGGCTCCCATTTCTCCATGGCCTGTCCTGCATTTCTGGTTTTGACACTTTTTTCAGCATGGCCCTTTTGACCGACGGGAAGCGAGACTTCTCTGTAGCGCTGATTTGCCTTTCCAGGTTGCTTGGTTGGCCAAAAAGGGCGTATGCGTTTTTTCCTGAATATATTCAGGAAAAAACGCATACGCCCTTTTTGGCCAAGGGCATCATTGTCAACGTTTTGCCGCTTTTCATGTGCTTTAAAGGCGATTCGTATCTACCTCCTGAAATCTGTTTCGTGCAATTCTGCCTTGATTTCAAATCCTCTTCTTTGCCTTCCCTCAATATATTTGTGGACGAGAGTTATCATTTATAACTCTGCAGGTTTGTGAATTGCAGTGCCCTGAACCTCCATTTTACAACTCGCTTTTTTGGGAGCTGGCCGCAAAAGCGCAGGATGGCTTCAGGCCCTGTTCTGGTTCCGGGGGGCAGGCTGAGCCTGTGGTTAATTCTTCTTCCTGATGGGAAAATAGAGTGACCTGTGCCTGTCCCGACACCAAGAGCTAGTCTCTCGTTGGTTCCCCGTCTTCCCGTTCATCCTCAGGACAAATTGCAACCTGTACGGAACAGGAGGTTAAAGGTGCTGATGCTCCAAGTAGGGAGATTGCTAGTAAAGTGGCTGGAATGGCGAACCCGGGCACAAGGAGATGAGAAATGAGGTGCGTTTTAGAAACCTTTCCCCATCACACGGTGTACCATCTTCTGGGTTTCTCATGCATGTTTTCGATGTAGGAAGATGCCCTTGAAGCTGGAGATTTGGGACCCATGCGATGGGTACCACGCAGTATTCCTTTAAAGGGTCTGCGTTTGCTCACCCAACCTCACCAAACCTCTCAGCCCCAAGAGTGTCCACCCTTATGTCTCATCCAGCTGTGGGTCTAGATATGGTCAATCCAGGTTGCATCACAGCCCCTGAACTCATTGTGTAAGAATTTCTATCTCTTTCACTGTCGTTGTTTCATGGGTTTTTCAAAGTAATTTATTTTCATAATGGGGTTTAGCTGCTTTTCACGGCTGTGTTTATGCCGCTTTCCACCCACTTGACACACTAACAGAGAGATATCAATACATAGGTTTTAAGATTATTACTAGTCAGATATATTCTTGTGCAGTGAATAGGGCGTGTTGAGTCCAGTTCTCTGAGCAAGGAGTAGGTCTTGTCTACTACATATTGGGTTTATGGAACGGTATCTGAGCTAATTTGATACCCTTGTTTTATGTATCACCCCACCTCACCTTTCCCGTTAAGCAGCCATAGTGTGTTTTCTGCATGTGTGACTCTGTTCTGTTTTGTAATTCAGTTCAAGTGTAACGGTTTTTACATTCCCTCTATCAGTGATACCTTAGGAGAAGTGTCCTTTTCTGTGTGACTTATTTCACTTAGAATCGTCGTACCTAAATCCACTCATCATGCTGCTACTAACATTATGACATTGATTTCATGGCTGAGTGATATTCCATTGTACATAAGGACCACAACTTCTTTATCCATTTTTCTCTTTCCTGGGATATTGAAGGTGGAATGAAGTGGAGGTCCTTGTCAACAGAGCAGCCCTCAACTTTGGGGTGCTTGTGTCTTGCTGATTTTTCATTTTCCCAATTTATACCCCCATGAGTGGAAGTGCCCTATGCTCTCTAAGCTGTGTTTTTCAGATGTTTCAGGACACACCGTGCACTTCTCCAGAGTGGCTGTTGCCAATTTACATCCCGCCCATCAGCGTAGCAAGGCTCCCATTTCTCCATGGCCTGTCCTGCATTTCTGGTTTTGACACTTTTTTCAGCATGGCCCTTTTGACCGACGGGAAGCGAGACTTCTCTGTAGCGCTGATTTGCCTTTCCAGGTTGCTTGGTTGGCCAAAAAGGGCGTATGCGTTTTTTCCTGAATATATTCAGGAAAAAACGCATACGCCCTTTTTGGCCAAGGGCATCATTGTCAACGTTTTGCCGCTTTTCATGTGCTTTAAAGGCGATTCGTATCTACCTCCTGAAATCTGTTTCGTGCAATTCTGCCTTGATTTCAAATCCTCTTCTTTGCCTTCCCTCAATATATTTGTGGACGAGAGTTATCATTTATAACTCTGCAGGTTTGTGAATTGCAGTGCCCTGAACCTCCATTTTACAACTCGCTTTTTTGGGAGCTGGCCGCAAAAGCGCAGGATGGCTTCAGGCCCTGTTCTGGTTCCGGGGGGCAGGCTGAGCCTGTGGTTAATTCTTCTTCCTGATGGGAAAATGGAGTGACCTGTGCCTGTCCCGACACCAAGAGCTAGTCTCTCGTTGGTTCCCCGTCTTCCCGTTCATCCTCAGGACAAATTGCAACCTGTACGGAACAGGAGGTTAAAGGTGCTGATGCTCCAAGTAGGGAGATTGCTAGTAAAGTGGCTGGAATGGCGAACCCGGGCACAAGGAGATGAGAAATGAGGTGCGTTTTAGAAACCTTTCCCCATCACACGGTGTACCATCTTCTGGGTTTCTCATGCATGTTTTCGATGTAGGAAGATGCCCTTGAAGCTGGAGATTTGGGACCCATGCGATGGGTACCACGCAGTATTCCTTTAAAGGGTCTGCGTTTGCTCACCCAACCTCACCAAACCTCTCAGCCCCAAGAGTGTCCACCCTTATGTCTCATCCAGCTGTGGGTCTAGATATGGTCAATCCAGGTTGCATCACAGCCCCTGAACTCATTGTGTAAGAATTTCTATCTCTTTCACTGTCGTTGTTTCATGGGTTTTTCAAAGTAATTTATTTTCATAATGGGGTTTAGCTGCTTTTCACGGCTGTGTTTATGCCGCTTTCCACCCACTTGACACACTAACAGAGAGATATCAATACATAGGTTTTAAGATTATTACTAGTCAGATATATTCTTGTGCGGTGAATAGGGCGTGTTGAGTCCAGTTCTCTGAGCAAGGAGTAGGTCTTGTCTACTACATATTGGGTTTATGGAACGGTATCTGAGCTAATTTGATACCCTTGTTTTATGTATCACCCCACCTCACCTTTCCCGTTAAGCAGCCATAGTGTGTTTTCTGCATGTGTGACTCTGTTCTGTTTTGTAATTCAGTTCAAGTGTAACGGTTTTTACATTCCCTCTATCAGTGATACCTTATGAGAAGTGTCCTTTTCTGTGTGACTTATTTCACTTAGAATCGTCGTACCTAAATCCACTCATCATGCTGCTACTAACCTTATGACATTGATTTCATGGCTGAGTGATATTCCATTGTCCATAAGGGCCACAACTTCTTTATCCATTTTTCTCTTTCCTTGGATATTTAAGGTGGAATGAAGTGGAGGTCCTTGTCAACAGAGCAGCCCTCAACTTTGGGGTGCTTGTGTCTTGCTGATTTTTCATTTTCCCAATTTATACCCCCATGAGTGGAAGTGCCCTATGCTCTCTAAGCTGTGTTTTTCAGATGTTTCAGGACACACCGTGCACTTCTCCAGAGTGGCTGTTGCCAATTTACATCCCGCCCATCAGCGTAGCAAGGCTCCCATTTCTCCATGGCCTGTCCTGCATTTCTGGTTTTGACACTTTTTTCAGCATGGCCCTTTTGACCGACGGGAAGCGAGACTTCTCTGTAGCGCTGATTTGCCTTTCCAGGTTGCTTGGTTGGCCAAAAAGGGCGTATGCGTTTTTTCCTGAATATATTCAGGAAAAAACGCATACGCCCTTTTTGGCCAAGGGCATCATTGTCAACGTTTTGCCGCTTTTCATGTGCTTTAAAGGCGATTCGTATCTACCTCCTGAAATCTGTTTCGTGCAATTCTGCCTTGATTTCAAATCCTCTTCTTTGCCTTCCCTCAATATATTTGTGGACGAGAGTTATCATTTATAACTCTGCAGGTTTGTGAATTGCAGTGCCCTGAACCTCCATTTTACAACTCGCTTTTTTGGGAGCTGGCCGCAAAAGCGCAGGATGGCTTCAGGCCCTGTTCTGGTTCCGGGGGGCAGGCTGAGCCTGTGGTTAATTCTTCTTCCTGATGGGAAAATGGAGTGACCTGTGCCTGTCCCGACACCAAGAGCTAGTCTCTCGTTGGTTCCCCGTCTTCCCGTTCATCCTCAGGACAAATTGCAACCTGTACGGAACAGGAGGTTAAAGGTGCTGATGCTCCAAGTAGGGAGATTGCTAGTAAAGTGGCTGGAATGGCGAACCCGGGCACAAGGAGATGAGAAATGAGGTGCGTTTTAGAAACCTTTCCCCATCACACGGTGTACCATCTTCTGGGTTTCTCATGCATGTTTTCGATGTAGGAAGATGCCCTTGAAGCTGGAGATTTGGGACCCATGCGATGGGTACCACGCAGTATTCCTTTAAAGGGTCTGCGTTTGCTCACCCAACCTCACCAAACCTCTCAGCCCCAAGAGTGTCCACCCTTATGTCTCATCCAGCTGTGGGTCTAGATATGGTCAATCCAGGTTGCATCACAGCCCCTGAACTCATTGTGTAAGAATTTCTATCTCTTTCACTGTCGTTGTTTCATGGGTTTTTCAAAGTAATTTATTTTCATAATGGGGTTTAGCTGCTTTTCACGGCTGTGTTTATGCCGCTTTCCACCCACTTGACACACTAACAGAGAGATATCAATACATAGGCTTTAAGATTATTACTAGTCAGATATATTCTTGTGCGGTGAATAGGGCGTGTTGAGTCCAGTTCTCTGAGCAAGGAGTAGGTCTTGTCTACTACATATTGGGTTTATGGAACGGTATCTGAGCTAATTTGATACCCTTGTTTTATGTATCACCCCACCTCACCTTTCCCGTTAAGCAGCCATAGTGTGTTTTCTGCATGTGTGACTCTGTTCTGTTTTGTAATTCAGTTCAAGTGTAACGGTTTTTACATTCCCTCTATCAGTGATACCTTAGGAGAAGTGTCCTTTTCTGTGTGACTTATTTCACTTAGAATCGTCGTACCTAAATCCACTCATCATGCTGCTACTAACATTATGACATTGATTTCATGGCTGAGTGATATTCCATTGTACATAAGGACCACAACTTCTTTATCCATTTTTCTCTTTCCTGGGATATTGAAGGTGGAATGAAGTGGAGGTCCTTGTCAACAGAGCAGCCCTCAACTTTGGGGTGCTTGTGTCTTGCTGATTTTTCATTTTCCCAATTTATACCCCCATGAGTGGAAGTGCCCTATGCTCTCTAAGCTGTGTTTTTCAGATGTTTCAGGACACACCGTGCACTTCTCCAGAGTGGCTGTTGCCAATTTACATCCCGCCCATCAGCGTAGCAAGGCTCCCATTTCTCCATGGCCTGTCCTGCATTTCTGGTTTTGACACTTTTTTCAGCATGGCCCTTTTGACCGACGGGAAGCGAGACTTCTCTGTAGCGCTGATTTGCCTTTCCAGGTTGCTTGGTTGGCCAAAAAGGGCGTATGCGTTTTTTCCTGAATATATTCAGGAAAAAACGCATACGCCCTTTTTGGCCAAGGGCATCATTGTCAACGTTTTGCCGCTTTTCATGTGCTTTAAAGGCGATTCGTATCTACCTCCTGAAATCTGTTTCGTGCAATTCTGCCTTGATTTCAAATCCTCTTCTTTGCCTTCCCTCAATATATTTGTGGACGAGAGTTATCATTTATAACTCTGCAGGTTTGTGAATTGCAGTGCCCTGAACCTCCATTTTACAACTCGCTTTTTTGGGAGCTGGCCGCAAAAGCGCAGGATGGCTTCAGGCCCTGTTCTGGTTCCGGGGGGCAGGCTGAGCCTGTGGTTAATTCTTCTTCCTGATGGGAAAATGGAGTGACCTGTGCCTGTCCCGACACCAAGAGCTAGTCTCTCGTTGGTTCCCCGTCTTCCCGTTCATCCTCAGGACAAATTGCAACCTGTACGGAACAGGAGGTTAAAGGTGCTGATGCTCCAAGTAGGGAGATTGCTAGTAAAGTGGCTGGAATGGCGAACCCGGGCACAAGGAGATGAGAAATGAGGTGCGTTTTAGAAACCTTTCCCCATCACACGGTGTACCATCTTCTGGGTTTCTCATGCATGTTTTCGATGTAGGAAGATGCCCTTGAAGCTGGAGATTTGGGACCCATGCGATGGGTACCACGCAGTATTCCTTTAAAGGGTCTGCGTTTGCTCACCCAACCTCACCAAACCTCTCAGCCCCAAGAGTGTCCACCCTTATGTCTCATCCAGCTGTGGGTCTAGATATGGTCAATCCAGGTTGCATCACAGCCCCTGAACTCATTGTGTAAGAATTTCTATCTCTTTCACTGTCGTTGTTTCATGGGTTTTTCAAAGTAATTTATTTTCATAATGGGGTTTAGCTGCTTTTCACGGCTGTGTTTATGCCGCTTTCCACCCACTTGACACACTAACAGAGAGATATCAATACATAGGCTTTAAGATTATTACTAGTCAGATATATTCTTGTGCGGTGAATAGGGCGTGTTGAGTCCAGTTCTCTGAGCAAGGAGTAGGTCTTGTCTACTACATATTGGGTTTATGGAACGGTATCTGAGCTAATTTGATACCCTTGTTTTATGTATCACCCCACCTCACCTTTCCCGTTAAGCAGCCATAGTGTGTTTTCTGCATGTGTGACTCTGTTCTGTTTTGTAATTCAGTTCAAGTGTAACGGTTTTTACATTCCCTCTATCAGTGATACCTTAGGAGAAGTGTCCTTTTCTGTGTGACTTATTTCACTTAGAATCGTCGTACCTAAATCCACTCATCATGCTGCTACTAACATTATGACATTGATTTCATGGCTGAGTGATATTCCATTGTACATAAGGACCACAACTTCTTTATCCATTTTTCTCTTTCCTGGGATATTGAAGGTGGAATGAAGTGGAGGTCCTTGTCAACAGAGCAGCCCTCAACTTTGGGGTGCTTGTGTCTTGCTGATTTTTCATTTTCCCAATTTATACCCCCATGAGTGGAAGTGCCCTATGCTCTCTAAGCTGTGTTTTTCAGATGTTTCAGGACACACCGTGCACTTCTCCAGAGTGGCTGTTGCCAATTTACATCCCGCCCATCAGCGTAGCAAGGCTCCCATTTCTCCATGGCCTGTCCTGCATTTCTGGTTTTGACACTTTTTTCAGCATGGCCCTTTTGACCGACGGGAAGCGAGACTTCTCTGTAGCGCTGATTTGCCTTTCCAGGTTGCTTGGTTGGCCAAAAAGGGCGTATGCGTTTTTTCCTGAATATATTCAGGAAAAAACGCATACGCCCTTTTTGGCCAAGGGCATCATTGTCAACGTTTTGCCGCTTTTCATGTGCTTTAAAGGCGATTCGTATCTACCTCCTGAAATCTGTTTCGTGCAATTCTGCCTTGATTTCAAATCCTCTTCTTTGCCTTCCCTCAATATATTTGTGGACGAGAGTTATCATTTATAACTCTGCAGGTTTGTGAATTGCAGTGCCCTGAACCTCCATTTTACAACTCGCTTTTTTGGGAGCTGGCCGCAAAAGCGCAGGATGGCTTCAGGCCCTGTTCTGGTTCCGGGGGGCAGGCTGAGCCTGTGGTTAATTCTTCTTCCTGATGGGAAAATGGAGTGACCTGTGCCTGTCCCGACACCAAGAGCTAGTCTCTCGTTGGTTCCCCGTCTTCCCGTTCATCCTCAGGACAAATTGCAACCTGTACGGAACAGGAGGTTAAAGGTGCTGATGCTCCAAGTAGGGAGATTGCTAGTAAAGTGGCTGGAATGGCGAACCCGGGCACAAGGAGATGAGAAATGAGGTGCGTTTTAGAAACCTTTCCCCATCACACGGTGTACCATCTTCTGGGTTTCTCATGCATGTTTTCGATGTAGGAAGATGCCCTTGAAGCTGGAGATTTGGGACCCATGCGATGGGTACCACGCAGTATTCCTTTAAAGGGTCTGCGTTTGCTCACCCAACCTCACCAAACCTCTCAGCCCCAAGAGTGTCCACCCTTATGTCTCATCCAGCTGTGGGTCTAGATATGGTCAATCCAGGTTGCATCACAGCCCCTGAACTCATTGTGTAAGAATTTCTATCTCTTTCACTGTCGTTGTTTCATGGGTTTTTCAAAGTAATTTATTTTCATAATGGGGTTTAGCTGCTTTTCACGGCTGTGTTTATGCCGCTTTCCACCCACTTGACACACTAACAGAGAGATATCAATACATAGGCTTTAAGATTATTACTAGTCAGATATATTCTTGTGCGGTGAATAGGGCGTGTTGAGTCCAGTTCTCTGAGCAAGGAGTAGGTCTTGTCTACTACATATTGGGTTTATGGAACGGTATCTGAGCTAATTTGATACCCTTGTTTTATGTATCACCCCACCTCACCTTTCCCGTTAAGCAGCCATAGTGTGTTTTCTGCATGTGTGACTCTGTTCTGTTTTGTAATTCAGTTCAAGTGTAACGGTTTTTACATTCCCTCTATCAGTGATACCTTAGGAGAAGTGTCCTTTTCTGTGTGACTTATTTCACTTAGAATCGTCGTACCTAAATCCACTCATCATGCTGCTACTAACATTATGACATTGATTTCATGGCTGAGTGATATTCCATTGTACATAAGGACCACAACTTCTTTATCCATTTTTCTCTTTCCTGGGATATTGAAGGTGGAATGAAGTGGAGGTCCTTGTCAACAGAGCAGCCCTCAACTTTGGGGTGCTTGTGTCTTGCTGATTTTTCATTTTCCCAATTTATACCCCCATGAGTGGAAGTGCCCTATGCTCTCTAAGCTGTGTTTTTCAGATGTTTCAGGACACACCGTACACTTCTCCAGAGTGGCTGTTGGCAATTTACATCCCGCCCATCAGTGTAGCAAGGCTCCCATTTCTCCATGGCCTGTCCTGCATTTCTGGTTTTGACACTTTTTTCAGCATGGCCCTTTTGACCGATGGGAAGCGAGACTTCTCTGTAGCGCTGATTTGCCTTTCCAGGTTGCTTGGTTGGCCAAAAAGGGCGTATGCGTTTTTTCCTGAATATATTCAGGAAAAAACGCATACGCCCTTTTTGGCCAAGGGCATCATTGTCAACGTTTTGCCGCTTTTCATGTGCTTTAAAGGCGATTCGTATCTACCTCCTGAAATCTGTTTCGTGCAATTCTGCCTTGATTTCAAATCCTCTTCTTTGCCTTCCCTCAATATATTTGTGGACGAGAGTTATCATTTATAACTCTGCAGGTTTGTGAATTGCAGTGCCCTGAACCTCCATTTTACAACTCGCTTTTTTGGGAGCTGGCCGCAAAAGCGCAGGATGGCTTCAGGCCCTGTTCTGGTTCCGGGGGGCAGGCTGAGCCTGTGGTTAATTCTTCTTCCTGATGGGAAAATGGAGTGACCTGTGCCTGTCCCGACACCAAGAGCTAGTCTCTCGTTGGTTCCCCGTCTTCCCGTTCATCCTCAGGACAAATTGCAACCTGTACGGAACAGGAGGTTAAAGGTGCTGATGCTCCAAGTAGGGAGATTGCTAGTAAAGTGGCTGGAATGGCGAACCCGGGCACAAGGAGATGAGAAATGAGGTGCGTTTTAGAAACCTTTCCCCATCACACGGTGTACCATCTTCTGGGTTTCTCATGCATGTTTTCGATGTAGGAAGATGCCCTTGAAGCTGGAGATTTGGGACCCATGCGATGGGTACCACGCAGTATTCCTTTAAAGGGTCTGCGTTTGCTCACCCAACCTCACCAAACCTCTCAGCCCCAAGAGTGTCCACCCTTATGTCTCATCCAGCTGTGGGTCTAGATATGGTCAATCCAGGTTGCATCACAGCCCCTGAACTCATTGTGTAAGAATTTCTATCTCTTTCACTGTCGTTGTTTCATGGGTTTTTCAAAGTAATTTATTTTCATAATGGGGTTTAGCTGCTTTTCACGGCTGTGTTTATGCCGCTTTCCACCCACTTGACACACTAACAGAGAGATATCAATACATAGGCTTTAAGATTATTACTAGTCAGATATATTCTTGTGCGGTGAATAGGGCGTGTTGAGTCCAGTTCTCTGAGCAAGGAGTAGGTCTTGTCTACTACATATTGGGTTTATGGAACGGTATCTGAGCTAATTTGATACCCTTGTTTTATGTATCACCCCACCTCACCTTTCCCGTTAAGCAGCCATAGTGTGTTTTCTGCATGTGTGACTCTGTTCTGTTTTGTAATTCAGTTCAAGTGTAACGGTTTTTACATTCCCTCTATCAGTGATACCTTAGGAGAAGTGTCCTTTTCTGTGTGACTTATTTCACTTAGAATCGTCGTACCTAAATCCACTCATCATGCTGCTACTAACATTATGACATTGATTTCATGGCTGAGTGATATTCCATTGTACATAAGGACCACAACTTCTTTATCCATTTTTCTCTTTCCTGGGATATTGAAGGTGGAATGAAGTGGAGGTCCTTGTCAACAGAGCAGCCCTCAACTTTGGGGTGCTTGTGTCTTGCTGATTTTTCATTTTCCCAATTTATACCCCCATGAGTGGAAGTGCCCTATGCTCTCTAAGCTGTGTTTTTCAGATGTTTCAGGA
The DNA here is from genome assembly GCF_965194805.1 of Balaenoptera borealis. Lineage (NCBI taxonomy): Eukaryota > Metazoa > Chordata > Mammalia > Artiodactyla > Balaenopteridae > Balaenoptera > Balaenoptera borealis. The sequence continues at coordinate 117,820 of NW_028123929.1, read as the reverse complement.
CACACCGTACACTTCTCCAGAGTGGCTGTTGGCAATTTACATCCCGCCCATCAGTGTAGCAAGGCTCCCATTTCTCCATGGCCTGTCCTGCATTTCTGGTTTTGACACTTTTTTCAGCATGGCCCTTTTGACCGATGGGAAGCGAGACTTCTCTGTAGCGCTGATTTGCCTTTCCAGGTTGCTTGGTTGGCCAAAAAGGGCGTATGCGTTTTTTCCTGAATATATTCAGGAAAAAACGCATACGCCCTTTTTGGCCAAGGGCATCATTGTCAACGTTTTGCCGCTTTTCATGTGCTTTAAAGGCGATTCGTATCTACCTCCTGAAATCTGTTTCGTGCAATTCTGCCTTGATTTCAAATCCTCTTCTTTGCCTTCCCTCAATATATTTGTGGACGAGAGTTATCATTTATAACTCTGCAGGTTTGTGAATTGCAGTGCCCTGAACCTCCATTTTACAACTCGCTTTTTTGGGAGCTGGCCGCAAAAGCGCAGGATGGCTTCAGGCCCTGTTCTGGTTCCGGGGGGCAGGCTGAGCCTGTGGTTAATTCTTCTTCCTGATGGGAAAATGGAGTGACCTGTGCCTGTCCCGACACCAAGAGCTAGTCTCTCGTTGGTTCCCCGTCTTCCCGTTCATCCTCAGGACAAATTGCAACCTGTACGGAACAGGAGGTTAAAGGTGCTGATGCTCCAAGTAGGGAGATTGCTAGTAAAGTGGCTGGAATGGCGAACCCGGGCACAAGGAGATGAGAAATGAGGTGCGTTTTAGAAACCTTTCCCCATCACACGGTGTACCATCTTCTGGGTTTCTCATGCATGTTTTCGATGTAGGAAGATGCCCTTGAAGCTGGAGATTTGGGACCCATGCGATGGGTACCACGCAGTATTACTTTAAAGGGTCTGCGTTTGCTCACCCAACCTCACCAAACCTCTCAGCCCCAAGAGTGTCCACCCTTATGTCTCATCCAGCTGTGGGTCTAGATATGGTCAATCCAGGTTGCATCACAGCCCCTGAACTCATTGTGTAAGAATTTCTATCTCTTTCACTGTCGTTGTTTCATGGGTTTTTCAAAGTAATTTATTTTCATAATGGGGTTTAGCTGCTTTTCACGGCTGTGTTTATGCCGCTTTCCACCCACTTGACACACTAACAGAGAGATATCAATACATAGGCTTTAAGATTATTACTAGTCAGATATATTCTTGTGCGGTGAATAGGGCGTGTTGAGTCCAGTTCTCTGAGCAAGGAGTAGGTCTTGTCTACTACATATTGGGTTTATGGAACGGTATCTGAGCTAATTTGATACCCTTGTTTTATGTATCACCCCACCTCACCTTTCCCGTTAAGCAGCCATAGTGTGTTTTCTGCATGTGTGACTCTGTTCTGTTTTGTAATTCAGTTCAAGTGTAACGGTTTTTACATTCCCTCTATCAGTGATACCTTAGGAGAAGTGTCCTTTTCTGTGTGACTTATTTCACTTAGAATCGTCGTACCTAAATCCACTCATCATGCTGCTACTAACATTATGACATTGATTTCATGGCTGAGTGATATTCCATTGTACATAAGGACCACAACTTCTTTATCCATTTTTCTCTTTCCTGGGATATTGAAGGTGGAATGAAGTGGAGGTCCTTGTCAACAGAGCAGCCCTCAACTTTGGGGTGCTTGTGTCTTGCTGATTTTTCATTTTCCCAATTTATACCCCCATGAGTGGAAGTGCCCTATGCTCTCTAAGCTGTGTTTTTCAGATGTTTCAGGACACACCGTACACTTCTCCAGAGTGGCTGTTGGCAATTTACATCCCGCCCATCAGTGTAGCAAGGCTCCCATTTCTCCATGGCCTGTCCTGCATTTCTGGTTTTGACACTTTTTTCAGCATGGCCCTTTTGACCGATGGGAAGCGAGACTTCTCTGTAGCGCTGATTTGCCTTTCCAGGTTGCTTGGTTGGCCAAAAAGGGCGTATGCGTTTTTTCCTGAATATATTCAGGAAAAAACGCATACGCCCTTTTTGGCCAAGGGCATCATTGTCAACGTTTTGCCGCTTTTCATGTGCTTTAAAGGCGATTCGTATCTACCTCCTGAAATCTGTTTCGTGCAATTCTGCCTTGATTTCAAATCCTCTTCTTTGCCTTCCCTCAATATATTTGTGGACGAGAGTTATCATTTATAACTCTGCAGGTTTGTGAATTGCAGTGCCCTGAACCTCCATTTTACAACTCGCTTTTTTGGGAGCTGGCCGCAAAAGCGCAGGATGGCTTCAGGCCCTGTTCTGGTTCCGGGGGGCAGGCTGAGCCTGTGGTTAATTCTTCTTCCTGATGGGAAAATAGAGTGACCTGTGCCTGTCCCGACACCAAGAGCTAGTCTCTCGTTGGTTCCCCGTCTTCCCGTTCATCCTCAGGACAAATTGCAACCTGTACGGAACAGGAGGTTAAAGGTGCTGATGCTCCAAGTAGGGAGATTGCTAGTAAAGTGGCTGGAATGGCGAACCCGGGCACAAGGAGATGAGAAATGAGGTGCGTTTTAGAAACCTTTCCCCATCACACGGTGTACCATCTTCTGGGTTTCTCATGCATGTTTTCGATGTAGGAAGATGCCCTTGAAGCTGGAGATTTGGGACCCATGCGATGGGTACCACGCAGTATTACTTTAAAGGGTCTGCGTTTGCTCACCCAACCTCACCAAACCTCTCAGCCCCAAGAGTGTCCACCCTTATGTCTCATCCAGCTGTGGGTCTAGATATGGTCAATCCAGGTTGCATCACAGCCCCTGAACTCATTGTGTAAGAATTTCTATCTCTTTCACTGTCGTTGTTTCATGGGTTTTTCAAAGTAATTTATTTTCATAATGGGGTTTAGCTGCTTTTCACGGCTGTGTTTATGCCGCTTTCCACCCACTTGACACACTAACAGAGAGATATCAATACATAGGCTTTAAGATTATTACTAGTCAGATATATTCTTGTGCGGTGAATAGGGCGTGTTGAGTCCAGTTCTCTGAGCAAGGAGTAGGTCTTGTCTACTACATATTGGGTTTATGGAACGGTATCTGAGCTAATTTGATACCCTTGTTTTATGTATCACCCCACCTCACCTTTCCCGTTAAGCAGCCATAGTGTGTTTTCTGCATGTGTGACTCTGTTCTGTTTTGTAATTCAGTTCAAGTGTAACGGTTTTTACATTCCCTCTATCAGTGATACCTTAGGAGAAGTGTCCTTTTCTGTGTGACTTATTTCACTTAGAATCGTCGTACCTAAATCCACTCATCATGCTGCTACTAACATTATGACATTGATTTCATGGCTGAGTGATATTCCATTGTACATAAGGACCACAACTTCTTTATCCATTTTTCTCTTTCCTGGGATATTGAAGGTGGAATGAAGTGGAGGTCCTTGTCAACAGAGCAGCCCTCAACTTTGGGGTGCTTGTGTCTTGCTGATTTTTCATTTTCCCAATTTATACCCCCATGAGTGGAAGTGCCCTATGCTCTCTAAGCTGTGTTTTTCAGATGTTTCAGGACACACCGTACACTTCTCCAGAGTGGCTGTTGGCAATTTACATCCCGCCCATCAGTGTAGCAAGGCTCCCATTTCTCCATGGCCTGTCCTGCATTTCTGGTTTTGACACTTTTTTCAGCATGGCCCTTTTGACCGATGGGAAGCGAGACTTCTCTGTAGCGCTGATTTGCCTTTCCAGGTTGCTTGGTTGGCCAAAAAGGGCGTATGCGTTTTTTCCTGAATATATTCAGGAAAAAACGCATACGCCCTTTTTGGCCAAGGGCATCATTGTCAACGTTTTGCCGCTTTTCATGTGCTTTAAAGGCGATTCGTATCTACCTCCTGAAATCTGTTTCGTGCAATTCTGCCTTGATTTCAAATCCTCTTCTTTGCCTTCCCTCAATATATTTGTGGACGAGAGTTATCATTTATAACTCTGCAGGTTTGTGAATTGCAGTGCCCTGAACCTCCATTTTACAACTCGCTTTTTTGGGAGCTGGCCGCAAAAGCGCAGGATGGCTTCAGGCCCTGTTCTGGTTCCGGGGGGCAGGCTGAGCCTGTGGTTAATTCTTCTTCCTGATGGGAAAATAGAGTGACCTGTGCCTGTCCCGACACCAAGAGCTAGTCTCTCGTTGGTTCCCCGTCTTCCCGTTCATCCTCAGGACAAATTGCAACCTGTACGGAACAGGAGGTTAAAGGTGCTGATGCTCCAAGTAGGGAGATTGCTAGTAAAGTGGCTGGAATGGCGAACCCGGGCACAAGGAGATGAGAAATGAGGTGCGTTTTAGAAACCTTTCCCCATCACACGGTGTACCATCTTCTGGGTTTCTCATGCATGTTTTCGATGTAGGAAGATGCCCTTGAAGCTGGAGATTTGGGACCCATGCGATGGGTACCACGCAGTATTACTTTAAAGGGTCTGCGTTTGCTCACCCAACCTCACCAAACCTCTCAGCCCCAAGAGTGTCCACCCTTATGTCTCATCCAGCTGTGGGTCTAGATATGGTCAATCCAGGTTGCATCACAGCCCCTGAACTCATTGTGTAAGAATTTCTATCTCTTTCACTGTCGTTGTTTCATGGGTTTTTCAAAGTAATTTATTTTCATAATGGGGTTTAGCTGCTTTTCACGGCTGTGTTTATGCCGCTTTCCACCCACTTGACACACTAACAGAGAGATATCAATACATAGGCTTTAAGATTATTACTAGTCAGATATATTCTTGTGCGGTGAATAGGGCGTGTTGAGTCCAGTTCTCTGAGCAAGGAGTAGGTCTTGTCTACTACATATTGGGTTTATGGAACGGTATCTGAGCTAATTTGATACCCTTGTTTTATGTATCACCCCACCTCACCTTTCCCGTTAAGCAGCCATAGTGTGTTTTCTGCATGTGTGACTCTGTTCTGTTTTGTAATTCAGTTCAAGTGTAACGGTTTTTACATTCCCTCTATCAGTGATACCTTAGGAGAAGTGTCCTTTTCTGTGTGACTTATTTCACTTAGAATCGTCGTACCTAAATCCACTCATCATGCTGCTACTAACATTATGACATTGATTTCATGGCTGAGTGATATTCCATTGTACATAAGGACCACAACTTCTTTATCCATTTTTCTCTTTCCTGGGATATTGAAGGTGGAATGAAGTGGAGGTCCTTGTCAACAGAGCAGCCCTCAACTTTGGGGTGCTTGTGTCTTGCTGATTTTTCATTTTCCCAATTTATACCCCCATGAGTGGAAGTGCCCTATGCTCTCTAAGCTGTGTTTTTCAGATGTTTCAGGACACACCGTACACTTCTCCAGAGTGGCTGTTGGCAATTTACATCCCGCCCATCAGTGTAGCAAGGCTCCCATTTCTCCATGGCCTGTCCTGCATTTCTGGTTTTGACACTTTTTTCAGCATGGCCCTTTTGACCGATGGGAAGCGAGACTTCTCTGTAGCGCTGATTTGCCTTTCCAGGTTGCTTGGTTGGCCAAAAAGGGCGTATGCGTTTTTTCCTGAATATATTCAGGAAAAAACGCATACGCCCTTTTTGGCCAAGGGCATCATTGTCAACGTTTTGCCGCTTTTCATGTGCTTTAAAGGCGATTCGTATCTACCTCCTGAAATCTGTTTCGTGCAATTCTGCCTTGATTTCAAATCCTCTTCTTTGCCTTCCCTCAATATATTTGTGGACGAGAGTTATCATTTATAACTCTGCAGGTTTGTGAATTGCAGTGCCCTGAACCTCCATTTTACAACTCGCTTTTTTGGGAGCTGGCCGCAAAAGCGCAGGATGGCTTCAGGCCCTGTTCTGGTTCCGGGGGGCAGGCTGAGCCTGTGGTTAATTCTTCTTCCTGATGGGAAAATGGAGTGACCTGTGCCTGTCCCGACACCAAGAGCTAGTCTCTCGTTGGTTCCCCGTCTTCCCGTTCATCCTCAGGACAAATTGCAACCTGTACGGAACAGGAGGTTAAAGGTGCTGATGCTCCAAGTAGGCAGATTGCTAGTAAAGTGGCTGGAATGGCGAACCCGGGCACAAGGAGATGAGAAATGAGGTGCGTTTTAGAAACCTTTCCCCATCACACGGTGTACCATCTTCTGGGTTTCTCATGCATGTTTTCGATGTAGGAAGATGCCCTTGAAGCTGGAGATTTGGGACCCATGCGATGGGTACCACGCAGTATTACTTTAAAGGGTCTGCGTTTGCTCACCCAACCTCACCAAACCTCTCAGCCCCAAGAGTGTCCACCCTTATGTCTCATCCAGCTGTGGGTCTAGATATGGTCAATCCAGGTTGCATCACAGCCCCTGAACTCATTGTGTAAGAATTTCTATCTCTTTCACTGTCGTTGTTTCATGGGTTTTTCAAAGTAATTTATTTTCATAATGGGGTTTAGCTGCTTTTCACGGCTGTGTTTATGCCGCTTTCCACCCACTTGACACACTAACAGAGAGATATCAATACATAGGCTTTAAGATTATTACTAGTCAGATATATTCTTGTGCGGTGAATAGGGCGTGTTGAGTCCAGTTCTCTGAGCAAGGAGTAGGTCTTGTCTACTACATATTGGGTTTATGGAACGGTATCTGAGCTAATTTGATACCCTTGTTTTATGTATCACCCCACCTCACCTTTCCCGTTAAGCAGCCATAGTGTGTTTTCTGCATGTGTGACTCTGTTCTGTTTTGTAATTCAGTTCAAGTGTAACGGTTTTTACATTCCCTCTATCAGTGATACCTTAGGAGAAGTGTCCTTTTCTGTGTGACTTATTTCACTTAGAATCGTCGTACCTAAATCCACTCATCATGCTGCTACTAACATTATGACATTGATTTCATGGCTGAGTGATATTCCATTGTACATAAGGACCACAACTTCTTTATCCATTTTTCTCTTTCCTGGGATATTGAAGGTGGAATGAAGTGGAGGTCCTTGTCAACAGAGCAGCCCTCAACTTTGGGGTGCTTGTGTCTTGCTGATTTTTCATTTTCCCAATTTATACCCCCATGAGTGGAAGTGCCCTATGCTCTCTAAGCTGTGTTTTTCAGATGTTTCAGGACACACCGTGCACTTCTCCAGAGTGGCTGTTGGCAATTTACATCCCGCCCATCAGTGTAGCAAGGCTCCCATTTCTCCATGGCCTGTCCTGCATTTCTGGTTTTGACACTTTTTTCAGCATGGCCCTTTTGACCGATGGGAAGCGAGACTTCTCTGTAGCGCTGATTTGCCTTTCCAGGTTGCTTGGTTGGCCAAAAAGGGCGTATGCGTTTTTTCCTGAATATATTCAGGAAAAAACGCATACGCCCTTTTTGGCCAAGGGCATCATTGTCAACGTTTTGCCGCTTTTCATGTGCTTTAAAGGCGATTCGTATCTACCTCCTGAAATCTGTTTCGTGCAATTCTGCCTTGATTTCAAATCCTCTTCTTTGCCTTCCCTCAATATATTTGTGGACGAGAGTTATCATTTATAACTCTGCAGGTTTGTGAATTGCAGTGCCCTGAACCTCCATTTTACAACTCGCTTTTTTGGGAGCTGGCCGCAAAAGCGCAGGATGGCTTCAGGCCCTGTTCTGGTTCCGGGGGGCAGGCTGAGCCTGTGGTTAATTCTTCTTCCTGATGGGAAAATGGAGTGACCTGTGCCTGTCCCGACACCAAGAGCTAGTCTCTCGTTGGTTCCCCGTCTTCCCGTTCATCCTCAGGACAAATTGCAACCTGTACGGAACAGGAGGTTAAAGGTGCTGATGCTCCAAGTAGGCAGATTGCTAGTAAAGTGGCTGGAATGGCGAACCCGGGCACAAGGAGATGAGAAATGAGGTGCGTTTTAGAAACCTTTCCCCATCACACGGTGTACCATCTTCTGGGTTTCTCATGCATGTTTTCGATGTAGGAAGATGCCCTTGAAGCTGGAGATTTGGGACCCATGCGATGGGTACCACGCAGTATTACTTTAAAGGGTCTGCGTTTGCTCACCCAACCTCACCAAACCTCTCAGCCCCAAGAGTGTCCACCCTTATGTCTCATCCAGCTGTGGGTCTAGATATGGTCAATCCAGGTTGCATCACAGCCCCTGAACTCATTGTGTAAGAATTTCTATCTCTTTCACTGTCGTTGTTTCATGGGTTTTTCAAAGTAATTTATTTTCATAATGGGGTTTAGCTGCTTTTCACGGCTGTGTTTATGCCGCTTTCCACCCACTTGACACACTAACAGAGAGATATCAATACATAGGCTTTAAGATTATTACTAGTCAGATATATTCTTGTGCGGTGAATAGGGCGTGTTGAGTCCAGTTCTCTGAGCAAGGAGTAGGTCTTGTCTACTACATATTGGGTTTATGGAACGGTATCTGAGCTAATTTGATACCCTTGTTTTATGTATCACCCCACCTCACCTTTCCCGTTAAGCAGCCATAGTGTGTTTTCTGCATGTGTGACTCTGTTCTGTTTTGTAATTCAGTTCAAGTGTAACGGTTTTTACATTCCCTCTATCAGTGATACCTTAGGAGAAGTGTCCTTTTCTGTGTGACTTATTTCACTTAGAATCGTCGTACCTAAATCCACTCATCATGCTGCTACTAACATTATGACATTGATTTCATGGCTGAGTGATATTCCATTGTACATAAGGACCACAACTTCTTTATCCATTTTTCTCTTTCCTGGGATATTGAAGGTGGAATGAAGTGGAGGTCCTTGTCAACAGAGCAGCCCTCAACTTTGGGGTGCTTGTGTCTTGCTGATTTTTCATTTTCCCAATTTATACCCCCATGAGTGGAAGTGCCCTATGCTCTCTAAGCTGTGTTTTTCAGATGTTTCAGGACACACCGTGCACTTCTCCAGAGTGGCTGTTGGCAATTTACATCCCGCCCATCAGTGTAGCAAGGCTCCCATTTCTCCATGGCCTGTCCTGCATTTCTGGTTTTGACACTTTTTTCAGCATGGCCCTTTTGACCGATGGGAAGCGAGACTTCTCTGTAGCGCTGATTTGCCTTTCCAGGTTGCTTGGTTGGCCAAAAAGGGCGTATGCGTTTTTTCCTGAATATATTCAGGAAAAAACGCATACGCCCTTTTTGGCCAAGGGCATCATTGTCAACGTTTTGCCGCTTTTCATGTGCTTTAAAGGCGATTCGTATCTACCTCCTGAAATCTGTTTCGTGCAATTCTGCCTTGATTTCAAATCCTCTTCTTTGCCTTCCCTCAATATATTTGTGGACGAGAGTTATCATTTATAACTCTGCAGGTTTGTGAATTGCAGTGCCCTGAACCTCCATTTTACAACTCGCTTTTTTGGGAGCTGGCCGCAAAAGCGCAGGATGGCTTCAGGCCCTGTTCTGGTTCCGGGGGGCAGGCTGAGCCTGTGGTTAATTCTTCTTCCTGATGGGAAAATGGAGTGACCTGTGCCTGTCCCGACACCAAGAGCTAGTCTCTCGTTGGTTCCCCGTCTTCCCGTTCATCCTCAGGACAAATTGCAACCTGTACGGAACAGGAGGTTAAAGGTGCTGATGCTCCAAGTAGGGAGATTGCTAGTAAAGCGGCTGGAATGGCGAACCCGGGCACAAGGAGATGAGAAATGAGGTGCGTTTTAGAAACCTTTCCCCATCACACGGTGTACCATCTTCTGGGTTTCTCATGCATGTTTTCGATGTAGGAAGATGCCCTTGAAGCTGGAGATTTGGGACCCATGCGATGGGTACCACGCAGTATTACTTTAAAGGGTCTGCGTTTGCTCACCCAACCTCACCAAACCTCTCAGCCCCAAGAGTGTCCACCCTTATGTCTCATCCAGCTGTGGGTCTAGATATGGTCAATCCAGGTTGCATCACAGCCCCTGAACTCATTGTGTAAGAATTTCTATCTCTTTCACTGTCGTTGTTTCATGGGTTTTTCAAAGTAATTTATTTTCATAATGGGGTTTAGCTGCTTTTCACGGCTGTGTTTATGCCGCTTTCCACCCACTTGACACACTAACAGAGAGATATCAATACATAGGCTTTAAGATTATTACTAGTCAGATATATTCTTGTGCGGTGAATAGGGCGTGTTGAGTCCAGTTCTCTGAGCAAGGAGTAGGTCTTGTCTACTACATATTGGGTTTATGGAACGGTATCTGAGCTAATTTGATACCCTTGTTTTATGTATCACCCCACCTCACCTTTCCCGTTAAGCAGCCATAGTGTGTTTTCTGCATGTGTGACTCTGTTCTGTTTTGTAATTCAGTTCAAGTGTAACGGTTTTTACATTCCCTCTATCAGTGATACCTTAGGAGAAGTGTCCTTTTCTGTGTGACTTATTTCACTTAGAATCGTCGTACCTAAATCCACTCATCATGCTGCTACTAACATTATGACATTGATTTCATGGCTGAGTGATATTCCATTGTACATAAGGACCACAACTTCTTTATCCATTTTTCTCTTTCCTGGGATATTGAAGGTGGAATGAAGTGGAGGTCCTTGTCAACAGAGCAGCCCTCAACTTTGGGGTGCTTGTGTCTTGCTGATTTTTCATTTTCCCAATTTATACCCCCATGAGTGGAAGTGCCCTATGCTCTCTAAGCTGTGTTTTTCAGATGTTTCAGGACACACCGTACACTTCTCCAGAGTGGCTGTTGGCAATTTACATCCCGCCCATCAGTGTAGCAAGGCTCCCATTTCTCCATGGCCTGTCCTGCATTTCTGGTTTTGACACTTTTTTCAGCATGGCCCTTTTGACCGATGGGAAGCGAGACTTCTCTGTAGCGCTGATTTGCCTTTCCAGGTTGCTTGGTTGGCCAAAAAGGGCGTATGCGTTTTTTCCTGAATATATTCAGGAAAAAACGCATACGCCCTTTTTGGCCAAGGGCATCATTGTCAACGTTTTGCCGCTTTTCATGTGCTTTAAAGGCGATTCGTATCTACCTCCTGAAATCTGTTTCGTGCAATTCTGCCTTGATTTCAAATCCTCTTCTTTGCCTTCCCTCAATATATTTGTGGACGAGAGTTATCATTTATAACTCTGCAGGTTTGTGAATTGCAGTGCCCTGAACCTCCATTTTACAACTCGCTTTTTTGGGAGCTGGCCGCAAAAGCGCAGGATGGCTTCAGGCCCTGTTCTGGTTCCGGGGGGCAGGCTGAGCCTGTGGTTAATTCTTCTTCCTGATGGGAAAATGGAGTGACCTGTGCCTGTCCCGACACCAAGAGCTAGTCTCTCGTTGGTTCCCCGTCTTCCCGTTCATCCTCAGGACAAATTGCAACCTGTACGGAACAGGAGGTTAAAGGTGCTGATGCTCCAAGTAGGCAGATTGCTAGTAAAGTGGCTGGAATGGCGAACCCGGGCACAAGGAGATGAGAAATGAGGTGCGTTTTAGAAACCTTTCCCCATCACACGGTGTACCATCTTCTGGGTTTCTCATGCATGTTTTCGATGTAGGAAGATGCCCTTGAAGCTGGAGATTTGGGACCCATGCGATGGGTACCACGCAGTATTACTTTAAAGGGTCTGCGTTTGCTCACCCAACCTCACCAAACCTCTCAGCCCCAAGAGTGTCCACCCTTATGTCTCATCCAGCTGTGGGTCTAGATATGGTCAATCCAGGTTGCATCACAGCCCCTGAACTCATTGTGTAAGAATTTCTATCTCTTTCACTGTCGTTGTTTCATGGGTTTTTCAAAGTAATTTATTTTCATAATGGGGTTTAGCTGCTTTTCACGGCTGTGTTTATGCCGCTTTCCACCCACTTGACACACTAACAGAGAGATATCAATACATAGGCTTTAAGATTATTACTAGTCAGATATATTCTTGTGCGGTGAATAGGGCGTGTTGAGTCCAGTTCTCTGAGCAAGGAGTAGGTCTTGTCTACTACATATTGGGTTTATGGAACGGTATCTGAGCTAATTCGATACCCTTGTTTTATGTATCACCCCACCTCACCTTTCCCGTTAAGCAGCCATAGTGTGTTTTCTGCATGTGTGACTCTGTTCTGTTTTGTAATTCAGTTCAAGTGTAACGGTTTTTACATTCCCTCTATCAGTGATACCTTAGGAGAAGTGTCCTTTTCTGTGTGACTTATTTCACTTAGAATCGTCGTACCTAAATCCACTCATCATGCTGCTACTAACATTATGACATTGATTTCATGGCTGAGTGATATTCCATTGTACATAAGGACCACAACTTCTTTATCCATTTTTCTCTTTCCTGGGATATTGAAGGTGGAATGAAGTGGAGGTCCTTGTCAACAGAGCAGCCCTCAACTTTGGGGTGCTTGTGTCTTGCTGATTTTTCATTTTCCCAATTTATACCCCCATGAGTGGAAGTGCCCTATGCTCTCTAAGCTGTGTTTTTCAGATGTTTCAGGACACACCGTACACTTCTCCAGAGTGGCTGTTGGCAATTTACATCCCGCCCATCAGTGTAGCAAGGCTCCCATTTCTCCATGGCCTGTCCTGCATTTCTGGTTTTGACACTTTTTTCAGCATGGCCCTTTTGACCGATGGGAAGCGAGACTTCTCTGTAGCGCTGATTTGCCTTTCCAGGTTGCTTGGTTGGCCAAAAAGGGCGTATGCGTTTTTTCCTGAATATATTCAGGAAAAAACGCATACGCCCTTTTTGGCCAAGGGCATCATTGTCAACGTTTTGCCGCTTTTCATGTGCTTTAAAGGCGATTCGTATCTACCTCCTGAAATCTGTTTCGTGCAATTCTGCCTTGATTTCAAATCCTCTTCTTTGCCTTCCCTCAATATATTTGTGGACGAGAGTTATCATTTATAACTCTGCAGGTTTGTGAATTGCAGTGCCCTGAACCTCCATTTTACAACTCGCTTTTTTGGGAGCTGGCCGCAAAAGCGCAGGATGGCTTCAGGCCCTGTTCTGGTTCCGGGGGGCAGGCTGAGCCTGTGGTTAATTCTTCTTCCTGATGGGAAAATGGAGTGACCTGTGCCTGTCCCGACACCAAGAGCTAGTCTCTCGTTGGTTCCCCGTCTTCCCGTTCATCCTCAGGACAAATTGCAACCTGTACGGAACAGGAGGTTAAAGGTGCTGATGCTCCAAGTAGGGAGATTGCTAGTAAAGTGGCTGGAATGGCGAACCCGGGCACAAGGAGATGAGAAATGAGGTGCGTTTTAGAAACCTTTCCCCATCACACGGTGTACCATCTTCTGGGTTTCTCATGCATGTTTTCGATGTAGGAAGATGCCCTTGAAGCTGGAGATTTGGGACCCATGCGATGGGTACCACGCAGTATTACTTTAAAGGGTCTGCGTTTGCTCACCCAACCTCACCAAACCTCTCAGCCCCAAGAGTGTCCACCCTTATGTCTCATCCAGCTGTGGGTCTAGATATGGTCAATCCAGGTTGCATCACAGCCCCTGAACTCATTGTGTAAGAATTTCTATCTCTTTCACTGTCGTTGTTTCATGGGTTTTTCAAAGTAATTTATTTTCATAATGGGGTTTAGCTGCTTTTCACGGCTGTGTTTATGCCGCTTTCCACCCACTTGACACACTAACAGAGAGATATCAATACATAGGCTTTAAGATTATTACTAGTCAGATATATTCTTGTGCGGTGAATAGGGCGTGTTGAGTCCAGTTCTCTGAGCAAGGAGTAGGTCTTGTCTACTACATATTGGGTTTATGGAACGGTATCTGAGCTAATTTGATACCCTTGTTTTATGTATCACCCCACCTCACCTTTCCCGTTAAGCAGCCATAGTGTGTTTTCTGCATGTGTGACTCTGTTCTGTTTTGTAATTCAGTTCAAGTGTAACGGTTTTTACATTCCCTCTATCAGTGATACCTTAGGAGAAGTGTCCTTTTCTGTGTGACTTATTTCACTTAGAATCGTCGTACCTAAATCCACTCATCATGCTGCTACTAACATTATGACATTGATTTCATGGCTGAGTGATATTCCATTGTACATAAGGACCACAACTTCTTTATCCATTTTTCTCTTTCCTGGGATATTGAAGGTGGAATGAAGTGGAGGTCCTTGTCAACAGAGCAGCCCTCAACTTTGGGGTGCTTGTGTCTTGCTGATTTTTCATTTTCCCAATTTATACCCCCATGAGTGGAAGTGCCCTATGCTCTCTAAGCTGTGTTTTTCAGATGTTTCAGGACACACCGTACACTTCTCCAGAGTGGCTGTTGGCAATTTACATCCCGCCCATCAGTGTAGCAAGGCTCCCATTTCTCCATGGCCTGTCCTGCATTTCTGGTTTTGACACTTTTTTCAGCATGGCCCTTTTGACCGATGGGAAGCGAGACTTCTCTGTAGCGCTGATTTGCCTTTCCAGGTTGCTTGGTTGGCCAAAAAGGGCGTATGCGTTTTTTCCTGAATATATTCAGGAAAAAACGCATACGCCCTTTTTGGCCAAGGGCATCATTGTCAACGTTTTGCCGCTTTTCATGTGCTTTAAAGGCGATTCGTATCTACCTCCTGAAATCTGTTTCGTGCAATTCTGCCTTGATTTCAAATCCTCTTCTTTGCCTTCCCTCAATATATTTGTGGACGAGAGTTATCATTTATAACTCTGCAGGTTTGTGAATTGCAGTGCCCTGAACCTCCATTTTACAACTCGCTTTTTTGGGAGCTGGCCGCAAAAGCGCAGGATGGCTTCAGGCCCTGTTCTGGTTCCGGGGGGCAGGCTGAGCCTGTGGTTAATTCTTCTTCCTGATGGGAAAATGGAGTGACCTGTGCCTGTCCCGACACCAAGAGCTAGTCTCTCGTTGGTTCCCCGTCTTCCCGTTCATCCTCAGGACAAATTGCAACCTGTACGGAACAGGAGGTTAAAGGTGCTGATGCTCCAAGTAGGGAGATTGCTAGTAAAGTGGCTGGAATGGCGAACCCGGGCACAAGGAGATGAGAAATGAGGTGCGTTTTAGAAACCTTTCCCCATCACACGGTGTACCATCTTCTGGGTTTCTCATGCATGTTTTCGATGTAGGAAGATGCCCTTGAAGCTGGAGATTTGGGACCCATGCGATGGGTACCACGCAGTATTACTTTAAAGGGTCTGCGTTTGCTCACCCAACCTCACCAAACCTCTCAGCCCCAAGAGTGTCCACCCTTATGTCTCATCCAGCTGTGGGTCTAGATATGGTCAATCCAGGTTGCATCACAGCCCCTGAACTCATTGTGTAAGAATTTCTATCTCTTTCACTGTCGTTGTTTCATGGGTTTTTCAAAGTAATTTATTTTCATAATGGGGTTTAGCTGCTTTTCACGGCTGTGTTTATGCCGCTTTCCACCCACTTGACACACTAACAGAGAGATATCAATACATAGGCTTTAAGATTATTACTAGTCAGATATATTCTTGTGCGGTGAATAGGGCGTGTTGAGTCCAGTTCTCTGAGCAAGGAGTAGGTCTTGTCTACTACATATTGGGTTTATGGAACGGTATCTGAGCTAATTTGATACCCTTGTTTTATGTATCACCCCACCTCACCTTTCCCGTTAAGCAGCCATAGTGTGTTTTCTGCATGTGTGACTCTGTTCTGTTTTGTAATTCAGTTCAAGTGTAACGGTTTTTACATTCCCTCTATCAGTGATACCTTAGGAGAAGTGTCCTTTTCTGTGTGACTTATTTCACTTAGAATCGTCGTACCTAAATCCACTCATCATGCTGCTACTAACATTATGACATTGATTTCATGGCTGAGTGATATTCCATTGTACATAAGGACCACAACTTCTTTATCCATTTTTCTCTTTCCTGGGATATTGAAGGTGGAATGAAGTGGAGGTCCTTGTCAACAGAGCAGCCCTCAACTTTGGGGTGCTTGTGTCTTGCTGATTTTTCATTTTCCCAATTTATACCCCCATGAGTGGAAGTGCCCTATGCTCTCTAAGCTGTGTTTTTCAGATGTTTCAGGACACACCGTACACTTCTCCAGAGTGGCTGTTGGCAATTTACATCCCGCCCATCAGTGTAGCAAGGCTCCCATTTCTCCATGGCCTGTCCTGCATTTCTGGTTTTGACACTTTTTTCAGCATGGCCCTTTTGACCGATGGGAAGCGAGACTTCTCTGTAGCGCTGATTTGCCTTTCCAGGTTGCTTGGTTGGCCAAAAAGGGCGTATGCGTTTTTTCCTGAATATATTCAGGAAAAAACGCATACGCCCTTTTTGGCCAAGGGCATCATTGTCAACGTTTTGCCGCTTTTCATGTGCTTTAAAGGCGATTCGTATCTACCTCCTGAAATCTGTTTCGTGCAATTCTGCCTTGATTTCAAATCCTCTTCTTTGCCTTCCCTCAATATATTTGTGGACGAGAGTTATCATTTATAACTCTGCAGGTTTGTGAATTGCAGTGCCCTGAACCTCCATTTTACAACTCGCTTTTTTGGGAGCTGGCCGCAAAAGCGCAGGATGGCTTCAGGCCCTGTTCTGGTTCCGGGGGGCAGGCTGAGCCTGTGGTTAATTCTTCTTCCTGATGGGAAAATGGAGTGACCTGTGCCTGTCCCGACACCAAGAGCTAGTCTCTCGTTGGTTCCCCGTCTTCCCGTTCATCCTCAGGACAAATTGCAACCTGTACGGAACAGGAGGTTAAAGGTGCTGATGCTCCAAGTAGGCAGATTGCTAGTAAAGTGGCTGGAATGGCGAACCCGGGCACAAGGAGATGAGAAATGAGGTGCGTTTTAGAAACCTTTCCCCATCACACGGTGTACCATCTTCTGGGTTTCTCATGCATGTTTTCGATGTAGGAAGATGCCCTTGAAGCTGGAGATTTGGGACCCATGCGATGGGTACCACGCAGTATTACTTTAAAGGGTCTGCGTTTGCTCACCCAACCTCACCAAACCTCTCAGCCCCAAGAGTGTCCACCCTTATGTCTCATCCAGCTGTGGGTCTAGATATGGTCAATCCAGGTTGCATCACAGCCCCTGAACTCATTGTGTAAGAATTTCTATCTCTTTCACTGTCGTTGTTTCATGGGTTTTTCAAAGTAATTTATTTTCATAATGGGGTTTAGCTGCTTTTCACGGCTGTGTTTATGCCGCTTTCCACCCACTTGACACACTAACAGAGAGATATCAATACATAGGCTTTAAGATTATTACTAGTCAGATATATTCTTGTGCGGTGAATAGGGCGTGTTGAGTCCAGTTCTCTGAGCAAGGAGTAGGTCTTGTCTACTACATATTGGGTTTATGGAACGGTATCTGAGCTAATTTGATACCCTTGTTTTATGTATCACCCCACCTCACCTTTCCCGTTAAGCAGCCATAGTGTGTTTTCTGCATGTGTGACTCTGTTCTGTTTTGTAATTCAGTTCAAGTGTAACGGTTTTTACATTCCCTCTATCAGTGATACCTTAGGAGAAGTGTCCTTTTCTGTGTGACTTATTTCACTTAGAATCGTCGTACCTAAATCCACTCATCATGCTGCTACTAACATTATGACATTGATTTCATGGCTGAGTGATATTCCATTGTACATAAGGACCACAACTTCTTTATCCATTTTTCTCTTTCCTGGGATATTGAAGGTGGAATGAAGTGGAGGTCCTTGTCAACAGAGCAGCCCTCAACTTTGGGGTGCTTGTGTCTTGCTGATTTTTCATTTTCCCAATTTATACCCCCATGAGTGGAAGTGCCCTATGCTCTCTAAGCTGTGTTTTTCAGATGTTTCAGGACACACCGTACACTTCTCCAGAGTGGCTGTTGGCAATTTACATCCCGCCCATCAGTGTAGCAAGGCTCCCATTTCTCCATGGCCTGTCCTGCATTTCTGGTTTTGACACTTTTTTCAGCATGGCCCTTTTGACCGATGGGAAGCGAGACTTCTCTGTAGCGCTGATTTGCCTTTCCAGGTTGCTTGGTTGGCCAAAAAGGGCGTATGCGTTTTTTCCTGAATATATTCAGGAAAAAACGCATACGCCCTTTTTGGCCAAGGGCATCATTGTCAACGTTTTGCCGCTTTTCATGTGCTTTAAAGGCGATTCGTATCTACCTCCTGAAATCTGTTTCGTGCAATTCTGCCTTGATTTCAAATCCTCTTCTTTGCCTTCCCTCAATATATTTGTGGACGAGAGTTATCATTTATAACTCTGCAGGTTTGTGAATTGCAGTGCCCTGAACCTCCATTTTACAACTCGCTTTTTTGGGAGCTGGCCGCAAAAGCGCAGGATGGCTTCAGGCCCTGTTCTGGTTCCGGGGGGCAGGCTGAGCCTGTGGTTAATTCTTCTTCCTGATGGGAAAATGGAGTGACCTGTGCCTGTCCCGACACCAAGAGCTAGTCTCTCGTTGGTTCCCCGTCTTCCCGTTCATCCTCAGGACAAATTGCAACCTGTACGGAACAGGAGGTTAAAGGTGCTGATGCTCCAAGTAGGCAGATTGCTAGTAAAGTGGCTGGAATGGCGAACCCGGGCACAAGGAGATGAGAAATGAGGTGCGTTTTAGAAACCTTTCCCCATCACACGGTGTACCATCTTCTGGGTTTCTCATGCATGTTTTCGATGTAGGAAGATGCCCTTGAAGCTGGAGATTTGGGACCCATGCGATGGGTACCACGCAGTATTACTTTAAAGGGTCTGCGTTTGCTCACCCAACCTCACCAAACCTCTCAGCCCCAAGAGTGTCCACCCTTATGTCTCATCCAGCTGTGGGTCTAGATATGGTCAATCCAGGTTGCATCACAGCCCCTGAACTCATTGTGTAAGAATTTCTATCTCTTTCACTGTCGTTGTTTCATGGGTTTTTCAAAGTAATTTATTTTCATAATGGGGTTTAGCTGCTTTTCACGGCTGTGTTTATGCCGCTTTCCACCCACTTGACACACTAACAGAGAGATATCAATACATAGGCTTTAAGATTATTACTAGTCAGATATATTCTTGTGCGGTGAATAGGGCGTGTTGAGTCCAGTTCTCTGAGCAAGGAGTAGGTCTTGTCTACTACATATTGGGTTTATGGAACGGTATCTGAGCTAATTTGATACCCTTGTTTTATGTATCACCCCACCTCACCTTTCCCGTTAAGCAGCCATAGTGTGTTTTCTGCATGTGTGACTCTGTTCTGTTTTGTAATTCAGTTCAAGTGTAACGGTTTTTACATTCCCTCTATCAGTGATACCTTAGGAGAAGTGTCCTTTTCTGTGTGACTTATTTCACTTAGAATCGTCGTACCTAAATCCACTCATCATGCTGCTACTAACATTATGACATTGATTTCATGGCTGAGTGATATTCCATTGTACATAAGGACCACAACTTCTTTATCCATTTTTCTCTTTCCTGGGATATTGAAGGTGGAATGAAGTGGAGGTCCTTGTCAACAGAGCAGCCCTCAACTTTGGGGTGCTTGTGTCTTGCTGATTTTTCATTTTCCCAATTTATACCCCCATGAGTGGAAGTGCCCTATGCTCTCTAAGCTGTGTTTTTCAGATGTTTCAGGACACACCGTACACTTCTCCAGAGTGGCTGTTGGCAATTTACATCCCGCCCATCAGTGTAGCAAGGCTCCCATTTCTCCATGGCCTGTCCTGCATTTCTGGTTTTGACACTTTTTTCAGCATGGCCCTTTTGACCGATGGGAAGCGAGACTTCTCTGTAGCGCTGATTTGCCTTTCCAGGTTGCTTGGTTGGCCAAAAAGGGCGTATGCGTTTTTTCCTGAATATATTCAGGAAAAAACGCATACGCCCTTTTTGGCCAAGGGCATCATTGTCAACGTTTTGCCGCTTTTCATGTGCTTTAAAGGCGATTCGTATCTACCTCCTGAAATCTGTTTCGTGCAATTCTGCCTTGATTTCAAATCCTCTTCTTTGCCTTCCCTCAATATATTTGTGGACGAGAGTTATCATTTATAACTCTGCAGGTTTGTGAATTGCAGTGCCCTGAACCTCCATTTTACAACTCGCTTTTTTGGGAGCTGGCCGCAAAAGCGCAGGATGGCTTCAGGCCCTGTTCTGGTTCCGGGGGGCAGGCTGAGCCTGTGGTTAATTCTTCTTCCTGATGGGAAAATGGAGTGACCTGTGCCTGTCCCGACACCAAGAGCTAGTCTCTCGTTGGTTCCCCGTCTTCCCGTTCATCCTCAGGACAAATTGCAACCTGTACGGAACAGGAGGTTAAAGGTGCTGATGCTCCAAGTAGGCAGATTGCTAGTAAAGTGGCTGGAATGGCGAACCCGGGCACAAGGAGATGAGAAATGAGGTGCGTTTTAGAAACCTTTCCCCATCACACGGTGTACCATCTTCTGGGTTTCTCATGCATGTTTTCGATGTAGGAAGATGCCCTTGAAGCTGGAGATTTGGGACCCATGCGATGGGTACCACGCAGTATTACTTTATAGGGTCTGCGTTTGCTCACCCAACCTCACCAAACCTCTCAGCCCCAAGAGTGTCCACCCTTATGTCTCATCCAGCTGTGGGTCTAGATATGGTCAATCCAGGTTGCATCACAGCCCCTGAACTCATTGTGTAAGAATTTCTATCTCTTTCACTGTCGTTGTTTCATGGGTTTTTCAAAGTAATTTATTTTCATAATGGGGTTTAGCTGCTTTTCACGGCTGTGTTTATGCCGCTTTCCACCCACTTGACACACTAACAGAGAGATATCAATACATAGGCTTTAAGATTATTACTAGTCAGATATATTCTTGTGCGGTGAATAGGGCGTGTTGAGTCCAGTTCTCTGAGCAAGGAGTAGGTCTTGTCTACTACATATTGGGTTTATGGAACGGTATCTGAGCTAATTTGATACCCTTGTTTTATGTATCACCCCACCTCACCTTTCCCGTTAAGCAGCCATAGTGTGTTTTCTGCATGTGTGACTCTGTTCTGTTTTGTAGTTCAGTTCAAGTGTAACGGTTTTTACATTCCCTCTATCAGTGATACCTTAGGAGAAGTGTCCTTTTCTGTGTGACTTATTTCACTTAGAATCGTCGTACCTAAATCCACTCATCATGCTGCTACTAACATTATGACATTGATTTCATGGCTGAGTGATATTCCATTGTACATAAGGACCACAACTTCTTTATCCATTTTTCTCTTTCCTGGGATATTGAAGGTGGAATGAAGTGGAGGTCCTTGTCAACAGAGCAGCCCTCAACTTTGGGGTGCTTGTGTCTTGCTGATTTTTCATTTTCCCAATTTATACCCCCATGAGTGGAAGTGCCCTATGCTCTCTAAGCTGTGTTTTTCAGATGTTTCAGGACATACCGTACACTTCTCCAGAGTGGCTGTTGGCAATTTACATCCCGCCCATCAGTGTAGCAAGGCTCCCATTTCTCCATGGCCTGTCCTGCATTTCTGGTTTTGACACTTTTTTCAGCATGGCCCTTTTGACCGATGGGAAGCGAGACTTCTCTGTAGCGCTGATTTGCCTTTCCAGGTTGCTTGGTTGGCCAAAAAGGGCGTATGCGTTTTTTCCTGAATATATTCAGGAAAAAACGCATACGCCCTTTTTGGCCAAGGGCATCATTGTCAACGTTTTGCCGCTTTTCATGTGCTTTAAAGGCGATTCGTATCTACCTCCTGAAATCTGTTTCGTGCAATTCTGCCTTGATTTCAAATCCTCTTCTTTGCCTTCCCTCAATATATTTGTGGACGAGAGTTATCATTTATAACTCTGCAGGTTTGTGAATTGCAGTGCCCTGAACCTCCATTTTACAACTCGCTTTTTTGGGAGCTGGCCGCAAAAGCGCAGGATGGCTTCAGGCCCTGTTCTGGTTCCGGGGGGCAGGCTGAGCCTGTGGTTAATTCTTCTTCCTGATGGGAAAATGGAGTGACCTGTGCCTGTCCCGACACCAAGAGCTAGTCTCTCGTTGGTTCCCCGTCTTCCCGTTCATCCTCAGGACAAATTGCAACCTGTACGGAACAGGAGGTTAAAGGTGCTGATGCTCCAAGTAGGGAGATTGCTAGTAAAGGGGCTGGAATGGCGAACCCGGGCACAAGGAGATGAGAAATGAGGTGCGTTTTAGAAACCTTTCCCCATCACACGGTGTACCATCTTCTGGGTTTCTCATGCATGTTTTCGATGTAGGAAGATGCCCTTGAAGCTGGAGATTTGGGACCCATGCGATGGGTACCACGCAGTATTACTTTAAAGGGTCTGCGTTTGCTCACCCAACCTCACCAAACCTCTCAGCCCCAAGAGTGTCCACCCTTATGTCTCATCCAGCTGTGGGTCTAGATATGGTCAATCCAGGTTGCATCACAGCCCCTGAACTCATTGTGTAAGAATTTCTATCTCTTTCACTGTCGTTGTTTCATGGGTTTTTCAAAGTAATTTATTTTCATAATGGGGTTTAGCTGCTTTTCACGGCTGTGTTTATGCCGCTTTCCACCCACTTGACACACTAACAGAGAGATATCAATACATAGGCTTTAAGATTATTACTAGTCAGATATATTCTTGTGCGGTGAATAGGGCGTGTTGAGTCCAGTTCTCTGAGCAAGGAGTAGGTCTTGTCTACTACATATTGGGTTTATGGAACGGTATCTGAGCTAATTCGATACCCTTGTTTTATGTATCACCCCACCTCACCTTTCCCGTTAAGCAGCCATAGTGTGTTTTCTGCATGTGTGACTCTGTTCTGTTTTGTAGTTCAGTTCAAGTGTAACGGTTTTTACATTCCCTCTATCAGTGATACCTTAGGAGAAGTGTCCTTTTCTGTGTGACTTATTTCACTTAGAATCGTCGTACCTAAATCCACTCATCATGCTGCTACTAACATTATGACATTGATTTCATGGCTGAGTGATATTCCATTGTACATAAGGACCACAACTTCTTTATCCATTTTTCTCTTTCCTGGGATATTGAAGGTGGAATGAAGTGGAGGTCCTTGTCAACAGAGCAGCCCTCAACTTTGGGGTGCTTGTGTCTTGCTGATTTTTCATTTTCCCAATTTATACCCCCATGAGTGGAAGTGCCCTATGCTCTCTAAGCTGTGTTTTTCAGATGTTTCAGGACACACCGTACACTTCTCCAGAGTGGCTGTTGGCAATTTACATCCCGCCCATCAGTGTAGCAAGGCTCCCATTTCTCCATGGCCTGTCCTGCATTTCTGGTTTTGACACTTTTTTCAGCATGGCCCTTTTGACCGATGGGAAGCGAGACTTCTCTGTAGCGCTGATTTGCCTTTCCAGGTTGCTTGGTTGGCCAAAAAGGGCGTATGCGTTTTTTCCTGAATATATTCAGGAAAAAACGCATACGCCCTTTTTGGCCAAGGGCATCATTGTCAACGTTTTGCCGCTTTTCATGTGCTTTAAAGGCGATTCGTATCTACCTCCTGAAATCTGTTTCGTGCAATTCTGCCTTGATTTCAAATCCTCTTCTTTGCCTTCCCTCAATATATTTGTGGACGAGAGTTATCATTTATAACTCTGCAGGTTTGTGAATTGCAGTGCCCTGAACCTCCATTTTACAACTCGCTTTTTTGGGAGCTGGCCGCAAAAGCGCAGGATGGCTTCAGGCCCTGTTCTGGTTCCGGGGGGCAGGCTGAGCCTGTGGTTAATTCTTCTTCCTGATGGGAAAATGGAGTGACCTGTGCCTGTCCCGACACCAAGAGCTAGTCTCTCGTTGGTTCCCCGTCTTCCCGTTCATCCTCAGGACAAATTGCAACCTGTACGGAACAGGAGGTTAAAGGTGCTGATGCTCCAAGTAGGGAGATTGCTAGTAAAGGGGCTGGAATGGCGAACCCGGGCACAAGGAGATGAGAAATGAGGTGCGTTTTAGAAACCTTTCCCCATCACACGGTGTACCATCTTCTGGGTTTCTCATGCATGTTTTCGATGTAGGAAGATGCCCTTGAAGCTGGAGATTTGGGACCCATGCGATGGGTACCACGCAGTATTACTTTAAAGGGTCTGCGTTTGCTCACCCAACCTCACCAAACCTCTCAGCCCCAAGAGTGTCCACCCTTATGTCTCATCCAGCTGTGGGTCTAGATATGGTCAATCCAGGTTGCATCACAGCCCCTGAACTCATTGTGTAAGAATTTCTATCTCTTTCACTGTCGTTGTTTCATGGGTTTTTCAAAGTAATTTATTTTCATAATGGGGTTTAGCTGCTTTTCACGGCTGTGTTTATGCCGCTTTCCACCCACTTGACACACTAACAGAGAGATATCAATACATAGGCTTTAAGATTATTACTAGTCAGATATATTCTTGTGCGGTGAATAGGGCGTGTTGAGTCCAGTTCTCTGAGCAAGGAGTAGGTCTTGTCTACTACATATTGGGTTTATGGAACGGTATCTGAGCTAATTCGATACCCTTGTTTTATGTATCACCCCACCTCACCTTTCCCGTTAAGCAGCCATAGTGTGTTTTCTGCATGTGTGACTCTGTTCTGTTTTGTAATTCAGTTCAAGTGTAACGGTTTTTACATTCCCTCTATCAGTGATACCTTAGGAGAAGTGTCCTTTTCTGTGTGACTTATTTCACTTAGAATCGTCGTACCTAAATCCACTCATCATGCTGCTACTAACATTATGACATTGATTTCATGGCTGAGTGATATTCCATTGTACATAAGGACCACAACTTCTTTATCCATTTTTCTCTTTCCTGGGATATTGAAGGTGGAATGAAGTGGAGGTCCTTGTCAACAGAGCAGCCCTCAACTTTGGGGTGCTTGTGTCTTGCTGATTTTTCATTTTCCCAATTTATACCCCCATGAGTGGAAGTGCCCTATGCTCTCTAAGCTGTGTTTTTCAGATGTTTCAGGACACACCGTACACTTCTCCAGAGTGGCTGTTGGCAATTTACATCCCGCCCATCAGTGTAGCAAGGCTCCCATTTCTCCATGGCCTGTCCTGCATTTCTGGTTTTGACACTTTTTTCAGCATGGCCCTTTTGACCGATGGGAAGCGAGACTTCTCTGTAGCGCTGATTTGCCTTTCCAGGTTGCTTGGTTGGCCAAAAAGGGCGTATGCGTTTTTTCCTGAATATATTCAGGAAAAAACGCATACGCCCTTTTTGGCCAAGGGCATCATTGTCAACGTTTTGCCGCTTTTCATGTGCTTTAAAGGCGATTCGTATCTACCTCCTGAAATCTGTTTCGTGCAATTCTGCCTTGATTTCAAATCCTCTTCTTTGCCTTCCCTCAATATATTTGTGGACGAGAGTTATCATTTATAACTCTGCAGGTTTGTGAATTGCAGTGCCCTGAACCTCCATTTTACAACTCGCTTTTTTGGGAGCTGGCCGCAAAAGCGCAGGATGGCTTCAGGCCCTGTTCTGGTTCCGGGGGGCAGGCTGAGCCTGTGGTTAATTCTTCTTCCTGATGGGAAAATGGAGTGACCTGTGCCTGTCCCGACACCAAGAGCTAGTCTCTCGTTGGTTCCCCGTCTTCCCGTTCATCCTCAGGACAAATTGCAACCTGTACGGAACAGGAGGTTAAAGGTGCTGATGCTCCAAGTAGGGAGATTGCTAGTAAAGTGGCTGGAATGGCGAACCCGGGCACAAGGAGATGAGAAATGAGGTGCGTTTTAGAAACCTTTCCCCATCACACGGTGTACCATCTTCTGGGTTTCTCATGCATGTTTTCGATGTAGGAAGATGCCCTTGAAGCTGGAGATTTGGGACCCATGCGATGGGTACCACGCAGTATTACTTTAAAGGGTCTGCGTTTGCTCACCCAACCTCAC
Organism: Balaenoptera borealis; assembly: GCF_965194805.1. Classification (NCBI taxonomy): domain Eukaryota; kingdom Metazoa; phylum Chordata; class Mammalia; order Artiodactyla; family Balaenopteridae; genus Balaenoptera; species Balaenoptera borealis. The sequence continues at coordinate 92,259 of NW_028123929.1, read as the reverse complement.
CAAACCTCTCAGCCCCAAGAGTGTCCACCCTTATGTCTCATCCAGCTGTGGGTCTAGATATGGTCAATCCAGGTTGCATCACAGCCCCTGAACTCATTGTGTAAGAATTTCTATCTCTTTCACTGTCGTTGTTTCATGGGTTTTTCAAAGTAATTTATTTTCATAATGGGGTTTAGCTGCTTTTCACGGCTGTGTTTATGCCGCTTTCCACCCACTTGACACACTAACAGAGAGATATCAATACATAGGCTTTAAGATTATTACTAGTCAGATATATTCTTGTGCGGTGAATAGGGCGTGTTGAGTCCAGTTCTCTGAGCAAGGAGTAGGTCTTGTCTACTACATATTGGGTTTATGGAACGGTATCTGAGCTAATTCGATACCCTTGTTTTATGTATCACCCCACCTCACCTTTCCCGTTAAGCAGCCATAGTGTGTTTTCTGCATGTGTGACTCTGTTCTGTTTTGTAATTCAGTTCAAGTGTAACGGTTTTTACATTCCCTCTATCAGTGATACCTTAGGAGAAGTGTCCTTTTCTGTGTGACTTATTTCACTTAGAATCGTCGTACCTAAATCCACTCATCATGCTGCTACTAACATTATGACATTGATTTCATGGCTGAGTGATATTCCATTGTACATAAGGACCACAACTTCTTTATCCATTTTTCTCTTTCCTGGGATATTGAAGGTGGAATGAAGTGGAGGTCCTTGTCAACAGAGCAGCCCTCAACTTTGGGGTGCTTGTGTCTTGCTGATTTTTCATTTTCCCAATTTATACCCCCATGAGTGGAAGTGCCCTATGCTCTCTAAGCTGTGTTTTTCAGATGTTTCAGGACACACCGTACACTTCTCCAGAGTGGCTGTTGGCAATTTACATCCCGCCCATCAGTGTAGCAAGGCTCCCATTTCTCCATGGCCTGTCCTGCATTTCTGGTTTTGACACTTTTTTCAGCATGGCCCTTTTGACCGATGGGAAGCGAGACTTCTCTGTAGCGCTGATTTGCCTTTCCAGGTTGCTTGGTTGGCCAAAAAGGGCGTATGCGTTTTTTCCTGAATATATTCAGGAAAAAACGCATACGCCCTTTTTGGCCAAGGGCATCATTGTCAACGTTTTGCCGCTTTTCATGTGCTTTAAAGGCGATTCGTATCTACCTCCTGAAATCTGTTTCGTGCAATTCTGCCTTGATTTCAAATCCTCTTCTTTGCCTTCCCTCAATATATTTGTGGACGAGAGTTATCATTTATAACTCTGCAGGTTTGTGAATTGCAGTGCCCTGAACCTCCATTTTACAACTCGCTTTTTTGGGAGCTGGCCGCAAAAGCGCAGGATGGCTTCAGGCCCTGTTCTGGTTCCGGGGGGCAGGCTGAGCCTGTGGTTAATTCTTCTTCCTGATGGGAAAATGGAGTGACCTGTGCCTGTCCCGACACCAAGAGCTAGTCTCTCGTTGGTTCCCCGTCTTCCCGTTCATCCTCAGGACAAATTGCAACCTGTACGGAACAGGAGGTTAAAGGTGCTGATGCTCCAAGTAGGGAGATTGCTAGTAAAGTGGCTGGAATGGCGAACCCGGGCACAAGGAGATGAGAAATGAGGTGCGTTTTAGAAACCTTTCCCCATCACACGGTGTACCATCTTCTGGGTTTCTCATGCATGTTTTCGATGTAGGAAGATGCCCTTGAAGCTGGAGATTTGGGACCCATGCGATGGGTACCACGCAGTATTACTTTAAAGGGTCTGCGTTTGCTCACCCAACCTCACCAAACCTCTCAGCCCCAAGAGTGTCCACCCTTATGTCTCATCCAGCTGTGGGTCTAGATATGGTCAATCCAGGTTGCATCACAGCCCCTGAACTCATTGTGTAAGAATTTCTATCTCTTTCACTGTCGTTGTTTCATGGGTTTTTCAAAGTAATTTATTTTCATAATGGGGTTTAGCTGCTTTTCACGGCTGTGTTTATGCCGCTTTCCACCCACTTGACACACTAACAGAGAGATATCAATACATAGGCTTTAAGATTATTACTAGTCAGATATATTCTTGTGCGGTGAATAGGGCGTGTTGAGTCCAGTTCTCTGAGCAAGGAGTAGGTCTTGTCTACTACATATTGGGTTTATGGAACGGTATCTGAGCTAATTCGATACCCTTGTTTTATGTATCACCCCACCTCACCTTTCCCGTTAAGCAGCCATAGTGTGTTTTCTGCATGTGTGACTCTGTTCTGTTTTGTAATTCAGTTCAAGTGTAACGGTTTTTACATTCCCTCTATCAGTGATACCTTAGGAGAAGTGTCCTTTTCTGTGTGACTTATTTCACTTAGAATCGTCGTACCTAAATCCACTCATCATGCTGCTACTAACATTATGACATTGATTTCATGGCTGAGTGATATTCCATTGTACATAAGGACCACAACTTCTTTATCCATTTTTCTCTTTCCTGGGATATTGAAGGTGGAATGAAGTGGAGGTCCTTGTCAACAGAGCAGCCCTCAACTTTGGGGTGCTTGTGTCTTGCTGATTTTTCATTTTCCCAATTTATACCCCCATGAGTGGAAGTGCCCTATGCTCTCTAAGCTGTGTTTTTCAGATGTTTCAGGACACACCGTACACTTCTCCAGAGTGGCTGTTGGCAATTTACATCCCGCCCATCAGTGTAGCAAGGCTCCCATTTCTCCATGGCCTGTCCTGCATTTCTGGTTTTGACACTTTTTTCAGCATGGCCCTTTTGACCGATGGGAAGCGAGACTTCTCTGTAGCGCTGATTTGCCTTTCCAGGTTGCTTGGTTGGCCAAAAAGGGCGTATGCGTTTTTTCCTGAATATATTCAGGAAAAAACGCATACGCCCTTTTTGGCCAAGGGCATCATTGTCAACGTTTTGCCGCTTTTCATGTGCTTTAAAGGCGATTCGTATCTACCTCCTGAAATCTGTTTCGTGCAATTCTGCCTTGATTTCAAATCCTCTTCTTTGCCTTCCCTCAATATATTTGTGGACGAGAGTTATCATTTATAACTCTGCAGGTTTGTGAATTGCAGTGCCCTGAACCTCCATTTTACAACTCGCTTTTTTGGGAGCTGGCCGCAAAAGCGCAGGATGGCTTCAGGCCCTGTTCTGGTTCCGGGGGGCAGGCTGAGCCTGTGGTTAATTCTTCTTCCTGATGGGAAAATGGAGTGACCTGTGCCTGTCCCGACACCAAGAGCTAGTCTCTCGTTGGTTCCCCGTCTTCCCGTTCATCCTCAGGACAAATTGCAACCTGTACGGAACAGGAGGTTAAAGGTGCTGATGCTCCAAGTAGGGAGATTGCTAGTAAAGTGGCTGGAATGGCGAACCCGGGCACAAGGAGATGAGAAATGAGGTGCGTTTTAGAAACCTTTCCCCATCACACGGTGTACCATCTTCTGGGTTTCTCATGCATGTTTTCGATGTAGGAAGATGCCCTTGAAGCTGGAGATTTGGGACCCATGCGATGGGTACCACGCAGTATTACTTTAAAGGGTCTGCGTTTGCTCACCCAACCTCACCAAACCTCTCAGCCCCAAGAGTGTCCACCCTTATGTCTCATCCAGCTGTGGGTCTAGATATGGTCAATCCAGGTTGCATCACAGCCCCTGAACTCATTGTGTAAGAATTTCTATCTCTTTCACTGTCGTTGTTTCATGGGTTTTTCAAAGTAATTTATTTTCATAATGGGGTTTAGCTGCTTTTCACGGCTGTGTTTATGCCGCTTTCCACCCACTTGACACACTAACAGAGAGATATCAATACATAGGCTTTAAGATTATTACTAGTCAGATATATTCTTGTGCGGTGAATAGGGCGTGTTGAGTCCAGTTCTCTGAGCAAGGAGTAGGTCTTGTCTACTACATATTGGGTTTATGGAACGGTATCTGAGCTAATTCGATACCCTTGTTTTATGTATCACCCCACCTCACCTTTCCCGTTAAGCAGCCATAGTGTGTTTTCTGCATGTGTGACTCTGTTCTGTTTTGTAATTCAGTTCAAGTGTAACGGTTTTTACATTCCCTCTATCAGTGATACCTTAGGAGAAGTGTCCTTTTCTGTGTGACTTATTTCACTTAGAATCGTCGTACCTAAATCCACTCATCATGCTGCTACTAACATTATGACATTGATTTCATGGCTGAGTGATATTCCATTGTACATAAGGACCACAACTTCTTTATCCATTTTTCTCTTTCCTGGGATATTGAAGGTGGAATGAAGTGGAGGTCCTTGTCAACAGAGCAGCCCTCAACTTTGGGGTGCTTGTGTCTTGCTGATTTTTCATTTTCCCAATTTATACCCCCATGAGTGGAAGTGCCCTATGCTCTCTAAGCTGTGTTTTTCAGATGTTTCAGGACACACCGTACACTTCTCCAGAGTGGCTGTTGGCAATTTACATCCCGCCCATCAGTGTAGCAAGGCTCCCATTTCTCCATGGCCTGTCCTGCATTTCTGGTTTTGACACTTTTTTCAGCATGGCCCTTTTGACCGATGGGAAGCGAGACTTCTCTGTAGCGCTGATTTGCCTTTCCAGGTTGCTTGGTTGGCCAAAAAGGGCGTATGCGTTTTTTCCTGAATATATTCAGGAAAAAACGCATACGCCCTTTTTGGCCAAGGGCATCATTGTCAACGTTTTGCCGCTTTTCATGTGCTTTAAAGGCGATTCGTATCTACCTCCTGAAATCTGTTTCGTGCAATTCTGCCTTGATTTCAAATCCTCTTCTTTGCCTTCCCTCAATATATTTGTGGACGAGAGTTATCATTTATAACTCTGCAGGTTTGTGAATTGCAGTGCCCTGAACCTCCATTTTACAACTCGCTTTTTTGGGAGCTGGCCGCAAAAGCGCAGGATGGCTTCAGGCCCTGTTCTGGTTCCGGGGGGCAGGCTGAGCCTGTGGTTAATTCTTCTTCCTGATGGGAAAATGGAGTGACCTGTGCCTGTCCCGACACCAAGAGCTAGTCTCTCGTTGGTTCCCCGTCTTCCCGTTCATCCTCAGGACAAATTGCAACCTGTACGGAACAGGAGGTTAAAGGTGCTGATGCTCCAAGTAGGGAGATTGCTAGTAAAGTGGCTGGAATGGCGAACCCGGGCACAAGGAGATGAGAAATGAGGTGCGTTTTAGAAACCTTTCCCCATCACACGGTGTACCATCTTCTGGGTTTCTCATGCATGTTTTCGATGTAGGAAGATGCCCTTGAAGCTGGAGATTTGGGACCCATGCGATGGGTACCACGCAGTATTACTTTAAAGGGTCTGCGTTTGCTCACCCAACCTCACCAAACCTCTCAGCCCCAAGAGTGTCCACCCTTATGTCTCATCCAGCTGTGGGTCTAGATATGGTCAATCCAGGTTGCATCACAGCCCCTGAACTCATTGTGTAAGAATTTCTATCTCTTTCACTGTCGTTGTTTCATGGGTTTTTCAAAGTAATTTATTTTCATAATGGGGTTTAGCTGCTTTTCACGGCTGTGTTTATGCCGCTTTCCACCCACTTGACACACTAACAGAGAGATATCAATACATAGGCTTTAAGATTATTACTAGTCAGATATATTCTTGTGCGGTGAATAGGGCGTGTTGAGTCCAGTTCTCTGAGCAAGGAGTAGGTCTTGTCTACTACATATTGGGTTTATGGAACGGTATCTGAGCTAATTTGATACCCTTGTTTTATGTATCACCCCACCTCACCTTTCCCGTTAAGCAGCCATAGTGTGTTTTCTGCATGTGTGACTCTGTTCTGTTTTGTAATTCAGTTCAAGTGTAACGGTTTTTACATTCCCTCTATCAGTGATACCTTAGGAGAAGTGTCCTTTTCTGTGTGACTTATTTCACTTAGAATCGTCGTACCTAAATCCACTCATCATGCTGCTACTAACATTATGACATTGATTTCATGGCTGAGTGATATTCCATTGTACATAAGGACCACAACTTCTTTATCCATTTTTCTCTTTCCTGGGATATTTAAGGTGGAATGAAGTGGAGGTCCTTGTCAACAGAGCAGCCCTCAACTTTGGGGTGCTTGTGTCTTGCTGATTTTTCATTTTCCCAATTTATACCCCCATGAGTGGAAGTGCCCTATGCTCTCTAAGCTGTGTTTTTCAGATGTTTCAGGACACACCGTACACTTCTCCAGAGTGGCTGTTGGCAATTTACATCCCGCCCATCAGTGTAGCAAGGCTCCCATTTCTCCATGGCCTGTCCTGCATTTCTGGTTTTGACACTTTTTTCAGCATGGCCCTTTTGACCGATGGGAAGCGAGACTTCTCTGTAGCGCTGATTTGCCTTTCCAGGTTGCTTGGTTGGCCAAAAAGGGCGTATGCGTTTTTTCCTGAATATATTCAGGAAAAAACGCATACGCCCTTTTTGGCCAAGGGCATCATTGTCAACGTTTTGCCGCTTTTCATGTGCTTTAAAGGCGATTCGTATCTACCTCCTGAAATCTGTTTCGTGCAATTCTGCCTTGATTTCAAATCCTCTTCTTTGCCTTCCCTCAATATATTTGTGGACGAGAGTTATCATTTATAACTCTGCAGGTTTGTGAATTGCAGTGCCCTGAACCTCCATTTTACAACTCGCTTTTTTGGGAGCTGGCCGCAAAAGCGCAGGATGGCTTCAGGCCCTGTTCTGGTTCCGGGGGGCAGGCTGAGCCTGTGGTTAATTCTTCTTCCTGATGGGAAAATGGAGTGACCTGTGCCTGTCCCGACACCAAGAGCTAGTCTCTCGTTGGTTCCCCGTCTTCCCGTTCATCCTCAGGACAAATTGCAACCTGTACGGAACAGGAGGTTAAAGGTGCTGATGCTCCAAGTAGGGAGATTGCTAGTAAAGTGGCTGGAATGGCGAACCCGGGCACAAGGAGATGAGAAATGAGGTGCGTTTTAGAAACCTTTCCCCATCACACGGTGTACCATCTTCTGGGTTTCTCATGCATGTTTTCGATGTAGGAAGATGCCCTTGAAGCTGGAGATTTGGGACCCATGCGATGGGTACCACGCAGTATTACTTTAAAGGGTCTGCGTTTGCTCACCCAACCTCACCAAACCTCTCAGCCCCAAGAGTGTCCACCCTTATGTCTCATCCAGCTGTGGGTCTAGATATGGTCAATCCAGGTTGCATCACAGCCCCTGAACTCATTGTGTAAGAATTTCTATCTCTTTCACTGTCGTTGTTTCATGGGTTTTTCAAAGTAATTTATTTTCATAATGGGGTTTAGCTGCTTTTCACGGCTGTGTTTATGCCGCTTTCCACCCACTTGACACACTAACAGAGAGATATCAATACATAGGCTTTAAGATTATTACTAGTCAGATATATTCTTGTGCGGTGAATAGGGCGTGTTGAGTCCAGTTCTCTGAGCAAGGAGTAGGTCTTGTCTACTACATATTGGGTTTATGGAACGGTATCTGAGCTAATTCGATACCCTTGTTTTATGTATCACCCCACCTCACCTTTCCCGTTAAGCAGCCATAGTGTGTTTTCTGCATGTGTGACTCTGTTCTGTTTTGTAATTCAGTTCAAGTGTAACGGTTTTTACATTCCCTCTATCAGTGATACCTTAGGAGAAGTGTCCTTTTCTGTGTGACTTATTTCACTTAGAATCGTCGTACCTAAATCCACTCATCATGCTGCTACTAACATTATGACATTGATTTCATGGCTGAGTGATATTCCATTGTACATAAGGACCACAACTTCTTTATCCATTTTTCTCTTTCCTGGGATATTTAAGGTGGAATGAAGTGGAGGTCCTTGTCAACAGAGCAGCCCTCAACTTTGGGGTGCTTGTGTCTTGCTGATTTTTCATTTTCCCAATTTATACCCCCATGAGTGGAAGTGCCCTATGCTCTCTAAGCTGTGTTTTTCAGATGTTTCAGGACACACCGTACACTTCTCCAGAGTGGCTGTTGGCAATTTACATCCCGCCCATCAGTGTAGCAAGGCTCCCATTTCTCCATGGCCTGTCCTGCATTTCTGGTTTTGACACTTTTTTCAGCATGGCCCTTTTGACCGATGGGAAGCGAGACTTCTCTGTAGCGCTGATTTGCCTTTCCAGGTTGCTTGGTTGGCCAAAAAGGGCGTATGCGTTTTTTCCTGAATATATTCAGGAAAAAACGCATACGCCCTTTTTGGCCAAGGGCATCATTGTCAACGTTTTGCCGCTTTTCATGTGCTTTAAAGGCGATTCGTATCTACCTCCTGAAATCTGTTTCGTGCAATTCTGCCTTGATTTCAAATCCTCTTCTTTGCCTTCCCTCAATATATTTGTGGACGAGAGTTATCATTTATAACTCTGCAGGTTTGTGAATTGCAGTGCCCTGAACCTCCATTTTACAACTCGCTTTTTTGGGAGCTGGCCGCAAAAGCGCAGGATGGCTTCAGGCCCTGTTCTGGTTCCGGGGGGCAGGCTGAGCCTGTGGTTAATTCTTCTTCCTGATGGGAAAATGGAGTGACCTGTGCCTGTCCCGACACCAAGAGCTAGTCTCTCGTTGGTTCCCCGTCTTCCCGTTCATCCTCAGGACAAATTGCAACCTGTACGGAACAGGAGGTTAAAGGTGCTGATGCTCCAAGTAGGGAGATTGCTAGTAAAGTGGCTGGAATGGCGAACCCGGGCACAAGGAGATGAGAAATGAGGTGCGTTTTAGAAACCTTTCCCCATCACACGGTGTACCATCTTCTGGGTTTCTCATGCATGTTTTCGATGTAGGAAGATGCCCTTGAAGCTGGAGATTTGGGACCCATGCGATGGGTACCACGCAGTATTACTTTAAAGGGTCTGCGTTTGCTCACCCAACCTCACCAAACCTCTCAGCCCCAAGAGTGTCCACCCTTATGTCTCATCCAGCTGTGGGTCTAGATATGGTCAATCCAGGTTGCATCACAGCCCCTGAACTCATTGTGTAAGAATTTCTATCTCTTTCACTGTCGTTGTTTCATGGGTTTTTCAAAGTAATTTATTTTCATAATGGGGTTTAGCTGCTTTTCACGGCTGTGTTTATGCCGCTTTCCACCCACTTGACACACTAACAGAGAGATATCAATACATAGGCTTTAAGATTATTACTAGTCAGATATATTCTTGTGCGGTGAATAGGGCGTGTTGAGTCCAGTTCTCTGAGCAAGGAGTAGGTCTTGTCTACTACATATTGGGTTTATGGAACGGTATCTGAGCTAATTTGATACCCTTGTTTTATGTATCACCCCACCTCACCTTTCCCGTTAAGCAGCCATAGTGTGTTTTCTGCATGTGTGACTCTGTTCTGTTTTGTAATTCAGTTCAAGTGTAACGGTTTTTACATTCCCTCTATCAGTGATACCTTAGGAGAAGTGTCCTTTTCTGTGTGACTTATTTCACTTAGAATCGTCGTACCTAAATCCACTCATCATGCTGCTACTAACATTATGACATTGATTTCATGGCTGAGTGATATTCCATTGTACATAAGGACCACAACTTCTTTATCCATTTTTCTCTTTCCTGGGATATTGAAGGTGGAATGAAGTGGAGGTCCTTGTCAACAGAGCAGCCCTCAACTTTGGGGTGCTTGTGTCTTGCTGATTTTTCATTTTCCCAATTTATACCCCCATGAGTGGAAGTGCCCTATGCTCTCTAAGCTGTGTTTTTCAGATGTTTCAGGACACACCGTACACTTCTCCAGAGTGGCTGTTGGCAATTTACATCCCGCCCATCAGTGTAGCAAGGCTCCCATTTCTCCATGGCCTGTCCTGCATTTCTGGTTTTGACACTTTTTTCAGCATGGCCCTTTTGACCGATGGGAAGCGAGACTTCTCTGTAGCGCTGATTTGCCTTTCCAGGTTGCTTGGTTGGCCAAAAAGGGCGTATGCGTTTTTTCCTGAATATATTCAGGAAAAAACGCATACGCCCTTTTTGGCCAAGGGCATCATTGTCAACGTTTTGCCGCTTTTCATGTGGTTTAAAGGCGATTCGTATCTACCTCCTGAAATCTGTTTCGTGCAATTCTGCCTTGATTTCAAATCCTCTTCTTTGCCTTCCCTCAATATATTTGTGGACGAGAGTTATCATTTATAACTCTGCAGGTTTGTGAATTGCAGTGCCCTGAACCTCCATTTTACAACTCGCTTTTTTGGGAGCTGGCCGCAAAAGCGCAGGATGGCTTCAGGCCCTGTTCTGGTTCCGGGGGGCAGGCTGAGCCTGTGGTTAATTCTTCTTCCTGATGGGAAAATGGAGTGACCTGTGCCTGTCCCGACACCAAGAGCTAGTCTCTCGTTGGTTCCCCGTCTTCCCGTTCATCCTCAGGACAAATTGCAACCTGTACGGAACAGGAGGTTAAAGGTGCTGATGCTCCAAGTAGGGAGATTGCTAGTAAAGTGGCTGGAATGGCGAACCCGGGCACAAGGAGATGAGAAATGAGGTGCGTTTTAGAAACCTTTCCCCATCACACGGTGTACCATCTTCTGGGTTTCTCATGCATGTTTTCGATGTAGGAAGATGCCCTTGAAGCTGGAGATTTGGGACCCATGCGATGGGTACCACGCAGTATTACTTTAAAGGGTCTGCGTTTGCTCACCCAACCTCACCAAACCTCTCAGCCCCAAGAGTGTCCACCCTTATGTCTCATCCAGCTGTGGGTCTAGATATGGTCAATCCAGGTTGCATCACAGCCCCTGAACTCATTGTGTAAGAATTTCTATCTCTTTCACTGTCATTGTTTCATGGGTTTTTCAAAGTAATTTATTTTCATAATGGGGTTTAGCTGCTTTTCACGGCTGTGTTTATGCCGCTTTCCACCCACTTGACACACTAACAGAGAGATATCAATACATAGGCTTTAAGATTATTACTAGTCAGATATATTCTTGTGCGGTGAATAGGGCGTGTTGAGTCCAGTTCTCTGAGCAAGGAGTAGGTCTTGTCTACTACATATTGGGTTTATGGAACGGTATCTGAGCTAATTTGATACCCTTGTTTTATGTATCACCCCACCTCACCTTTCCCGTTAAGCAGCCATAGTGTGTTTTCTGCATGTGTGACTCTGTTCTGTTTTGTAATTCAGTTCAAGTGTAACGGTTTTTACATTCCCTCTATCAGTGATACCTTAGGAGAAGTGTCCTTTTCTGTGTGACTTATTTCACTTAGAATCGTCGTACCTAAATCCACTCATCATGCTGCTACTAACATTATGACATTGATTTCATGGCTGAGTGATATTCCATTGTACATAAGGACCACAACTTCTTTATCCATTTTTCTCTTTCCTGGGATATTGAAGGTGGAATGAAGTGGAGGTCCTTGTCAACAGAGCAGCCCTCAACTTTGGGGTGCTTGTGTCTTGCTGATTTTTCATTTTCCCAATTTATACCCCCATGAGTGGAAGTGCCCTATGCTCTCTAAGCTGTGTTTTTCAGATGTTTCAGGACACACCGTACACTTCTCCAGAGTGGCTGTTGGCAATTTACATCCCGCCCATCAGTGTAGCAAGGCTCCCATTTCTCCATGGCCTGTCCTGCATTTCTGGTTTTGACACTTTTTTCAGCATGGCCCTTTTGACCGATGGGAAGCGAGACTTCTCTGTAGCGCTGATTTGCCTTTCCAGGTTGCTTGGTTGGCCAAAAAGGGCGTATGCGTTTTTTCCTGAATATATTCAGGAAAAAACGCATACGCCCTTTTTGGCCAAGGGCATCATTGTCAACGTTTTGCCGCTTTTCATGTGCTTTAAAGGCGATTCGTATCTACCTCCTGAAATCTGTTTCGTGCAATTCTGCCTTGATTTCAAATCCTCTTCTTTGCCTTCCCTCAATATATTTGTGGACGAGAGTTATCATTTATAACTCTGCAGGTTTGTGAATTGCAGTGCCCTGAACCTCCATTTTACAACTCGCTTTTTTGGGAGCTGGCCGCAAAAGCGCAGGATGGCTTCAGGCCCTGTTCTGGTTCCGGGGGGCAGGCTGAGCCTGTGGTTAATTCTTCTTCCTGATGGGAAAATGGAGTGACCTGTGCCTGTCCCGACACCAAGAGCTAGTCTCTCGTTGGTTCCCCGTCTTCCCGTTCATCCTCAGGACAAATTGCAACCTGTACGGAACAGGAGGTTAAAGGTGCTGATGCTCCAAGTAGGGAGATTGCTAGTAAAGTGGCTGGAATGGCGAACCCGGGCACAAGGAGATGAGAAATGAGGTGCGTTTTAGAAACCTTTCCCCATCACACGGTGTACCATCTTCTGGGTTTCTCATGCATGTTTTCGATGTAGGAAGATGCCCTTGAAGCTGGAGATTTGGGACCCATGCGATGGGTACCACGCAGTATTACTTTAAAGGGTCTGCGTTTGCTCACCCAACCTCACCAAACCTCTCAGCCCCAAGAGTGTCCACCCTTATGTCTCATCCAGCTGTGGGTCTAGATATGGTCAATCCAGGTTGCATCACAGCCCCTGAACTCATTGTGTAAGAATTTCTATCTCTTTCACTGTCGTTGTTTCATGGGTTTTTCAAAGTAATTTATTTTCATAATGGGGTTTAGCTGCTTTTCACGGCTGTGTTTATGCCGCTTTCCACCCACTTGACACACTAACAGAGAGATATCAATACATAGGCTTTAAGATTATTACTAGTCAGATATATTCTTGTGCGGTGAATAGGGCGTGTTGAGTCCAGTTCTCTGAGCAAGGAGTAGGTCTTGTCTACTACATATTGGGTTTATGGAACGGTATCTGAGCTAATTTGATACCCTTGTTTTATGTATCACCCCACCTCACCTTTCCCGTTAAGCAGCCATAGTGTGTTTTCTGCATGTGTGACTCTGTTCTGTTTTGTAGTTCAGTTCAAGTGTAACGGTTTTTACATTCCCTCTATCAGTGATACCTTAGGAGAAGTGTCCTTTTCTGTGTGACTTATTTCACTTAGAATCGTCGTACCTAAATCCACTCATCATGCTGCTACTAACATTATGACATTGATTTCATGGCTGAGTGATATTCCATTGTACATAAGGACCACAACTTCTTTATCCATTTTTCTCTTTCCTGGGATATTTAAGGTGGAATGAAGTGGAGGTCCTTGTCAACAGAGCAGCCCTCAACTTTGGGGTGCTTGTGTCTTGCTGATTTTTCATTTTCCCAATTTATACCCCCATGAGTGGAAGTGCCCTATGCTCTCTAAGCTGTGTTTTTCAGATGTTTCAGGACACACCGTACACTTCTCCAGAGTGGCTGTTGGCAATTTACATCCCGCCCATCAGTGTAGCAAGGCTCCCATTTCTCCATGGCCTGTCCTGCATTTCTGGTTTTGACACTTTTTTCAGCATGGCCCTTTTGACCGATGGGAAGCGAGACTTCTCTGTAGCGCTGATTTGCCTTTCCAGGTTGCTTGGTTGGCCAAAAAGGGCGTATGCGTTTTTTCCTGAATATATTCAGGAAAAAACGCATACGCCCTTTTTGGCCAAGGGCATCATTGTCAACGTTTTGCCGCTTTTCATGTGCTTTAAAGGCGATTCGTATCTACCTCCTGAAATCTGTTTCGTGCAATTCTGCCTTGATTTCAAATCCTCTTCTTTGCCTTCCCTCAATATATTTGTGGACGAGAGTTATCATTTATAACTCTGCAGGTTTGTGAATTGCAGTGCCCTGAACCTCCATTTTACAACTCGCTTTTTTGGGAGCTGGCCGCAAAAGCGCAGGATGGCTTCAGGCCCTGTTCTGGTTCCGGGGGGCAGGCTGAGCCTGTGGTTAATTCTTCTTCCTGATGGGAAAATGGAGTGACCTGTGCCTGTCCCGACACCAAGAGCTAGTCTCTCGTTGGTTCCCCGTCTTCCCGTTCATCCTCAGGACAAATTGCAACCTGTACGGAACAGGAGGTTAAAGGTGCTGATGCTCCAAGTAGGGAGATTGCTAGTAAAGGGGCTGGAATGGCGAACCCGGGCACAAGGAGATGAGAAATGAGGTGCGTTTTAGAAACCTTTCCCCATTACACGGTGTACCATCTTCTGGGTTTCTCATGCATGTTTTCGATGTAGGAAGATGCCCTTGAAGCTGGAGATTTGGGACCCATGCGATGGGTACCACGCAGTATTACTTTAAAGGGTCTGCGTTTGCTCACCCAACCTCACCAAACCTCTCAGCCCCAAGAGTGTCCACCCTTATGTCTCATCCAGCTGTGGGTCTAGATATGGTCAATCCAGGTTGCATCACAGCCCCTGAACTCATTGTGTAAGAATTTCTATCTCTTTCACTGTCGTTGTTTCATGGGTTTTTCAAAGTAATTTATTTTCATAATGGGGTTTAGCTGCTTTTCACGGCTGTGTTTATGCCGCTTTCCACCCACTTGACACACTAACAGAGAGATATCAATACATAGGCTTTAAGATTATTACTAGTCAGATATATTCTTGTGCGGTGAATAGGGCGTGTTGAGTCCAGTTCTCTGAGCAAGGAGTAGGTCTTGTCTACTACATATTGGGTTTATGGAACGGTATCTGAGCTAATTTGATACCCTTGTTTTATGTATCACCCCACCTCACCTTTCCCGTTAAGCAGCCATAGTGTGTTTTCTGCATGTGTGACTCTGTTCTGTTTTGTAGTTCAGTTCAAGTGTAACGGTTTTTACATTCCCTCTATCAGTGATACCTTAGGAGAAGTGTCCTTTTCTGTGTGACTTATTTCACTTAGAATCGTCGTACCTAAATCCACTCATCATGCTGCTACTAACATTATGACATTGATTTCATGGCTGAGTGATATTCCATTGTACATAAGGACCACAACTTCTTTATCCATTTTTCTCTTTCCTGGGATATTTAAGGTGGAATGAAGTGGAGGTCCTTGTCAACAGAGCAGCCCTCAACTTTGGGGTGCTTGTGTCTTGCTGATTTTTCATTTTCCCAATTTATACCCCCATGAGTGGAAGTGCCCTATGCTCTCTAAGCTGTGTTTTTCAGATGTTTCAGGACACACCGTACACTTCTCCAGAGTGGCTGTTGGCAATTTACATCCCGCCCATCAGTGTAGCAAGGCTCCCATTTCTCCATGGCCTGTCCTGCATTTCTGGTTTTGACACTTTTTTCAGCATGGCCCTTTTGACCGATGGGAAGCGAGACTTCTCTGTAGCGCTGATTTGCCTTTCCAGGTTGCTTGGTTGGCCAAAAAGGGCGTATGCGTTTTTTCCTGAATATATTCAGGAAAAAACGCATACGCCCTTTTTGGCCAAGGGCATCATTGTCAACGTTTTGCCGCTTTTCATGTGCTTTAAAGGCGATTCGTATCTACCTCCTGAAATCTGTTTCGTGCAATTCTGCCTTGATTTCAAATCCTCTTCTTTGCCTTCCCTCAATATATTTGTGGACGAGAGTTATCATTTATAACTCTGCAGGTTTGTGAATTGCAGTGCCCTGAACCTCCATTTTACAACTCGCTTTTTTGGGAGCTGGCCGCAAAAGCGCAGGATGGCTTCAGGCCCTGTTCTGGTTCCGGGGGGCAGGCTGAGCCTGTGGTTAATTCTTCTTCCTGATGGGAAAATGGAGTGACCTGTGCCTGTCCCGACACCAAGAGCTAGTCTCTCGTTGGTTCCCCGTCTTCCCGTTCATCCTCAGGACAAATTGCAACCTGTACGGAACAGGAGGTTAAAGGTGCTGATGCTCCAAGTAGGGAGATTGCTAGTAAAGTGGCTGGAATGGCGAACCCGGGCACAAGGAGATGAGAAATGAGGTGCGTTTTAGAAACCTTTCCCCATCACACGGTGTACCATCTTCTGGGTTTCTCATGCATGTTTTCGATGTAGGAAGATGCCCTTGAAGCTGGAGATTTGGGACCCATGCGATGGGTACCACGCAGTATTACTTTAAAGGGTCTGCGTTTGCTCACCCAACCTCACCAAACCTCTCAGCCCCAAGAGTGTCCACCCTTATGTCTCATCCAGCTGTGGGTCTAGATATGGTCAATCCAGGTTGCATCACAGCCCCTGAACTCATTGTGTAAGAATTTCTATCTCTTTCACTGTCGTTGTTTCATGGGTTTTTCAAAGTAATTTATTTTCATAATGGGGTTTAGCTGCTTTTCACGGCTGTGTTTATGCCGCTTTCCACCCACTTGACACACTAACAGAGAGATATCAATACATAGGCTTTAAGATTATTACTAGTCAGATATATTCTTGTGCGGTGAATAGGGCGTGTTGAGTCCAGTTCTCTGAGCAAGGAGTAGGTCTTGTCTACTACATATTGGGTTTATGGAACGGTATCTGAGCTAATTTGATACCCTTGTTTTATGTATCACCCCACCTCACCTTTCCCGTTAAGCAGCCATAGTGTGTTTTCTGCATGTGTGACTCTGTTCTGTTTTGTAATTCAGTTCAAGTGTAACGGTTTTTACATTCCCTCTATCAGTGATACCTTAGGAGAAGTGTCCTTTTCTGTGTGACTTATTTCACTTAGAATCGTCGTACCTAAATCCACTCATCATGCTGCTACTAACATTATGACATTGATTTCATGGCTGAGTGATATTCCATTGTACATAAGGACCACAACTTCTTTATCCATTTTTCTCTTTCCTGGGATATTGAAGGTGGAATGAAGTGGAGGTCCTTGTCAACAGAGCAGCCCTCAACTTTGGGGTGCTTGTGTCTTGCTGATTTTTCATTTTCCCAATTTATACCCCCATGAGTGGAAGTGCCCTATGCTCTCTAAGCTGTGTTTTTCAGATGTTTCAGGACACACCGTACACTTCTCCAGAGTGGCTGTTGGCAATTTACATCCCGCCCATCAGTGTAGCAAGGCTCCCATTTCTCCATGGCCTGTCCTGCATTTCTGGTTTTGACACTTTTTTCAGCATGGCCCTTTTGACCGATGGGAAGCGAGACTTCTCTGTAGCGCTGATTTGCCTTTCCAGGTTGCTTGGTTGGCCAAAAAGGGCGTATGCGTTTTTTCCTGAATATATTCAGGAAAAAACGCATACGCCCTTTTTGGCCAAGGGCCTCATTGTCAACGTTTTGCCGCTTTTCATGTGCTTTAAAGGCGATTCGTATCTACCTCCTGAAATCTGTTTCGTGCAATTCTGCCTTGATTTCAAATCCTCTTCTTTGCCTTCCCTCAATATATTTGTGGACGAGAGTTATCATTTATAACTCTGCAGGTTTGTGAATTGCAGTGCCCTGAACCTCCATTTTACAACTCGCTTTTTTGGGAGCTGGCCGCAAAAGCGCAGGATGGCTTCAGGCCCTGTTCTGGTTCCGGGGGGCAGGCTGAGCCTGTGGTTAATTCTTCTTCCTGATGGGAAAATGGAGTGACCTGTGCCTGTCCCGACACCAAGAGCTAGTCTCTCGTTGGTTCCCCGTCTTCCCGTTCATCCTCAGGACAAATTGCAACCTGTACGGAACAGGAGGTTAAAGGTGCTGATGCTCCAAGTAGGGAGATTGCTAGTAAAGTGGCTGGAATGGCGAACCCGGGCACAAGGAGATGAGAAATGAGGTGCGTTTTAGAAACCTTTCCCCATCACACGGTGTACCATCTTCTGGGTTTCTCATGCATGTTTTCGATGTAGGAAGATGCCCTTGAAGCTGGAGATTTGGGACCCATGCGATGGGTACCACGCAGTATTACTTTAAAGGGTCTGCGTTTGCTCACCCAACCTCACCAAACCTCTCAGCCCCAAGAGTGTCCACCCTTATGTCTCATCCAGCTGTGGGTCTAGATATGGTCAATCCAGGTTGCATCACAGCCCCTGAACTCATTGTGTAAGAATTTCTATCTCTTTCACTGTCGTTGTTTCATGGGTTTTTCAAAGTAATTTATTTTCATAATGGGGTTTAGCTGCTTTTCACGGCTGTGTTTATGCCGCTTTCCACCCACTTGACACACTAACAGAGAGATATCAATACATAGGCTTTAAGATTATTACTAGTCAGATATATTCTTGTGCGGTGAATAGGGCGTGTTGAGTCCAGTTCTCTGAGCAAGGAGTAGGTCTTGTCTACTACATATTGGGTTTATGGAACGGTATCTGAGCTAATTTGATACCCTTGTTTTATGTATCACCCCACCTCACCTTTCCCGTTAAGCAGCCATAGTGTGTTTTCTGCATGTGTGACTCTGTTCTGTTTTGTAATTCAGTTCAAGTGTAACGGTTTTTACATTCCCTCTATCAGTGATACCTTAGGAGAAGTGTCCTTTTCTGTGTGACTTATTTCACTTAGAATCGTCGTACCTAAATCCACTCATCATGCTGCTACTAACATTATGACATTGATTTCATGGCTGAGTGATATTCCATTGTACATAAGGACCACAACTTCTTTATCCATTTTTCTCTTTCCTGGGATATTGAAGGTGGAATGAAGTGGAGGTCCTTGTCAACAGAGCAGCCCTCAACTTTGGGGTGCTTGTGTCTTGCTGATTTTTCATTTTCCCAATTTATACCCCCATGAGTGGAAGTGCCCTATGCTCTCTAAGCTGTGTTTTTCAGATGTTTCAGGACACACCGTACACTTCTCCAGAGTGGCTGTTGGCAATTTACATCCCGCCCATCAGTGTAGCAAGGCTCCCATTTCTCCATGGCCTGTCCTGCATTTCTGGTTTTGACACTTTTTTCAGCATGGCCCTTTTGACCGATGGGAAGCGAGACTTCTCTGTAGCGCTGATTTGCCTTTCCAGGTTGCTTGGTTGGCCAAAAAGGGCGTATGCGTTTTTTCCTGAATATATTCAGGAAAAAACGCATACGCCCTTTTTGGCCAAGGGCATCATTGTCAACGTTTTGCCGCTTTTCATGTGCTTTAAAGGCGATTCGTATCTACCTCCTGAAATCTGTTTCGTGCAATTCTGCCTTGATTTCAAATCCTCTTCTTTGCCTTCCCTCAATATATTTGTGGACGAGAGTTATCATTTATAACTCTGCAGGTTTGTGAATTGCAGTGCCCTGAACCTCCATTTTACAACTCGCTTTTTTGGGAGCTGGCCGCAAAAGCGCAGGATGGCTTCAGGCCCTGTTCTGGTTCCGGGGGGCAGGCTGAGCCTGTGGTTAATTCTTCTTCCTGATGGGAAAATGGAGTGACCTGTGCCTGTCCCGACACCAAGAGCTAGTCTCTCGTTGGTTCCCCGTCTTCCCGTTCATCCTCAGGACAAATTGCAACCTGTACGGAACAGGAGGTTAAAGGTGCTGATGCTCCAAGTAGGGAGATTGCTAGTAAAGTGGCTGGAATGGCGAACCCGGGCACAAGGAGATGAGAAATGAGGTGCGTTTTAGAAACCTTTCCCCATCACACGGTGTACCATCTTCTGGGTTTCTCATGCATGTTTTCGATGTAGGAAGATGCCCTTGAAGCTGGAGATTTGGGACCCATGCGATGGGTACCACGCAGTATTACTTTAAAGGGTCTGCGTTTGCTCACCCAACCTCACCAAACCTCTCAGCCCCAAGAGTGTCCACCCTTATGTCTCATCCAGCTGTGGGTCTAGATATGGTCAATCCAGGTTGCATCACAGCCCCTGAACTCATTGTGTAAGAATTTCTATCTCTTTCACTGTCGTTGTTTCATGGGTTTTTCAAAGTAATTTATTTTCATAATGGGGTTTAGCTGCTTTTCACGGCTGTGTTTATGCCGCTTTCCACCCACTTGACACACTAACAGAGAGATATCAATACATAGGCTTTAAGATTATTACTAGTCAGATATATTCTTGTGCGGTGAATAGGGCGTGTTGAGTCCAGTTCTCTGAGCAAGGAGTAGGTCTTGTCTACTACATATTGGGTTTATGGAACGGTATCTGAGCTAATTTGATACCCTTGTTTTATGTATCACCCCACCTCACCTTTCCCGTTAAGCAGCCATAGTGTGTTTTCTGCATGTGTGACTCTGTTCTGTTTTGTAGTTCAGTTCAAGTGTAACGGTTTTTACATTCCCTCTATCAGTGATACCTTAGGAGAAGTGTCCTTTTCTGTGTGACTTATTTCACTTAGAATCGTCGTACCTAAATCCACTCATCATGCTGCTACTAACATTATGACATTGATTTCATGGCTGAGTGATATTCCATTGTACATAAGGACCACAACTTCTTTATCCATTTTTCTCTTTCCTGGGATATTTAAGGTGGAATGAAGTGGAGGTCCTTGTCAACAGAGCAGCCCTCAACTTTGGGGTGCTTGTGTCTTGCTGATTTTTCATTTTCCCAATTTATACCCCCATGAGTGGAAGTGCCCTATGCTCTCTAAGCTGTGTTTTTCAGATGTTTCAGGACACACCGTACACTTCTCCAGAGTGGCTGTTGGCAATTTACATCCCGCCCATCAGTGTAGCAAGGCTCCCATTTCTCCATGGCCTGTCCTGCATTTCTGGTTTTGACACTTTTTTCAGCATGGCCCTTTTGACCGATGGGAAGCGAGACTTCTCTGTAGCGCTGATTTGCCTTTCCAGGTTGCTTGGTTGGCCAAAAAGGGCGTATGCGTTTTTTCCTGAATATATTCAGGAAAAAACGCATACGCCCTTTTTGGCCAAGGGCATCATTGTCAACGTTTTGCCGCTTTTCATGTGCTTTAAAGGCGATTCGTATCTACCTCCTGAAATCTGTTTCGTGCAATTCTGCCTTGATTTCAAATCCTCTTCTTTGCCTTCCCTCAATATATTTGTGGACGAGAGTTATCATTTATAACTCTGCAGGTTTGTGAATTGCAGTGCCCTGAACCTCCATTTTACAACTCGCTTTTTTGGGAGCTGGCCGCAAAAGCGCAGGATGGCTTCAGGCCCTGTTCTGGTTCCGGGGGGCAGGCTGAGCCTGTGGTTAATTCTTCTTCCTGATGGGAAAATGGAGTGACCTGTGCCTGTCCCGACACCAAGAGCTAGTCTCTCGTTGGTTCCCCGTCTTCCCGTTCATCCTCAGGACAAATTGCAACCTGTACGGAACAGGAGGTTAAAGGTGCTGATGCTCCAAGTAGGGAGATTGCTAGTAAAGTGGCTGGAATGGCGAACCCGGGCACAAGGAGATGAGAAATGAGGTGCGTTTTAGAAACCTTTCCCCATCACACGGTGTACCATCTTCTGGGTTTCTCATGCATGTTTTCGATGTAGGAAGATGCCCTTGAAGCTGGAGATTTGGGACCCATGCGATGGGTACCACGCAGTATTACTTTAAAGGGTCTGCGTTTGCTCACCCAACCTCACCAAACCTCTCAGCCCCAAGAGTGTCCACCCTTATGTCTCATCCAGCTGTGGGTCTAGATATGGTCAATCCAGGTTGCATCACAGCCCCTGAACTCATTGTGTAAGAATTTCTATCTCTTTCACTGTCGTTGTTTCATGGGTTTTTCAAAGTAATTTATTTTCATAATGGGGTTTAGCTGCTTTTCACGGCTGTGTTTATGCCGCTTTCCACCCACTTGACACACTAACAGAGAGATATCAATACATAGGCTTTAAGATTATTACTAGTCAGATATATTCTTGTGCGGTGAATAGGGCGTGTTGAGTCCAGTTCTCTGAGCAAGGAGTAGGTCTTGTCTACTACATATTGGGTTTATGGAACGGTATCTGAGCTAATTTGATACCCTTGTTTTATGTATCACCCCACCTCACCTTTCCCGTTAAGCAGCCATAGTGTGTTTTCTGCATGTGTGACTCTGTTCTGTTTTGTAATTCAGTTCAAGTGTAACGGTTTTTACATTCCCTCTATCAGTGATACCTTAGGAGAAGTGTCCTTTTCTGTGTGACTTATTTCACTTAGAATCGTCGTACCTAAATCCACTCATCATGCTGCTACTAACATTATGACATTGATTTCATGGCTGAGTGATATTCCATTGTACATAAGGACCACAACTTCTTTATCCATTTTTCTCTTTCCTGGGATATTGAAGGTGGAATGAAGTGGAGGTCCTTGTCAACAGAGCAGCCCTCAACTTTGGGGTGCTTGTGTCTTGCTGATTTTTCATTTTCCCAATTTATACCCCCATGAGTGGAAGTGCCCTATGCTCTCTAAGCTGTGTTTTTCAGATGTTTCAGGACACACCGTACACTTCTCCAGAGTGGCTGTTGGCAATTTACATCCCGCCCATCAGTGTAGCAAGGCTCCCATTTCTCCATGGCCTGTCCTGCATTTCTGGTTTTGACACTTTTTTCAGCATGGCCCTTTTGACCGATGGGAAGCGAGACTTCTCTGTAGCGCTGATTTGCCTTTCCAGGTTGCTTGGTTGGCCAAAAAGGGCGTATGCGTTTTTTCCTGAATATATTCAGGAAAAAACGCATACGCCCTTTTTGGCCAAGGGCATCATTGTCAACGTTTTGCCGCTTTTCATGTGCTTTAAAGGCGATTCGTATCTACCTCCTGAAATCTGTTTCGTGCAATTCTGCCTTGATTTCAAATCCTCTTCTTTGCCTTCCCTCAATATATTTGTGGACGAGAGTTATCATTTATAACTCTGCAGGTTTGTGAATTGCAGTGCCCTGAACCTCCATTTTACAACTCGCTTTTTTGGGAGCTGGCCGCAAAAGCGCAGGATGGCTTCAGGCCCTGTTCTGGTTCCGGGGGGCAGGCTGAGCCTGTGGTTAATTCTTCTTCCTGATGGGAAAATGGAGTGACCTGTGCCTGTCCCGACACCAAGAGCTAGTCTCTCGTTGGTTCCCCGTCTTCCCGTTCATCCTCAGGACAAATTGCAACCTGTACGGAACAGGAGGTTAAAGGTGCTGATGCTCCAAGTAGGGAGATTGCTAGTAAAGTGGCTGGAATGGCGAACCCGGGCACAAGGAGATGAGAAATGAGGTGCGTTTTAGAAACCTTTCCCCATCACACGGTGTACCATCTTCTGGGTTTCTCATGCATGTTTTCGATGTAGGAAGATGCCCTTGAAGCTGGAGATTTGGGACCCATGCGATGGGTACCACGCAGTATTACTTTAAAGGGTCTGCGTTTGCTCACCCAACCTCACCAAACCTCTCAGCCCCAAGAGTGTCCACCCTTATGTCTCATCCAGCTGTGGGTCTAGATATGGTCAATCCAGGTTGCATCACAGCCCCTGAACTCATTGTGTAAGAATTTCTATCTCTTTCACTGTCGTTGTTTCATGGGTTTTTCAAAGTAATTTATTTTCATAATGGGGTTTAGCTGCTTTTCACGGCTGTGTTTATGCCGCTTTCCACCCACTTGACACACTAACAGAGAGATATCAATACATAGGCTTTAAGATTATTACTAGTCAGATATATTCTTGTGCGGTGAATAGGGCGTGTTGAGTCCAGTTCTCTGAGCAAGGAGTAGGTCTTGTCTACTACATATTGGGTTTATGGAACGGTATCTGAGCTAATTTGATACCCTTGTTTTATGTATCACCCCACCTCACCTTTCCCGTTAAGCAGCCATAGTGTGTTTTCTGCATGTGTGACTCTGTTCTGTTTTGTAATTCAGTTCAAGTGTAACGGTTTTTACATTCCCTCTATCAGTGATACCTTAGGAGAAGTGTCCTTTTCTGTGTGACTTATTTCACTTAGAATCGTCGTACCTAAATCCACTCATCATGCTGCTACTAACATTATGACATTGATTTCATGGCTGAGTGATATTCCATTGTACATAAGGACCACAACTTCTTTATCCATTTTTCTCTTTCCTGGGATATTGAAGGTGGAATGAAGTGGAGGTCCTTGTCAACAGAGCAGCCCTCAACTTTGGGGTGCTTGTGTCTTGCTGATTTTTCATTTTCCCAATTTATACCCCCATGAGTGGAAGTGCCCTATGCTCTCTAAGCTGTGTTTTTCAGATGTTTCAGGACACACCGTACACTTCTCCAGAGTGGCTGTTGGCAATTTACATCCCGCCCATCAGTGTAGCAAGGCTCCCATTTCTCCATGGCCTGTCCTGCATTTCTGGTTTTGACACTTTTTTCAGCATGGCCCTTTTGACCGATGGGAAGCGAGACTTCTCTGTAGCGCTGATTTGCCTTTCCAGGTTGCTTGGTTGGCCAAAAAGGGCGTATGCGTTTTTTCCTGAATATATTCAGGAAAAAACGCATACGCCCTTTTTGGCCAAGGGCATCATTGTCAACGTTTTGCCGCTTTTCATGTGCTTTAAAGGCGATTCGTATCTACCTCCTGAAATCTGTTTCGTGCAATTCTGCCTTGATTTCAAATCCTCTTCTTTGCCTTCCCTCAATATATTTGTGGACGAGAGTTATCATTTATAACTCTGCAGGTTTGTGAATTGCAGTGCCCTGAACCTCCATTTTACAACTCGCTTTTTTGGGAGCTGGCCGCAAAAGCGCAGGATGGCTTCAGGCCCTGTTCTGGTTCCGGGGGGCAGGCTGAGCCTGTGGTTAATTCTTCTTCCTGATGGGAAAATGGAGTGACCTGTGCCTGTCCCGACACCAAGAGCTAGTCTCTCGTTGGTTCCCCGTCTTCCCGTTCATCCTCAGGACAAATTGCAACCTGTACGGAACAGGAGGTTAAAGGTGCTGATGCTCCAAGTAGGCAGATTGCTAGTAAAGTGGCTGGAATGGCGAACCCGGGCACAAGGAGATGAGAAATGAGGTGCGTTTTAGAAACCTTTCCCCATCACACGGTGTACCATCTTCTGGGTTTCTCATGCATGTTTTCGATGTAGGAAGATGCCCTTGAAGCTGGAGATTTGGGACCCATGCGATGGGTACCACGCAGTATTACTTTATAGGGTCTGCGTTTGCTCACCCAACCTCACCAAACCTCTCAGCCCCAAGAGTGTCCACCCTTATGTCTCATCCAGCTGTGGGTCTAGATATGGTCAATCCAGGTTGCATCACAGCCCCTGAACTCATTGTGTAAGAATTTCTATCTCTTTCACTGTCGTTGTTTCATGGGTTTTTCAAAGTAATTTATTTTCATAATGGGGTTTAGCTGCTTTTCACGGCTGTGTTTATGCCGCTTTCCACCCACTTGACACACTAACAGAGAGATATCAATACATAGGCTTTAAGATTATTACTAGTCAGATATATTCTTGTGCGGTGAATAGGGCGTGTTGAGTCCAGTTCTCTGAGCAAGGAGTAGGTCTTGTCTACTACATATTGGGTTTATGGAACGGTATCTGAGCTAATTTGATACCCTTGTTTTATGTATCACCCCACCTCACCTTTCCCGTTAAGCAGCCATAGTGTGTTTTCTGCATGTGTGACTCTGTTCTGTTTTGTAATTCAGTTCAAGTGTAACGGTTTTTACATTCCCTCTATCAGTGATACCTTAGGAGAAGTGTCCTTTTCTGTGTGACTTATTTCACTTAGAATCGTCGTACCTAAATCCACTCATCATGCTGCTACTAACATTATGACATTGATTTCATGGCTGAGTGATATTCCATTGTACATAAGGACCACAACTTCTTTATCCATTTTTCTCTTTCCTGGGATATTGAAGGTGGAATGAAGTGGAGGTCCTTGTCAACAGAGCAGCCCTCAACTTTGGGGTGCTTGTGTCTTGCTGATTTTTCATTTTCCCAATTTATACCCCCATGAGTGGAAGTGCCCTATGCTCTCTAAGCTGTGTTTTTCAGATGTTTCAGGACACACCGTACACTTCTCCAGAGTGGCTGTTGGCAATTTACATCCCGCCCATCAGTGTAGCAAGGCTCCCATTTCTCCATGGCCTGTCCTGCATTTCTGGTTTTGACACTTTTTTCAGCATGGCCCTTTTGACCGATGGGAAGCGAGACTTCTCTGTAGCGCTGATTTGCCTTTCCAGGTTGCTTGGTTGGCCAAAAAGGGCGTATGCGTTTTTTCCTGAATATATTCAGGAAAAAACGCATACGCCCTTTTTGGCCAAGGGCCTCATTGTCAACGTTTTGCCGCTTTTCATGTGCTTTAAAGGCGATTCGTATCTACCTCCTGAAATCTGTTTCGTGCAATTCTGCCTTGATTTCAAATCCTCTTCTTTGCCTTCCCTCAATATATTTGTGGACGAGAGTTATCATTTATAACTCTGCAGGTTTGTGAATTGCAGTGCCCTGAACCTCCATTTTACAACTCGCTTTTTTGGGAGCTGGCCGCAAAAGCGCAGGATGGCTTCAGGCCCTGTTCTGGTTCCGGGGGGCAGGCTGAGCCTGTGGTTAATTCTTCTTCCTGATGGGAAAATGGAGTGACCTGTGCCTGTCCCGACACCAAGAGCTAGTCTCTCGTTGGTTCCCCGTCTTCCCGTTCATCCTCAGGACAAATTGCAACCTGTACGGAACAGGAGGTTAAAGGTGCTGATGCTCCAAGTAGGGAGATTGCTAGTAAAGTGGCTGGAATGGCGAACCCGGGCACAAGGAGATGAGAAATGAGGTGCGTTTTAGAAACCTTTCCCCATCACACGGTGTACCATCTTCTGGGTTTCTCATGCATGTTTTCGATGTAGGAAGATGCCCTTGAAGCTGGAGATTTGGGACCCATGCGATGGGTACCACGCAGTATTACTTTAAAGGGTCTGCGTTTGCTCACCCAACCTCACCAAACCTCTCAGCCCCAAGAGTGTCCACCCTTATGTCTCATCCAGCTGTGGGTCTAGATATGGTCAATCCAGGTTGCATCACAGCCCCTGAACTCATTGTGTAAGAATTTCTATCTCTTTCACTGTCGTTGTTTCATGGGTTTTTCAAAGTAATTTATTTTCATAATGGGGTTTAGCTGCTTTTCACGGCTGTGTTTATGCCGCTTTCCACCCACTTGACACACTAACAGAGAGATATCAATACATAGGCTTTAAGATTATTACTAGTCAGATATATTCTTGTGCGGTGAATAGGGCGTGTTGAGTCCAGTTCTCTGAGCAAGGAGTAGGTCTTGTCTACTACATATTGGGTTTATGGAACGGTATCTGAGCTAATTTGATACCCTTGTTTTATGTATCACCCCACCTCACCTTTCCCGTTAAGCAGCCATAGTGTGTTTTCTGCATGTGTGACTCTGTTCTGTTTTGTAATTCAGTTCAAGTGTAACGGTTTTTACATTCCCTCTATCAGTGATACCTTAGGAGAAGTGTCCTTTTCTGTGTGACTTATTTCACTTAGAATCGTCGTACCTAAATCCACTCATCATGCTGCTACTAACATTATGACATTGATTTCATGGCTGAGTGATATTCCATTGTACATAAGGACCACAACTTCTTTATCCATTTTTCTCTTTCCTGGGATATTGAAGGTGGAATGAAGTGGAGGTCCTTGTCAACAGAGCAGCCCTCAACTTTGGGGTGCTTGTGTCTTGCTGATTTTTCATTTTCCCAATTTATACCCCCATGAGTGGAAGTGCCCTATGCTCTCTAAGCTGTGTTTTTCAGATGTTTCAGGACACACCGTACACTTCTCCAGAGTGGCTGTTGGCAATTTACATCCCGCCCATCAGTGTAGCAAGGCTCCCATTTCTCCATGGCCTGTCCTGCATTTCTGGTTTTGACACTTTTTTCAGCATGGCCCTTTTGACCGATGGGAAGCGAGACTTCTCTGTAGCGCTGATTTGCCTTTCCAGGTTGCTTGGTTGGCCAAAAAGGGCGTATGCGTTTTTTCCTGAATATATTCAGGAAAAAACGCATACGCCCTTTTTGGCCAAGGGCATCATTGTCAACGTTTTGCCGCTTTTCATGTGCTTTAAAGGCGATTCGTATCTACCTCCTGAAATCTGTTTCGTGCAATTCTGCCTTGATTTCAAATCCTCTTCTTTGCCTTCCCTCAATATATTTGTGGACGAGAGTTATCATTTATAACTCTGCAGGTTTGTGAATTGCAGTGCCCTGAACCTCCATTTTACAACTCGCTTTTTTGGGAGCTGGCCGCAAAAGCGCAGGATGGCTTCAGGCCCTGTTCTGGTTCCGGGGGGCAGGCTGAGCCTGTGGTTAATTCTTCTTCCTGATGGGAAAATGGAGTGACCTGTGCCTGTCCCGACACCAAGAGCTAGTCTCTCGTTGGTTCCCCGTCTTCCCGTTCATCCTCAGGACAAATTGCAACCTGTACGGAACAGGAGGTTAAAGGTGCTGATGCTCCAAGTAGGGAGATTGCTAGTAAAGTGGCTGGAATGGCGAACCCGGGCACAAGGAGATGAGAAATGAGGTGCGTTTTAGAAACCTTTCCCCATCACACGGTGTACCATCTTCTGGGTTTCTCATGCATGTTTTCGATGTAGGAAGATGCCCTTGAAGCTGGAGATTTGGGACCCATGCGATGGGTACCACGCAGTATTACTTTAAAGGGTCTGCGTTTGCTCACCCAACCTCACCAAACCTCTCAGCCCCAAGAGTGTCCACCCTTATGTCTCATCCAGCTGTGGGTCTAGATATGGTCAATCCAGGTTGCATCACAGCCCCTGAACTCATTGTGTAAGAATTTCTATCTCTTTCACTGTCGTTGTTTCATGGGTTTTTCAAAGTAATTTATTTTCATAATGGGGTTTAGCTGCTTTTCACGGCTGTGTTTATGCCGCTTTCCACCCACTTGACACACTAACAGAGAGATATCAATACATAGGCTTTAAGATTATTACTAGTCAGATATATTCTTGTGCGGTGAATAGGGCGTGTTGAGTCCAGTTCTCTGAGCAAGGAGTAGGTCTTGTCTACTACATATTGGGTTTATGGAACGGTATCTGAGCTAATTTGATACCCTTGTTTTATGTATCACCCCACCTCACCTTTCCCGTTAAGCAGCCATAGTGTGTTTTCTGCATGTGTGACTCTGTTCTGTTTTGTAGTTCAGTTCAAGTGTAACGGTTTTTACATTCCCTCTATCAGTGATACCTTAGGAGAAGTGTCCTTTTCTGTGTGACTTATTTCACTTAGAATCGTCGTACCTAAATCCACTCATCATGCTGCTACTAACATTATGACATTGATTTCATGGCTGAGTGATATTCCATTGTACATAAGGACCACAACTTCTTTATCCATTTTTCTCTTTCCTGGGATATTTAAGGTGGAATGAAGTGGAGGTCCTTGTCAACAGAGCAGCCCTCAACTTTGGGGTGCTTGTGTCTTGCTGATTTTTCATTTTCCCAATTTATACCCCCATGAGTGGAAGTGCCCTATGCTCTCTAAGCTGTGTTTTTCAGATGTTTCAGGACACACCGTACACTTCTCCAGAGTGGCTGTTGGCAATTTACATCCCGCCCATCAGTGTAGCAAGGCTCCCATTTCTCCATGGCCTGTCCTGCATTTCTGGTTTTGACACTTTTTTCAGCATGGCCCTTTTGACCGATGGGAAGCGAGACTTCTCTGTAGCGCTGATTTGCCTTTCCAGGTTGCTTGGTTGGCCAAAAAGGGCGTATGCGTTTTTTCCTGAATATATTCAGGAAAAAACGCATACGCCCTTTTTGGCCAAGGGCATCATTGTCAACGTTTTGCCGCTTTTCATGTGCTTTAAAGGCGATTCGTATCTACCTCCTGAAATCTGTTTCGTGCAATTCTGCCTTGATTTCAAATCCTCTTCTTTGCCTTCCCTCAATATATTTGTGGACGAGAGTTATCATTTATAACTCTGCAGGTTTGTGAATTGCAGTGCCCTGAACCTCCATTTTACAACTCGCTTTTTTGGGAGCTGGCCGCAAAAGCGCAGGATGGCTTCAGGCCCTGTTCTGGTTCCGGGGGGCAGGCTGAGCCTGTGGTTAATTCTTCTTCCTGATGGGAAAATGGAGTGACCTGTGCCTGTCCCGACACCAAGAGCTAGTCTCTCGTTGGTTCCCCGTCTTCCCGTTCATCCTCAGGACAAATTGCAACCTGTACGGAACAGGAGGTTAAAGGTGCTGATGCTCCAAGTAGGGAGATTGCTAGTAAAGTGGCTGGAATGGCGAACCCGGGCACAAGGAGATGAGAAATGAGGTGCGTTTTAGAAACCTTTCCCCATCACACGGTGTACCATCTTCTGGGTTTCTCATGCATGTTTTCGATGTAGGAAGATGCCCTTGAAGCTGGAGATTTGGGACCCATGCGATGGGTACCACGCAGTATTACTTTAAAGGGTCTGCGTTTGCTCACCCAACCTCACCAAACCTCTCAGCCCCAAGAGTGTCCACCCTTATGTCTCATCCAGCTGTGGGTCTAGATATGGTCAATCCAGGTTGCATCACAGCCCCTGAACTCATTGTGTAAGAATTTCTATCTCTTTCACTGTCGTTGTTTCATGGGTTTTTCAAAGTAATTTATTTTCATAATGGGGTTTAGCTGCTTTTCACGGCTGTGTTTATGCCGCTTTCCACCCACTTGACACACTAACAGAGAGATATCAATACATAGGCTTTAAGATTATTACTAGTCAGATATATTCTTGTGCGGTGAATAGGGCGTGTTGAGTCCAGTTCTCTGAGCAAGGAGTAGGTCTTGTCTACTACATATTGGGTTTATGGAACGGTATCTGAGCTAATTTGATACCCTTGTTTTATGTATCACCCCACCTCACCTTTCCCGTTAAGCAGCCATAGTGTGTTTTCTGCATGTGTGACTCTGTTCTGTTTTGTAATTCAGTTCAAGTGTAACGGTTTTTACATTCCCTCTATCAGTGATACCTTAGGAGAAGTGTCCTTTTCTGTGTGACTTATTTCACTTAGAATCGTCGTACCTAAATCCACTCATCATGCTGCTACTAACATTATGACATTGATTTCATGGCTGAGTGATATTCCATTGTACATAAGGACCACAACTTCTTTATCCATTTTTCTCTTTCCTGGGATATTGAAGGTGGAATGAAGTGGAGGTCCTTGTCAACAGAGCAGCCCTCAACTTTGGGGTGCTTGTGTCTTGCTGATTTTTCATTTTCCCAATTTATACCCCCATGAGTGGAAGTGCCCTATGCTCTCTAAGCTGTGTTTTTCAGATGTTTCAGGACACACCGTACACTTCTCCAGAGTGGCTGTTGGCAATTTACATCCCGCCCATCAGTGTAGCAAGGCTCCCATTTCTCCATGGCCTGTCCTGCATTTCTGGTTTTGACACTTTTTTCAGCATGGCCCTTTTGACCGATGGGAAGCGAGACTTCTCTGTAGCGCTGATTTGCCTTTCCAGGTTGCTTGGTTGGCCAAAAAGGGCGTATGCGTTTTTTCCTGAATATATTCAGGAAAAAACGCATACGCCCTTTTTGGCCAAGGGCATCATTGTCAACGTTTTGCCGCTTTTCATGTGCTTTAAAGGCGATTCGTATCTACCTCCTGAAATCTGTTTCGTGCAATTCTGCCTTGATTTCAAATCCTCTTCTTTGCCTTCCCTCAATATATTTGTGGACGAGAGTTATCATTTATAACTCTGCAGGTTTGTGAATTGCAGTGCCCTGAACCTCCATTTTACAACTCGCTTTTTTGGGAGCTGGCCGCAAAAGCGCAGGATGGCTTCAGGCCCTGTTCTGGTTCCGGGGGGCAGGCTGAGCCTGTGGTTAATTCTTCTTCCTGATGGGAAAATGGAGTGACCTGTGCCTGTCCCGACACCAAGAGCTAGTCTCTCGTTGGTTCCCCGTCTTCCCGTTCATCCTCAGGACAAATTGCAACCTGTACGGAACAGGAGGTTAAAGGTGCTGATGCTCCAAGTAGGGAGATTGCTAGTAAAGTGGCTGGAATGGCGAACCCGGGCACAAGGAGATGAGAAATGAGGTGCGTTTTAGAAACCTTTCCCCATCACACGGTGTACCATCTTCTGGGTTTCTCATGCATGTTTTCGATGTAGGAAGATGCCCTTGAAGCTGGAGATTTGGGACCCATGCGATGGGTACCACGCAGTATTACTTTAAAGGGTCTGCGTTTGCTCACCCAACCTCACCAAACCTCTCAGCCCCAAGAGTGTCCACCCTTATGTCTCATCCAGCTGTGGGTCTAGATATGGTCAATCCAGGTTGCATCACAGCCCCTGAACTCATTGTGTAAGAATTTCTATCTCTTTCACTGTCGTTGTTTCATGGGTTTTTCAAAGTAATTTATTTTCATAATGGGGTTTAGCTGCTTTTCACGGCTGTGTTTATGCCGCTTTCCACCCACTTGACACACTAACAGAGAGATATCAATACATAGGCTTTAAGATTATTACTAGTCAGATATATTCTTGTGCGGTGAATAGGGCGTGTTGAGTCCAGTTCTCTGAGCAAGGAGTAGGTCTTGTCTACTACATATTGGGTTTATGGAACGGTATCTGAGCTAATTCGATACCCTTGTTTTATGTATCACCCCACCTCACCTTTCCCGTTAAGCAGCCATAGTGTGTTTTCTGCATGTGTGACTCTGTTCTGTTTTGTAATTCAGTTCAAGTGTAACGGTTTTTACATTCCCTCTATCAGTGATACCTTAGGAGAAGTGTCCTTTTCTGTGTGACTTATTTCACTTAGAATCGTCGTACCTAAATCCACTCATCATGCTGCTACTAACATTATGACATTGATTTCATGGCTGAGTGATATTCCATTGTACATAAGGACCACAACTTCTTTATCCATTTTTCTCTTTCCTGGGATATTGAAGGTGGAATGAAGTGGAGGTCCTTGTCAACAGAGCAGCCCTCAACTTTGGGGTGCTTGTGTCTTGCTGATTTTTCATTTTCCCAATTTATACCCCCATGAGTGGAAGTGCCCTATGCTCTCTAAGCTGTGTTTTTCAGATGTTTCAGGACACACCGTACACTTCTCCAGAGTGGCTGTTGGCAATTTACATCCCGCCCATCAGTGTAGCAAGGCTCCCATTTCTCCATGGCCTGTCCTGCATTTCTGGTTTTGACACTTTTTTCAGCATGGCCCTTTTGACCGATGGGAAGCGAGACTTCTCTGTAGCGCTGATTTGCCTTTCCAGGTTGCTTGGTTGGCCAAAAAGGGCGTATGCGTTTTTTCCTGAATATATTCAGGAAAAAACGCATACGCCCTTTTTGGCCAAGGGCATCATTGTCAACGTTTTGCCGCTTTTCATGTGCTTTAAAGGCGATTCGTATCTACCTCCTGAAATCTGTTTCGTGCAATTCTGCCTTGATTTCAAATCCTCTTCTTTGCCTTCCCTCAATATATTTGTGGACGAGAGTTATCATTTATAACTCTGCAGGTTTGTGAATTGCAGTGCCCTGAACCTCCATTTTACAACTCGCTTTTTTGGGAGCTGGCCGCAAAAGCGCAGGATGGCTTCAGGCCCTGTTCTGGTTCCGGGGGGCAGGCTGAGCCTGTGGTTAATTCTTCTTCCTGATGGGAAAATGGAGTGACCTGTGCCTGTCCCGACACCAAGAGCTAGTCTCTCGTTGGTTCCCCGTCTTCCCGTTCATCCTCAGGACAAATTGCAACCTGTACGGAACAGGAGGTTAAAGGTGCTGATGCTCCAAGTAGGCAGATTGCTAGTAAAGTGGCTGGAATGGCGAACCCGGGCACAAGGAGATGAGAAATGAGGTGCGTTTTAGAAACCTTTCCCCATCACACGGTGTACCATCTTCTGGGTTTCTCATGCATGTTTTCGATGTAGGAAGATGCCCTTGAAGCTGGAGATTTGGGACCCATGCGATGGGTACCACGCAGTATTACTTTATAGGGTCTGCGTTTGCTCACCCAACCTCACCAAACCTCTCAGCCCCAAGAGTGTCCACCCTTATGTCTCATCCAGCTGTGGGTCTAGATATGGTCAATCCAGGTTGCATCACAGCCCCTGAACTCATTGTGTAAGAATTTCTATCTCTTTCACTGTCGTTGTTTCATGGGTTTTTCAAAGTAATTTATTTTCATAATGGGGTTTAGCTGCTTTTCACGGCTGTGTTTATGCCGCTTTCCACCCACTTGACACACTAACAGAGAGATATCAATACATAGGCTTTAAGATTATTACTAGTCAGATATATTCTTGTGCGGTGAATAGGGCGTGTTGAGTCCAGTTCTCTGAGCAAGGAGTAGGTCTTGTCTACTACATATTGGGTTTATGGAACGGTATCTGAGCTAATTTGATACCCTTGTTTTATGTATCACCCCACCTCACCTTTCCCGTTAAGCAGCCATAGTGTGTTTTCTGCATGTGTGACTCTGTTCTGTTTTGTAATTCAGTTCAAGTGTAACGGTTTTTACATTCCCTCTATCAGTGATACCTTAGGAGAAGTGTCCTTTTCTGTGTGACTTATTTCACTTAGAATCGTCGTACCTAAATCCACTCATCATGCTGCTACTAACATTATGACATTGATTTCATGGCTGAGTGATATTCCATTGTACATAAGGACCACAACTTCTTTATCCATTTTTCTCTTTCCTGGGATATTGAAGGTGGAATGAAGTGGAGGTCCTTGTCAACAGAGCAGCCCTCAACTTTGGGGTGCTTGTGTCTTGCTGATTTTTCATTTTCCCAATTTATACCCCCATGAGTGGAAGTGCCCTATGCTCTCTAAGCTGTGTTTTTCAGATGTTTCAGGACACACCGTACACTTCTCCAGAGTGGCTGTTGGCAATTTACATCCCGCCCATCAGTGTAGCAAGGCTCCCATTTCTCCATGGCCTGTCCTGCATTTCTGGTTTTGACACTTTTTTCAGCATGGCCCTTTTGACCGATGGGAAGCGAGACTTCTCTGTAGCGCTGATTTGCCTTTCCAGGTTGCTTGGTTGGCCAAAAAGGGCGTATGCGTTTTTTCCTGAATATATTCAGGAAAAAACGCATACGCCCTTTTTGGCCAAGGGCATCATTGTCAACGTTTTGCCGCTTTTCATGTGCTTTAAAGGCGATTCGTATCTACCTCCTGAAATCTGTTTCGTGCAATTCTGCCTTGATTTCAAATCCTCTTCTTTGCCTTCCCTCAATATATTTGTGGACGAGAGTTATCATTTATAACTCTGCAGGTTTGTGAATTGCAGTGCCCTGAACCTCCATTTTACAACTCGCTTTTTTGGGAGCTGGCCGCAAAAGCGCAGGATGGCTTCAGGCCCTGTTCTGGTTCCGGGGGGCAGGCTGAGCCTGTGGTTAATTCTTCTTCCTGATGGGAAAATGGAGTGACCTGTGCCTGTCCCGACACCAAGAGCTAGTCTCTCGTTGGTTCCCCGTCTTCCCGTTCATCCTCAGGACAAATTGCAACCTGTACGGAACAGGAGGTTAAAGGTGCTGATGCTCCAAGTAGGCAGATTGCTAGTAAAGTGGCTGGAATGGCGAACCCGGGCACAAGGAGATGAGAAATGAGGTGCGTTTTAGAAACCTTTCCCCATCACACGGTGTACCATCTTCTGGGTTTCTCATGCATGTTTTCGATGTAGGAAGATGCCCTTGAAGCTGGAGATTTGGGACCCATGCGATGGGTACCACGCAGTATTACTTTATAGGGTCTGCGTTTGCTCACCCAACCTCACCAAACCTCTCAGCCCCAAGAGTGTCCACCCTTATGTCTCATCCAGCTGTGGGTCTAGATATGGTCAATCCAGGTTGCATCACAGCCCCTGAACTCATTGTGTAAGAATTTCTATCTCTTTCACTGTCGTTGTTTCATGGGTTTTTCAAAGTAATTTATTTTCATAATGGGGTTTAGCTGCTTTTCACGGCTGTGTTTATGCCGCTTTCCACCCACTTGACACACTAACAGAGAGATATCAATACATAGGCTTTAAGATTATTACTAGTCAGATATATTCTTGTGCGGTGAATAGGGCGTGTTGAGTCCAGTTCTCTGAGCAAGGAGTAGGTCTTGTCTACTACATATTGGGTTTATGGAACGGTATCTGAGCTAATTTGATACCCTTGTTTTATGTATCACCCCACCTCACCTTTCCCGTTAAGCAGCCATAGTGTGTTTTCTGCATGTGTGACTCTGTTCTGTTTTGTAATTCAGTTCAAGTGTAACGGTTTTTACATTCCCTCTATCAGTGATACCTTAGGAGAAGTGTCCTTTTCTGTGTGACTTATTTCACTTAGAATCGTCGTACCTAAATCCACTCATCATGCTGCTACTAACATTATGACATTGATTTCATGGCTGAGTGATATTCCATTGTACATAAGGACCACAACTTCTTTATCCATTTTTCTCTTTCCTGGGATATTGAAGGTGGAATGAAGTGGAGGTCCTTGTCAACAGAGCAGCCCTCAACTTTGGGGTGCTTGTGTCTTGCTGATTTTTCATTTTCCCAATTTATACCCCCATGAGTGGAAGTGCCCTATGCTCTCTAAGCTGTGTTTTTCAGATGTTTCAGGACACACCGTACACTTCTCCAGAGTGGCTGTTGGCAATTTACATCCCGCCCATCAGTGTAGCAAGGCTCCCATTTCTCCATGGCCTGTCCTGCATTTCTGGTTTTGACACTTTTTTCAGCATGGCCCTTTTGACCGATGGGAAGCGAGACTTCTCTGTAGCGCTGATTTGCCTTTCCAGGTTGCTTGGTTGGCCAAAAAGGGCGTATGCGTTTTTTCCTGAATATATTCAGGAAAAAACGCATACGCCCTTTTTGGCCAAGGGCATCATTGTCAACGTTTTGCCGCTTTTCATGTGCTTTAAAGGCGATTCGTATCTACCTCCTGAAATCTGTTTCGTGCAATTCTGCCTTGATTTCAAATCCTCTTCTTTGCCTTCCCTCAATATATTTGTGGACGAGAGTTATCATTTATAACTCTGCAGGTTTGTGAATTGCAGTGCCCTGAACCTCCATTTTACAACTCGCTTTTTTGGGAGCTGGCCGCAAAAGCGCAGGATGGCTTCAGGCCCTGTTCTGGTTCCGGGGGGCAGGCTGAGCCTGTGGTTAATTCTTCTTCCTGATGGGAAAATGGAGTGACCTGTGCCTGTCCCGACACCAAGAGCTAGTCTCTCGTTGGTTCCCCGTCTTCCCGTTCATCCTCAGGACAAATTGCAACCTGTACGGAACAGGAGGTTAAAGGTGCTGATGCTCCAAGTAGGGAGATTGCTAGTAAAGTGGCTGGAATGGCGAACCCGGGCACAAGGAGATGAGAAATGAGGTGCGTTTTAGAAACCTTTCCCCATCACACGGTGTACCATCTTCTGGGTTTCTCATGCATGTTTTCGATGTAGGAAGATGCCCTTGAAGCTGGAGATTTGGGACCCATGCGATGGGTACCACGCAGTATTCCTTTAAAGGGTCTGCGTTTGCTCACCCAACCTCACCAAACCTCTCAGCCCCAAGAGTGTCCACCCTTATGTCTCATCCAGCTGTGGGTCTAGATATGGTCAATCCAGGTTGCATCACAGCCCCTGAACTCATTGTGTAAGAATTTCTATCTCTTTCACTGTCGTTGTTTCATGGGTTTTTCAAAGTAATTTATTTTCATAATGGGGTTTAGCTGCTTTTCACGGCTGTGTTTATGCCGCTTTCCACCCACTTGACACACTAACAGAGAGATATCAATACATAGGCTTTAAGATTATTACTAGTCAGATATATTCTTGTGCGGTGAATAGGGCGTGTTGAGTCCAGTTCTCTGAGCAAGGAGTAGGTCTTGTCTACTACATATTGGGTTTATGGAACGGTATCTGAGCTAATTTGATACCCTTGTTTTATGTATCACCCCACCTCACCTTTCCTGTTAAGCAGCCATAGTGTGTTTTCTGCATGTGTGACTCTGTTCTGTTTTGTAATTCAGTTCAAGTGTAACGGTTTTTACATTCCCTCTATCAGTGATACCTTAGGAGAAGTGTCCTTTTCTGTGTGACTTATTTCACTTAGAATCGTCGTACCTAAATCCACTCATCATGCTGCTACTAACATTATGACATTGATTTCATGGCTGAGTGATATTCCATTGTACATAAGGACCACAACTTCTTTATCCATTTTTCTCTTTCCTGGGATATTGAAGGTGGAATGAAGTGGAGGTCCTTGTCAACAGAGCAGCCCTCAACTTTGGGGTGCTTGTGTCTTGCTGATTTTTCATTTTCCCAATTTATACCCCCATGAGTGGAAGTGCCCTATGCTCTCTAAGCTGTGTTTTTCAGATGTTTCAGGACACACCGTACACTTCTCCAGAGTGGCTGTTGGCAATTTACATCCCGCCCATCAGTGTAGCAAGGCTCCCATTTCTCCATGGCCTGTCCTGCATTTCTGGTTTTGACACTTTTTTCAGCATGGCCCTTTTGACCGATGGGAAGCGAGACTTCTCTGTAGCGCTGATTTGCCTTTCCAGGTTGCTTGGTTGGCCAAAAAGGGCGTATGCGTTTTTTCCTGAATATATTCAGGAAAAAACGCATACGCCCTTTTTGGCCAAGGGCATCATTGTCAACGTTTTGCCGCTTTTCATGTGCTTTAAAGGCGATTCGTATCTACCTCCTGAAATCTGTTTCGTGCAATTCTGCCTTGATTTCAAATCCTCTTCTTTGCCTTCCCTCAATATATTTGTGGACGAGAGTTATCATTTATAACTCTGCAGGTTTGTGAATTGCAGTGCCCTGAACCTCCATTTTACAACTCGCTTTTTTGGGAGCTGGCCGCAAAAGCGCAGGATGGCTTCAGGCCCTGTTCTGGTTCCGGGGGGCAGGCTGAGCCTGTGGTTAATTCTTCTTCCTGATGGGAAAATGGAGTGACCTGTGCCTGTCCCGACACCAAGAGCTAGTCTCTCGTTGGTTCCCCGTCTTCCCGTTCATCCTCAGGACAAATTGCAACCTGTACGGAACAGGAGGTTAAAGGTGCTGATGCTCCAAGTAGGGAGATTGCTAGTAAAGTGGCTGGAATGGCGAACCCGGGCACAAGGAGATGAGAAATGAGGTGCGTTTTAGAAACCTTTCCCCATCACACGGTGTACCATCTTCTGGGTTTCTCATGCATGTTTTCGATGTAGGAAGATGCCCTTGAAGCTGGAGATTTGGGACCCATGCGATGGGTACCACGCAGTATTACTTTAAAGGGTCTGCGTTTGCTCACCCAACCTCACCAAACCTCTCAGCCCCAAGAGTGTCCACCCTTATGTCTCATCCAGCTGTGGGTCTAGATATGGTCAATCCAGGTTGCATCACAGCCCCTGAACTCATTGTGTAAGAATTTCTATCTCTTTCACTGTCGTTGTTTCATGGGTTTTTCAAAGTAATTTATTTTCATAATGGGGTTTAGCTGCTTTTCACGGCTGTGTTTATGCCGCTTTCCACCCACTTGACACACTAACAGAGAGATATCAATACATAGGCTTTAAGATTATTACTAGTCAGATATATTCTTGTGCGGTGAATAGGGCGTGTTGAGTCCAGTTCTCTGAGCAAGGAGTAGGTCTTGTCTACTACATATTGGGTTTATGGAACGGTATCTGAGCTAATTCGATACCCTTGTTTTATGTATCACCCCACCTCACCTTTCCCGTTAAGCAGCCATAGTGTGTTTTCTGCATGTGTGACTCTGTTCTGTTTTGTAATTCAGTTCAAGTGTAACGGTTTTTACATTCCCTCTATCAGTGATACCTTAGGAGAAGTGTCCTTTTCTGTGTGACTTATTTCACTTAGAATCGTCGTACCTAAATCCACTCATCATGCTGCTACTAACATTATGACATTGATTTCATGGCTGAGTGATATTCCATTGTACATAAGGACCACAACTTCTTTATCCATTTTTCTCTTTCCTGGGATATTTAAGGTGGAATGAAGTGGAGGTCCTTGTCAACAGAGCAGCCCTCAACTTTGGGGTGCTTGTGTCTTGCTGATTTTTCATTTTCCCAATTTATACCCCCATGAGTGGAAGTGCCCTATGCTCTCTAAGCTGTGTTTTTCAGATGTTTCAGGACACACCGTACACTTCTCCAGAGTGGCTGTTGGCAATTTACATCCCGCCCATCAGTGTAGCAAGGCTCCCATTTCTCCATGGCCTGTCCTGCATTTCTGGTTTTGACACTTTTTTCAGCATGGCCCTTTTGACCGATGGGAAGCGAGACTTCTCTGTAGCGCTGATTTGCCTTTCCAGGTTGCTTGGTTGGCCAAAAAGGGCGTATGCGTTTTTTCCTGAATATATTCAGGAAAAAACGCATACGCCCTTTTTGGCCAAGGGCATCATTGTCAACGTTTTGCCGCTTTTCATGTGCTTTAAAGGCGATTCGTATCTACCTCCTGAAATCTGTTTCGTGCAATTCTGCCTTGATTTCAAATCCTCTTCTTTGCCTTCCCTCAATATATTTGTGGACGAGAGTTATCATTTATAACTCTGCAGGTTTGTGAATTGCAGTGCCCTGAACCTCCATTTTACAACTCGCTTTTTTGGGAGCTGGCCGCAAAAGCGCAGGATGGCTTCAGGCCCTGTTCTGGTTCCGGGGGGCAGGCTGAGCCTGTGGTTAATTCTTCTTCCTGATGGGAAAATGGAGTGACCTGTGCCTGTCCCGACACCAAGAGCTAGTCTCTCGTTGGTTCCCCGTCTTCCCGTTCATCCTCAGGACAAATTGCAACCTGTACGGAACAGGAGGTTAAAGGTGCTGATGCTCCAAGTAGGGAGATTGCTAGTAAAGTGGCTGGAATGGCGAACCCGGGCACAAGGAGATGAGAAATGAGGTGCGTTTTAGAAACCTTTCCCCATCACACGGTGTACCATCTTCTGGGTTTCTCATGCATGTTTTCGATGTAGGAAGATGCCCTTGAAGCTGGAGATTTGGGACCCATGCGATGGGTACCACGCAGTATTACTTTAAAGGGTCTGCGTTTGCTCACCCAACCTCACCAAACCTCTCAGCCCCAAGAGTGTCCACCCTTATGTCTCATCCAGCTGTGGGTCTAGATATGGTCAATCCAGGTTGCATCACAGCCCCTGAACTCATTGTGTAAGAATTTCTATCTCTTTCACTGTCGTTGTTTCATGGGTTTTTCAAAGTAATTTATTTTCATAATGGGGTTTAGCTGCTTTTCACGGCTGTGTTTATGCCGCTTTCCACCCACTTGACACACTAACAGAGAGATATCAATACATAGGCTTTAAGATTATTACTAGTCAGATATATTCTTGTGCGGTGAATAGGGCGTGTTGAGTCCAGTTCTCTGAGCAAGGAGTAGGTCTTGTCTACTACATATTGGGTTTATGGAACGGTATCTGAGCTAATTCGATACCCTTGTTTTATGTATCACCCCACCTCACCTTTCCCGTTAAGCAGCCATAGTGTGTTTTCTGCATGTGTGACTCTGTTCTGTTTTGTAATTCAGTTCAAGTGTAACGGTTTTTACATTCCCTCTATCAGTGATACCTTAGGAGAAGTGTCCTTTTCTGTGTGACTTATTTCACTTAGAATCGTCGTACCTAAATCCACTCATCATGCTGCTACTAACATTATGACATTGATTTCATGGCTGAGTGATATTCCATTGTACATAAGGACCACAACTTCTTTATCCATTTTTCTCTTTCCTGGGATATTTAAGGTGGAATGAAGTGGAGGTCCTTGTCAACAGAGCAGCCCTCAACTTTGGGGTGCTTGTGTCTTGCTGATTTTTCATTTTCCCAATTTATACCCCCATGAGTGGAAGTGCCCTATGCTCTCTAAGCTGTGTTTTTCAGATGTTTCAGGACACACCGTACACTTCTCCAGAGTGGCTGTTGGCAATTTACATCCCGCCCATCAGTGTAGCAAGGCTCCCATTTCTCCATGGCCTGTCCTGCATTTCTGGTTTTGACACTTTTTTCAGCATGGCCCTTTTGACCGATGGGAAGCGAGACTTCTCTGTAGCGCTGATTTGCCTTTCCAGGTTGCTTGGTTGGCCAAAAAGGGCGTATGCGTTTTTTCCTGAATATATTCAGGAAAAAACGCATACGCCCTTTTTGGCCAAGGGCATCATTGTCAACGTTTTGCCGCTTTTCATGTGCTTTAAAGGCGATTCGTATCTACCTCCTGAAATCTGTTTCGTGCAATTCTGCCTTGATTTCAAATCCTCTTCTTTGCCTTCCCTCAATATATTTGTGGACGAGAGTTATCATTTATAACTCTGCAGGTTTGTGAATTGCAGTGCCCTGAACCTCCATTTTACAACTCGCTTTTTTGGGAGCTGGCCGCAAAAGCGCAGGATGGCTTCAGGCCCTGTTCTGGTTCCGGGGGGCAGGCTGAGCCTGTGGTTAATTCTTCTTCCTGATGGGAAAATGGAGTGACCTGTGCCTGTCCCGACACCAAGAGCTAGTCTCTCGTTGGTTCCCCGTCTTCCCGTTCATCCTCAGGACAAATTGCAACCTGTACGGAACAGGAGGTTAAAGGTGCTGATGCTCCAAGTAGGGAGATTGCTAGTAAAGTGGCTGGAATGGCGAACCCGGGCACAAGGAGATGAGAAATGAGGTGCGTTTTAGAAACCTTTCCCCATCACACGGTGTACCATCTTCTGGGTTTCTCATGCATGTTTTCGATGTAGGAAGATGCCCTTGAAGCTGGAGATTTGGGACCCATGCGATGGGTACCACGCAGTATTACTTTAAAGGGTCTGCGTTTGCTCACCCAACCTCACCAAACCTCTCAGCCCCAAGAGTGTCCACCCTTATGTCTCATCCAGCTGTGGGTCTAGATATGGTCAATCCAGGTTGCATCACAGCCCCTGAACTCATTGTGTAAGAATTTCTATCTCTTTCACTGTCGTTGTTTCATGGGTTTTTCAAAGTAATTTATTTTCATAATGGGGTTTAGCTGCTTTTCACGGCTGTGTTTATGCCGCTTTCCACCCACTTGACACACTAACAGAGAGATATCAATACATAGGCTTTAAGATTATTACTAGTCAGATATATTCTTGTGCGGTGAATAGGGCGTGTTGAGTCCAGTTCTCTGAGCAAGGAGTAGGTCTTGTCTACTACATATTGGGTTTATGGAACGGTATCTGAGCTAATTCGATACCCTTGTTTTATGTATCACCCCACCTCACCTTTCCCGTTAAGCAGCCATAGTGTGTTTTCTGCATGTGTGACTCTGTTCTGTTTTGTAATTCAGTTCAAGTGTAACGGTTTTTACATTCCCTCTATCAGTGATACCTTAGGAGAAGTGTCCTTTTCTGTGTGACTTATTTCACTTAGAATCGTCGTACCTAAATCCACTCATCATGCTGCTACTAACATTATGACATTGATTTCATGGCTGAGTGATATTCCATTGTACATAAGGACCACAACTTCTTTATCCATTTTTCTCTTTCCTGGGATATTTAAGGTGGAATGAAGTGGAGGTCCTTGTCAACAGAGCAGCCCTCAACTTTGGGGTGCTTGTGTCTTGCTGATTTTTCATTTTCCCAATTTATACCCCCATGAGTGGAAGTGCCCTATGCTCTCTAAGCTGTGTTTTTCAGATGTTTCAGGACACAC
Organism: Balaenoptera borealis; assembly: GCF_965194805.1. Taxonomy (NCBI): domain Eukaryota; kingdom Metazoa; phylum Chordata; class Mammalia; order Artiodactyla; family Balaenopteridae; genus Balaenoptera; species Balaenoptera borealis. The sequence continues at coordinate 49,175 of NW_028123929.1, read as the reverse complement.
CGTACACTTCTCCAGAGTGGCTGTTGGCAATTTACATCCCGCCCATCAGTGTAGCAAGGCTCCCATTTCTCCATGGCCTGTCCTGCATTTCTGGTTTTGACACTTTTTTCAGCATGGCCCTTTTGACCGATGGGAAGCGAGACTTCTCTGTAGCGCTGATTTGCCTTTCCAGGTTGCTTGGTTGGCCAAAAAGGGCGTATGCGTTTTTTCCTGAATATATTCAGGAAAAAACGCATACGCCCTTTTTGGCCAAGGGCATCATTGTCAACGTTTTGCCGCTTTTCATGTGCTTTAAAGGCGATTCGTATCTACCTCCTGAAATCTGTTTCGTGCAATTCTGCCTTGATTTCAAATCCTCTTCTTTGCCTTCCCTCAATATATTTGTGGACGAGAGTTATCATTTATAACTCTGCAGGTTTGTGAATTGCAGTGCCCTGAACCTCCATTTTACAACTCGCTTTTTTGGGAGCTGGCCGCAAAAGCGCAGGATGGCTTCAGGCCCTGTTCTGGTTCCGGGGGGCAGGCTGAGCCTGTGGTTAATTCTTCTTCCTGATGGGAAAATGGAGTGACCTGTGCCTGTCCCGACACCAAGAGCTAGTCTCTCGTTGGTTCCCCGTCTTCCCGTTCATCCTCAGGACAAATTGCAACCTGTACGGAACAGGAGGTTAAAGGTGCTGATGCTCCAAGTAGGGAGATTGCTAGTAAAGTGGCTGGAATGGCGAACCCGGGCACAAGGAGATGAGAAATGAGGTGCGTTTTAGAAACCTTTCCCCATCACACGGTGTACCATCTTCTGGGTTTCTCATGCATGTTTTCGATGTAGGAAGATGCCCTTGAAGCTGGAGATTTGGGACCCATGCGATGGGTACCACGCAGTATTACTTTAAAGGGTCTGCGTTTGCTCACCCAACCTCACCAAACCTCTCAGCCCCAAGAGTGTCCACCCTTATGTCTCATCCAGCTGTGGGTCTAGATATGGTCAATCCAGGTTGCATCACAGCCCCTGAACTCATTGTGTAAGAATTTCTATCTCTTTCACTGTCGTTGTTTCATGGGTTTTTCAAAGTAATTTATTTTCATAATGGGGTTTAGCTGCTTTTCACGGCTGTGTTTATGCCGCTTTCCACCCACTTGACACACTAACAGAGAGATATCAATACATAGGCTTTAAGATTATTACTAGTCAGATATATTCTTGTGCGGTGAATAGGGCGTGTTGAGTCCAGTTCTCTGAGCAAGGAGTAGGTCTTGTCTACTACATATTGGGTTTATGGAACGGTATCTGAGCTAATTCGATACCCTTGTTTTATGTATCACCCCACCTCACCTTTCCCGTTAAGCAGCCATAGTGTGTTTTCTGCATGTGTGACTCTGTTCTGTTTTGTAATTCAGTTCAAGTGTAACGGTTTTTACATTCCCTCTATCAGTGATACCTTAGGAGAAGTGTCCTTTTCTGTGTGACTTATTTCACTTAGAATCGTCGTACCTAAATCCACTCATCATGCTGCTACTAACATTATGACATTGATTTCATGGCTGAGTGATATTCCATTGTACATAAGGACCACAACTTCTTTATCCATTTTTCTCTTTCCTGGGATATTTAAGGTGGAATGAAGTGGAGGTCCTTGTCAACAGAGCAGCCCTCAACTTTGGGGTGCTTGTGTCTTGCTGATTTTTCATTTTCCCAATTTATACCCCCATGAGTGGAAGTGCCCTATGCTCTCTAAGCTGTGTTTTTCAGATGTTTCAGGACACACCGTACACTTCTCCAGAGTGGCTGTTGGCAATTTACATCCCGCCCATCAGTGTAGCAAGGCTCCCATTTCTCCATGGCCTGTCCTGCATTTCTGGTTTTGACACTTTTTTCAGCATGGCCCTTTTGACCGATGGGAAGCGAGACTTCTCTGTAGCGCTGATTTGCCTTTCCAGGTTGCTTGGTTGGCCAAAAAGGGCGTATGCGTTTTTTCCTGAATATATTCAGGAAAAAACGCATACGCCCTTTTTGGCCAAGGGCATCATTGTCAACGTTTTGCCGCTTTTCATGTGCTTTAAAGGCGATTCGTATCTACCTCCTGAAATCTGTTTCGTGCAATTCTGCCTTGATTTCAAATCCTCTTCTTTGCCTTCCCTCAATATATTTGTGGACGAGAGTTATCATTTATAACTCTGCAGGTTTGTGAATTGCAGTGCCCTGAACCTCCATTTTACAACTCGCTTTTTTGGGAGCTGGCCGCAAAAGCGCAGGATGGCTTCAGGCCCTGTTCTGGTTCCGGGGGGCAGGCTGAGCCTGTGGTTAATTCTTCTTCCTGATGGGAAAATGGAGTGACCTGTGCCTGTCCCGACACCAAGAGCTAGTCTCTCGTTGGTTCCCCGTCTTCCCGTTCATCCTCAGGACAAATTGCAACCTGTACGGAACAGGAGGTTAAAGGTGCTGATGCTCCAAGTAGGGAGATTGCTAGTAAAGTGGCTGGAATGGCGAACCCGGGCACAAGGAGATGAGAAATGAGGTGCGTTTTAGAAACCTTTCCCCATCACACGGTGTACCATCTTCTGGGTTTCTCATGCATGTTTTCGATGTAGGAAGATGCCCTTGAAGCTGGAGATTTGGGACCCATGCGATGGGTACCACGCAGTATTACTTTAAAGGGTCTGCGTTTGCTCACCCAACCTCACCAAACCTCTCAGCCCCAAGAGTGTCCACCCTTATGTCTCATCCAGCTGTGGGTCTAGATATGGTCAATCCAGGTTGCATCACAGCCCCTGAACTCATTGTGTAAGAATTTCTATCTCTTTCACTGTCGTTGTTTCATGGGTTTTTCAAAGTAATTTATTTTCATAATGGGGTTTAGCTGCTTTTCACGGCTGTGTTTATGCCGCTTTCCACCCACTTGACACACTAACAGAGAGATATCAATACATAGGCTTTAAGATTATTACTAGTCAGATATATTCTTGTGCGGTGAATAGGGCGTGTTGAGTCCAGTTCTCTGAGCAAGGAGTAGGTCTTGTCTACTACATATTGGGTTTATGGAACGGTATCTGAGCTAATTTGATACCCTTGTTTTATGTATCACCCCACCTCACCTTTCCCGTTAAGCAGCCATAGTGTGTTTTCTGCATGTGTGACTCTGTTCTGTTTTGTAATTCAGTTCAAGTGTAACGGTTTTTACATTCCCTCTATCAGTGATACCTTAGGAGAAGTGTCCTTTTCTGTGTGACTTATTTCACTTAGAATCGTCGTACCTAAATCCACTCATCATGCTGCTACTAACATTATGACATTGATTTCATGGCTGAGTGATATTCCATTGTACATAAGGACCACAACTTCTTTATCCATTTTTCTCTTTCCTGGGATATTTAAGGTGGAATGAAGTGGAGGTCCTTGTCAACAGAGCAGCCCTCAACTTTGGGGTGCTTGTGTCTTGCTGATTTTTCATTTTCCCAATTTATACCCCCATGAGTGGAAGTGCCCTATGCTCTCTAAGCTGTGTTTTTCAGATGTTTCAGGACACACCGTACACTTCTCCAGAGTGGCTGTTGGCAATTTACATCCCGCCCATCAGTGTAGCAAGGCTCCCATTTCTCCATGGCCTGTCCTGCATTTCTGGTTTTGACACTTTTTTCAGCATGGCCCTTTTGACCGATGGGAAGCGAGACTTCTCTGTAGCGCTGATTTGCCTTTCCAGGTTGCTTGGTTGGCCAAAAAGGGCGTATGCGTTTTTTCCTGAATATATTCAGGAAAAAACGCATACGCCCTTTTTGGCCAAGGGCATCATTGTCAACGTTTTGCCGCTTTTCATGTGCTTTAAAGGCGATTCGTATCTACCTCCTGAAATCTGTTTCGTGCAATTCTGCCTTGATTTCAAATCCTCTTCTTTGCCTTCCCTCAATATATTTGTGGACGAGAGTTATCATTTATAACTCTGCAGGTTTGTGAATTGCAGTGCCCTGAACCTCCATTTTACAACTCGCTTTTTTGGGAGCTGGCCGCAAAAGCGCAGGATGGCTTCAGGCCCTGTTCTGGTTCCGGGGGGCAGGCTGAGCCTGTGGTTAATTCTTCTTCCTGATGGGAAAATGGAGTGACCTGTGCCTGTCCCGACACCAAGAGCTAGTCTCTCGTTGGTTCCCCGTCTTCCCGTTCATCCTCAGGACAAATTGCAACCTGTACGGAACAGGAGGTTAAAGGTGCTGATGCTCCAAGTAGGGAGATTGCTAGTAAAGTGGCTGGAATGGCGAACCCGGGCACAAGGAGATGAGAAATGAGGTGCGTTTTAGAAACCTTTCCCCATCACACGGTGTACCATCTTCTGGGTTTCTCATGCATGTTTTCGATGTAGGAAGATGCCCTTGAAGCTGGAGATTTGGGACCCATGCGATGGGTACCACGCAGTATTACTTTAAAGGGTCTGCGTTTGCTCACCCAACCTCACCAAACCTCTCAGCCCCAAGAGTGTCCACCCTTATGTCTCATCCAGCTGTGGGTCTAGATATGGTCAATCCAGGTTGCATCACAGCCCCTGAACTCATTGTGTAAGAATTTCTATCTCTTTCACTGTCGTTGTTTCATGGGTTTTTCAAAGTAATTTATTTTCATAATGGGGTTTAGCTGCTTTTCACGGCTGTGTTTATGCCGCTTTCCACCCACTTGACACACTAACAGAGAGATATCAATACATAGGCTTTAAGATTATTACTAGTCAGATATATTCTTGTGCGGTGAATAGGGCGTGTTGAGTCCAGTTCTCTGAGCAAGGAGTAGGTCTTGTCTACTACATATTGGGTTTATGGAACGGTATCTGAGCTAATTTGATACCCTTGTTTTATGTATCACCCCACCTCACCTTTCCCGTTAAGCAGCCATAGTGTGTTTTCTGCATGTGTGACTCTGTTCTGTTTTGTAATTCAGTTCAAGTGTAACGGTTTTTACATTCCCTCTATCAGTGATACCTTAGGAGAAGTGTCCTTTTCTGTGTGACTTATTTCACTTAGAATCGTCGTACCTAAATCCACTCATCATGCTGCTACTAACATTATGACATTGATTTCATGGCTGAGTGATATTCCATTGTACATAAGGACCACAACTTCTTTATCCATTTTTCTCTTTCCTGGGATATTTAAGGTGGAATGAAGTGGAGGTCCTTGTCAACAGAGCAGCCCTCAACTTTGGGGTGCTTGTGTCTTGCTGATTTTTCATTTTCCCAATTTATACCCCCATGAGTGGAAGTGCCCTATGCTCTCTAAGCTGTGTTTTTCAGATGTTTCAGGACACACCGTACACTTCTCCAGAGTGGCTGTTGGCAATTTACATCCCGCCCATCAGTGTAGCAAGGCTCCCATTTCTCCATGGCCTGTCCTGCATTTCTGGTTTTGACACTTTTTTCAGCATGGCCCTTTTGACCGATGGGAAGCGAGACTTCTCTGTAGCGCTGATTTGCCTTTCCAGGTTGCTTGGTTGGCCAAAAAGGGCGTATGCGTTTTTTCCTGAATATATTCAGGAAAAAACGCATACGCCCTTTTTGGCCAAGGGCATCATTGTCAACGTTTTGCCGCTTTTCATGTGCTTTAAAGGCGATTCGTATCTACCTCCTGAAATCTGTTTCGTGCAATTCTGCCTTGATTTCAAATCCTCTTCTTTGCCTTCCCTCAATATATTTGTGGACGAGAGTTATCATTTATAACTCTGCAGGTTTGTGAATTGCAGTGCCCTGAACCTCCATTTTACAACTCGCTTTTTTGGGAGCTGGCCGCAAAAGCGCAGGATGGCTTCAGGCCCTGTTCTGGTTCCGGGGGGCAGGCTGAGCCTGTGGTTAATTCTTCTTCCTGATGGGAAAATGGAGTGACCTGTGCCTGTCCCGACACCAAGAGCTAGTCTCTCGTTGGTTCCCCGTCTTCCCGTTCATCCTCAGGACAAATTGCAACCTGTACGGAACAGGAGGTTAAAGGTGCTGATGCTCCAAGTAGGGAGATTGCTAGTAAAGTGGCTGGAATGGCGAACCCGGGCACAAGGAGATGAGAAATGAGGTGCGTTTTAGAAACCTTTCCCCATCACACGGTGTACCATCTTCTGGGTTTCTCATGCATGTTTTCGATGTAGGAAGATGCCCTTGAAGCTGGAGATTTGGGACCCATGCGATGGGTACCACGCAGTATTACTTTAAAGGGTCTGCGTTTGCTCACCCAACCTCACCAAACCTCTCAGCCCCAAGAGTGTCCACCCTTATGTCTCATCCAGCTGTGGGTCTAGATATGGTCAATCCAGGTTGCATCACAGCCCCTGAACTCATTGTGTAAGAATTTCTATCTCTTTCACTGTCGTTGTTTCATGGGTTTTTCAAAGTAATTTATTTTCATAATGGGGTTTAGCTGCTTTTCACGGCTGTGTTTATGCCGCTTTCCACCCACTTGACACACTAACAGAGAGATATCAATACATAGGCTTTAAGATTATTACTAGTCAGATATATTCTTGTGCGGTGAATAGGGCGTGTTGAGTCCAGTTCTCTGAGCAAGGAGTAGGTCTTGTCTACTACATATTGGGTTTATGGAACGGTATCTGAGCTAATTTGATACCCTTGTTTTATGTATCACCCCACCTCACCTTTCCCGTTAAGCAGCCATAGTGTGTTTTCTGCATGTGTGACTCTGTTCTGTTTTGTAATTCAGTTCAAGTGTAACGGTTTTTACATTCCCTCTATCAGTGATACCTTAGGAGAAGTGTCCTTTTCTGTGTGACTTATTTCACTTAGAATCGTCGTACCTAAATCCACTCATCATGCTGCTACTAACATTATGACATTGATTTCATGGCTGAGTGATATTCCATTGTACATAAGGACCACAACTTCTTTATCCATTTTTCTCTTTCCTGGGATATTGAAGGTGGAATGAAGTGGAGGTCCTTGTCAACAGAGCAGCCCTCAACTTTGGGGTGCTTGTGTCTTGCTGATTTTTCATTTTCCCAATTTATACCCCCATGAGTGGAAGTGCCCTATGCTCTCTAAGCTGTGTTTTTCAGATGTTTCAGGACACACCGTACACTTCTCCAGAGTGGCTGTTGGCAATTTACATCCCGCCCATCAGTGTAGCAAGGCTCCCATTTCTCCATGGCCTGTCCTGCATTTCTGGTTTTGACACTTTTTTCAGCATGGCCCTTTTGACCGATGGGAAGCGAGACTTCTCTGTAGCGCTGATTTGCCTTTCCAGGTTGCTTGGTTGGCCAAAAAGGGCGTATGCGTTTTTTCCTGAATATATTCAGGAAAAAACGCATACGCCCTTTTTGGCCAAGGGCATCATTGTCAACGTTTTGCCGCTTTTCATGTGCTTTAAAGGCGATTCGTATCTACCTCCTGAAATCTGTTTCGTGCAATTCTGCCTTGATTTCAAATCCTCTTCTTTGCCTTCCCTCAATATATTTGTGGACGAGAGTTATCATTTATAACTCTGCAGGTTTGTGAATTGCAGTGCCCTGAACCTCCATTTTACAACTCGCTTTTTTGGGAGCTGGCCGCAAAAGCGCAGGATGGCTTCAGGCCCTGTTCTGGTTCCGGGGGGCAGGCTGAGCCTGTGGTTAATTCTTCTTCCTGATGGGAAAATGGAGTGACCTGTGCCTGTCCCGACACCAAGAGCTAGTCTCTCGTTGGTTCCCCGTCTTCCCGTTCATCCTCAGGACAAATTGCAACCTGTACGGAACAGGAGGTTAAAGGTGCTGATGCTCCAAGTAGGGAGATTGCTAGTAAAGTGGCTGGAATGGCGAACCCGGGCACAAGGAGATGAGAAATGAGGTGCGTTTTAGAAACCTTTCCCCATCACACGGTGTACCATCTTCTGGGTTTCTCATGCATGTTTTCGATGTAGGAAGATGCCCTTGAAGCTGGAGATTTGGGACCCATGCGATGGGTACCACGCAGTATTACTTTAAAGGGTCTGCGTTTGCTCACCCAACCTCACCAAACCTCTCAGCCCCAAGAGTGTCCACCCTTATGTCTCATCCAGCTGTGGGTCTAGATATGGTCAATCCAGGTTGCATCACAGCCCCTGAACTCATTGTGTAAGAATTTCTATCTCTTTCACTGTCGTTGTTTCATGGGTTTTTCAAAGTAATTTATTTTCATAATGGGGTTTAGCTGCTTTTCACGGCTGTGTTTATGCCGCTTTCCACCCACTTGACACACTAACAGAGAGATATCAATACATAGGCTTTAAGATTATTACTAGTCAGATATATTCTTGTGCGGTGAATAGGGCGTGTTGAGTCCAGTTCTCTGAGCAAGGAGTAGGTCTTGTCTACTACATATTGGGTTTATGGAACGGTATCTGAGCTAATTTGATACCCTTGTTTTATGTATCACCCCACCTCACCTTTCCCGTTAAGCAGCCATAGTGTGTTTTCTGCATGTGTGACTCTGTTCTGTTTTGTAGTTCAGTTCAAGTGTAACGGTTTTTACATTCCCTCTATCAGTGATACCTTAGGAGAAGTGTCCTTTTCTGTGTGACTTATTTCACTTAGAATCGTCGTACCTAAATCCACTCATCATGCTGCTACTAACATTATGACATTGATTTCATGGCTGAGTGATATTCCATTGTACATAAGGACCACAACTTCTTTATCCATTTTTCTCTTTCCTGGGATATTGAAGGTGGAATGAAGTGGAGGTCCTTGTCAACAGAGCAGCCCTCAACTTTGGGGTGCTTGTGTCTTGCTGATTTTTCATTTTCCCAATTTATACCCCCATGAGTGGAAGTGCCCTATGCTCTCTAAGCTGTGTTTTTCAGATGTTTCAGGACACACCGTACACTTCTCCAGAGTGGCTGTTGGCAATTTACATCCCGCCCATCAGTGTAGCAAGGCTCCCATTTCTCCATGGCCTGTCCTGCATTTCTGGTTTTGACACTTTTTTCAGCATGGCCCTTTTGACCGATGGGAAGCGAGACTTCTCTGTAGCGCTGATTTGCCTTTCCAGGTTGCTTGGTTGGCCAAAAAGGGCGTATGCGTTTTTTCCTGAATATATTCAGGAAAAAACGCATACGCCCTTTTTGGCCAAGGGCATCATTGTCAACGTTTTGCCGCTTTTCATGTGCTTTAAAGGCGATTCGTATCTACCTCCTGAAATCTGTTTCGTGCAATTCTGCCTTGATTTCAAATCCTCTTCTTTGCCTTCCCTCAATATATTTGTGGACGAGAGTTATCATTTATAACTCTGCAGGTTTGTGAATTGCAGTGCCCTGAACCTCCATTTTACAACTCGCTTTTTTGGGAGCTGGCCGCAAAAGCGCAGGATGGCTTCAGGCCCTGTTCTGGTTCCGGGGGGCAGGCTGAGCCTGTGGTTAATTCTTCTTCCTGATGGGAAAATGGAGTGACCTGTGCCTGTCCCGACACCAAGAGCTAGTCTCTCGTTGGTTCCCCGTCTTCCCGTTCATCCTCAGGACAAATTGCAACCTGTACGGAACAGGAGGTTAAAGGTGCTGATGCTCCAAGTAGGGAGATTGCTAGTAAAGTGGCTGGAATGGCGAACCCGGGCACAAGGAGATGAGAAATGAGGTGCGTTTTAGAAACCTTTCCCCATCACACGGTGTACCATCTTCTGGGTTTCTCATGCATGTTTTCGATGTAGGAAGATGCCCTTGAAGCTGGAGATTTGGGACCCATGCGATGGGTACCACGCAGTATTACTTTAAAGGGTCTGCGTTTGCTCACCCAACCTCACCAAACCTCTCAGCCCCAAGAGTGTCCACCCTTATGTCTCATCCAGCTGTGGGTCTAGATATGGTCAATCCAGGTTGCATCACAGCCCCTGAACTCATTGTGTAAGAATTTCTATCTCTTTCACTGTCGTTGTTTCATGGGTTTTTCAAAGTAATTTATTTTCATAATGGGGTTTAGCTGCTTTTCACGGCTGTGTTTATGCCGCTTTCCACCCACTTGACACACTAACAGAGAGATATCAATACATAGGCTTTAAGATTATTACTAGTCAGATATATTCTTGTGCGGTGAATAGGGCGTGTTGAGTCCAGTTCTCTGAGCAAGGAGTAGGTCTTGTCTACTACATATTGGGTTTATGGAACGGTATCTGAGCTAATTTGATACCCTTGTTTTATGTATCACCCCACCTCACCTTTCCCGTTAAGCAGCCATAGTGTGTTTTCTGCATGTGTGACTCTGTTCTGTTTTGTAGTTCAGTTCAAGTGTAACGGTTTTTACATTCCCTCTATCAGTGATACCTTAGGAGAAGTGTCCTTTTCTGTGTGACTTATTTCACTTAGAATCGTCGTACCTAAATCCACTCATCATGCTGCTACTAACATTATGACATTGATTTCATGGCTGAGTGATATTCCATTGTACATAAGGACCACAACTTCTTTATCCATTTTTCTCTTTCCTGGGATATTGAAGGTGGAATGAAGTGGAGGTCCTTGTCAACAGAGCAGCCCTCAACTTTGGGGTGCTTGTGTCTTGCTGATTTTTCATTTTCCCAATTTATACCCCCATGAGTGGAAGTGCCCTATGCTCTCTAAGCTGTGTTTTTCAGATGTTTCAGGACACACCGTACACTTCTCCAGAGTGGCTGTTGGCAATTTACATCCCGCCCATCAGTGTAGCAAGGCTCCCATTTCTCCATGGCCTGTCCTGCATTTCTGGTTTTGACACTTTTTTCAGCATGGCCCTTTTGACCGATGGGAAGCGAGACTTCTCTGTAGCGCTGATTTGCCTTTCCAGGTTGCTTGGTTGGCCAAAAAGGGCGTATGCGTTTTTTCCTGAATATATTCAGGAAAAAACGCATACGCCCTTTTTGGCCAAGGGCATCATTGTCAACGTTTTGCCGCTTTTCATGTGCTTTAAAGGCGATTCGTATCTACCTCCTGAAATCTGTTTCGTGCAATTCTGCCTTGATTTCAAATCCTCTTCTTTGCCTTCCCTCAATATATTTGTGGACGAGAGTTATCATTTATAACTCTGCAGGTTTGTGAATTGCAGTGCCCTGAACCTCCATTTTACAACTCGCTTTTTTGGGAGCTGGCCGCAAAAGCGCAGGATGGCTTCAGGCCCTGTTCTGGTTCCGGGGGGCAGGCTGAGCCTGTGGTTAATTCTTCTTCCTGATGGGAAAATGGAGTGACCTGTGCCTGTCCCGACACCAAGAGCTAGTCTCTCGTTGGTTCCCCGTCTTCCCGTTCATCCTCAGGACAAATTGCAACCTGTACGGAACAGGAGGTTAAAGGTGCTGATGCTCCAAGTAGGGAGATTGCTAGTAAAGGGGCTGGAATGGCGAACCCGGGCACAAGGAGATGAGAAATGAGGTGCGTTTTAGAAACCTTTCCCCATTACACGGTGTACCATCTTCTGGGTTTCTCATGCATGTTTTCGATGTAGGAAGATGCCCTTGAAGCTGGAGATTTGGGACCCATGCGATGGGTACCACGCAGTATTACTTTAAAGGGTCTGCGTTTGCTCACCCAACCTCACCAAACCTCTCAGCCCCAAGAGTGTCCACCCTTATGTCTCATCCAGCTGTGGGTCTAGATATGGTCAATCCAGGTTGCATCACAGCCCCTGAACTCATTGTGTAAGAATTTCTATCTCTTTCACTGTCGTTGTTTCATGGGTTTTTCAAAGTAATTTATTTTCATAATGGGGTTTAGCTGCTTTTCACGGCTGTGTTTATGCCGCTTTCCACCCACTTGACACACTAACAGAGAGATATCAATACATAGGCTTTAAGATTATTACTAGTCAGATATATTCTTGTGCGGTGAATAGGGCGTGTTGAGTCCAGTTCTCTGAGCAAGGAGTAGGTCTTGTCTACTACATATTGGGTTTATGGAACGGTATCTGAGCTAATTTGATACCCTTGTTTTATGTATCACCCCACCTCACCTTTCCCGTTAAGCAGCCATAGTGTGTTTTCTGCATGTGTGACTCTGTTCTGTTTTGTAGTTCAGTTCAAGTGTAACGGTTTTTACATTCCCTCTATCAGTGATACCTTAGGAGAAGTGTCCTTTTCTGTGTGACTTATTTCACTTAGAATCGTCGTACCTAAATCCACTCATCATGCTGCTACTAACATTATGACATTGATTTCATGGCTGAGTGATATTCCATTGTACATAAGGACCACAACTTCTTTATCCATTTTTCTCTTTCCTGGGATATTGAAGGTGGAATGAAGTGGAGGTCCTTGTCAACAGAGCAGCCCTCAACTTTGGGGTGCTTGTGTCTTGCTGATTTTTCATTTTCCCAATTTATACCCCCATGAGTGGAAGTGCCCTATGCTCTCTAAGCTGTGTTTTTCAGATGTTTCAGGACACACCGTACACTTCTCCAGAGTGGCTGTTGGCAATTTACATCCCGCCCATCAGTGTAGCAAGGCTCCCATTTCTCCATGGCCTGTCCTGCATTTCTGGTTTTGACACTTTTTTCAGCATGGCCCTTTTGACCGATGGGAAGCGAGACTTCTCTGTAGCGCTGATTTGCCTTTCCAGGTTGCTTGGTTGGCCAAAAAGGGCGTATGCGTTTTTTCCTGAATATATTCAGGAAAAAACGCATACGCCCTTTTTGGCCAAGGGCATCATTGTCAACGTTTTGCCGCTTTTCATGTGGTTTAAAGGCGATTCGTATCTACCTCCTGAAATCTGTTTCGTGCAATTCTGCCTTGATTTCAAATCCTCTTCTTTGCCTTCCCTCAATATATTTGTGGACGAGAGTTATCATTTATAACTCTGCAGGTTTGTGAATTGCAGTGCCCTGAACCTCCATTTTACAACTCGCTTTTTTGGGAGCTGGCCGCAAAAGCGCAGGATGGCTTCAGGCCCTGTTCTGGTTCCGGGGGGCAGGCTGAGCCTGTGGTTAATTCTTCTTCCTGATGGGAAAATGGAGTGACCTGTGCCTGTCCCGACACCAAGAGCTAGTCTCTCGTTGGTTCCCCGTCTTCCCGTTCATCCTCAGGACAAATTGCAACCTGTACGGAACAGGAGGTTAAAGGTGCTGATGCTCCAAGTAGGGAGATTGCTAGTAAAGTGGCTGGAATGGCGAACCCGGGCACAAGGAGATGAGAAATGAGGTGCGTTTTAGAAACCTTTCCCCATCACACGGTGTACCATCTTCTGGGTTTCTCATGCATGTTTTCGATGTAGGAAGATGCCCTTGAAGCTGGAGATTTGGGACCCATGCGATGGGTACCACGCAGTATTACTTTAAAGGGTCTGCGTTTGCTCACCCAACCTCACCAAACCTCTCATCCCCAAGAGTGTCCACCCTTATGTCTCATCCAGCTGTGGGTCTAGATATGGTCAATCCAGGTTGCATCACAGCCCCTGAACTCATTGTGTAAGAATTTCTATCTCTTTCACTGTCGTTGTTTCATGGGTTTTTCAAAGTAATTTATTTTCATAATGGGGTTTAGCTGCTTTTCACGGCTGTGTTTATGCCGCTTTCCACCCACTTGACACACTAACAGAGAGATATCAATACATAGGCTTTAAGATTATTACTAGTCAGATATATTCTTGTGCGGTGAATAGGGCGTGTTGAGTCCAGTTCTCTGAGCAAGGAGTAGGTCTTGTCTACTACATATTGGGTTTATGGAACGGTATCTGAGCTAATTTGATACCCTTGTTTTATGTATCACCCCACCTCACCTTTCCCGTTAAGCAGCCATAGTGTGTTTTCTGCATGTGTGACTCTGTTCTGTTTTGTAATTCAGTTCAAGTGTAACGGTTTTTACATTCCCTCTATCAGTGATACCTTAGGAGAAGTGTCCTTTTCTGTGTGACTTATTTCACTTAGAATCGTCGTACCTAAATCCACTCATCATGCTGCTACTAACATTATGACATTGATTTCATGGCTGAGTGATATTCCATTGTACATAAGGACCACAACTTCTTTATCCATTTTTCTCTTTCCTGGGATATTGAAGGTGGAATGAAGTGGAGGTCCTTGTCAACAGAGCAGCCCTCAACTTTGGGGTGCTTGTGTCTTGCTGATTTTTCATTTTCCCAATTTATACCCCCATGAGTGGAAGTGCCCTATGCTCTCTAAGCTGTGTTTTTCAGATGTTTCAGGACACACCGTACACTTCTCCAGAGTGGCTGTTGGCAATTTACATCCCGCCCATCAGTGTAGCAAGGCTCCCATTTCTCCATGGCCTGTCCTGCATTTCTGGTTTTGACACTTTTTTCAGCATGGCCCTTTTGACCGATGGGAAGCGAGACTTCTCTGTAGCGCTGATTTGCCTTTCCAGGTTGCTTGGTTGGCCAAAAAGGGCGTATGCGTTTTTTCCTGAATATATTCAGGAAAAAACGCATACGCCCTTTTTGGCCAAGGGCATCATTGTCAACGTTTTGCCGCTTTTCATGTGCTTTAAAGGCGATTCGTATCTACCTCCTGAAATCTGTTTCGTGCAATTCTGCCTTGATTTCAAATCCTCTTCTTTGCCTTCCCTCAATATATTTGTGGACGAGAGTTATCATTTATAACTCTGCAGGTTTGTGAATTGCAGTGCCCTGAACCTCCATTTTACAACTCGCTTTTTTGGGAGCTGGCCGCAAAAGCGCAGGATGGCTTCAGGCCCTGTTCTGGTTCCGGGGGGCAGGCTGAGCCTGTGGTTAATTCTTCTTCCTGATGGGAAAATGGAGTGACCTGTGCCTGTCCCGACACCAAGAGCTAGTCTCTCGTTGGTTCCCCGTCTTCCCGTTCATCCTCAGGACAAATTGCAACCTGTACGGAACAGGAGGTTAAAGGTGCTGATGCTCCAAGTAGGGAGATTGCTAGTAAAGTGGCTGGAATGGCGAACCCGGGCACAAGGAGATGAGAAATGAGGTGCGTTTTAGAAACCTTTCCCCATCACACGGTGTACCATCTTCTGGGTTTCTCATGCATGTTTTCGATGTAGGAAGATGCCCTTGAAGCTGGAGATTTGGGACCCATGCGATGGGTACCATGCAGTATTACTTTAAAGGGTCTGCGTTTGCTCACCCAACCTCACCAAACCTCTCAGCCCCAAGAGTGTCCACCCTTATGTCTCATCCAGCTGTGGGTCTAGATATGGTCAATCCAGGTTGCATCACAGCCCCTGAACTCATTGTGTAAGAATTTCTATCTCTTTCACTGTCGTTGTTTCATGGGTTTTTCAAAGTAATTTATTTTCATAATGGGGTTTAGCTGCTTTTCACGGCTGTGTTTATGCCGCTTTCCACCCACTTGACACACTAACAGAGAGATATCAATACATAGGCTTTAAGATTATTACTAGTCAGATATATTCTTGTGCGGTGAATAGGGCGTGTTGAGTCCAGTTCTCTGAGCAAGGAGTAGGTCTTGTCTACTACATATTGGGTTTATGGAACGGTATCTGAGCTAATTTGATACCCTTGTTTTATGTATCACCCCACCTCACCTTTCCCGTTAAGCAGCCATAGTGTGTTTTCTGCATGTGTGACTCTGTTCTGTTTTGTAATTCAGTTCAAGTGTAACGGTTTTTACATTCCCTCTATCAGTGATACCTTAGGAGAAGTGTCCTTTTCTGTGTGACTTATTTCACTTAGAATCGTCGTACCTAAATCCACTCATCATGCTGCTACTAACATTATGACATTGATTTCATGGCTGAGTGATATTCCATTGTCCATAAGGACCACAACTTCTTTATCCATTTTTCTCTTTCCTGGGATATTGAAGGTGGAATGAAGTGGAGGTCCTTGTCAACAGAGCAGCCCTCAACTTTGGGGTGCTTGTGTCTTGCTGATTTTTCATTTTCCCAATTTATACCCCCATGAGTGGAAGTGCCCTATGCTCTCTAAGCTGTGTTTTTCAGATGTTTCAGGACACACCGTACACTTCTCCAGAGTGGCTGTTGGCAATTTACATCCCGCCCATCAGTGTAGCAAGGCTCCCATTTCTCCATGGCCTGTCCTGCATTTCTGGTTTTGACACTTTTTTCAGCATGGCCCTTTTGACCGATGGGAAGCGAGACTTCTCTGTAGCGCTGATTTGCCTTTCCAGGTTGCTTGGTTGGCCAAAAAGGGCGTATGCGTTTTTTCCTGAATATATTCAGGAAAAAACGCATACGCCCTTTTTGGCCAAGGGCATCATTGTCAACGTTTTGCCGCTTTTCATGTGCTTTAAAGGCGATTCGTATCTACCTCCTGAAATCTGTTTCGTGCAATTCTGCCTTGATTTCAAATCCTCTTCTTTGCCTTCCCTCAATATATTTGTGGACGAGAGTTATCATTTATAACTCTGCAGGTTTGTGAATTGCAGTGCCCTGAACCTCCATTTTACAACTCGCTTTTTTGGGAGCTGGCCGCAAAAGCGCAGGATGGCTTCAGGCCCTGTTCTGGTTCCGGGGGGCAGGCTGAGCCTGTGGTTAATTCTTCTTCCTGATGGGAAAATGGAGTGACCTGTGCCTGTCCCGACACCAAGAGCTAGTCTCTCGTTGGTTCCCCGTCTTCCCGTTCATCCTCAGGACAAATTGCAACCTGTACGGAACAGGAGGTTAAAGGTGCTGATGCTCCAAGTAGGCAGATTGCTAGTAAAGGGGCTGGAATGGCGAACCCGGGCACAAGGAGATGAGAAATGAGGTGCGTTTTAGAAACCTTTCCCCATCACACGGTGTACCATCTTCTGGGTTTCTCATGCATGTTTTCGATGTAGGAAGATGCCCTTGAAGCTGGAGATTTGGGACCCATGCGATGGGTACCACGCAGTATTACTTTATAGGGTCTGCGTTTGCTCACCCAACCTCACCAAACCTCTCAGCCCCAAGAGTGTCCACCCTTATGTCTCATCCAGCTGTGGGTCTAGATATGGTCAATCCAGGTTGCATCACAGCCCCTGAACTCATTGTGTAAGAATTTCTATCTCTTTCACTGTCGTTGTTTCATGGGTTTTTCAAAGTAATTTATTTTCATAATGGGGTTTAGCTGCTTTTCACGGCTGTGTTTATGCCGCTTTCCACCCACTTGACACACTAACAGAGAGATATCAATACATAGGCTTTAAGATTATTACTAGTCAGATATATTCTTGTGCGGTGAATAGGGCGTGTTGAGTCCAGTTCTCTGAGCAAGGAGTAGGTCTTGTCTACTACATATTGGGTTTATGGAACGGTATCTGAGCTAATTTGATACCCTTGTTTTATGTATCACCCCACCTCACCTTTCCCGTTAAGCAGCCATAGTGTGTTTTCTGCATGTGTGACTCTGTTCTGTTTTGTAGTTCAGTTCAAGTGTAACGGTTTTTACATTCCCTCTATCAGTGATACCTTAGGAGAAGTGTCCTTTTCTGTGTGACTTATTTCACTTAGAATCGTCGTACCTAAATCCACTCATCATGCTGCTACTAACATTATGACATTGATTTCATGGCTGAGTGATATTCCATTGTACATAAGGACCACAACTTCTTTATCCATTTTTCTCTTTCCTGGGATATTGAAGGTGGAATGAAGTGGAGGTCCTTGTCAACAGAGCAGCCCTCAACTTTGGGGTGCTTGTGTCTTGCTGATTTTTCATTTTCCCAATTTATACCCCCATGAGTGGAAGTGCCCTATGCTCTCTAAGCTGTGTTTTTCAGATGTTTCAGGACACACCGTACACTTCTCCAGAGTGGCTGTTGGCAATTTACATCCCGCCCATCAGTGTAGCAAGGCTCCCATTTCTCCATGGCCTGTCCTGCATTTCTGGTTTTGACACTTTTTTCAGCATGGCCCTTTTGACCGATGGGAAGCGAGACTTCTCTGTAGCGCTGATTTGCCTTTCCAGGTTGCTTGGTTGGCCAAAAAGGGCGTATGCGTTTTTTCCTGAATATATTCAGGAAAAAACGCATACGCCCTTTTTGGCCAAGGGCATCATTGTCAACGTTTTGCCGCTTTTCATGTGCTTTAAAGGCGATTCGTATCTACCTCCTGAAATCTGTTTCGTGCAATTCTGCCTTGATTTCAAATCCTCTTCTTTGCCTTCCCTCAATATATTTGTGGACGAGAGTTATCATTTATAACTCTGCAGGTTTGTGAATTGCAGTGCCCTGAACCTCCATTTTACAACTCGCTTTTTTGGGAGCTGGCCGCAAAAGCGCAGGATGGCTTCAGGCCCTGTTCTGGTTCCGGGGGGCAGGCTGAGCCTGTGGTTAATTCTTCTTCCTGATGGGAAAATGGAGTGACCTGTGCCTGTCCCGACACCAAGAGCTAGTCTCTCGTTGGTTCCCCGTCTTCCCGTTCATCCTCAGGACAAATTGCAACCTGTACGGAACAGGAGGTTAAAGGTGCTGATGCTCCAAGTAGGGAGATTGCTAGTAAAGGGGCTGGAATGGCGAACCCGGGCACAAGGAGATGAGAAATGAGGTGCGTTTTAGAAACCTTTCCCCATCACACGGTGTACCATCTTCTGGGTTTCTCATGCATGTTTTCGATGTAGGAAGATGCCCTTGAAGCTGGAGATTTGGGACCCATGCGATGGGTACCACGCAGTATTCCTTTAAAGGGTCTGCGTTTGCTCACCCAACCTCACCAAACCTCTCAGCCCCAAGAGTGTCCACCCTTATGTCTCATCCAGCTGTGGGTCTAGATATGGTCAATCCAGGTTGCATCACAGCCCCTGAACTCATTGTGTAAGAATTTCTATCTCTTTCACTGTCGTTGTTTCATGGGTTTTTCAAAGTAATTTATTTTCATAATGGGGTTTAGCTGCTTTTCACGGCTGTGTTTATGCCGCTTTCCACCCACTTGACACACTAACAGAGAGATATCAATACATAGGCTTTAAGATTATTACTAGTCAGATATATTCTTGTGCGGTGAATAGGGCGTGTTGAGTCCAGTTCTCTGAGCAAGGAGTAGGTCTTGTCTACTACATATTGGGTTTATGGAACGGTATCTGAGCTAATTTGATACCCTTGTTTTATGTATCACCCCACCTCACCTTTCCCGTTAAGCAGCCATAGTGTGTTTTCTGCATGTGTGACTCTGTTCTGTTTTGTAGTTCAGTTCAAGTGTAACGGTTTTTACATTCCCTCTATCAGTGATACCTTAGGAGAAGTGTCCTTTTCTGTGTGACTTATTTCACTTAGAATCGTCGTACCTAAATCCACTCATCATGCTGCTACTAACATTATGACATTGATTTCATGGCTGAGTGATATTCCATTGTACATAAGGACCACAACTTCTTTATCCATTTTTCTCTTTCCTGGGATATTGAAGGTGGAATGAAGTGGAGGTCCTTGTCAACAGAGCAGCCCTCAACTTTGGGGTGCTTGTGTCTTGCTGATTTTTCATTTTCCCAATTTATACCCCCATGAGTGGAAGTGCCCTATGCTCTCTAAGCTGTGTTTTTCAGATGTTTCAGGACACACCGTACACTTCTCCAGAGTGGCTGTTGGCAATTTACATCCCGCCCATCAGTGTAGCAAGGCTCCCATTTCTCCATGGCCTGTCCTGCATTTCTGGTTTTGACACTTTTTTCAGCATGGCCCTTTTGACCGATGGGAAGCGAGACTTCTCTGTAGCGCTGATTTGCCTTTCCAGGTTGCTTGGTTGGCCAAAAAGGGCGTATGCGTTTTTTCCTGAATATATTCAGGAAAAAACGCATACGCCCTTTTTGGCCAAGGGCATCATTGTCAACGTTTTGCCGCTTTTCATGTGCTTTAAAGGCGATTCGTATCTACCTCCTGAAATCTGTTTCGTGCAATTCTGCCTTGATTTCAAATCCTCTTCTTTGCCTTCCCTCAATATATTTGTGGACGAGAGTTATCATTTATAACTCTGCAGGTTTGTGAATTGCAGTGCCCTGAACCTCCATTTTACAACTCGCTTTTTTGGGAGCTGGCCGCAAAAGCGCAGGATGGCTTCAGGCCCTGTTCTGGTTCCGGGGGGCAGGCTGAGCCTGTGGTTAATTCTTCTTCCTGATGGGAAAATGGAGTGACCTGTGCCTGTCCCGACACCAAGAGCTAGTCTCTCGTTGGTTCCCCGTCTTCCCGTTCATCCTCAGGACAAATTGCAACCTGTACGGAACAGGAGGTTAAAGGTGCTGATGCTCCAAGTAGGGAGATTGCTAGTAAAGGGGCTGGAATGGCGAACCCGGGCACAAGGAGATGAGAAATGAGGTGCGTTTTAGAAACCTTTCCCCATCACACGGTGTACCATCTTCTGGGTTTCTCATGCATGTTTTCGATGTAGGAAGATGCCCTTGAAGCTGGAGATTTGGGACCCATGCGATGGGTACCACGCAGTATTCCTTTAAAGGGTCTGCGTTTGCTCACCCAACCTCACCAAACCTCTCAGCCCCAAGAGTGTCCACCCTTATGTCTCATCCAGCTGTGGGTCTAGATATGGTCAATCCAGGTTGCATCACAGCCCCTGAACTCATTGTGTAAGAATTTCTATCTCTTTCACTGTCGTTGTTTCATGGGTTTTTCAAAGTAATTTATTTTCATAATGGGGTTTAGCTGCTTTTCACGGCTGTGTTTATGCCGCTTTCCACCCACTTGACACACTAACAGAGAGATATCAATACATAGGCTTTAAGATTATTACTAGTCAGATATATTCTTGTGCGGTGAATAGGGCGTGTTGAGTCCAGTTCTCTGAGCAAGGAGTAGGTCTTGTCTACTACATATTGGGTTTATGGAACGGTATCTGAGCTAATTTGATACCCTTGTTTTATGTATCACCCCACCTCACCTTTCCCGTTAAGCAGCCATAGTGTGTTTTCTGCATGTGTGACTCTGTTCTGTTTTGTAGTTCAGTTCAAGTGTAACGGTTTTTACATTCCCTCTATCAGTGATACCTTAGGAGAAGTGTCCTTTTCTGTGTGACTTATTTCACTTAGAATCGTCGTACCTAAATCCACTCATCATGCTGCTACTAACATTATGACATTGATTTCATGGCTGAGTGATATTCCATTGTCCATAAGGACCACAACTTCTTTATCCATTTTTCTCTTTCCTGGGATATTGAAGGTGGAATGAAGTGGAGGTCCTTGTCAACAGAGCAGCCCTCAACTTTGGGGTGCTTGTGTCTTGCTGATTTTTCATTTTCCCAATTTATACCCCCATGAGTGGAAGTGCCCTATGCTCTCTAAGCTGTGTTTTTCAGATGTTTCAGGACACACCGTACACTTCTCCAGAGTGGCTGTTGGCAATTTACATCCCGCCCATCAGTGTAGCAAGGCTCCCATTTCTCCATGGCCTGTCCTGCATTTCTGGTTTTGACACTTTTTTCAGCATGGCCCTTTTGACCGATGGGAAGCGAGACTTCTCTGTAGCGCTGATTTGCCTTTCCAGGTTGCTTGGTTGGCCAAAAAGGGCGTATGCGTTTTTTCCTGAATATATTCAGGAAAAAACGCATACGCCCTTTTTGGCCAAGGGCATCATTGTCAACGTTTTGCCGCTTTTCATGTGCTTTAAAGGCGATTCGTATCTACCTCCTGAAATCTGTTTCGTGCAATTCTGCCTTGATTTCAAATCCTCTTCTTTGCCTTCCCTCAATATATTTGTGGACGAGAGTTATCATTTATAACTCTGCAGGTTTGTGAATTGCAGTGCCCTGAACCTCCATTTTACAACTCGCTTTTTTGGGAGCTGGCCGCAAAAGCGCAGGATGGCTTCAGGCCCTGTTCTGGTTCCGGGGGGCAGGCTGAGCCTGTGGTTAATTCTTCTTCCTGATGGGAAAATGGAGTGACCTGTGCCTGTCCCGACACCAAGAGCTAGTCTCTCGTTGGTTCCCCGTCTTCCCGTTCATCCTCAGGACAAATTGCAACCTGTACGGAACAGGAGGTTAAAGGTGCTGATGCTCCAAGTAGGGAGATTGCTAGTAAAGTGGCTGGAATGGCGAACCCGGGCACAAGGAGATGAGAAATGAGGTGCGTTTTAGAAACCTTTCCCCATCACACGGTGTACCATCTTCTGGGTTTCTCATGCATGTTTTCGATGTAGGAAGATGCCCTTGAAGCTGGAGATTTGGGACCCATGCGATGGGTACCACGCAGTATTACTTTAAAGGGTCTGCGTTTGCTCACCCAACCTCACCAAACCTCTCAGCCCCAAGAGTGTCCACCCTTATGTCTCATCCAGCTGTGGGTCTAGATATGGTCAATCCAGGTTGCATCACAGCCCCTGAACTCATTGTGTAAGAATTTCTATCTCTTTCACTGTCGTTGTTTCATGGGTTTTTCAAAGTAATTTATTTTCATAATGGGGTTTAGCTGCTTTTCACGGCTGTGTTTATGCCGCTTTCCACCCACTTGACACACTAACAGAGAGATATCAATACATAGGCTTTAAGATTATTACTAGTCAGATATATTCTTGTGCGGTGAATAGGGCGTGTTGAGTCCAGTTCTCTGAGCAAGGAGTAGGTCTTGTCTACTACATATTGGGTTTATGGAACGGTATCTGAGCTAATTTGATACCCTTGTTTTATGTATCACCCCACCTCACCTTTCCCGTTAAGCAGCCATAGTGTGTTTTCTGCATGTGTGACTCTGTTCTGTTTTGTAATTCAGTTCAAGTGTAACGGTTTTTACATTCCCTCTATCAGTGATACCTTAGGAGAAGTGTCCTTTTCTGTGTGACTTATTTCACTTAGAATCGTCGTACCTAAATCCACTCATCATGCTGCTACTAACATTATGACATTGATTTCATGGCTGAGTGATATTCCATTGTACATAAGGACCACAACTTCTTTATCCATTTTTCTCTTTCCTGGGATATTGAAGGTGGAATGAAGTGGAGGTCCTTGTCAACAGAGCAGCCCTCAACTTTGGGGTGCTTGTGTCTTGCTGATTTTTCATTTTCCCAATTTATACCCCCATGAGTGGAAGTGCCCTATGCTCTCTAAGCTGTGTTTTTCAGATGTTTCAGGACACACCGTACACTTCTCCAGAGTGGCTGTTGGCAATTTACATCCCGCCCATCAGTGTAGCAAGGCTCCCATTTCTCCATGGCCTGTCCTGCATTTCTGGTTTTGACACTTTTTTCAGCATGGCCCTTTTGACCGATGGGAAGCGAGACTTCTCTGTAGCGCTGATTTGCCTTTCCAGGTTGCTTGGTTGGCCAAAAAGGGCGCATGCGTTTTTTCCTGAATATATTCAGGAAAAAACGCATACGCCCTTTTTGGCCAAGGGCATCATTGTCAACGTTTTGCCGCTTTTCATGTGCTTTAAAGGCGATTCGTATCTACCTCCTGAAATCTGTTTCGTGCAATTCTGCCTTGATTTCAAATCCTCTTCTTTGCCTTCCCTCAATATATTTGTGGACGAGAGTTATCATTTATAACTCTGCAGGTTTGTGAATTGCAGTGCCCTGAACCTCCATTTTACAACTCGCTTTTTTGGGAGCTGGCCGCAAAAGCGCAGGATGGCTTCAGGCCCTGTTCTGGTTCCGGGGGGCAGGCTGAGCCTGTGGTTAATTCTTCTTCCTGATGGGAAAATGGAGTGACCTGTGCCTGTCCCGACACCAAGAGCTAGTCTCTCGTTGGTTCCCCGTCTTCCCGTTCATCCTCAGGACAAATTGCAACCTGTACGGAACAGGAGGTTAAAGGTGCTGATGCTCCAAGTAGGGAGATTGCTAGTAAAGTGGCTGGAATGGCGAACCCGGGCACAAGGAGATGAGAAATGAGGTGCGTTTTAGAAACCTTTCCCCATCACACGGTGTACCATCTTCTGGGTTTCTCATACATGTTTTCGATGTAGGAAGATGCCCTTGAAGCTGGAGATTTGGGACCCATGCGATGGGTACCATGCAGTATTACTTTAAAGGGTCTGCGTTTGCTCACCCAACCTCACCAAACCTCTCAGCCCCAAGAGTGTCCACCCTTATGTCTCATCCAGCTGTGGGTCTAGATATGGTCAATCCAGGTTGCATCACAGCCCCTGAACTCATTGTGTAAGAATTTCTATCTCTTTCACTGTCGTTGTTTCATGGGTTTTTCAAAGTAATTTATTTTCATAATGGGGTTTAGCTGCTTTTCACGGCTGTGTTTATGCCGCTTTCCACCCACTTGACACACTAACAGAGAGATATCAATACATAGGCTTTAAGATTATTACTAGTCAGATATATTCTTGTGCGGTGAATAGGGCGTGTTGAGTCCAGTTCTCTGAGCAAGGAGTAGGTCTTGTCTACTACATATTGGGTTTATGGAACGGTATCTGAGCTAATTTGATACCCTTGTTTTATGTATCACCCCACCTCACCTTTCCCGTTAAGCAGCCATAGTGTGTTTTCTGCATGTGTGACTCTGTTCTGTTTTGTAATTCAGTTCAAGTGTAACGGTTTTTACATTCCCTCTATCAGTGATACCTTAGGAGAAGTGTCCTTTTCTGTGTGACTTATTTCACTTAGAATCGTCGTACCTAAATCCACTCATCATGCTGCTACTAACATTATGACATTGATTTCATGGCTGAGTGATATTCCATTGTACATAAGGACCACAACTTCTTTATCCATTTTTCTCTTTCCTGGGATATTGAAGGTGGAATGAAGTGGAGGTCCTTGTCAACAGAGCAGCCCTCAACTTTGGGGTGCTTGTGTCTTGCTGATTTTTCATTTTCCCAATTTATACCCCCATGAGTGGAAGTGCCCTATGCTCTCTAAGCTGTGTTTTTCAGATGTTTCAGGACACACCGTACACTTCTCCAGAGTGGCTGTTGGCAATTTACATCCCGCCCATCAGTGTAGCAAGGCTCCCATTTCTCCATGGCCTGTCCTGCATTTCTGGTTTTGACACTTTTTTCAGCATGGCCCTTTTGACCGATGGGAAGCGAGACTTCTCTGTAGCGCTGATTTGCCTTTCCAGGTTGCTTGGTTGGCCAAAAAGGGCGTATGCGTTTTTTCCTGAATATATTCAGGAAAAAACGCATACGCCCTTTTTGGCCAAGGGCATCATTGTCAACGTTTTGCCGCTTTTCATGTGCTTTAAAGGCGATTCGTATCTACCTCCTGAAATCTGTTTCGTGCAATTCTGCCTTGATTTCAAATCCTCTTCTTTGCCTTCCCTCAATATATTTGTGGACGAGAGTTATCATTTATAACTCTGCAGGTTTGTGAATTGCAGTGCCCTGAACCTCCATTTTACAACTCGCTTTTTTGGGAGCTGGCCGCAAAAGCGCAGGATGGCTTCAGGCCCTGTTCTGGTTCCGGGGGGCAGGCTGAGCCTGTGGTTAATTCTTCTTCCTGATGGGAAAATGGAGTGACCTGTGCCTGTCCCGACACCAAGAGCTAGTCTCTCGTTGGTTCCCCGTCTTCCCGTTCATCCTCAGGACAAATTGCAACCTGTACGGAACAGGAGGTTAAAGGTGCTGATGCTCCAAGTAGGCAGATTGCTAGTAAAGTGGCTGGAATGGCGAACCCGGGCACAAGGAGATGAGAAATGAGGTGCGTTTTAGAAACCTTTCCCCATCACACGGTGTACCATCTTCTGGGTTTCTCATGCATGTTTTCGATGTAGGAAGATGCCCTTGAAGCTGGAGATTTGGGACCCATGCGATGGGTACCACGCAGTATTACTTTATAGGGTCTGCGTTTGCTCACCCAACCTCACCAAACCTCTCAGCCCCAAGAGTGTCCACCCTTATGTCTCATCCAGCTGTGGGTCTAGATATGGTCAATCCAGGTTGCATCACAGCCCCTGAACTCATTGTGTAAGAATTTCTATCTCTTTCACTGTCGTTGTTTCATGGGTTTTTCAAAGTAATTTATTTTCATAATGGGGTTTAGCTGCTTTTCACGGCTGTGTTTATGCCGCTTTCCACCCACTTGACACACTAACAGAGAGATATCAATACATAGGCTTTAAGATTATTACTAGTCAGATATATTCTTGTGCGGTGAATAGGGCGTGTTGAGTCCAGTTCTCTGAGCAAGGAGTAGGTCTTGTCTACTACATATTGGGTTTATGGAACGGTATCTGAGCTAATTTGATACCCTTGTTTTATGTATCACCCCACCTCACCTTTCCCGTTAAGCAGCCATAGTGTGTTTTCTGCATGTGTGACTCTGTTCTGTTTTGTAATTCAGTTCAAGTGTAACGGTTTTTACATTCCCTCTATCAGTGATACCTTAGGAGAAGTGTCCTTTTCTGTGTGACTTATTTCACTTAGAATCGTCGTACCTAAATCCACTCATCATGCTGCTACTAACATTATGACATTGATTTCATGGCTGAGTGATATTCCATTGTACATAAGGACCACAACTTCTTTATCCATTTTTCTCTTTCCTGGGATATTGAAGGTGGAATGAAGTGGAGGTCCTTGTCAACAGAGCAGCCCTCAACTTTGGGGTGCTTGTGTCTTGCTGATTTTTCATTTTCCCAATTTATACCCCCATGAGTGGAAGTGCCCTATGCTCTCTAAGCTGTGTTTTTCAGATGTTTCAGGACACACCGTACACTTCTCCAGAGTGGCTGTTGGCAATTTACATCCCGCCCATCAGTGTAGCAAGGCTCCCATTTCTCCATGGCCTGTCCTGCATTTCTGGTTTTGACACTTTTTTCAGCATGGCCCTTTTGACCGATGGGAAGCGAGACTTCTCTGTAGCGCTGATTTGCCTTTCCAGGTTGCTTGGTTGGCCAAAAAGGGCGTATGCGTTTTTTCCTGAATATATTCAGGAAAAAACGCATACGCCCTTTTTGGCCAAGGGCATCATTGTCAACGTTTTGCCGCTTTTCATGTGCTTTAAAGGCGATTCGTATCTACCTCCTGAAATCTGTTTCGTGCAATTCTGCCTTGATTTCAAATCCTCTTCTTTGCCTTCCCTCAATATATTTGTGGACGAGAGTTATCATTTATAACTCTGCAGGTTTGTGAATTGCAGTGCCCTGAACCTCCATTTTACAACTCGCTTTTTTGGGAGCTGGCCGCAAAAGCGCAGGATGGCTTCAGGCCCTGTTCTGGTTCCGGGGGGCAGGCTGAGCCTGTGGTTAATTCTTCTTCCTGATGGGAAAATGGAGTGACCTGTGCCTGTCCCGACACCAAGAGCTAGTCTCTCGTTGGTTCCCCGTCTTCCCGTTCATCCTCAGGACAAATTGCAACCTGTACGGAACAGGAGGTTAAAGGTGCTGATGCTCCAAGTAGGGAGATTGCTAGTAAAGGGGCTGGAATGGCGAACCCGGGCACAAGGAGATGAGAAATGAGGTGCGTTTTAGAAACCTTTCCCCATCACACGGTGTACCATCTTCTGGGTTTCTCATGCATGTTTTCGATGTAGGAAGATGCCCTTGAAGCTGGAGATTTGGGACCCATGCGATGGGTACCACGCAGTATTACTTTAAAGGGTCTGCGTTTGCTCACCCAACCTCACCAAACCTCTCAGCCCCAAGAGTGTCCACCCTTATGTCTCATCCAGCTGTGGGTCTAGATATGGTCAATCCAGGTTGCATCACAGCCCCTGAACTCATTGTGTAAGAATTTCTATCTCTTTCACTGTCGTTGTTTCATGGGTTTTTCAAAGTAATTTATTTTCATAATGGGGTTTAGCTGCTTTTCACGGCTGTGTTTATGCCGCTTTCCACCCACTTGACACACTAACAGAGAGATATCAATACATAGGCTTTAAGATTATTACTAGTCAGATATATTCTTGTGCGGTGAATAGGGCGTGTTGAGTCCAGTTCTCTGAGCAAGGAGTAGGTCTTGTCTACTACATATTGGGTTTATGGAACGGTATCTGAGCTAATTTGATACCCTTGTTTTATGTATCACCCCACCTCACCTTTCCCGTTAAGCAGCCATAGTGTGTTTTCTGCATGTGTGACTCTGTTCTGTTTTGTAGTTCAGTTCAAGTGTAACGGTTTTTACATTCCCTCTATCAGTGATACCTTAGGAGAAGTGTCCTTTTCTGTGTGACTTATTTCACTTAGAATCGTCGTACCTAAATCCACTCATCATGCTGCTACTAACATTATGACATTGATTTCATGGCTGAGTGATATTCCATTGTACATAAGGACCACAACTTCTTTATCCATTTTTCTCTTTCCTGGGATATTGAAGGTGGAATGAAGTGGAGGTCCTTGTCAACAGAGCAGCCCTCAACTTTGGGGTGCTTGTGTCTTGCTGATTTTTCATTTTCCCAATTTATACCCCCATGAGTGGAAGTGCCCTATGCTCTCTAAGCTGTGTTTTTCAGATGTTTCAGGACACACCGTACACTTCTCCAGAGTGGCTGTTGGCAATTTACATCCCGCCCATCAGTGTAGCAAGGCTCCCATTTCTCCATGGCCTGTCCTGCATTTCTGGTTTTGACACTTTTTTCAGCATGGCCCTTTTGACCGATGGGAAGCGAGACTTCTCTGTAGCGCTGATTTGCCTTTCCAGGTTGCTTGGTTGGCCAAAAAGGGCGTATGCGTTTTTTCCTGAATATATTCAGGAAAAAACGCATACGCCCTTTTTGGCCAAGGGCATCATTGTCAACGTTTTGCCGCTTTTCATGTGCTTTAAAGGCGATTCGTATCTACCTCCTGAAATCTGTTTCGTGCAATTCTGCCTTGATTTCAAATCCTCTTCTTTGCCTTCCCTCAATATATTTGTGGACGAGAGTTATCATTTATAACTCTGCAGGTTTGTGAATTGCAGTGCCCTGAACCTCCATTTTACAACTCGCTTTTTTGGGAGCTGGCCGCAAAAGCGCAGGATGGCTTCAGGCCCTGTTCTGGTTCCGGGGGGCAGGCTGAGCCTGTGGTTAATTCTTCTTCCTGATGGGAAAATGGAGTGACCTGTGCCTGTCCCGACACCAAGAGCTAGTCTCTCGTTGGTTCCCCGTCTTCCCGTTCATCCTCAGGACAAATTGCAACCTGTACGGAACAGGAGGTTAAAGGTGCTGATGCTCCAAGTAGGGAGATTGCTAGTAAAGGGGCTGGAATGGCGAACCCGGGCACAAGGAGATGAGAAATGAGGTGCGTTTTAGAAACCTTTCCCCATCACACGGTGTACCATCTTCTGGGTTTCTCATGCATGTTTTCGATGTAGGAAGATGCCCTTGAAGCTGGAGATTTGGGACCCATGCGATGGGTACCACGCAGTATTACTTTAAAGGGTCTGCGTTTGCTCACCCAACCTCACCAAACCTCTCAGCCCCAAGAGTGTCCACCCTTATGTCTCATCCAGCTGTGGGTCTAGATATGGTCAATCCAGGTTGCATCACAGCCCCTGAACTCATTGTGTAAGAATTTCTATCTCTTTCACTGTCGTTGTTTCATGGGTTTTTCAAAGTAATTTATTTTCATAATGGGGTTTAGCTGCTTTTCACGGCTGTGTTTATGCCGCTTTCCACCCACTTGACACACTAACAGAGAGATATCAATACATAGGCTTTAAGATTATTACTAGTCAGATATATTCTTGTGCGGTGAATAGGGCGTGTTGAGTCCAGTTCTCTGAGCAAGGAGTAGGTCTTGTCTACTACATATTGGGTTTATGGAACGGTATCTGAGCTAATTTGATACCCTTGTTTTATGTATCACCCCACCTCACCTTTCCCGTTAAGCAGCCATAGTGTGTTTTCTGCATGTGTGACTCTGTTCTGTTTTGTAGTTCAGTTCAAGTGTAACGGTTTTTACATTCCCTCTATCAGTGATACCTTAGGAGAAGTGTCCTTTTCTGTGTGACTTATTTCACTTAGAATCGTCGTACCTAAATCCACTCATCATGCTGCTACTAACATTATGACATTGATTTCATGGCTGAGTGATATTCCATTGTACATAAGGACCACAACTTCTTTATCCATTTTTCTCTTTCCTGGGATATTGAAGGTGGAATGAAGTGGAGGTCCTTGTCAACAGAGCAGCCCTCAACTTTGGGGTGCTTGTGTCTTGCTGATTTTTCATTTTCCCAATTTATACCCCCATGAGTGGAAGTGCCCTATGCTCTCTAAGCTGTGTTTTTCAGATGTTTCAGGACACACCGTACACTTCTCCAGAGTGGCTGTTGGCAATTTACATCCCGCCCATCAGTGTAGCAAGGCTCCCATTTCTCCATGGCCTGTCCTGCATTTCTGGTTTTGACACTTTTTTCAGCATGGCCCTTTTGACCGATGGGAAGCGAGACTTCTCTGTAGCGCTGATTTGCCTTTCCAGGTTGCTTGGTTGGCCAAAAAGGGCGTATGCGTTTTTTCCTGAATATATTCAGGAAAAAACGCATACGCCCTTTTTGGCCAAGGGCATCATTGTCAACGTTTTGCCGCTTTTCATGTGCTTTAAAGGCGATTCGTATCTACCTCCTGAAATCTGTTTCGTGCAATTCTGCCTTGATTTCAAATCCTCTTCTTTGCCTTCCCTCAATATATTTGTGGACGAGAGTTATCATTTATAACTCTGCAGGTTTGTGAATTGCAGTGCCCTGAACCTCCATTTTACAACTCGCTTTTTTGGGAGCTGGCCGCAAAAGCGCAGGATGGCTTCAGGCCCTGTTCTGGTTCCGGGGGGCAGGCTGAGCCTGTGGTTAATTCTTCTTCCTGATGGGAAAATGGAGTGACCTGTGCCTGTCCCGACACCAAGAGCTAGTCTCTCGTTGGTTCCCCGTCTTCCCGTTCATCCTCAGGACAAATTGCAACCTGTACGGAACAGGAGGTTAAAGGTGCTGATGCTCCAAGTAGGGAGATTGCTAGTAAAGGGGCTGGAATGGCGAACCCGGGCACAAGGAGATGAGAAATGAGGTGCGTTTTAGAAACCTTTCCCCATCACACGGTGTACCATCTTCTGGGTTTCTCATGCATGTTTTCGATGTAGGAAGATGCCCTTGAAGCTGGAGATTTGGGACCCATGCGATGGGTACCACGCAGTATTACTTTAAAGGGTCTGCGTTTGCTCACCCAACCTCACCAAACCTCTCAGCCCCAAGAGTGTCCACCCTTATGTCTCATCCAGCTGTGGGTCTAGATATGGTCAATCCAGGTTGCATCACAGCCCCTGAACTCATTGTGTAAGAATTTCTATCTCTTTCACTGTCGTTGTTTCATGGGTTTTTCAAAGTAATTTATTTTCATAATGGGGTTTAGCTGCTTTTCACGGCTGTGTTTATGCCGCTTTCCACCCACTTGACACACTAACAGAGAGATATCAATACATAGGCTTTAAGATTATTACTAGTCAGATATATTCTTGTGCGGTGAATAGGGCGTGTTGAGTCCAGTTCTCTGAGCAAGGAGTAGGTCTTGTCTACTACATATTGGGTTTATGGAACGGTATCTGAGCTAATTTGATACCCTTGTTTTATGTATCACCCCACCTCACCTTTCCCGTTAAGCAGCCATAGTGTGTTTTCTGCATGTGTGACTCTGTTCTGTTTTGTAGTTCAGTTCAAGTGTAACGGTTTTTACATTCCCTCTATCAGTGATACCTTAGGAGAAGTGTCCTTTTCTGTGTGACTTATTTCACTTAGAATCGTCGTACCTAAATCCACTCATCATGCTGCTACTAACATTATGACATTGATTTCATGGCTGAGTGATATTCCATTGTACATAAGGACCACAACTTCTTTATCCATTTTTCTCTTTCCTGGGATATTGAAGGTGGAATGAAGTGGAGGTCCTTGTCAACAGAGCAGCCCTCAACTTTGGGGTGCTTGTGTCTTGCTGATTTTTCATTTTCCCAATTTATACCCCCATGAGTGGAAGTGCCCTATGCTCTCTAAGCTGTGTTTTTCAGATGTTTCAGGACACACCGTACACTTCTCCAGAGTGGCTGTTGGCAATTTACATCCCGCCCATCAGTGTAGCAAGGCTCCCATTTCTCCATGGCCTGTCCTGCATTTCTGGTTTTGACACTTTTTTCAGCATGGCCCTTTTGACCGATGGGAAGCGAGACTTCTCTGTAGCGCTGATTTGCCTTTCCAGGTTGCTTGGTTGGCCAAAAAGGGCGTATGCGTTTTTTCCTGAATATATTCAGGAAAAAACGCATACGCCCTTTTTGGCCAAGGGCATCATTGTCAACGTTTTGCCGCTTTTCATGTGCTTTAAAGGCGATTCGTATCTACCTCCTGAAATCTGTTTCGTGCAATTCTGCCTTGATTTCAAATCCTCTTCTTTGCCTTCCCTCAATATATTTGTGGACGAGAGTTATCATTTATAACTCTGCAGGTTTGTGAATTGCAGTGCCCTGAACCTCCATTTTACAACTCGCTTTTTTGGGAGCTGGCCGCAAAAGCGCAGGATGGCTTCAGGCCCTGTTCTGGTTCCGGGGGGCAGGCTGAGCCTGTGGTTAATTCTTCTTCCTGATGGGAAAATGGAGTGACCTGTGCCTGTCCCGACACCAAGAGCTAGTCTCTCGTTGGTTCCCCGTCTTCCCGTTCATCCTCAGGACAAATTGCAACCTGTACGGAACAGGAGGTTAAAGGTGCTGATGCTCCAAGTAGGGAGATTGCTAGTAAAGGGGCTGGAATGGCGAACCCGGGCACAAGGAGATGAGAAATGAGGTGCGTTTTAGAAACCTTTCCCCATCACACGGTGTACCATCTTCTGGGTTTCTCATGCATGTTTTCGATGTAGGAAGATGCCCTTGAAGCTGGAGATTTGGGACCCATGCGATGGGTACCACGCAGTATTACTTTAAAGGGTCTGCGTTTGCTCACCCAACCTCACCAAACCTCTCAGCCCCAAGAGTGTCCACCCTTATGTCTCATCCAGCTGTGGGTCTAGATATGGTCAATCCAGGTTGCATCACAGCCCCTGAACTCATTGTGTAAGAATTTCTATCTCTTTCACTGTCGTTGTTTCATGGGTTTTTCAAAGTAATTTATTTTCATAATGGGGTTTAGCTGCTTTTCACGGCTGTGTTTATGCCGCTTTCCACCCACTTGACACACTAACAGAGAGATATCAATACATAGGCTTTAAGATTATTACTAGTCAGATATATTCTTGTGCGGTGAATAGGGCGTGTTGAGTCCAGTTCTCTGAGCAAGGAGTAGGTCTTGTCTACTACATATTGGGTTTATGGAACGGTATCTGAGCTAATTTGATACCCTTGTTTTATGTATCACCCCACCTCACCTTTCCCGTTAAGCAGCCATAGTGTGTTTTCTGCATGTGTGACTCTGTTCTGTTTTGTAGTTCAGTTCAAGTGTAACGGTTTTTACATTCCCTCTATCAGTGATACCTTAGGAGAAGTGTCCTTTTCTGTGTGACTTATTTCACTTAGAATCGTCGTACCTAAATCCACTCATCATGCTGCTACTAACATTATGACATTGATTTCATGGCTGAGTGATATTCCATTGTACATAAGGACCACAACTTCTTTATCCATTTTTCTCTTTCCTGGGATATTGAAGGTGGAATGAAGTGGAGGTCCTTGTCAACAGAGCAGCCCTCAACTTTGGGGTGCTTGTGTCTTGCTGATTTTTCATTTTCCCAATTTATACCCCCATGAGTGGAAGTGCCCTATGCTCTCTAAGCTGTGTTTTTCAGATGTTTCAGGACACACCGTACACTTCTCCAGAGTGGCTGTTGGCAATTTACATCCCGCCCATCAGTGTAGCAAGGCTCCCATTTCTCCATGGCCTGTCCTGCATTTCTGGTTTTGACACTTTTTTCAGCATGGCCCTTTTGACCGATGGGAAGCGAGACTTCTCTGTAGCGCTGATTTGCCTTTCCAGGTTGCTTGGTTGGCCAAAAAGGGCGTATGCGTTTTTTCCTGAATATATTCAGGAAAAAACGCATACGCCCTTTTTGGCCAAGGGCATCATTGTCAACGTTTTGCCGCTTTTCATGTGCTTTAAAGGCGATTCGTATCTACCTCCTGAAATCTGTTTCGTGCAATTCTGCCTTGATTTCAAATCCTCTTCTTTGCCTTCCCTCAATATATTTGTGGACGAGAGTTATCATTTATAACTCTGCAGGTTTGTGAATTGCAGTGCCCTGAACCTCCATTTTACAACTCGCTTTTTTGGGAGCTGGCCGCAAAAGCGCAGGATGGCTTCAGGCCCTGTTCTGGTTCCGGGGGGCAGGCTGAGCCTGTGGTTAATTCTTCTTCCTGATGGGAAAATGGAGTGACCTGTGCCTGTCCCGACACCAAGAGCTAGTCTCTCGTTGGTTCCCCGTCTTCCCGTTCATCCTCAGGACAAATTGCAACCTGTACGGAACAGGAGGTTAAAGGTGCTGATGCTCCAAGTAGGGAGATTGCTAGTAAAGTGGCTGGAATGGCGAACCCGGGCACAAGGAGATGAGAAATGAGGTGCGTTTTAGAAACCTTTCCCCATCACACGGTGTACCATCTTCTGGGTTTCTCATGCATGTTTTCGATGTAGGAAGATGCCCTTGAAGCTGGAGATTTGGGACCCATGCGATGGGTACCACGCAGTATTACTTTAAAGGGTCTGCGTTTGCTCACCCAACCTCACCAAACCTCTCAGCCCCAAGAGTGTCCACCCTTATGTCTCATCCAGCTGTGGGTCTAGATATGGTCAATCCAGGTTGCATCACAGCCCCTGAACTCATTGTGTAAGAATTTCTATCTCTTTCACTGTCGTTGTTTCATGGGTTTTTCAAAGTAATTTATTTTCATAATGGGGTTTAGCTGCTTTTCACGGCTGTGTTTATGCCGCTTTCCACCCACTTGACACACTAACAGAGAGATATCAATACATAGGCTTTAAGATTATTACTAGTCAGATATATTCTTGTGCGGTGAATAGGGCGTGTTGAGTCCAGTTCTCTGAGCAAGGAGTAGGTCTTGTCTACTACATATTGGGTTTATGGAACGGTATCTGAGCTAATTTGATACCCTTGTTTTATGTATCACCCCACCTCACCTTTCCCGTTAAGCAGCCATAGTG
Source organism: Balaenoptera borealis (assembly GCF_965194805.1). Lineage (NCBI taxonomy): Eukaryota > Metazoa > Chordata > Mammalia > Artiodactyla > Balaenopteridae > Balaenoptera > Balaenoptera borealis. Next base: position 14,384 of record NW_028123929.1, on the reverse strand, counting down.
TGTTTTCTGCATGTGTGACTCTGTTCTGTTTTGTAATTCAGTTCAAGTGTAACGGTTTTTACATTCCCTCTATCAGTGATACCTTAGGAGAAGTGTCCTTTTCTGTGTGACTTATTTCACTTAGAATCGTCGTACCTAAATCCACTCATCATGCTGCTACTAACATTATGACATTGATTTCATGGCTGAGTGATATTCCATTGTACATAAGGACCACAACTTCTTTATCCATTTTTCTCTTTCCTGGGATATTGAAGGTGGAATGAAGTGGAGGTCCTTGTCAACAGAGCAGCCCTCAACTTTGGGGTGCTTGTGTCTTGCTGATTTTTCATTTTCCCAATTTATACCCCCATGAGTGGAAGTGCCCTATGCTCTCTAAGCTGTGTTTTTCAGATGTTTCAGGACACACCGTACACTTCTCCAGAGTGGCTGTTGGCAATTTACATCCCGCCCATCAGTGTAGCAAGGCTCCCATTTCTCCATGGCCTGTCCTGCATTTCTGGTTTTGACACTTTTTTCAGCATGGCCCTTTTGACCGATGGGAAGCGAGACTTCTCTGTAGCGCTGATTTGCCTTTCCAGGTTGCTTGGTTGGCCAAAAAGGGCGTATGCGTTTTTTCCTGAATATATTCAGGAAAAAACGCATACGCCCTTTTTGGCCAAGGGCATCATTGTCAACGTTTTGCCGCTTTTCATGTGCTTTAAAGGCGATTCGTATCTACCTCCTGAAATCTGTTTCGTGCAATTCTGCCTTGATTTCAAATCCTCTTCTTTGCCTTCCCTCAATATATTTGTGGACGAGAGTTATCATTTATAACTCTGCAGGTTTGTGAATTGCAGTGCCCTGAACCTCCATTTTACAACTCGCTTTTTTGGGAGCTGGCCGCAAAAGCGCAGGATGGCTTCAGGCCCTGTTCTGGTTCCGGGGGGCAGGCTGAGCCTGTGGTTAATTCTTCTTCCTGATGGGAAAATGGAGTGACCTGTGCCTGTCCCGACACCAAGAGCTAGTCTCTCGTTGGTTCCCCGTCTTCCCGTTCATCCTCAGGACAAATTGCAACCTGTACGGAACAGGAGGTTAAAGGTGCTGATGCTCCAAGTAGGGAGATTGCTAGTAAAGTGGCTGGAATGGCGAACCCGGGCACAAGGAGATGAGAAATGAGGTGCGTTTTAGAAACCTTTCCCCATCACACGGTGTACCATCTTCTGGGTTTCTCATGCATGTTTTCGATGTAGGAAGATGCCCTTGAAGCTGGAGATTTGGGACCCATGCGATGGGTACCACGCAGTATTACTTTAAAGGGTCTGCGTTTGCTCACCCAACCTCACCAAACCTCTCAGCCCCAAGAGTGTCCACCCTTATGTCTCATCCAGCTGTGGGTCTAGATATGGTCAATCCAGGTTGCATCACAGCCCCTGAACTCATTGTGTAAGAATTTCTATCTCTTTCACTGTCGTTGTTTCATGGGTTTTTCAAAGTAATTTATTTTCATAATGGGGTTTAGCTGCTTTTCACGGCTGTGTTTATGCCGCTTTCCACCCACTTGACACACTAACAGAGAGATATCAATACATAGGCTTTAAGATTATTACTAGTCAGATATATTCTTGTGCGGTGAATAGGGCGTGTTGAGTCCAGTTCTCTGAGCAAGGAGTAGGTCTTGTCTACTACATATTGGGTTTATGGAACGGTATCTGAGCTAATTTGATACCCTTGTTTTATGTATCACCCCACCTCACCTTTCCCGTTAAGCAGCCATAGTGTGTTTTCTGCATGTGTGACTCTGTTCTGTTTTGTAATTCAGTTCAAGTGTAACGGTTTTTACATTCCCTCTATCAGTGATACCTTAGGAGAAGTGTCCTTTTCTGTGTGACTTATTTCACTTAGAATCGTCGTACCTAAATCCACTCATCATGCTGCTACTAACATTATGACATTGATTTCATGGCTGAGTGATATTCCATTGTACATAAGGACCACAACTTCTTTATCCATTTTTCTCTTTCCTGGGATATTGAAGGTGGAATGAAGTGGAGGTCCTTGTCAACAGAGCAGCCCTCAACTTTGGGGTGCTTGTGTCTTGCTGATTTTTCATTTTCCCAATTTATACCCCCATGAGTGGAAGTGCCCTATGCTCTCTAAGCTGTGTTTTTCAGATGTTTCAGGACACACCGTACACTTCTCCAGAGTGGCTGTTGGCAATTTACATCCCGCCCATCAGTGTAGCAAGGCTCCCATTTCTCCATGGCCTGTCCTGCATTTCTGGTTTTGACACTTTTTTCAGCATGGCCCTTTTGACCGATGGGAAGCGAGACTTCTCTGTAGCGCTGATTTGCCTTTCCAGGTTGCTTGGTTGGCCAAAAAGGGCGTATGCGTTTTTTCCTGAATATATTCAGGAAAAAACGCATACGCCCTTTTTGGCCAAGGGCATCATTGTCAACGTTTTGCCGCTTTTCATGTGCTTTAAAGGCGATTCGTATCTACCTCCTGAAATCTGTTTCGTGCAATTCTGCCTTGATTTCAAATCCTCTTCTTTGCCTTCCCTCAATATATTTGTGGACGAGAGTTATCATTTATAACTCTGCAGGTTTGTGAATTGCAGTGCCCTGAACCTCCATTTTACAACTCGCTTTTTTGGGAGCTGGCCGCAAAAGCGCAGGATGGCTTCAGGCCCTGTTCTGGTTCCGGGGGGCAGGCTGAGCCTGTGGTTAATTCTTCTTCCTGATGGGAAAATGGAGTGACCTGTGCCTGTCCCGACACCAAGAGCTAGTCTCTCGTTGGTTCCCCGTCTTCCCGTTCATCCTCAGGACAAATTGCAACCTGTACGGAACAGGAGGTTAAAGGTGCTGATGCTCCAAGTAGGGAGATTGCTAGTAAAGTGGCTGGAATGGCGAACCCGGGCACAAGGAGATGAGAAATGAGGTGCGTTTTAGAAACCTTTCCCCATCACACGGTGTACCATCTTCTGGGTTTCTCATGCATGTTTTCGATGTAGGAAGATGCCCTTGAAGCTGGAGATTTGGGACCCATGCGATGGGTACCACGCAGTATTCCTTTAAAGGGTCTGCGTTTGCTCACCCAACCTCACCAAACCTCTCAGCCCCAAGAGTGTCCACCCTTATGTCTCATCCAGCTGTGGGTCTAGATATGGTCAATCCAGGTTGCATCACAGCCCCTGAACTCATTGTGTAAGAATTTCTATCTCTTTCACTGTCGTTGTTTCATGGGTTTTTCAAAGTAATTTATTTTCATAATGGGGTTTAGCTGCTTTTCACGGCTGTGTTTATGCCGCTTTCCACCCACTTGACACACTAACAGAGAGATATCAATACATAGGCTTTAAGATTATTACTAGTCAGATATATTCTTGTGCGGTGAATAGGGCGTGTTGAGTCCAGTTCTCTGAGCAAGGAGTAGGTCTTGTCTACTACATATTGGGTTTATGGAACGGTATCTGAGCTAATTTGATACCCTTGTTTTATGTATCACCCCACCTCACCTTTCCCGTTAAGCAGCCATAGTGTGTTTTCTGCATGTGTGACTCTGTTCTGTTTTGTAATTCAGTTCAAGTGTAACGGTTTTTACATTCCCTCTATCAGTGATACCTTAGGAGAAGTGTCCTTTTCTGTGTGACTTATTTCACTTAGAATCGTCGTACCTAAATCCACTCATCATGCTGCTACTAACATTATGACATTGATTTCATGGCTGAGTGATATTCCATTGTCCATAAGGACCACAACTTCTTTATCCATTTTTCTCTTTCCTGGGATATTGAAGGTGGAATGAAGTGGAGGTCCTTGTCAACAGAGCAGCCCTCAACTTTGGGGTGCTTGTGTCTTGCTGATTTTTCATTTTCCCAATTTATACCCCCATGAGTGGAAGTGCCCTATGCTCTCTAAGCTGTGTTTTTCAGATGTTTCAGGACACACCGTACACTTCTCCAGAGTGGCTGTTGGCAATTTACATCCCGCCCATCAGTGTAGCAAGGCTCCCATTTCTCCATGGCCTGTCCTGCATTTCTGGTTTTGACACTTTTTTCAGCATGGCCCTTTTGACCGATGGGAAGCGAGACTTCTCTGTAGCGCTGATTTGCCTTTCCAGGTTGCTTGGTTGGCCAAAAAGGGCGTATGCGTTTTTTCCTGAATATATTCAGGAAAAAACGCATACGCCCTTTTTGGCCAAGGGCATCATTGTCAACGTTTTGCCGCTTTTCATGTGCTTTAAAGGCGATTCGTATCTACCTCCTGAAATCTGTTTCGTGCAATTCTGCCTTGATTTCAAATCCTCTTCTTTGCCTTCCCTCAATATATTTGTGGACGAGAGTTATCATTTATAACTCTGCAGGTTTGTGAATTGCAGTGCCCTGAACCTCCATTTTACAACTCGCTTTTTTGGGAGCTGGCCGCAAAAGCGCAGGATGGCTTCAGGCCCTGTTCTGGTTCCGGGGGGCAGGCTGAGCCTGTGGTTAATTCTTCTTCCTGATGGGAAAATGGAGTGACCTGTGCCTGTCCCGACACCAAGAGCTAGTCTCTCGTTGGTTCCCCGTCTTCCCGTTCATCCTCAGGACAAATTGCAACCTGTACGGAACAGGAGGTTAAAGGTGCTGATGCTCCAAGTAGGGAGATTGCTAGTAAAGTGGCTGGAATGGCGAACCCGGGCACAAGGAGATGAGAAATGAGGTGCGTTTTAGAAACCTTTCCCCATCACACGGTGTACCATCTTCTGGGTTTCTCATGCATGTTTTCGATGTAGGAAGATGCCCTTGAAGCTGGAGATTTGGGACCCATGCGATGGGTACCACGCAGTATTCCTTTAAAGGGTCTGCGTTTGCTCACCCAACCTCACCAAACCTCTCAGCCCCAAGAGTGTCCACCCTTATGTCTCATCCAGCTGTGGGTCTAGATATGGTCAATCCAGGTTGCATCACAGCCCCTGAACTCATTGTGTAAGAATTTCTATCTCTTTCACTGTCGTTGTTTCATGGGTTTTTCAAAGTAATTTATTTTCATAATGGGGTTTAGCTGCTTTTCACGGCTGTGTTTATGCCGCTTTCCACCCACTTGACACACTAACAGAGAGATATCAATACATAGGCTTTAAGATTATTACTAGTCAGATATATTCTTGTGCGGTGAATAGGGCGTGTTGAGTCCAGTTCTCTGAGCAAGGAGTAGGTCTTGTCTACTACATATTGGGTTTATGGAACGGTATCTGAGCTAATTTGATACCCTTGTTTTATGTATCACCCCACCTCACCTTTCCCGTTAAGCAGCCATAGTGTGTTTTCTGCATGTGTGACTCTGTTCTGTTTTGTAATTCAGTTCAAGTGTAACGGTTTTTACATTCCCTCTATCAGTGATACCTTAGGAGAAGTGTCCTTTTCTGTGTGACTTATTTCACTTAGAATCGTCGTACCTAAATCCACTCATCATGCTGCTACTAACCTTATGACATTGATTTCATGGCTGAGTGATATTCCATTGTACATAAGGACCACAACTTCTTTATCCATTTTTCTCTTTCCTGGGATATTGAAGGTGGAATGAAGTGGAGGTCCTTGTCAACAGAGCAGCCCTCAACTTTGGGGTGCTTGTGTCTTGCTGATTTTTCATTTTCCCAATTTATACCCCCATGAGTGGAAGTGCCCTATGCTCTCTAAGCTGTGTTTTTCAGATGTTTCAGGACACACCGTACACTTCTCCAGAGTGGCTGTTGGCAATTTACATCCCGCCCATCAGTGTAGCAAGGCTCCCATTTCTCCATGGCCTGTCCTGCATTTCTGGTTTTGACACTTTTTTCAGCATGGCCCTTTTGACCGATGGGAAGCGAGACTTCTCTGTAGCGCTGATTTGCCTTTCCAGGTTGCTTGGTTGGCCAAAAAGGGCGTATGCGTTTTTTCCTGAATATATTCAGGAAAAAACGCATACGCCCTTTTTGGCCAAGGGCATCATTGTCAACGTTTTGCCGCTTTTCATGTGCTTTAAAGGCGATTCGTATCTACCTCCTGAAATCTGTTTCGTGCAATTCTGCCTTGATTTCAAATCCTCTTCTTTGCCTTCCCTCAATATATTTGTGGACGAGAGTTATCATTTATAACTCTGCAGGTTTGTGAATTGCAGTGCCCTGAACCTCCATTTTACAACTCGCTTTTTTGGGAGCTGGCCGCAAAAGCGCAGGATGGCTTCAGGCCCTGTTCTGGTTCCGGGGGGCAGGCTGAGCCTGTGGTTAATTCTTCTTCCTGATGGGAAAATGGAGTGACCTGTGCCTGTCCCGACACCAAGAGCTAGTCTCTCGTTGGTTCCCCGTCTTCCCGTTCATCCTCAGGACAAATTGCAACCTGTACGGAACAGGAGGTTAAAGGTGCTGATGCTCCAAGTAGGGAGATTGCTAGTAAAGTGGCTGGAATGGCGAACCCGGGCACAAGGAGATGAGAAATGAGGTGCGTTTTAGAAACCTTTCCCCATCACACGGTGTACCATCTTCTGGGTTTCTCATGCATGTTTTCGATGTAGGAAGATGCCCTTGAAGCTGGAGATTTGGGACCCATGCGATGGGTACCACGCAGTATTCCTTTAAAGGGTCTGCGTTTGCTCACCCAACCTCACCAAACCTCTCAGCCCCAAGAGTGTCCACCCTTATGTCTCATCCAGCTGTGGGTCTAGATATGGTCAATCCAGGTTGCATCACAGCCCCTGAACTCATTGTGTAAGAATTTCTATCTCTTTCACTGTCATTGTTTCATGGGTTTTTCAAAGTAATTTATTTTCATAATGGGGTTTAGCTGCTTTTCACGGCTGTGTTTATGCCGCTTTCCACCCACTTGACACACTAACAGAGAGATATCAATACATAGGCTTTAAGATTATTACTAGTCAGATATATTCTTGTGCGGTGAATAGGGCGTGTTGAGTCCAGTTCTCTGAGCAAGGAGTAGGTCTTGTCTACTACATATTGGGTTTATGGAACGGTATCTGAGCTAATTTGATACCCTTGTTTTATGTATCACCCCACCTCACCTTTCCCGTTAAGCAGCCATAGTGTGTTTTCTGCATGTGTGACTCTGTTCTGTTTTGTAATTCAGTTCAAGTGTAACGGTTTTTACATTCCCTCTATCAGTGATACCTTAGGAGAAGTGTCCTTTTCTGTGTGACTTATTTCACTTAGAATCGTCGTACCTAAATCCACTCATCATGCTGCTACTAACCTTATGACATTGATTTCATGGCTGAGTGATATTCCATTGTACATAAGGACCACAACTTCTTTATCCATTTTTCTCTTTCCTGGGATATTGAAGGTGGAATGAAGTGGAGGTCCTTGTCAACAGAGCAGCCCTCAACTTTGGGGTGCTTGTGTCTTGCTGATTTTTCATTTTCCCAATTTATACCCCCATGAGTGGAAGTGCCCTATGCTCTCTAAGCTGTGTTTTTCAGATGTTTCAGGACACACCGTACACTTCTCCAGAGTGGCTGTTGGCAATTTACATCCCGCCCATCAGTGTAGCAAGGCTCCCATTTCTCCATGGCCTGTCCTGCATTTCTGGTTTTGACACTTTTTTCAGCATGGCCCTTTTGACCGATGGGAAGCGAGACTTCTCTGTAGCGCTGATTTGCCTTTCCAGGTTGCTTGGTTGGCCAAAAAGGGCGTATGCGTTTTTTCCTGAATATATTCAGGAAAAAACGCATACGCCCTTTTTGGCCAAGGGCATCATTGTCAACGTTTTGCCGCTTTTCATGTGCTTTAAAGGCGATTCGTATCTACCTCCTGAAATCTGTTTCGTGCAATTCTGCCTTGATTTCAAATCCTCTTCTTTGCCTTCCCTCAATATATTTGTGGACGAGAGTTATCATTTATAACTCTGCAGGTTTGTGAATTGCAGTGCCCTGAACCTCCATTTTACAACTCGCTTTTTTGGGAGCTGGCCGCAAAAGCGCAGGATGGCTTCAGGCCCTGTTCTGGTTCCGGGGGGCAGGCTGAGCCTGTGGTTAATTCTTCTTCCTGATGGGAAAATGGAGTGACCTGTGCCTGTCCCGACACCAAGAGCTAGTCTCTCGTTGGTTCCCCGTCTTCCCGTTCATCCTCAGGACAAATTGCAACCTGTACGGAACAGGAGGTTAAAGGTGCTGATGCTCCAAGTAGGGAGATTGCTAGTAAAGTGGCTGGAATGGCGAACCCGGGCACAAGGAGATGAGAAATGAGGTGCGTTTTAGAAACCTTTCCCCATCACACGGTGTACCATCTTCTGGGTTTCTCATGCATGTTTTCGATGTAGGAAGATGCCCTTGAAGCTGGAGATTTGGGACCCATGCGATGGGTACCACGCAGTATTCCTTTAAAGGGTCTGCGTTTGCTCACCCAACCTCACCAAACCTCTCAGCCCCAAGAGTGTCCACCCTTATGTCTCATCCAGCTGTGGGTCTAGATATGGTCAATCCAGGTTGCATCACAGCCCCTGAACTCATTGTGTAAGAATTTCTATCTCTTTCACTGTCGTTGTTTCATGGGTTTTTCAAAGTAATTTATTTTCATAATGGGGTTTAGCTGCTTTTCACGGCTGTGTTTATGCCGCTTTCCACCCACTTGACACACTAACAGAGAGATATCAATACATAGGCTTTAAGATTATTACTAGTCAGATATATTCTTGTGCGGTGAATAGGGCGTGTTGAGTCCAGTTCTCTGAGCAAGGAGTAGGTCTTGTCTACTACATATTGGGTTTATGGAACGGTATCTGAGCTAATTTGATACCCTTGTTTTATGTATCACCCCACCTCACCTTTCCCGTTAAGCAGCCATAGTGTGTTTTCTGCATGTGTGACTCTGTTCTGTTTTGTAATTCAGTTCAAGTGTAACGGTTTTTACATTCCCTCTATCAGTGATACCTTAGGAGAAGTGTCCTTTTCTGTGTGACTTATTTCACTTAGAATCGTCGTACCTAAATCCACTCATCATGCTGCTACTAACATTATGACATTGATTTCATGGCTGAGTGATATTCCATTGTACATAAGGACCACAACTTCTTTATCCATTTTTCTCTTTCCTGGGATATTGAAGGTGGAATGAAGTGGAGGTCCTTGTCAACAGAGCAGCCCTCAACTTTGGGGTGCTTGTGTCTTGCTGATTTTTCATTTTCCCAATTTATACCCCCATGAGTGGAAGTGCCCTATGCTCTCTAAGCTGTGTTTTTCAGATGTTTCAGGACACACCGTACACTTCTCCAGAGTGGCTGTTGGCAATTTACATCCCGCCCATCAGTGTAGCAAGGCTCCCATTTCTCCATGGCCTGTCCTGCATTTCTGGTTTTGACACTTTTTTCAGCATGGCCCTTTTGACCGATGGGAAGCGAGACTTCTCTGTAGCGCTGATTTGCCTTTCCAGGTTGCTTGGTTGGCCAAAAAGGGCGTATGCGTTTTTTCCTGAATATATTCAGGAAAAAACGCATACGCCCTTTTTGGCCAAGGGCATCATTGTCAACGTTTTGCCGCTTTTCATGTGCTTTAAAGGCGATTCGTATCTACCTCCTGAAATCTGTTTCGTGCAATTCTGCCTTGATTTCAAATCCTCTTCTTTGCCTTCCCTCAATATATTTGTGGACGAGAGTTATCATTTATAACTCTGCAGGTTTGTGAATTGCAGTGCCCTGAACCTCCATTTTACAACTCGCTTTTTTGGGAGCTGGCCGCAAAAGCGCAGGATGGCTTCAGGCCCTGTTCTGGTTCCGGGGGGCAGGCTGAGCCTGTGGTTAATTCTTCTTCCTGATGGGAAAATGGAGTGACCTGTGCCTGTCCCGACACCAAGAGCTAGTCTCTCGTTGGTTCCCGTCTTCCCGTTCATCCTCAGGACAAATTGCAACCTGTACGGAACAGGAGGTTAAAGGTGCTGATGCTCCAAGTAGGGAGATTGCTAGTAAAGTGGCTGGAATGGCGAACCCGGGCACAAGGAGATGAGAAATGAGGTGCGTTTTAGAAACCTTTCCCCATCACACGGTGTACCATCTTCTGGGTTTCTCATGCATGTTTTCGATGTAGGAAGATGCCCTTGAAGCTGGAGATTTGGGACCCATGCGATGGGTACCACGCAGTATTCCTTTAAAGGGTCTGCGTTTGCTCACCCAACCTCACCAAACCTCTCAGCCCCAAGAGTGTCCACCCTTATGTCTCATCCAGCTGTGGGTCTAGATATGGTCAATCCAGGTTGCATCACAGCCCCTGAACTCATTGTGTAAGAATTTCTATCTCTTTCACTGTCGTTGTTTCATGGGTTTTTCAAAGTAATTTATTTTCATAATGGGGTTTAGCTGCTTTTCACGGCTGTGTTTATGCCGCTTTCCACCCACTTGACACACTAACAGAGAGATATCAATACATAGGCTTTAAGATTATTACTAGTCAGATATATTCTTGTGCGGTGAATAGGGCGTGTTGAGTCCAGTTCTCTGAGCAAGGAGTAGGTCTTGTCTACTACATATTGGGTTTATGGAACGGTATCTGAGCTAATTTGATACCCTTGTTTTATGTATCACCCCACCTCACCTTTCCCGTTAAGCAGCCATAGTGTGTTTTCTGCATGTGTGACTCTGTTCTGTTTTGTAATTCAGTTCAAGTGTAACGGTTTTTACATTCCCTCTATCAGTGATACCTTAGGAGAAGTGTCCTTTTCTGTGTGACTTATTTCACTTAGAATCGTCGTACCTAAATCCACTCATCATGCTGCTACTAACATTATGACATTGATTTCATGGCTGAGTGATATTCCATTGTACATAAGGACCACAACTTCTTTATCCATTTTTCTCTTTCCTGGGATATTGAAGGTGGAATGAAGTGGAGGTCCTTGTCAACAGAGCAGCCCTCAACTTTGGGGTGCTTGTGTCTTGCTGATTTTTCATTTTCCCAATTTATACCCCCATGAGTGGAAGTGCCCTATGCTCTCTAAGCTGTGTTTTTCAGATGTTTCAGGACACACCGTACACTTCTCCAGAGTGGCTGTTGGCAATTTACATCCCGCCCATCAGTGTAGCAAGGCTCCCATTTCTCCATGGCCTGTCCTGCATTTCTGGTTTTGACACTTTTTTCAGCATGGCCCTTTTGACCGATGGGAAGCGAGACTTCTCTGTAGCGCTGATTTGCCTTTCCAGGTTGCTTGGTTGGCCAAAAAGGGCGTATGCGTTTTTTCCTGAATATATTCAGGAAAAAACGCATACGCCCTTTTTGGCCAAGGGCATCATTGTCAACGTTTTGCCGCTTTTCATGTGCTTTAAAGGCGATTCGTATCTACCTCCTGAAATCTGTTTCGTGCAATTCTGCCTTGATTTCAAATCCTCTTCTTTGCCTTCCCTCAATATATTTGTGGACGAGAGTTATCATTTATAACTCTGCAGGTTTGTGAATTGCAGTGCCCTGAACCTCCATTTTACAACTCGCTTTTTTGGGAGCTGGCCGCAAAAGCGCAGGATGGCTTCAGGCCCTGTTCTGGTTCCGGGGGGCAGGCTGAGCCTGTGGTTAATTCTTCTTCCTGATGGGAAAATGGAGTGACCTGTGCCTGTCCCGACACCAAGAGCTAGTCTCTCGTTGGTTCCCCGTCTTCCCGTTCATCCTCAGGACAAATTGCAACCTGTACGGAACAGGAGGTTAAAGGTGCTGATGCTCCAAGTAGGGAGATTGCTAGTAAAGTGGCTGGAATGGCGAACCCGGGCACAAGGAGATGAGAAATGAGGTGCGTTTTAGAAACCTTTCCCCATCACACGGTGTACCATCTTCTGGGTTTCTCATGCATGTTTTCGATGTAGGAAGATGCCCTTGAAGCTGGAGATTTGGGACCCATGCGATGGGTACCACGCAGTATTACTTTAAAGGGTCTGCGTTTGCTCACCCAACCTCACCAAACCTCTCAGCCCCAAGAGTGTCCACCCTTATGTCTCATCCAGCTGTGGGTCTAGATATGGTCAATCCAGGTTGCATCACAGCCCCTGAACTCATTGTGTAAGAATTTCTATCTCTTTCACTGTCGTTGTTTCATGGGTTTTTCAAAGTAATTTATTTTCATAATGGGGTTTAGCTGCTTTTCACGGCTGTGTTTATGCCGCTTTCCACCCACTTGACACACTAACAGAGAGATATCAATACATAGGCTTTAAGATTATTACTAGTCAGATATATTCTTGTGCGGTGAATAGGGCGTGTTGAGTCCAGTTCTCTGAGCAAGGAGTAGGTCTTGTCTACTACATATTGGGTTTATGGAACGGTATCTGAGCTAATTTGATACCCTTGTTTTATGTATCACCCCACCTCACCTTTCCCGTTAAGCAGCCATAGTGTGTTTTCTGCATGTGTGACTCTGTTCTGTTTTGTAATTCAGTTCAAGTGTAACGGTTTTTACATTCCCTCTATCAGTGATACCTTAGGAGAAGTGTCCTTTTCTGTGTGACTTATTTCACTTAGAATCGTCGTACCTAAATCCACTCATCATGCTGCTACTAACATTATGACATTGATTTCATGGCTGAGTGATATTCCATTGTACATAAGGACCACAACTTCTTTATCCATTTTTCTCTTTCCTGGGATATTGAAGGTGGAATGAAGTGGAGGTCCTTGTCAACAGAGCAGCCCTCAACTTTGGGGTGCTTGTGTCTTGCTGATTTTTCATTTTCCCAATTTATACCCCCATGAGTGGAAGTGCCCTATGCTCTCTAAGCTGTGTTTTTCAGATGTTTCAGGACACACCGTACACTTCTCCAGAGTGGCTGTTGGCAATTTACATCCCGCCCATCAGTGTAGCAAGGCTCCCATTTCTCCATGGCCTGTCCTGCATTTCTGGTTTTGACACTTTTTTCAGCATGGCCCTTTTGACCGATGGGAAGCGAGACTTCTCTGTAGCGCTGATTTGCCTTTCCAGGTTGCTTGGTTGGCCAAAAAGGGCGTATGCGTTTTTTCCTGAATATATTCAGGAAAAAACGCATACGCCCTTTTTGGCCAAGGGCATCATTGTCAACGTTTTGCCGCTTTTCATGTGCTTTAAAGGCGATTCGTATCTACCTCCTGAAATCTGTTTCGTGCAATTCTGCCTTGATTTCAAATCCTCTTCTTTGCCTTCCCTCAATATATTTGTGGACGAGAGTTATCATTTATAACTCTGCAGGTTTGTGAATTGCAGTGCCCTGAACCTCCATTTTACAACTCGCTTTTTTGGGAGCTGGCCGCAAAAGCGCAGGATGGCTTCAGGCCCTGTTCTGGTTCCGGGGGGCAGGCTGAGCCTGTGGTTAATTCTTCTTCCTGATGGGAAAATGGAGTGACCTGTGCCTGTCCCGACACCAAGAGCTAGTCTCTCGTTGGTTCCCCGTCTTCCCGTTCATCCTCAGGACAAATTGCAACCTGTACGGAACAGGAGGTTAAAGGTGCTGATGCTCCAAGTAGGGAGATTGCTAGTAAAGTGGCTGGAATGGCGAACCCGGGCACAAGGAGATGAGAAATGAGGTGCGTTTTAGAAACCTTTCCCCATCACACGGTGTACCATCTTCTGGGTTTCTCATGCATGTTTTCGATGTAGGAAGATGCCCTTGAAGCTGGAGATTTGGGACCCATGCGATGGGTACCACGCAGTATTACTTTAAAGGGTCTGCGTTTGCTCACCCAACCTCACCAAACCTCTCAGCCCCAAGAGTGTCCACCCTTATGTCTCATCCAGCTGTGGGTCTAGATATGGTCAATCCAGGTTGCATCACAGCCCCTGAACTCATTGTGTAAGAATTTCTATCTCTTTCACTGTCGTTGTTTCATGGGTTTTTCAAAGTAATTTATTTTCATAATGGGGTTTAGCTGCTTTTCACGGCTGTGTTTATGCCGCTTTCCACCCACTTGACACACTAACAGAGAGATATCAATACATAGGCTTTAAGATTATTACTAGTCAGATATATTCTTGTGCGGTGAATAGGGCGTGTTGAGTCCAGTTCTCTGAGCAAGGAGTAGGTCTTGTCTACTACATATTGGGTTTATGGAACGGTATCTGAGCTAATTTGATACCCTTGTTTTATGTATCACCCCACCTCACCTTTCCCGTTAAGCAGCCATAGTGTGTTTTCTGCATGTGTGACTCTGTTCTGTTTTGTAATTCAGTTCAAGTGTAACGGTTTTTACATTCCCTCTATCAGTGATACCTTAGGAGAAGTGTCCTTTTCTGTGTGACTTATTTCACTTAGAATCGTCGTACCTAAATCCACTCATCATGCTGCTACTAACATTATGACATTGATTTCATGGCTGAGTGATATTCCATTGTACATAAGGACCACAACTTCTTTATCCATTTTTCTCTTTCCTGGGATATTGAAGGTGGAATGAAGTGGAGGTCCTTGTCAACAGAGCAGCCCTCAACTTTGG